>NC_051314.1:8237076-8862076 GCF_015220235.1 Choloepus didactylus | reverse complement strand
CCCCCATCCTACCATTGCACCCTTAGTCCCCCCTCCTGGAATAACTTTCTAGTTAACTTAAATTAACTGTTACACTCAAGGAAATTGGAATAGAAGCACAAGAACCTCTTTGGGCAGGGATCTGCCTCAAGCATAAGACAACATCAGTAGACAGTTGCTACTCAGAAAGTCAGAGTGGGAAACTTGCAGCCAATCCAGGAATGAAGCCAGAGAATGGGAGTCACAGCTGCTTCCTGGCCCCAGGACCCCAGGAATGGTCCAAGCAGAGACAATGGGAGAACAGGGGGGTGGTGGACCCAAGACATTAGGACACTTGGTGTGAAGCCATGACGCGGGGCCTCAAAGTCCTCACAGCTCCTCTATTACCACTGGAACAGTCACTCCTCGCTGCCTCTTTTCTGAACATTACTCCCTATCATTTGATATTTGCTGCAGCCTGAAAGGAGCATTTCATTTTCTCTAATAAACATTACAGCAGCAGAGAGGCAGCAGAGGCCAGCTCAGCCTTGGTGGCTCCTGGAGAGGGGTTCAGGTTTGGAGAGACTTCTGCATGCCCTCACTCTCTGCCCTCTCTTCTCCCTTTTTTTGATCCCCCCTAGCCCACAGGCCTTCCCTGATCCACGGACTCACTCATACTTCCCTCACCCCTTCACTCCCCTTCTCTCAACCCTCCCATGACTGCCCCAATCCCAACTCCTCATCATGGCTCACAGTGCCCACCACACCCAGCTGCTGCCCACCCTTGCCCCTTCTCTCCAGGGTACTCTCTAGTTCATGTGGCTCCAGGCACCGGGCTGCTACCTATTCCTTGAATACATCAACTCCATTCTTGTCTCAGGGCCTTTGCACTCGGTATTCCATGTGCTTGTAAAACTCTTCCCCCAGGTCCCTGCCTCTCATCCTCAGGATCAACTCAAATGTCACCTCCACAGGGAAGCCCTCCAGACCACCCTCTCCAATTTTACCCCTACACCCCCAACGTCATGCTCACTCTAGTCTCACAGCACTATCATTCCTTGGAACAATCTTATTCAGCATCTCCCGCACCACCCCCACTCCATGAGAATGAAAGTTTGTTCACAGCTGTATCCCAAAGCCTCTAACTCCTGAAGTGTAAGCTGAGTGAATGAATGAATGAATGATGACTCATTATCTCTTTGGTTCACATATTAATTCCTTTGTTCCTCTTTCCCTGGCTCATGCTTCCATTTCTCTACCCTCCCCATATCTATTTGGATTCAGCATCTCGTAAGCACCTGGCCAGGGACATGCTGTTCATTCTGCTCTGAAGTCAGGAAGACCAGTGACCCCTAGGAGGGTCCAGTGCCCAGTATCCTCTCTACCTGAGAGGCAGAGGGAAAATGGGAAGGGGTGGAGGCATTGATGGACCATAAACATTCCTAAGGAATTGGGGGGAGAGTCTGTGGTGGGGACACTGGGGGCACCCCACAACAGCACATGCAGCTGCTATTCGGAAAATACTGTGACCACTCTTGCTCCTTCTACCCTCCCATCTCCTGCTGGTGTCTCCCACTGGATGGGCCAATAGAAAGTCAGAGATCAAGGCTGTCAAGGGGGGCAGATGTGTGGTAACCCCTTGGGACCACTGCAGGACAGAGAAAGACAGAGAAAGATCCAAGTGTGGGAAGCCTCTGCCCCATCATACCCAATGGCTCCCTGACCTCTGATCTGGGCATCTGGCCTTTTCTTATCTTCTGTAAAGAGCTCTGCAAACATAATTCTGAGACATACCCCAACCCTCTTTCCAGCAGATGGTGTCCCCAAACCTCTCCAGTATGAAAATTATGGAGGCAATATGTGTGCAAGGTGACCCAGGCACACAGAGTCCCAGGGACACAAGAGCAGGCCAGGCCTCTACCCAAAGAGAAGCTGGTGGGTCCCCTTCCTGCTCCCAGGATAAGACTCTGAGAGGGAAGAGGACCCTTCCAGGAGACAGTGAGAGGCAGGCCTCACTCGGGCCTGAATCCCTCACAGCCCAGGGGACAGACATGAGCACAGAGGATGAAGCCTGAACAGGGGCAGGAGAGGCCAGTCCCCAGGCGGGCCCGGCCCAGCACCCTCAGGCCCGATGGGCGTCCAGAGGCTCCAGGGTCGATGCTGCAGGAGGAGCTGCCCCAGGTTGGAGGGAACCTACTTCCAGGGGCCTGGGCACAAGAAGGCTGCAGGGTGGTCAAAACCCATTAGAGCAAGTTTGAGAGCCTCAGGGCTCCCTGAAGGGAAAGTGAAGCCAAGGTGGGGCAATCCTGTCCCCAGCCCTGAGTCACTCTTCTCCCAAATTCTGGCTGAGCTGTGAGTGAATAAAGCTTCTGGGTGTGGGCACTCCTCTGGTGGCTTTAAAAAGTGGCAGCCCTCCTGCCATTGGGAGAGGCAGGTGAGGGGCAGGTGGGGGGAGAGGAGCAAGCCTGGCCTGGGCTGATGTGGGGAAGCCTGGAAGGAGGGACTCGGCAGAGCAGGGACCCAGCCCCTTGTGGACCTCACCATAGTGATGGCACCAGGCAGCTACCGGAGACTGAACTATATGGTTGGTCAGCTCACATGTCCAGCACCCAGCAGTGCACAAAGCAATGTGCAGATGGCTACAAGGATAGATGGACAGAGGTACATGGGTGGGCAGGTAGAGGATGTGGATCGCCTCACCCAGGGTCTAGGGAAACCACAGTGCCTCCCTCCACCCAGCACAGCCCCTCCTGCTCCACACTGTAGGACCCGAGGCCCAGGCCTGCAGGGCCCCCTGCCCACCTCACTTGAGTTGCCTGAGCCAGGCCTTCATTCTGGAGTAGATGTCAAGGGCCCAGCTCCTCAGCAGGGCACGCACCCAGCCGAGGTCTGCAGGCATCTTAGGTAGCCAGACCACCACCCTGGAAGATGGACCAGCCCCAGCAATGCCTGGGAATACCCCAGCATATAGCCAGCAGAGCCCACCCTCCCCACGGCCCAGATCAGAGCCACAGGGTCCCTGAGCCAGGACACCAGGCGCTCAATGGGAGAAAGACAGAGGCACCTGTGGTGGTGTGAGGGGTCAGGGAGGACCTGGGATGGACTTGAACTTGGTGGAAACAGCTGGGTCCTTGGGGTCATCAACTGCACAGGGCCCAGTGAGTGGGAAGCAGGAGTCAGAGGGGAAGGCCTGGGGTACACCCGGCTCCCCTGCTCTTTAAACTCATGGCTTGAGCAGGTCACAGAACCCTCTGAGCCTCAGTTTCCTCATGTGTCATATGGGGACATAACTCCATGGGTTCCCACCTCCCACCCCTCCCCACCTACTCACAGCCCCCTCCATGGCAGCTCCTAACCTCCTCCAGCTCTCCAGCCCATCCTTCCCCTCCTCTCCCTCCTGACCCAGCTCAGCCCAGTACTTCTTCCCCAGGTCACCTCTCACCCCCACCTGCACCCTTTCAGCCACTCCCCCCAAGCAGCCAAGGGCATTCCTCAAACATACCTCTGACTGGAGCCCTCTCTTGATGAAAACTCTCCCAAAACTTTCAGGCCTCACCAGGCTGGAACATCCTCCCTTTCTGCTCCTTGAATGGGCCTTACTCCTTCCTGCCCCAGGGCCTTTGCACTGCTCCATTTCTTGGAAGGCTTCTCCCTTCCCTCCATGCCTAGTGAACTCCTACTCATCCTTCAGATTATAGCTCCAAATTCATCTCCTCTGGGCAGCCTTCCTGACAAGACAGCTCTAGTGTGACCTGTCTCAACTCACAGGCAGTGTAGACCTCTCCTGGGGAGCTCTAGTTGGAGGTGTGGGTGCAAGGGTGTATGTGTGAGGATTTGTGGGCATGAGGGGCCCACGAGGCCAGTGATGGGGTCTGGATCTATGCTGCTCCCTCTCCCCCAGCCCGGGCTTGACCCTTGATGGGCTCAGTAACTCTCGGTGGAATGAGTGGACAAATGATGAAGAGTGATCCATTCACTGAAGAGTTAGAGCAGTGCGGGCTTAACCACAGCTAGTCTAACCTGAAAGGGCCTTGTTCAATGGGAAAGGAACCCAGGAATCAGAAAGGTCAGGAGATGTGGCCCTGGCCACACAGCAAATCTGAACCAGACTCACTTCCAGGAACAGCACATTGTCTCTGAGGCTCCAACAGATGCAGGGATGGGCCAAATGTCACACAGACAGTAGGGGGCAGAGCCAGGCTGCCCCACTTTTCCGTACCTGCTCCCCCACTGCCTCCACATTGGACCAGTGTTTTAGAGGAGACCACCAGGGCACCAGGCCACACAGCCAACTCCAGGCAGGGTGAGAGAGCAGCCAGGCCCAGCCCCTCCCCTCCCAGCTCTGCACACCAGAGTGTCAGCCACTCTTCCTGCCATGGGGGCTGGTCTCCACCACAACCCTGGCCATAAGCCACCCCTTCCCAGGACCCCTGGCCTGGCCTTACCTTCTGATCCTAAAGTAGACAAACTCAAAGGGCAGCATGCAGAGTAGCAGCAGGTACTTCAGCACCCACCCGGGCCCCGACTGTGAGAATTGGGCCCAGATGCCAGGGTCCCTCTCACATGCTCTCCTCAGTGCCACAAGAGAAGCCCAGCATGGCCCAGTACACATGGTGGCCATGGATGGGAGCCGCACCCCTGATTCAGGTTCCTTTGGATGTCACCCTGAGGGCAGGCAGCCAGAGCGACTCCCAAGCTCTCACAGTCCCCAGAGGGTGCCCCCTTCTGCAGAGGAAGTAACAACCATTGGTCAAGCCCCTACATGTGCCAGTGGGAAACAGGCCCTCATCATGGAGTACCTCACCACTGTCCATGAGATGGGCATGCTGGGCCCTTTACACAGATGAGGAGACTGAGGGTCAGAGTGGACAACTTACTTGAGCAAAGACCATTGCCAGGAAGGAGCAGAGCATGTATGGATCCCATGCCTGTCAGATTCTGAGCTCTTCCACCCCTCCTGCCCCTCTGGGAAGTCTGTCTATGGACCCCAGGATGGAACGCAGGCCCCCATCATGCCTCCCTGGATAGGAGTAACATGTCGTTGTCATTAAAACATCATCCGCAGCTCTGACCACAGTGACCATTTTGGATTCCTGTTCACTGACCTGACCAGAGTGTAAAAGTCCAGCCTGAGAGCCCATGGGCCATAAGGGGGCAAGGAGGGGGACACAGGGGGACCAACACCCAGCCTCCGATCACAGCTCAGGCCTCAGCCCAGACCAGCAACCTCCATCCCGGCCCCTGCAGCCTAGACACAGCCTGTGGGTTGGATCCACCCCTATCTGCTGTGTGAGGACAAGTCCCTTCCAGACACCTAGGCTCCCTCCCCTGTAAAATGGGGATAGCTGCAGGACCTACCTACCTGGGCAGGTGTGAGGATTAAAGGAGGCCTGTAAGGGGCAGCCCCAGCCAGGTACCAGGTCCCTTCCCAGAGAGGGGCTGGCTGGAGGTGGCTCTCTGGTGCCCCCTGGTGGCTGCAGGGATGCATCCAGGGCTCCAGAGTCCAGAGCTGGGACCGCGCAGGCTCAGTGCAGATCCAGGCCATCAGGCCACTCCTGCCACCATCGCAGCGGCTGCAGCCCTGGACAGGTGCCCTCCTTATCCCCCCACCTCTCGCTAACCCCCAATGTACCTGCTCTGCCTTCGGCTGTCATCTCCACTCCTCCCAGCCTCCTGCCTCTTTGGCTTCTCCCTCCCATCTCAGTTCAGGAAACTCCAGGACTAGAACTCAGAGCAGCAGGGAGCTCTGCAAGGGAAGGGCCACCCCACCCACATACACTACCTCAGGGGCCCCCACCTCCCTCCTGCAGCTTTCAAGGGCACCTGCCTGGCCCTCCCAGGCCCTTAAACCTGAGCTCATTTCTGCTACCCTGCCCCTCAGCCTCTATGCTGCAGCCACATGACCTCCCAGCTCTCCTCTCTCTTCCCCAGGGCCTCTGCACATTTGTCCCCTTTGCCCGCAGGCTGCTCGTCCCCTTCTCTTTGCCTCATCAACTCTCACTTAACAAGTCTCATTTACATGCCACTCAACCCCCCCCTCACCCTATTCCCTGTGCCTGTGGAATCTGTTCTTTCCTGTGATGTTTGTGTCATTAAGAAGGACAGCAGGCTGAGGGTTCAGAGCAAAACTCCTGCTTCTGCCACTTGCTAGCTGTGTGACCCTGGGCAAGTTACTTAGCCTCTCTGTGTTGCTTTTTCCTCATGTGTCCAATGGGGATATTTCACAATCAGCCTCAGGGTGTAACTGGGAGGATGAAATGAATCCAACTCTTTCTGGGAAGTCCAGAAACCTCTGTGTGGATCATTCCTTTATCCTCCAGCCCCTCCTGCCCTTTTCAGGGTGGAGAGCAAAGACCTGGCTTTCTTGGGCTCAGATATGGTTTTGAATCCCAATTACAAGCTTAAGCCCTTGGTGAGTCCCTTGTTCTCTCTCTCTGCGCTTCAGTTTCCTCATCACTGAAACTGGGTAAGGATTACACCTTGATTGCTGTGAAGGCTGGAGGGCACAACATGCAAAATGTCCCTGGTGCCACACCTGGCACTCAGAAGGTGCTCAAAAATTGGGGGGGTCTGCCCTCCTCTGGGCCGTGAGCACCTTGAGGAGGAGCCCTGGCTCCAGGCCCCTGAGTGGAGGGCTCCTAGTGGGAGACAAGCACAGGGAGGGAGGGGCAGTACTGGCCTCCAGCTCCGGTGAAAGCTGCTCAAAGTTGGGCACATCCTTGGGCACCACATTGGGCACTGCCCAGTTCAAAGCCAGGCCTGACTTCTCGTCTTGGTCATGGCCAGCATCCTGGGTCCCAACAGCTGGGGACATGGGCTCCTCAGGCACCAAAGTCCACATCACTGGCTCCTTGGTGAGTCCTGGGGCAGTGGGGGTGGGGGGAGTAAGACAGGTCAGCTTTCTGGAAGGTCACAGAGAAAATGACTCCCTCTGACTGTCCACACTGTCCATGCCAACCGAATCCCCAACATCAAACCCCAGCTCGGGTGATCTGTTGTTGGATGGACTCTGGGCTCCTCCCTAATCACCCCTTCCTGCACCGCCCACCCCCCAGCCCAGTTATGTTCCCTGTTTCCTGCACCTTTCAAGAGACCAATCAGAACCCAGGTCCTGAAGACACAGTCCAGAGTTCAAATTCTTGCTCCAACACCTGCAGGCTAGGTGACCTAATTGCCCTGTGCCTCAGTTTCCCTTTCTATGCAGGGGGAACTTTATGACCTGTTTCATAGGGTTCCTCTGAGAATCCAGTGAGACCCATATGTAAGCCGGGCCCAGGGCTGGGCGCGTGTCAGGTGCTCGGCCGATGCTTCCTACTGCACTGCTTGCTTGGGCTCTAGTCCAGGGCACCGAGGACGAGGTCTGAAGCCTCAGGAAACACCTCGAAAACATGAAACTGTGGGATCACATCCAAGCTCTGCAGGCCAGAAGGCCTCTCTGGCCCACCCACCAACCATTAGCACACACGGACACACACACACACACACACACACCTGCTGCCACACTGAGTTACTGTTACCTCAAGGCACTGCCTCTCTCCCTGTGCTCTTCTTCTCTCCCTAGAATGGCTGCTCCTTGTCTGTCTGCAACCTTGCCACACTCCTCATAACCAGTCAAAGCCCAGCTCATCTCTCACCACCTCCAGGAAGCCTTCCTTGCACCGCAGGCAGGGTCTGGTGCCCCCTCTGGGCTCCCACAGCCCTGGCAGCCCTCCCTCAGGGCCCCATCTTCCTGAGGACAAGGCAGGGCCTGTGTGTCATCCCTCTCTGGGTCCCCTGATCAGGCCAAGCCCAGAGCAGAAACTGCAGATGAGAATGGGTGGGCCCAGGTCCCTAACGTGCCAACGCCCTGGAGGCACCATCCATCTGGGGCTCACCAGGGGTGGAATCCCCCTCTGGTTGTCAGCTAGGGGTGGGTCACCTACCTCACCGCTCCAGGAACCTCAGGGCATCCGGGTAGCCTTGTCTGCAGTGGTCGGCCACTACCTGCCAACACACAGGGCAGCTGGGGTGGGAAGGATGTACCCGCCCCCCGACTGGTGGTCACAGGCCAGGGACCTGCCTTCAACCAGCGGTGACCAGCCCAGTCTACACTCCCCAAGGGACCCAGACATCAGGGCTCAGGGACCCCAGCTTTCTTCACGAAGGGCCACAGGAGCGCAGGTGGGAGTGAACCCCCCCCACCCATTTCACTCCCCTCCTCTGAGATGCCCTCGCTGGCTTCTCTTGCTCAGACCCCCTCCCCTGCCTCAGTTCCCTCCCCTGGCCTGGGGCGGCTGGGACGTCATCTGGCACTGGCAGGCCACACAGGTGCCCTTTGTCCCTTCAATGTCCATTTCCAGGACCAGCCTGAGATGGAAAGAGGAACCCAGGAGCCACGACTGCCCATCTGGGTCAGGGCCCCTCTAGTGGGGGCCATGGAAGGGGCTCCATGTCCCCTCGCTGTGTGACCTTAGGACGGCTGTGCCTCCTCCCTGGGAACCACTGTCCCCTTGTCTGGAAAATGGGGCTGACACTTTCTGCTCTTGGGATGTGCGGAGGCTCAGAGTAAGTGACTACGACCTTGTTTTCTCATCTGTAAAGCCCTCTGCAAACACGAGAGGTTGAAGAGATGGGGAGGCCAGGGCACAGGTGTGGCAAAGGACTGTGGTATGACAATAATTAGTTTGTGTTAAATTACCCCTTTTCCAGAAATACCAAAGGGTGAAACACAGGAAATGTCTGTCTGTGGCTCATCTTCTTGCCAGCTTGAGCCTTGCCTCTACAATGTGGGTCAGTTGGATGACACTCGAGGGCAGCAGGGGAGAGCAAGGGATTCGGCAGGCTGGGGTGGAGTCCTGGGTTTCCCACTTGCAGGCTGTGTGACTTTGAACAAGTCACTGAACCTCTCTGTCCCCAGTGTCCCCCACCCTAAGAAACAGGAATGACAGGAGGGGGCACAGGGCCAGCCCTGGCTAAAAGTCAAGCTCAGCAGAGGTAATATTAGTTTTCACTCTTTCTGGAGGTGCAGGTCCTAACTCAGCCCTTCTCCAGGGAGGGAAACAACATGCAGGACACGGCTGAGCCCACATCCTGGAGGCCAGTCCTGCTCAGCCTCCCCTTGGCGATGTGAATCAGGGCATGTGGCCTCACTGCCCTGAGGCTCAAGGTGGCCCCAGGGACACAGAGCCGGACACTTGGAGCTCTCAGTCATGGCCAAGCCCCTGTACCCTGTGAGGGGCTACCAGATCTACCTTGGACTTGGGGTGGAAGAGGGAGAAAGGAGATGCACAATGCCAGGAGCATTGCCATGTGCCAGGCAAAGCCAGGGACCTAAGGATCTCGGGCAGCCAGCACCAGAACACCATGGTCTTTCAGGACAAAGCATTGTCTTGGTGACTTTGATCTTCCCCTAGCATCAAAACTGGTATATTCTGGATGTAGACACTTTATCGTACAGAACGTAGGGGCTGTTATATCTCTACAGGTATTCTCTGTAAGTCAAGCATTTTTTTAAATTCAGTTTTATTGAGATATATTCACATACCATACAATCATCCATGGTGTACAATCAACTGTTCACAGTACCATCATATTGCTGTGCATTCATCACCCCAATCTATTTTTGAACATTTTCCTTACAGCAGAAAAAATCAGAATAAGAATAAAAAATAAAAATAAAAAAGAACACCTAAATCATCCCCCCCATCCCACCCTATTTTTCATTTAGTCTTTGTCCCCATTTTTCTACTCACCCATCCATACACTGGATAAAGGGAGTGTGATCCACACACATTGTCACCCTTTGTAATCTACATTGTTATACAATCGTCTTCAAGAGTCAAGGCTACTGGGTTGGAGTTTGGTAGTTTCAGGTATTTACTTCTAGCTCTTCTGATACATTAAAACCTAAAAAGTGTTATCTATATAGAGCATAAGAATGTCCACCAGAGTGACCTCTCGACTCCATTTAAAATCTCTCAGCCACTGAAGCTTTATTTTGCTTCATTTCACATCCCCATTTTGGTCAAGAAGACATTCTCAATCCCATGATGCTGGGTCCAGATTCATCCCCGGGAGTCACATCCTGCATTGCCAGGGAGATTTATACCCCTGGGAGTCAGGTCCCACATAGGGGGGAGAGCAGTGAGCTCATCTGCTGAGGTAGCTTAGTTAGAAAGACAGAGAGGGCCACATCTGAGCAACAAACAGGTACTCAGGGGGAGACTCTCAGGCACAATTATAAGCAGGTTTAGCCTCTCCTTGCAGTAACAAGTTTCATAGGGGGCAAGCCCCAAGACAGAGGGCTCAGCATGTCAAGCTGTCAGTCTGCAATGTTTGTGAGAACATCAGCAACAATCCAGGTGATGAAGTCCAACACTTTCACATTCTCCCCAGCTCCTCAGGGGGGCCCCGAATATATATTTTTATTCTCTGCCCAAATTACTTTGGGGTGTGTTGCTATTTCACTCTAACCTGTACAGACCTACCATATCTCATTTCCTATTCAAAGTTCCATGTAATTGTGGTGTTTGGACAAACTGACTGTAGAAGTTATATTGCTTAGAAAATATAGATCTTACTCCAAATAAACATTTTTCTCTTGGTCTCACAAGAAATTGAAGTTTTAACACACAGTCAGTTTCAACCTTTACCCTTTGGCTGGATTTGCCCTAGTCTTAACGAGCTCAGCTTCATTCATATTTCAATTGAAGTCTGGGCTCTTTTTCAGCATTTTCTTTTTTAACAGTTGCTGTATGCATTAATACAGACATTCATATCTGCTGAGCTCTAGCTCTGAGTTTCAGATGTCACACAGATACCCAATTAAGGCAAGCATATTTTTGATTGAGTGCTGTACATTGTATGTGGAAAATTGTAAAAATGAAGGACTTCTTTCTTCAGAGAATATATTCCTGCTTTTGGAATGTACCCTGGGAAAACAGAAATCCAGAACAATCTCAATCCAATTTCAGGGATTAGGATCATTCAAAGAAAGCTATGGACATTTGAAAACATAATCAGTTCCAGAATTAGTGAAGCTGTCCCATTCAGCCAAATTCTTACCTCCTTAGGATTACATAACCCTGGATGCAGCCTATACACAGCCTGATTCTCATACACATGAATTTGAGCCTCTGCTCTGCCAGGTGGGCAGCAAATTGTTACACAGAAGATAGCATGAAAGGAAGTGTGTTCCAGTAGGTAGAATTAAATACTATAACAACAGGAACACGAGTTATGCTCGCAATGTAGTAACTTACTTTCTGTTCAAATTTGTAAAAACTAATTTAACTTGTATGTTTAAGCTCCCATTAAATTGATGGTAAAAAAAATCTTTCTCTGTTAACAATGTGCTTTGAAATCACTGTGTGACAAGTAATATATTACCAGAAAGTATTCTTATTTCACCCTGCATTGTAACCTCTCTGGAAAAAGATCTATGCATCATTGTATTTCAATATATAATGTTGGCAAAAAATGAGGATATGATTGTGAATGATATGGAAAATACTGTAATGCTCTTCTGTAAGTCACTGTTATGAACTCACCTTGAATGTTCAATTCACTAATAGTACATTTATATCAGTGGAATGACAAATGAAAGAAAGTTTCAGAGAAAGCACAATAGCATCCTATTTATGAACGTGATCGGAAAAAATAGAGGGTAAAAAAGTTAGCATGCAAAATAAGACTATATTTCAAAGTAGTCAACAGAATTGCAGGAAGTACATATAAGTGAAGAAAAAGTTGGTCCATTTATATCATATGAGGACTTGAAGTTTGATTAAGGGACTTTTAGTATAAATAAATGGAAGCAATATTTTACCAAGTAAGGTCCCTTTTTAAGGACCTCATTAACAAATGGTGGCAGAGATGGAAAATAAACAGTTTTTAAAGAAAGGTTTTGATATCAATATTGATATAGATTTATATGTAGAGAGAGAGAGAAAGATTGATTGATTGATACACATACATGTTTGTGTATGTGGTTAGTCAGAATTTTGAATTGCTGGTGATACAAGCTTCTTCTTTTGACATGGGATGTCAATGGGATGGAGTTATGTTTTTATTGGTTGCTTTGATGCCGCCCCAATAGAGAATGCCCCTAGTCCAGGAAAACATGAGGCTGAGCAGAAACACATTTCCAATTTAATGACATATTCTTCTTTCTCCACTTATGCTCTCCTGTCCAAAGAGCATTGTGCTAGAACTTTAAAGAAGAAGAAATTCTTATTCTTTGCATTTTATAAGGAATAAAATTAAAGTTAGAGAATTTTTATTTATCATATGTGATAATATATAACCAACAATGCAAGACAACTTATCTGAGAGTGGTTTGTCATCCCTAAAATGCTCTGAGAATAGTTCTATATTCTCCCACAGTCTCTCTTGGACATAGAAGACTATATCTTTTCTTGACCTGTTGAGAAAGTTGCACCTATGATAATGATTCTAAGACAGCAATACTGCCATAGTTCTGAAAATTCAAGAAACAACATCTAATTATTATAGGTTTGTGGCTGTCATGTACTGTGTCATAGTGCCATAGTGAATTCCTACACATTTGGCTTCAAATCTCACCCTACACTTACTAGAGATCATGTTTCAGGGTTTATCTAAGTCTCTGTTCTATCAAATATAATGGTGGACCAAGAACCCAAAGTTTCAATCTGGTTGTAGAGGAAATGGGATAATATATGCATACAGGGCCAGCAAAGTCTGAGGCATTTAAGACCAGTCAACAAGTGTCAGATTTATCATCAACTAAGGAATTTGGGTATCAACAGTTCACCATTATTTGAGTAATGTTCAGCAAATTACAAAATTCTCTGTCAGATTCCTCATATGAATCATCAGGATTATTAGAGCAACTTCACAGTATTGCTGAGAATAGTATTGCATATAGATCAGGGATATCAATAACCGTCATCCTCTTCCTCCCCACACACCTTCTTCACCAGCTGTACCTTTAGAGACCACAGTGCCACGTTGAACATTTACAGATTGAATTAGTCACCAAGTACTTAAATGCTCAATCTGCTGTGCCTATCTTAATGTCTATAGTAGCAATAGGACCTGGAAATTTCATACAAGTGAATTATATGAACCATTTAATGCCAGTAGTGTTTTATAGTGACCTACTTTTAAATAAAAGTTATACTCAACTCTTTTAAATACTTTTCCAACATTATGTTTAACATTTCTGTTGTTGAAGGAATAAAAATAACACTATAGTAAAAAAAGTCCAATAATCAAAAAAATTGTAAATCACATAAAGAAACAGAAAAGCACAGCCCATTCACAGGAAAGAAAATAAGACTGTGCCAGTAATTGCCTCTGAGTGAGCTCATACATCAGAATTATTAGTTGAAAACTTCAAATATACCGTATTAAATATGTTCAATGATACAAAGGAATCCATTTACCAGGAAAAGAAAGAAATTAGGAAAATGTTGTCTGAACAAAATAAAGAGATAGAAATTGTTAAAAAGAACCAAACATAAATTTTGGAGGTCCAAAGTACAGTAATTGAAGTTCAAATACTCATTACATGGACTCAACAGCAGACGTGAATAGGTAGAAGAAAGTATCACAGAACTTGAAGATAGGACAATAGAAATGATTGAGTGTTAGGAGTAGAATGAAGAAATAATGAAGAAATTGATCAGAGACAGAGGGACCCTTTGAGACACTATGAAGGTTAGCAACATAAACACCATTGGAGTCTCAGAAAGATGAGAGAGAAAAAGGTACAGAAGAAGTATTTGAAGAAATAATGGGTGAAGGATTCCCCAATCAGATGAATGTCTAATATACACATGCATTATCTCAATCAACTCAAAGCAGGATAAACTCTGAGAGATCTACACCAAGACATATTGTAGCAAAATTGTTAAAATCCAAAGCAAATTGAGGATTTTGAAAGCAGCAAGAAAGAAGAAACTTCTCAAATAATATTAATAACAGATTTATCAACAGATACCATGGAGGCCATAAGACAGTGGGATGGCATATTTAAATCCTTACATAAAAGAACTGTCATCCAAGTGTTCTATACTTGGCGAAATTATCTTTCAAAAATAAAGGAGAAATTCAGACATTTATAAGTACATAAAAGTTGAAAGAGTTCATTGCTAAAAGAACTGTCTTACAAGAAATGTGAAAATGACACTAGACAGTAACTTGAAGGCACAGGAAGAAATAAAGAATACGTACAAAGGTAACTAGATGTGTAAATATAAAATACTGTATTATTATACTGTTGGTTTGTAAATATTTTCCTCCATATATGATTCAACAGGAAAATATGTTAAAAAATGCATGATAGATCTGTGGTAATGGACACTGTATAAAAATTTACTCTGAAACACTAACAACATAATTGCAGAAGGACAGAGATATATAGAAATAAAGAATTTGAATACTACTATCAACGTAGGTTGTTATTAGTTTAAAATGTCCATTGTATTTACAAAGATAACCATTACAAAAATAACTAAGAAATATAGAGAAAAGGAAAGAAGAAGGAATCAAAATAGCACACTACAAAAAAGCAACTAAATACCAAAAAAGCAGTAAAAGAGTAATTGAAGAATAAAAAACATAAAAGACACAGAGAAAACAAATAGCTAAATGTCTGAAGAAAATTCTTTCTTCTTCAGTATTACCTTAAAAGTCCATGGATTGAAGATGGTGGATTGGTGATGTGTGGGTTTTATTTACTCCTCTGAGGCAGCTGCAAGGTAGCCAGGAACTGTGTGGAACAGCCACCTCAGGGAAATCTGTGATCAGTCACACATCATACAACAGTCTGGAATGGGTGGAGCAGCTGGGATTGCAGTGAAATTTGTAAGTTTCCCCAGCCATGTGGCATGTGCTGCTCCCCACCAGTCATGGCAGACTGCCTTGTAGCTGGTTTCTTGAGGGAGGAGGAAGCAGTCTGTACTGGGAACTGGGAGGGAGGCTCAACCCAGCCCCAGTTGCAGAATTGATTAGCAAACTCAGACTGCTGAATAAAAGCTCCAATCACAGATAAACTAAGACCAGAGACTAGAGAATCTGGAACAATCAGCCTGGTGGAGAGGAGAGAGCTAGCAAAAACAGAAAAAAAAGACTTTTGGAGTTGGGGGTGTTCAGAATACAGAGAAGGGCTGGGCTTCAACAGAAACGGGCACATATGCAAATCCAGGAAGCCAGGGCCCTTCTCTGAAAAGTCAGTTTTTCTCTTTCCTTGTTTTCTCTTCTCTTGCTGTCCAACTCCTTTTCTTTTTGCATTTCAATAGCCCATAATTATCCCTGTCAACCTGGCCTCCCTGCAAGGGCAGAATTAGAGTTGTCTCAGAGTAACTATTCAGTAGGAAGAGATAATAGCCTAAAGTCTTATCTTTAAATAGCCTATACTGGAACTGGCAAAACTTGGGGGCCAGGGAAAGGCCTTTCTTTTTCTTTTTTCTTTTTTGTTGGTCTTTTTTTTTTCTTGAAACAACTATTCTAAGTAGCCCATTACAGAAAGCCTCACAGATTTGCAATTGGCTGCTAGACCAGGCAAGAGTGGAGGTAAGATAGCTCTGAGAGACAAAGCAATGAGTCTAGTGAGGGAGGGAATTCCCTACATGGCATAACTTCCACAAGAAAAGGGGAGGGCAGGGCCCAGCTCAGGTGGCAGGCCTCTTTTGGCGAACTCAGCGTCCAGGGGCTGGAAGACAGAAACCAGTTTGAGTCAGCCATGTCCCTGACAGGGACAAGGTCTGCGAGGATTAAAGTCACCTGTGATACCTCTTTACACTGGTGTGGGAGCTGCAGGTTGACAAGCACCACTTGCTGAACAGGATAGGAGTAGCACAGAGTCTAGAGGCTTCACAGAAGTGTCTGACAATGTGCAGATTCTTATTCTCAGGGAAACATCATACCCTCCTCCTGAGACTTGGGCCTGTTTGGACTGGGAAAATCTGATTGGGGAGGATCATATCTGAAGAGACTCCCTCAGAAAAAGGTTATATAGGGATAGAGCAAGAACCAGAAAAGCAGGAAGTGAAAAACTCTGATCAACTAAACAGAAGTTATGGTAGAAGTCTAGAATAAGTTTAACTGAACGCCAAAGAACGTATAGAGAACAAAACAAACCAACAAGAAAACACTAGGTAAAAGATTGAAAATGAGCCTCAATAAATTAATCAAGAAAACCAGATGCCTAGACAGCTTAACATAACAAGCCATACTAGGAAACAAGAAAATATGGACCAGCCAAAGGAAAAAACTAACACTTTAGCTGAGAAACAGGAATTGAAACAACTAATTAATAACCAAACAGATCTCCCAAATAAATTAAAAATCAAGTCAAAAATCAATTCAATGAGCTGAGGGAAGATATGTCAAGAGATGAAATATATAAAAAGGACATTGGGCAAACATAAGGAGGAACTCGAAAGTATGAAAAAGCAAATGGCAGATCTTATGGGAATGAAAGATGCAATAGAAGAGATGAAAAACACAATGGAAGTTTACAACACCAGATTTGAAGAGACAGAAGAAAGGATAAGTGAACTAGAAGACAAAACAGCTGAAAGCCTACACATAAAGGAACAGATAGGGAAAAGAATGGGAAAATATGAGCAGGGTCTTAGGGAACTGAATGACAATATGAAGCACATGAATATACCTGTTATAGGTGTCCCAGAAAGAGAAGAGAAGGGAAAAGGGAAAGAAAGAAAATAGGAGAAATAATCACTGAAAATTTCCCAAATTTTATGAAAGACTTAAAACTATAGATTCAAGATGTGCAGTGTACCCCAAACAGAATAGATCCCAATAGATCTACTCCAAGACACTCACTGGTCAGACTGTCCAATATCAAAGAAAAAGAATTCTGAAAGCAGCAAGGGAAAAGCAATCTATCAGATACAAGGGAAGCTCAATAAGATTATGTACAGATTTCTCCAGAGAAACCATGGAGGTGAGAAGGCAGTGGTGTGATATATTTAAGATAATGAAAGAAAATGTCTGCCAACCAAGAATTCTATACCTGGCAAAATTGTCTTTCAAAAATGAGGGGGAGATCAAAATATTTTCAGACAGACATACACTGAGAGAGTTTTGAATAAGAGACCTGTGCTTCAAGAAATACTAAAGGGAGTGCTAACAGCTGATAGAAAAAAACATGAGAGAGAAGTTTGGAGGAGAGTGTAGAAAGTAAGACTACCAGGAAGTATAAAAGGAGAGAGAGAAAGAGCAAAAAAAATAAGATATGACATATAAAATCCAAAAGACAAAATGGTAGAAGAAAATACTGCACTTACAGTAATAACATTAAATGTCAATGGATTAAATTCCACAATAAAAAGACACAGACTGGCTATATGGATTAAAAAACAAAATCCATCTATATGCTGTCTATAAGAAAGTCACTTCAGACACAAGGACAAAAATAGGCTGAAAGTGAAGGGTCAGAAAAAGGTATATCACACAAACAGCAACCAGAAAAAAGCAGGTGTAGCTTTATTAATATCAGAAAAACTAGACTTCAAATGTAAAACAATTAAGAGACAAAGAAGGCCACTATATATTAATAAAATGGATAATTATCAAGAAAATATAACAATCACAAATATTTATGCACTGAGTCATAGTGCCCTTAAATACATGCAGCAAACACTGTCAACACTGAAGGGAGAAGTAGATACCTCTAAAATAATAGTTGGAGACTTCAATACACCACTATGACCAATGGATAGAACATCTAGACAGAGGATCAATAAGGAGACAGAGATGTTGAACAGTATGATAAATGATCTAGACTTCACAGACACTTACAGAACACTACACCCCACAACAGGAGGATACATATTTTTCTTAAGTGCTCATGGATCATTCTCTAGGATAGACCACATGTTGGGTCATAAAGCAAGTCTCAAAAAATTTAAAAGAACTGATATTATACAAAACACCTTCTCAGACCATAATGGAATCAACCTGGAAAACAATTATAGACAGAAGTTAAGAAAATTCACAAATATATGGAGGCTAAATAACACACTCTTAAACAATGAGTGGATAAATGAAGAAATTACAAAAGAAATCACTAAATACCTTGAGGCAAATGAAAAATGAAATCACAACTATTCAAAACTTTTGGAATGCAGCAAAGGTGGTACTGAGAGGAAAATTTATTGCCCTGAATACCTATATTAAAAGAGAAGAAAGAAAAAAAATGAGGAATTAACTGCTCATCTGGATAAACTAGAGAAAGAACAGCAATCTAACCCCAAAGCAAACAGAAGAAAAGAAATAACAAAGGTTAGAGTAGAAATTAATGAAATTGAGAACAGGAAAACAATAGAATCAACAAAACCACAAGTTAGCTCTTTGTGAAAATAAATAAAATCAATGGAACGTAAGCTAGGCTAACAAAAATAAAAGGGGAGTGGATGCAAATAAACACAATTAGAAATGAAACAGGTGACATAACAACTGACCCCACAGAAATAAAGCAGATAATGAGAGGATACTATGAGCAACTAAATGCTGATAAATTAGGAAGTTGTCCTAGATGAAATGGACAACTTCCTAGAAAAGCATGAACAACCAACATTGACTCAAGAAGAAATAGATGACCTCAATATAACAATCACAAATAAGTGATTGAATAGGTCATCAGAAAGCTCCCAAAGAAGAAAACCCAGGACCAGATGGCTTCACATGTGAATTCTACCAAACATTCAAGAATTAGTACCAATCCTGCTCAAACACTTCAAAAAAATTGAAGATGAGGGAAAGCTACTTAACTAATTTCATGAAACTAATATTACCCTAACACCAAAATCAGATAAAGATACCATACATGCAAAAAAGAAAATTATAGACCAATCTCTTTAATGAATATAGATGCAAAAATCCTCAACAAAATCCTCACAAATAGAATCCAGCAGCACATTAAAAGAATTATACACCTTGGTCAAGTGGGATTTATTCCAGGTATGCAAGGCTGGTTCAACATAAGAAAATCAATTAATGTAATACATCACATCAATAAATCAAAATGGAAGAACCACATGGTCATCCTGATTAAGGAAGAAAAGGTATTTGACAAAATTCAACATCCTTTCTTTATGAAAATACTTCAAAGGATAGGAGTAGAAGGAAACTTTCTCAATATGGTAAAGGCAATATGTGAAAAACCTACAGCTAACATTGTACTCAATGGGGAAAGACTGAAAGCTTTCCCTCTAAGATCAGGAACAAGATAGGGTTGCCCACTGTCACCATTGTTATTCAACATTGTGCTGGAAGTTCTAGCTAGAGCTATTAGTCAAGAAAAAGAAATAAAAGCTTTCCAAATTGGAGAAGAAGAAGTAAAAGTTTCACTGTTTACAAAGAACATGATCCTCTACGTAGAAAATCCAGAAAAATCTATAGCAAAGCTACCAGAGCTAATCAATGGATATAGCAAAGACACAGGCTACAAGATCAACCTGCAAAAATAAGTAGTTTTCCTATACACAAGTAATGAGCAACAGAGGAGGAAATTAAAAAAAAATCCATTTACAACAGCAAACAAAAGAATCTAGTATTTGGAATAAACTCAATCAAGGCCAAAAAAGACTTATACAGAAGAAAACTATTAGAAACTGCTAAAAGAATTTGAACAGGACCTAAAAAAGTGGAAGAACATACCGTGTTCCTGTATTGGAAGACTAAACATAGTTATGATGTTAATTCTACCTAAACTGATTTATAGATTCAATGCAATACCAATTAAAATCCCATCGACTTGCTTTGCAGTAGTAGAAAAAACAATAACGAAATTTATTTGGAAGGGCAAGATGCCCCAAATAACCAAAAATATCTTGAGAAAGATGAAGGAAGTGGGAGGTCTCTCACTACTTGACTGAAGCATACTACAAAGCAACAGTGGTCAAAACAGCATGGTACTGGCGTAAAGATAGATATATTGACCAACGGAATCAAATTGAGTGTTCAGAAATAGACCCTCTCATCTATGGACATTTGATCTTTGAAAAGGCAGTCAAGCTAAAACAACCGGGACAGAGCAGCCTCTTCAATAAATGGTGTTTGGAGAACTGGATATCCATTTCCAAAAGAATGAAAAAAGGACTCTTCTCTTACATCTTATACAAAAATTAACTCAAAATGGATTAAGGATCTACACATTAGTGCTAAGATCATAAGACTTTTAGAAGAAAATATAGGGAAGTATCTTAAGGATCTAGTGATAGGAGATGGCTTCCTAGACCTTACACCTAAAGCACGAGCAATCAAAGAAGAAAGAGATAAATGCAGTCTCCTCAAAATTAAACACTTTTATATATCGGAAGACTTTGTCAGAAAAGTAAAAAGGCAACCAACATAATGAGAGAAAATATTCAGAAACCACATATCAGGTAAGGATTTAATATCCAAAATATGTAAAGAAATCCTACAATTCAACAAGCAAAAGACAAACAACCCAATTAAAAATGGGCAAAAGACATGGATAGACACTTTTCTGAAGAGGAAATACAAATGGCTCAAAAACATATGAAAAGATGTTTAATTTAACTGGCTATCAGGGAAATGCAAATCAAAACCACAATGAGATATCATCTCACACCTACCACAATGGCCATTATACAAAAACAAAACAAAACAAAACAAAACAAAACAAACAAAACAAAACAAAACAAAAAAACAGAAAACTACAAGTGCTGGAGAGGATGTGGAGAAAGAGGCACATTTATTCACTGTTGGTGGGAATGTGGAATGGTGCAGCCATTCTGGAAGGGAGTGTGGCCATTCCTCAGGAAGCTAAGTATAGAATTGCCATATGGCCCAGCAATTCCATTACTAGGGATATACCCAGAAGGAATTAAAGCTAAGACACAAACAGATATTTGCAAACTGATGTTTATAGTGGCATTATTCATGATTTCCAAGAGATGGAAACAGCTCTATGTCCATCAATGGACAAGTGGATAAACAAACTGTGGTATATACACACAATGGAATATTACACAGCTGTAAGACAGAACAAAATCATGGAACATACAATAACATGGATGAACCATGAGGACATTATGTTGAGCGAAGTTAGTCTGATACAAAAGGACAAATTTGGTACAGTCTCACTAATATCAAGTAACATTAATGAGCAAACTGAGAGTTAAAATTGAGAACACAGGTTATCAGGAGATAGAAAGTTGTTAGAGGTCAGGCACTTCATGCTGAAGGATTATAGTTCAACAGGATTGATGGTGTAGATCCAGAACTGAAGAGTGCAGTGCTGTGTGATGGTAGCACAGTACTGTAGGTGCACTGACCAAGGATGCCTGTGAGTAGGGTTGAGGGAGGAGGGCTGGGGGCATGTGTGATACCAGAGGGAATGATAGATGATAGAGACTGGGACTGTGTAGCTTGGAGAAACCTAGAGTAGTCAGTGATGGTGACTAAATATACAAATGTAAAAATGTTTTTACACAGGGGAGAAGAGAGGAATGGTAATCTTGTGGGATGTTGAACAGGGATGGGTACTAGGAGAAAGATATAACCAATGCAACCGGAGTCTGGGTTTAACAATAACATTGTAGTACAGTTCCATTAAATACAACATGGACAATATACTGAAGCTGAATGTCTGGGAGGGATGGGTGTAGGAAGGGGTATGGGATTCTTGGTAGTGGTGGTGTTGACTGACCCTATTGCTGCATTTTATTTTATTTTTACTTTTCCTTTTATCATTTTACTATTCTTTTGTTTCAATTTCTTGTTAAGTTTCAATAATATGTTTAAGTGCTAATTGTGGTGAAGAATGCACAACCATATGATGGTACTGTAAATGATTGTACACTGTGGATGATTGTATGGTATTTGAATATATCCCTATAAAATTGCAGGGGAAAAGTAAACAGAAGAACACAAGTGCTGGAGAGAACTTGGAGACAGAGATGTATGTATTCACTGTTGTTGGGGAAGTAGAACAACAGTAGCCTATCTGGAGGACAGTACAGTGGTCGCACAAGAAGCTATGTATGTGTAGGTTTCAAAGCCCTGAAACCTCAGTATGGGGTATATACTTGGAAAATTAGAGAGAAGGGTCACAAATGGACATTTGTGCTCCAGTATATATGGTGGCAGTGTTCACTATTTGCAATAGAGGGAGGTGGCCTAAGTGTACATTGACTGATGAACAGAACGGTGAACTGCAAAGTATGCATAAAATAGAATGTTGAGTGGCTACAAGGAGAAATGAAGCTGTGAGAACACATTTTTGACCAAAATGGAGATGCAAAATGAAATGAAATAAAGTTTCAGTGGCTGAGAGATTCCAAGTGCAGCCGAGAGGTCACTCTGGTGGGCATTCTTATGCACTATATAGATATCCCTTTTTAGGTTTTAATGTGTTGGAATAGCTAGAAGCAAATACCTGAAACTATCAAACTGCAATCCAGTAGCCTTGATGCTTGAAGACATTTGTATAGCAATGTAGCTTACAAGGGGTGACAGTGTGATTGTGAAAGCCATGTGGATGACACTCCCTTTATCCAGTGTGTGGATGGATGAGTAGAAAAATGGGGACAAAAAACTAAATGAAAGATAGGGTGGGATGGGGGCAATGATTTGGGTATTCTTTTTTACTTTTATTTTATTATTATTATTTTCACTTTTTCTGGTACAAAGAAAATGTTCAAAAATAGATTGGGGTGATGAATGCACAACTATATGATGGTACTGTGAACAACTGATTGTATACTTTGGATGATTGTATGGCATGTGAATATATCTCAATAAAATTGAATAAAAAATTGTGCCTAGGAGTCCCACCCAAAGAGCCTCTTTGTTACTCAGATGTGGCACCCTCTCTCACAAAGCCCACTCAGCAGGTGAGCTCACTGCCCTCCCCCTTATGTGGGACATGACTCCCAAGGGTGTGAATCCCCCTGGGAATGTGAAAAATGACTCCTGGAGATGAGCCTGGACCCAGCACTGTTGGGATAGAGAGGAACTTCTCAACCAAAATGGGGAAGACAGATGAAACAATAAGTTTCCAGTGGCTGAGAGCTTTCAAATGGAGTGGAGAGGTCACTCTGGAGGGTGTTCTTAAGCACCATATAGATAGCACCTTTTAGTTTTTAGTGTGTTGCAATGGCTAGAGGGAAATACCTGAAGCTGTCAAACTGCAACCCAATGACCTTGATTCTTGAAGGTGATTGTATAACTATGTTGGTTGCATAGTGTGACTGTGTGACTGAAAACCTTGTGGCTCGCACTCCCTTTATCCAGCATATGGACAAATGATTGGGAAAATGGGGACAAAAATTAGATGAAGAATAGGGTGGGATGGAGGGGATGGAAAGATTTAGGTGTTCTTTTTTGCTTTTATTTTTATTTTGGAGTAAAGTCATCTTGAAATGTAACCTGAGAGCAAAGGATGAGAAGACGCCAGCCACGTGACTTCCCAGCTGACAGAGAGGTTCTGGACGCCATTGGCCTTCCTTCAGTGAAAGCATCCTCTTGTTGATGCCTTAGTTTGGACATTTTTATGGCCTTACAATTGTAAATTTGTAACCTAATAAATCCCCTTTATAAAGCCAATCCATTTCTGGTATTTTGCACAATGGCAGCTTAAGCAAATTGGAACATGGGCCAAAACTCTTCTTCAAGTTTTGCCATCTATTTCTTTACCAAGGAATATTGATCCCTGACATTAGAATTTGGTTAATCTTGATAGTGGAATATTCCAGAGTATAAACATATATATTAGAAGGAGGATTTATATGGGAAGGTGGGAGACACTTAAGAATGTTTGGATTTGCTGAGGAGAGAAGCCTCAGTCCAGGAGAGGTGGAAGCAGCAGGAGGGCAGAGCTTGTGGGTTCAGCCAGAAAAGGTGGGGTGGGGTAGCATTTAAGGCACAGGTGCAGAGGGAAGTCTTGGCCACTTCTCAAAGAGTATGACACTTCCTTGTCTTAGTGCACATTTAAAAATATCATAAATAAAATGCTCATTGTAAATCAGAAATAAAATGAGTTCCCTTTAGTACTATCTGCCATTTAATAACTTCCTTCCTGATAACCTTCACAAAGGTAGTGTATATAACTGTCTATACATAAGTATTTTGGTTATTATAAATTCTAGTAAATTTAATAACACCTGCTAGTGATTCGTGATGAGGTTCTAAAAGAAGAAAACCTCTTGGGAAATTCCAGAGTAAGAGATTCTGGTAAATGTGTGAGGGGATATTACAAGTGCTTAGGCTGAAGGTGTCCAGGAGGTGCCAGGTTTGCCTGATCCCTACCCTTGTCCATCCCAGAGAGGGGACAAGTGCATTGTACTGGGGCCTGGGTAGCTCAGAGAGCCCATCCCCTCACTCAGACCATCATGAAATAAGGAGCCTGAGTTCATACTTGGACTTCTGCCCCAAAGTGGAGGCTTCCAGGCACCTGTTTTCACAAGTAGCCCCTGCATTCAAGGAGTCCAAATCTAATCACAGACAAAGAGGATTTGCTGTCATCAGTTTCCCCTAGAACGACTGAATTTAAATTCTGTGGCTTCTTGATGAAGGTCTTTGTAAGAACTTGCTAGTTCTTCAATGCCAGGATACTTACACAAGTAAGGGTAACTTATCCCCTACTTATGGCCTAAGCACTTGTAACACCTCCTCACACCTTTATCAGAGCCTCTTACTCTGGAATTTCCCAACTGGTTTTCTTTTCTTAGACAATGTAGGCAAGAGTTGTGACTTTCTTTGCCAATACTTGGGAATTTGAGTGTATCTCTTTTTAATTGTCCTACCCAAGTGCATAAATAAGGTAAACCACACCCTCTTCACCTTGAGTAATATTACTTTAAGTTTGCTAATAATTCATTACACCTGGGCAGAGGTCAGTTCCCTGACTCAAATGTTCTTTGCCAATAAAGGTGGAGGAGTAGAGAGGACAGAAAGAAAGTCATGGTGTGGTAGTGTGGAATGGGAAAAAAGACACAGGTCAGAAGTTGTGGGAAATTAGCCAAGTTCACATCATAAAGGACCAGTGAAAAGGAGAGTTGATGTATCGTTTGTATTTGGCTTAAGCTTGGGGGCTTTTGAATTCATTCTATTAACATTTCACTGCTTCATGCATTACACAATCCAACAGATAATAGAATTTCCTTACATTTTTATGCTAAATCCTTTATCTAATATTTTAGCTAGGTCAAATTAGGTGTTCTCAAATGGAAATAATATATCTCTTTAATACCACCTGACAGGCAGTACTCTGACTTGCAGGCCTCCCTAGTTGGAGAAGCATCACAACCCTCATGCTGCCCAGAACCTCTCCTATATGGGGAGGTAGAATCATGCCACTCTCTTCCTTCCAACCCCAGGAGTGCACAAAGGCCAAGGCCAGCCTGTCCTAAGCCAGAAGGACCCAACTGTCCGAACACTGGCAATTCTAGGACCCTCACACTAGACCATCCATTAAGATGGCTGTGAAGTAGAACCAGCAATGCACCCTACCTGTTTGGCCTCCAGGTGGCATGTTCCAAGCAACTGACCCAACTGACACACACACTTACATATCAGCTTTCCAGAAAAGATAGGCTTCCACTTATAACAAAGTATCTTCCTTGTTTTTGATATAAAGAACTCTATTACATGTGCCTTCCATAAGCAATAGATTGAGTGCAGAAGCCAGCATTCTGTACATCTGAAACATCAGCTCATTAAAAGGCCCTGGATAGGTAATATTACAAAGTTTGGGTAGGTTTGTCACCCTTTAAAGAATTTCCTAAACTCTTCTCCCAAAATGACTGAGAAACTCTTTTCCAGTCCTCCCACCCTGGCAGCTAATTTGCTGCCTGAGTAGGTCAGGCCAGACTGGAGGATGGATCACTGGGTGGCCTCAACTTGTGTCCTCCTGGACAGTCCACAGAGCAGGTGTCCAGGCTCACGGAGGGGTAGGGAGGCCATCAGCATCAGTTGTGTTCTGGTTCTGGTGTGAAAGCCTGGTGCCCTGGTGCTGGAGTTTGGCATCTGAACCACAGGAAGAAAGCTGGCTCAGCTGCTGTTCTTGCAGCTCTGACATCTTCCATCACAGAGTCAACCGACTGGCTGGGAGCTGAGTTCTGGCCTTGCACACTCTGGGTACTGCAGGGAGTCCAAACTCCTACCCAGATCTCCCAGCACCACCCATGTGCTGGGGTGACAGTGCCATCCACATCCTCTCATTCCCCTAGACATCACCCACTGAACACCCACAGGCATCCCCACCAATTGACAGGGTCCATCAAGTGCATCCACAAACCAGCTCACCAGCAGGTACCACATTGCAGCCTGCCACCATCAACCACCAACCCAGACTCCTGCTGGCTGGCTGTCCCCACTCCCTCCAAATGCAACTGCCCAAGGCTCTCCCTAAAGTCTATGGCAGCCTCCCCCATCATTTTATTCAGACCAGGAACTTCTTCCCCTGCCCAGGCATGGTGGCAGCCTCTTTGCTGGGGCCCCTGCTGCCAGGTGGGTCCTGTAATCCACCCTCCACTTCCCAGTTGAAACCAAATCCTCACACTCCCCTTTTTAAACCCTTCCATGCTTGCCAATAATACTAAAACCAAGGATAACAATAATCAGGCCCCATTTCTTGAGGTAAGGATCCTTCCCATTGAAGAAGTCAGGAACAGAGGCTGTGATTTTCAGGACAATGTTCAGTCCCCAAATCTCCAGAATGGCCTTCCTGCTCTACATCAACATTTTTCTGAATTCAGAATGTGGCAGCATTGCCTGGGTGGGCCACTTGTTAAGGATGCAGATTGCCAGGTTCCAACCCCAGAGGGGAATCTGCATTAGCTGGCTCCCCCTCACCCATCCTAAGAAGAATGGGTGATCCCTGCCACTCTGCCCTCCCTGGGCTGTGGGCATCCAGAGCTGTGTCCTGTAAGCAAAGCGCAGGAATTGACACTCCCTGACCTTCATCCTGCTCCCTCTGTCTGAGATGCCCTTCCCCTGCTTTACCATCCAGCTCTGCCCTACTCTGAACTCAATAGGACTCCTCCTACAGGAAAGCTTCCCACATCTCTCTGTGGGATTCATACACCCTGTGCAGTCCTGATTTCCATTTTCAGCACTGTAACCTCTGATTTATTCAGCTGCCACCCCAAGGCAGAGGCTCCCTCCACTAGAAGACAAGGTGCTTGCCACCAATCAGGCACTCAGCAAAGGGTTTTGGGAATATCATGGTGGCCTGATGAGAAGAACAGGATGCCTGTGCAGTCCCCACACTCACAGTCTGATGATCTACCTGGAAGTAGGGAGCAGAGAAGCCATCAAGTGAGAGTAAATTTGGGCATTTGCCCACTGCAGCCACTGCATGCCATCAGGAATATATGAGAAGCACGTCACCAGCCTGCAGGTATAAAACCCAAAGCAGTAGCTCACTCATGTGTGTAAACACACACACATGCACACAGACATGACCACTTTACCAGCCTGTAGGAATAAAGCCATCAGCAGCACACCCACACATGCATGCATACATGCACACACACATACACCTCCACACACGAGCACCATATCAGCATTAAAAAAGGGAAAAAAGAGGGCTACAAGTGCTGGAGAAATTGTGGAGAGAGAGACGTACCTATGCAGTGTTGTTGGGGAAGTAGAATGGTACAGCCTGTCTGGAGGGCAGTGTGATGGTTCCACAAGAAGCTAAGTATGGGATTGCCATAAGGTCCTGCAACCCCATGGTTGGGTATATAATTGGAAGAACTGAGCTCAGGGATAATAAAGGACATTTGAACACTGGTGTTTATGATGGCAGTATTCACAATTTGCAATGGATTGAGCTGGCCTAAGGGTACATCATCTGATGAATGGAATGTTGAAATGTGGTGTATGTGGGCAATAGAATATTGAGTGGATGGAAGAAGGAATGAACATGAGACACATGCAACTAGGTGGATGGACCTTGAGGACAGCATTTTGAGTGAAATAAGGCAGGAACAAAAAGATAGACATTATAACAAGTCACTAATATGGACCCACTATAATGTGCATACTCTGAGAATTGAATCTGAGACACAGGTTATCAGGGGAAGGCTTATGGCAAAAGACCCTAGACTGTAAGCTCTTACAGCAGTCACACCTATTCTTGAGTTGTAATGCTTATGTCTAAATTGTGAGATGATGAGTTCTTTGTGTTTAACCTGGTCAGTCCCTGGAACTTCAAGTATTTGTGTAACCCCTATGACTCAGATCTAGAGTATGGCTACTATGAATATAAGTATTATCCCATACAGCAACTGTTGGAAAAACTGAAAAAGAATTCAGACTTCAATTAGAGATATGAATTAAGCTGATATGGTTAGGACTAGGGCACTCAGACTAAAGGGTAAAAGACAATATTGACAGTGTTTTAAAACTTCAACTTCTGTGTGAAAACAAAGGAAGAGATGTTTAGTTGGTACAAAATCTATATTTTCTGTAGCACACTGCGTAATTTAACTTGGATGGTCACTTTATTCTAACACCATAATGATATGGAACTTTGAAAAGGGAGTGAGATCTGGTTGGTTGGTAGAAGTTAGTGTTAAGCCCTGATATAACCCCCCCAAATTTGGGCAGAGAATAAAAATGTATTTGCAAAGCCCCCTTGAGGGACTGGGGAAAAATGTGGAAATATTAAACTTCCCCACCTGGGGAATTGGTGATAGTCTCACAAGCATTTGGGACTACCAATTTAGAAGGCTGAGACCTCAATCTTGGAGCTTGCCCTTGTGAAGCTTGTTGCTACAAAGGAGAGGCTCAGCCTACTTAAAATTGTGCCTAAGAGTCACCCTCAGAGAAACTGTTTTATTGCTCAGATGTGACCTCTCTCTCTAAGCCGACTTAGCAGGTGGACTTGCTATCCACATGCCTACATGGGACATGACTCCCAGGGGTATAAATCTCCTTGGCAACATGGGCCATGGCTCATGGGGACAAGCCTGGATCCAGCATCCTAGGATTGAGAAGGACTTCTTGATCAAAAGGGGGAAGAGAAACAAAACAAAATCAAGTTTCAGTGGCTGAGAGGTTTCAAATTGAGTTGATCGGTCATTCTGGAGTTTATTCTTATGTGTTATATACATATCCCTTTTTAGTTTTTTGTGTATTGGAATAGCTATAAGGAAATACCTGAAACCGTTGAACTGCAACCTAGGAGCCTTCATTCTTGAAGACAATTGTATAACTATATAGCCTTCATGGTGTGACCGTGTAATTGTGAAAACCATGTGCTCACACTCCCCTTAGCCAGTGTATGGACAATTGAGTAGAAAAATGGTGACAAAAATTAAATGAATAATAGGGGGATTGGGATGTTTTGGGTATTCTTTTTTACTTTTATATTTATTCTTATTTTTACATTTTTTGGAATAATGAAAATGTTCAAAAATTGATTGTGGTGATGAATGCACAACTATATGATGGTGCTGCTGTGAACAACTGATTGTAAACTGTGGATGATTATATGGTATGTGAATGTATCTCAATAAATCTGAAATTTTTGAAAAAGCCAAAAAAAAAAAAAAAAAAAAGAAAAAAAGAAAACAGAAAAAGAAGAAAACATCAACCCCCAATCAAGTGCAGCCATCTTACAACGGTACCCTCAGTTGGGGTCATTTGCCAGAGTCACCTCTAACCTTAATCCAATGAATTACAAGAAGTTGAATTCAGAAATTGAGGCCAAAGATAAACCAAACAGAGAGCCCTAAAGCAAAAGTAGTCCACTGTGATACAAAGAAGGGCAAGGGATTTACATGGAATTAAAAGAAAAACACCTGGGCTTTGCTGGTTTCTACATTTCTTAAAGAGAATTGTGGCAAGATGACAGCTGATAGTATCTTGTGGTCAAGATTCCTTAAACTTCTTCAGACCTGATTGATTACGTGTGAGCCCAGCAAGGCAACCCATTGGGAAGACCTGACCCCCACACTCCACAGACTCCCAATCCCCAAACTCAAAAAGTCATCTCACAGGGCAGCCTTCAATAAATGCCTGAACTCCCCCCACCCCCTACCACCTAGGAAGACGACTGTCCCAGACACAGCCAACTCTGCGGAGGTGGGGAAGGGATTTGGAAGGTTCTCCAAAAGGAAGAGACTAGAGTTGGATTTTGAAGGGGGTGCGGGTAGGCTCTAAAAGTGGGTTGAGGGATATTCCAGACCAACTGAGTTGTGAAAAAGACAGAAAACACCAACATAAATCTGAAGAATGCCCAAGTTTCAAAATGTACATGCTGTTGCCTTATGTCCCTCCCAACATATCATGAATTACATCCTGAAATAAAAGTGCAGACCCCAAAGAAGGGATATATCTATAATTGCAAGAAGAAAAGAGTTCATTGGGGCAGGGGCTCACCAGTGAGCAAGAAAATTCAATAAATTACTGGAAACCACACAGAAGGGATGGCACTGACAATAAAACATGGTCAGCAAGGACCCCTGTAACCCCACCCCCCTGCACCAATCCCATACAGCTTGTGTTTAATGCCAGATCAAAACCTGATAGTTCCTTTCTGGAGAAACCAACCACCAATCTGGGGAAAGGCAACACTTCTAGTAAGGACGTGGTACCTGAATAGACATCCCTCCTTGTGGCAATGGGAGGACCTTAGACTGTCAGTCATTGCTTAACTAATCTCAGCAAAGGGAACTCTGTGAGGTGACACTCCAAATATGCTCTCACTGTACTCTCTCACTGAAAACCAGACTTTATGTCATCACAGCAAAGTCTATACCCAGAATCCTCTGTGTGTACATGTCAACTGAGGATCACCAGGCACATACCGAGAAGAAGATGCCTGAAAGAGAATGAAGAATTTAGGCAGAAAAACTGAACCAAGAAGAAAAAGAGAAAGGATAATTTAGAGAACAGCAAAGAGGCTCCAGGAGAATATTACATCCATGAAACAAGAACTGAATGCTAAGAAAAAAGAAGAAGCAGTGACTAGAAGGGGCTCTTAGAGACTAAATTATGTTGACTGAAATTAAAATTATCCAACTGGAGCAATTGGAACATCAAATTTGAAAAAACAATCTCCCTGAACAAGGTCAATATGACAAGGAGAAATGAAAATCATTGAAAACAGAGACAGAGGCAGGTTTCTAACCAAATATATTAAATATGTTGATGGTACCCAAGAGAGAAAAGAAAGAAAATGGAGAAGGAAAATTTATAGAAATAACAGAAGATAATTTCCCAGAGCTGAGGAACAGGCAAAAGACTTTAGACTGAAAGTCTCCACTGATTATCCAGCTGAATGAGTGGGGAAAAAAGAACCACACTATGACATGCTTCATAAAATTTCAAATTATAACAGTCCTAAAATCCAGAACCCTCATTAGCAATTCTGGATGAAACAATGGCTCAATTTTCTGTGAGGGAATTATTTTCAGCCTAAAATTTGGTATCCATTCAAACTGTCAGCCAAATGTGATGGCAAAAAAAAAAAAAAAAAAACATTTTCTGACATACACAATTTCAAAATGTTTACTTACTTGGAAATTTCCTTGACTCCCTACTCTCAGAAAACAAGGGACTAATCCAAGAAAAAGAAAGACTGTGATCCATGAAACAGTGAGTCCAACCCAGGGGAGCACAGGATGAGGCTGTGCAGCAGACCCAGGGGGCATGATTCAGATGGGAGCCAGAGGTCAGAGGGTGCTGGGAGAGAGGTCCCAGGACAAATAGGAGAACCAGAGCTTCCAGGTGGTCCTCAAAACCCTGCTGATAGGTCAGCTCATTTTCTGTTTCAGGAGCATTTTCTCTGGTATCCAAGTTGCTACTCCTTGAGAAGCCCTGAGTCTGAGATTTTAACAGCTTACATGTTAGTTTTCTAAGGGTAAAGTCCCCAGGAGGCTCAGGGGTCTGGCAAGCTCTTCCCAGTAGGCATGTTAGCACTTGCACTACCTGAAACCTTTAGGATCTTTGGTACCCCTTTCCTGGATTCTCTACAGCATACTGCTCCCCCCACCTCAATTCCTCCTATTTCTAAATTTGCAGATAGTAAGAACAATTCCTTTTTTAAAAAATCAGGTGCTTTCTACATTCAAGAAAATCTTCGAGGTAGGGTTTCTTACCCAGATACCAGATGAGAGAACAGATATTGAAGACAGGTTAACTTGCCTGAGGTCACAGGGCTGCACCCTCATCTGTCCATATATAAAGCCCATATTCTCTTGTCGCCTACTTTGTGCTATCATTATTACTATTTGAAAATGAAAATCCTACAGTGGCACAAACTTCACATGAGCTACCCCATTGTTTCTCTCGACCACCCTTGGTCTAGGGGAGTTCATCAGCCCTGTTTTCTACTTGAGGAAACTGCACCACGGAGAGGTAAATTCATCTCCCCCAGATCACATAGCTGTGGTCAGTGATGAATCCAGGATTTGAAGCAGGGAAGTCCCAGCCCTGAGACATTTGGTTAACTGTGCCCAAGCAACAAGTTCTAGGAGGATCTTTTTTAACCTTCGTCTCCTTTGCTGACTATGAATCACACAAACTATGACTAGAATGAAAGAAGAGAGTGCCTGCACTCTGCCACATTAACCTGATTTAACATTCTAGTCAGCTCTGTGCCCTCAGAGCTGTGACCCCAACCTCTTCAGGCCTCAGTTTCCCCAGGTGATAATGAGGGATGGGGGCAGATGCTGTGTGGTCACAACACATTCATCAAATCAACTGGCTGGTTTCTGAGTGTGCCAGGTGATAGGGTGCTCATGGCAGCTAGGAGGACAGAGGGGCAACTTTCTGGAGCCTTCTATATAGACTGTGAGTTCCAGTCAGCAGGGACTCTGTCTGTCCTGCTGGGCCAGGAGCCACACCCTGGCTGAGGGTCTGACCTGTGCTATCTCATTTCATCCTCACATCAACCCCCAAGGAAGACTCCGAGCATATGAAATTCTCACCTCTGGACAAGAGCAATCACATACTCTAGAGGCAGCATGCAGGGCAACATCATGGAGGACATTATCCTCAGAGGGAAGAAGTTCCATGTCTTTCTCATGTGGCCACCTTGGTCCTTCATTGCTTCACTCAGTACTGAACAAGGAATTGGGTCACTTCATGTAAGACACATCTCCCACCAGGGTGAAAACCAAATCCCTTTACCCTGGTAGTGCTTGAAATTTCTATGGAATATTCCTGGCAGCCTAATGGGAATTGAACTCTATCCCCCCACAAAGGCATGTTGGTGTCCTAAATCCCAGACCTGTGGGTGTGAAGATGCTGTTATTAGTCAAGATGCCCAGACTGAATGAGGGCAACCTTAATCCAGTGAGTCTGAAGTCCTTATAAACCAAGGAAACTGGGTAGGGGGGACAACTGTGCTGGTGTGTGATGACTGCCCCGAGCTCAGCCTGAGCCTGTGAGAAGTGATGGCCTGGGACCTGGCTTGTGTCTGGTGTGTGATGGTGTCTCTGTGCTTAGCCTGTGCCTGTGAGAGGTGGTGGCCCTGAGCTCACTTTGTCCCTGGTCACTTTGCCCCATCTCTTCCCAACTAGGCCACATCACCTTCCTCCACAGCACACAAGAAAGAAATGCTTTCCTTCCCTAAACATCCACAGAAAACTTCCTTCACTTATCCCCACCCCCTGAACAGCTGGTACCTTTAGTGAGCTTGGGGGAGAGGGTCTCCATCAGCTCAGCCCCCTTGGGTTTCATCTCAAAGGCAGCTGCCTCCCAGGGAGTCTCCAGGCTCATGTTTTCCCCACAGGGAGCAATGACCTCAGACTTTCTCTCTTCAGAGGGTAAATTCAGGCTTGGCCCTGGCCTGGTGCAGATGCCTACAAAGGGTGTGGGACAGCAAACCCATCAGGATAATCTGGGAAACAGAGACTGTTACTTACCTTCTCACCCACCCACTGAGCTAGAGCATAAGGAAGCAAACAAGGAAACTGCAGTCCTGTTCTTAGTTGAAATTCAAGTAGGGACAGGTATTTACAATGAGGAGAAAGTAGTGAGGGTCTTTGAAACCAGAGACATGTGAGTTCAGCTCTTGGCTCCCTCACTCACCACCTGTATGAGTTCCATATCTACACCTGGATTCATGCAGTTGACATATAAGGGTTATAGTTAATTTCTAATAACTGACCCACTGGTTAAGCTGTCCCAGGCCCTGAGCTAGGAACATCATAGACTTGACAGTAACCATGTGACAGCTATCATTATCATTGTCTCCATTTATCAGCTGAGGACTCAGAAACATAGAGATTAAGTGACTTCCCCAATGCCACACAGCTAATATGTAGCAGAACCAGGAAATGAACCCAGGATTGATATCCAAGATGGCACACTTTTCCATCACACTGCCTTGCCTCAGTCACCTACTGATGAAGTAAATGGAAGGAACACTAAGTATGGGGGCATTGTGCAGCCCAGGCACTGTCCTTGGTGCTGGGATCCAGTATCCAAAACCAGGAAGTGGTCCCTAATAGGTAGTCAGAGATGCCCAGGGTTGCACCTGGTTCAACCAGCTTCAGAGTAAAAGAATAGGAGCTACTCCTGAATGCCCACATCTTGTTCTCCAAGTTACACCTCACGTCTGCTTCCTTCTAGATGTTTCTGGGCCTCTGTTAACCACACTCCACACCCTCTGTGACATCACTTTCCATCAGGTCCATTTTAAATACTCCATTCCCAGAGGGATGGAACATCAGGACAGCAGCTCTCTGTCCTCTGCAGAGCACCTGGAGGGCCAGCATGGTCAGGAATCTTCCTCCAATCTTTAAACCCAAACCCAGCTCAGAGGCTATGTGTGCTTGTGTCCCTCCTGTCTCCAGAATTACTAGGGATTACTTATATATCCTTTCTTCTGAACTGCCCTTGTTGTGATGTGGACCCCAAGGCCCAGGGAGAGAAAGGTTTCTCTCAAATTGAGTTGGGAAATAGCAGAACTGAGACCAAAAATTGTGCCCACTAAGTCCAATTGTGTGGTACCATGAATTTCATATCTAGCCCTGATTGCCTTTCCATACTCTGGACCCCAATACCTGTCAGGCAGGGATGCCCCTGGGGCATGTCTCTCCCTGTGTGTCCCACACAGAGCACACCAGGTGTTTTTGCAAACCTGCTCCCTCCTGAGAGACCTACATCTGTTGGAGCCAGAAGCAAGCCTCTAGTCACAATTTCATCAACAGATCAATCCATAACCTTGTTTTATGTGTGGGTTTCTTTAAGAACCCCTTATTTAATATATATTGCCAATTTGCTAATGTTGAGGTCATGGCCAACTGTACAAGAACTCATGCCTGAACAAGGGTGATCTAACACACCTATTTTCTCTGTAAGGCCCATCACAGTCTGCTTACACTCAGTAGTCTGGACTGTTCTTCAACACTACAATTGGGGCCATTTTAAACAGCAAAATCTCCAAAAATAAGCACAAAAATGCAAAAGACATGGATTTAATAGACTGTGAAAAAGATGCTTGTTTGCATTATGAGTTGAGAAGGCCAAGTGTCACCTTGCCTGAACTCAGTTGGGAACATGCACATCAGACCACTCAAATATTCCAACTCTTTTGACATGCATGACCTCTAAAATGTCACCCATACTGCTCTTGTGGTCAGCACACAATTTAGTGAGTAGGTGAATTTGCAAACATGGACTCTGCGGAGAATGCAAATTGCATATATCTCCTTTTCACCATACTGTCTCCTTTATGTTCGTCAAAAACTAACCCAGAGAACTAGTAAAGCAACCAAGAATCCAACCAATTTTTAGTATTCGAGGAAAGTAGCTCCAAAGACTCCTAATGTTTGAATCCACTCTAGTGCCTCTAGAGCCTGGAAGATCTGGGATGACTCAAAGATGCCATCCTGCCCCAGGTAGGAGAACTAGTTTACCAGGTGTGACCCCCACCTGGATGGAGACAACCATTCTGATTACATCATTATGACAACAGATTTGAACTCTGTCCAATTGCATTCCCTGCTAAATGAAAGGTTCACAATCATTCAAGCAGAAGGGCAAAAGGATCACAAAAAGCTGCAGATGAGGTGACTCTGTGGGAGGAGCCCTGGGCTCATAAGTTCCTGTGGTGAATCCCAGCCCTGCTCCTCAGTGCCATGTGGTCCTTGCTAACCTCTCCATGCTTCCATTTCCTCATCTATAAGGTGGGAAAAAGTTTCTTATCTCATTTAGCAAATGCATGGATTGAGCAAGAGTGGTGCAAAAGCACTGAGTCCTGGTAGATGTAACTGAGGTTCACTCTTCAGTTTCCAACTGCCAACAAGAGAGCCCGCTAAAGTGGCTCATCTGATGTCCCAACCCATACATACCCTGCTCTTCCAAGAATCTAAGAGTGTCTGAATATCCTTGGAAGCACATCTCTCCAAGTTCCTGGAAGAAAATCAAATAAAGTAATTGCACAGAGGAATCTGTTAAATGCCATTAATTAAACATTACTTTAAGCTTTCAGAGATACAGTGAATGATCCTTCAAGTCCTGAACCTATCAGGTTCTCAGTGAAGCTGAACAGAGGGCTTTGTGCTCCCGGGGGACTGCACTTCTCTAATCTGTGGGATGTGACACAGATGTGACCTCATCCATGGAGCTCAGTGGAAGCCCCGGCAGAACAGGGGCTTGTTTTTCTGGGATGCCTTTTTTCTTGGGACAAGTTTCCCTTCTGACATGTCAGACCCTGTCCTAGTTATCACTGGTCCAACAGCAGCTGCCTCTTCTGCTAACCGTATGACCCTCCCCTGCTCTGTGCAGCCAGGAACAGCAACTGTGGGGTGAGGTCCTATTAATAACTTACTCATAAACCACATAGAAAACCAGTTCCTTTGGACAGCCTTCCCTCTCTCTGGGGTTGTCAGCTCTTGGTGGTATGCAAAGTATTGCACAAACCTTTTTATCTCCCTGAGGACAAACTGTCAGTGGACACAGTCTACACCTTGCCAAAGAGGTTAAACCATTGAATTCTGTGGTTCTTGACCATGACCACAAATAATAATCTTCTTGTAACTTAAGAAAAAGATTGAAATTCTTAGGCCAATTACACCATAGACACTAAGAGTGGGGTCTGAGCTTCAGTTGTGTTCAAACATTCCCAGGTGATTCCAATGGGCAGCAGGATTGAGAATCTGTGAGTTTCTGGTACAAGCTATTTGTTTTTCACTTCATCTTTTCAATGACTATTTATGTTCATTTGTATAAAGAAAAACTGGTATCTCCTTGCAGACAGGAAGGCAAAATAACTGTATGCACAGACACAGACACTCACACTTACCACACACAACTCTTTCATGCACCACTCACCTTGTGATCTGCAGGGAATAATGCTCTGAATAAAAGGTAGGCATTTTCTGGGCAGAGAAACAGACTGAGCTTGCTGATGTTCACATGAGGAAAGTTTGTGGACTTGACCTTGGGGCAGATGTCATGCTTCCCATAGAAGGGGGACACAGTGATGGTTGTTTGGGCATCAGTGAAGGGCATATTGTCACTTATACCTCCATCCATGTATCGCTGTTAAGGGAGGAAATCAGGACATGTATCAGGGATGTTGGGGCTAGAGATTCATATGTTTTCCTGACTATGGGTTGGGGCTTCTCAGAGTTGCCAGCAGGGTGATGCAGTGGGAGACCAGGGGCTTTGGAATCACACCTAGTCAATCTTTCAAGAAATCTTTACTGAGATATTCCATGCTGGACACCCAGGTTGGCCCTGAACTGTTGTGTAGTTTGTTCAGTGCACAAAGCTGCTTGACCAAGAGGCAAGGTGGAGCCTGGAGGCCACCCACCATCTGCTAGCCAAGTCCTATGCCCAGGTGGGCACCCATGTGAGTGCCTTTTATAATGTGCATAAAAGCAGCATGTAAATGAGCAGCCCTGTGGGCAATGGGGAGAGAGTTTGTGGAGACCAGTCCTAGAAGAGAGAGGTGGACATGGGTTCAAATGCAAACCTCCTTGGTGCTTTGGAAAACTTGGACAGGATACTTAACCTCTGTGAGACTTTTCCCACCATACCTTGAAAATGCAGATAATTTTCTCCTTGAGAGACATCAAGACTTAAATGAAATAATAAACCTATGATACAGACAGCCCGCAGATGTCATATTATCCCTTAGCTTCAAAAGTTGCATTTGAATAAATTATGCTGAGTATGGGTTTTCCTTCTATACCCGAATTATCTTGTTGTCCATAGCCAAGCTGGAACAGGCAGATATTGCTACAATTTGGATAGAGTTTCTATCTGTGGAACTGGTGTCTAGAATGATTCCCAAACCACAACCAGCCCACCTAGTTGTCAGGATGCCCACAGAAGAATTATTTCAAAACACTAAAAAATGGAACATGTTCTACCTTCCAAGTGGAGAAACTTTATGGCAGAGCTTGACTAAAAACATGTCCAGATAAGAACTAGCTATGACTAGTCATGTTTTGGCCATTAAAGGAGACTTCTCTTGAGTTCAAAAATTATCAGATAGGAACACAGCAACGTCTTCAAAACCATAGCCATACAATTTCTATGGAAGATGGAGGAAGGCATTGAAATCTCACTGCCATAAAAACTTGGAACTAAATGCAAGAAATCACTATTAAGACAGAGGAGGGAGAAGACCATGTAGACTATTTTTCATTTAAGGTATACACCAAAACCTAATAGTTCCTCTGCCACATAAAATTTTTCCTTCCATTTTGAAGTTTTCTCCACTAATATTCTGATTTTGTTCAGGAGACTCTCAAGAATGACCTGTTGTACTTTTCAGCAGGGCTTAAGTGAGTGTATTGAATAGGTGATTATGTATCAGCTCTGGCCAGAGTGGCCTGGAGGAAGGGAAAGGTAATAACATCATAACCTGCATTACCAAACACTTATATATGCCTGATTCTGTGCAAAGCACTTTATCTTCCTTATCACATTCAATTCCAAAACAAGTCTATGATATTGTCCTATTATGAACCCACATGATGCAAGTCAATCTCAGAAAGGTTAAGACACTTGTCCAAAGTGGCCCAGCTCATAAGTGGGAGAGGCGAAATTCAGTTCTAGGTTTGTGTGTCATGAAGAGACTGTGAAGGTTTGGGACGGCCACATCCTCATGCTATACCTGGGTTTCCTCCCTGCAAATGGGGACTACAGTGCATCTGGACCATGAGGGAAGCTCTGAAAGTATAAATGCCTCTGTTCTGCAGATGTATGGACTATACCTCTATTAACCTGTGAGCTGAGAGGGTCTCTAAAGTGCTTGCCTGCTCTTGGGCAGTGGGATATCATGACTCTCCCTAGAACAGGGTTAACAGGGCTTCTTAATCTTGGTACTATTTCTATCTGGGTCAGATAAGCCTGTGGTGTGGGCTGTCCTGTGCCCTGCAGGACATTAAACAGCATCCCCAGCCTCTGTCTTCAAGAAGCCTGTAGCAGTCTCCCAGCTGTGACAACCCAGTGGTGATGGCAGTGGTAGTTGGGGGTACAGAATTATCTGCACTTGACGACCACTGCCTGGAAGAATGCTGTCATGTAGCCCAGCACAGACTCAAAGCCTAGTCCACAACCTGGGTATTAACTCAACTCCTGTTTCCTTATCCCCAGTATGGCCCAGCAATCAGCCAGTGTACCAATTTGTTGAATTGAACCAAATCCCAATACTACCATTAGCTTGTGATCAAAACTTTTGATTGAAAAGGACAGAGTCAGACCCTTGAGGGATCAAACACTAAACCAGGTGGAAGAGACAGAACTGAGCATTGGGCAGTCAGGGGCCATCAGCAGGAGGCTCCTTAGTGTCCTGGTGCCTAGTCCTGGGGGAGACAAAAACATCCATGTGCAGCCACTGGAAGAAGAGGGGACTGTGCTTGGGCAGGCCATGTTGTGGCAACACCAGGAGCAAAATCATGCTGGGAGCACTCAATGGAAGGCACTCCCTGTGGAGCCCTATGCTTGCTGGGACTGGGAGCAGAGGAGACCAGCTGCCCTCCACATGGACTAATTTAGGCCTCATCCTGTTTGGGGGTGGGGCACAGGCTCCAGCCTTCCTGATTGTGGGCCTGGATTCTGGTCAATCACTGGGTGTTCCTGATTCTCAGCTTTCCCACCAAGTCACATGGGATAAAAAATTGCATTTTCCCTTAATTGAGAACTGAATAAGAAAATGCCTATATAATGTATGCCTCTATTGAAGTGGGAACACAGAGAGCCTCTAAAGTGCTTTCATGCTCCCACACAATGGGATCTCATGAGTTCTCACTCTACTACAGGGTTTCTGCACCTTGGTATTTGGATCAGATAAATGTGTGGTCGGGGCTGTCCTGTGCCCTGTAGAATATTAAGCTGCATCTTAACATTCTCAGTTTCCCTACCAGTCACATGGGATGAATAAACACACCTCCCTTTAGTGGCATGGAATGAATAAGATAATTCCTATGAAATAGTCAAACCTCACTATTCATGGATTCCTGTTCCTGGCACTTTTGTGGTCATTTGTAGATATGCACAGAGTGGGCAAAGTGATCATGTGCACATTCCCAAGCTGAGGTTGAGGAAACTGGCACCCAGCCTTCTTGTCTCCAGTTTCATAGTGTAATCAAGTGTCCTTTCCACAGTGTATATAGCACCATGTTTGTTTGTTTTTTCATTTTTGTCCATTTTCTTGATGTTTCCTCTTTAAATGGCCTCCAGCATAATGCTGAGGTGCTGAGTGCTCAAGCGTTCTTTAGCACAAGAAAGCTGCAATGTGTCTTTTGGAGAAAATTCACGTCTTCCACAAGCTTTATTCCAGCCTGAATTCAAGTGCTGTTGGCTGTGAGTTCAGTGTTAATGAACACTATCTTGGTTTAAAGAACTTCAATTACCTGCCCCCTCCCCATTGGTTTGATGATTAAACTTCCTTAAATTTATATTCAGAAACCTTGTTCAAATGCTGCTCTAAAATGTCCTGTTTGTAGATTGGGATCAAGGGGGAACAGTCTCTAAAAGGCAGTGAATCAATGAACTTCCAGGGAATCACTGCATTGAAGTTTAAGGAGGAAGCAAAAGGGATAAGGTGATTTGAAACAAAAAGACACATAGAACAAGGTTAAGGTTGAGTGATGGTTGTAACCAGAGGCTCCCAGGAATCTATCTCTCCATTTTTTCTAGGGGCATTGGTTTATTTTTGGCCAGTTCAGTGCTCCAGAGACTTCAAAGAACATAACTACTGCAAATGTTGAGGCTTGAATAGACTTGGCTCATACTAGGTATTTCATAAATGTGAGTTCTCTTTGCAACTTGGTTCTACTTACATTACACTAAAAACAGGATTTTACCAAATATTCTGCTACTCTTCCCATAAGCTCAGGGCCATCTGTAAATGCTAACATTTTAGAGACGAAGCTTTATGCCTTACAACCCAAAGTGACAAAACAAAGTAAGACAAAGGCAAAACAAAGGCTCGACTTTTTGGTTAAGAAAATATCTTTCTGTATATTTCCTCTAAGGATCAAGCTACCCCTGACATGTATAACACATTGGAAAGTGTCCTCTTATACTTTTATCAGACCCCTGGGAACATATCTTTGATGCTTGGGTAAAGATGAATTAAATCAGCCGGCACACCTGACAGGTAGCCAGGTAATTAATTATACACAAAGTTGCAGGAGACCTGGAAGGGACCAGCTGTGGCTTCTCCTGTGAAAGGCTGAGAAGCACAAAGTTTTGCATCTGGGGACTAGGGTGGGAAGGGGCAGGAGGCACTGATCCTGGTGCCTTGCAGGAAGGAGATGTGCAATCACACCTTTAAAGGTAAGCCCAGGGACCCTGAATCAGCACTAGCAGCCCCTGTAAGGGAGACTTACCACACCTCTGAAGGTAGGAGGAATTAAGCCACTGTAGAAAGGGATGAAGCAGGAACAAACTAAGACCTGTGAAGACAAAAGGGAGTGAATCCACCAGCCAGAACAGAGTCTGCCTGCTTTTATTTCCCTGGGCCTCTTATGATCCTTCTCCAAACAAGCAGGCAACAAAGCTCGAAATTCTCTTTGCACAGAGGAGGTGCTTTGATCATTGGATTGGGTGAATGATGAACCAATGTAGAACTTGGATTTTAGGTATATGGGTTTTCCATACACTTTTGGCTCCGTAACAACAGTGCTCTGCTGGTCTTAAACTTCCAGCCTTTGTTTCCCCAAACAGAGCTATGCTGGCCACTGGAGACAGGACCAAGAGTTACCTGGCTCACTGACAGATTGAGAGGGGGCTAGACTGGGAGCTTCTCAAATGCCTTGTTCATTAAAGCATCTGGAGAGCTTGCCAACACCCAGATTCTAGGCTCTACCTCCCAGATTCTGATTTAGTGGTTCTGGGGTGGTTGCTGTAGAGTGTGTATTTCTAAGAAGTCCCAAGTGATGCTGCTGCTGCTTCTCCAAGGACCAGAATTTGGGTCATATTGTGTTAGAGAGAATTAAGCAAAATGGGAGACTGATTCATTGATAGCTACTCATTTGGGAATGGAAAGGTACTGACTACCTAGCAAAAGTTTCTGGAAACAAGAGAGGACAAAACAGGGCTGCTGGGCTGCTGCTTCTGTGGGGGAGATTGCTGTCTTATACAGTCCTGTGTTAGGCATCACCCAAATTAAATGGCATTTTGATATGCAGGATATCTTCTCTGTGCTGGGCCATGGGGACAGAGGCAAATAAGATATGCTCCCACACTTGTGGGGCCTCACCCTAGAAGGCCTCCTCATTATGGAGCAGGTGTAGAATGTGTCAGGGTGTGGGATACACTCTGGAAATGTTCCCTGAAGGAGGTGGTCATGAGCTGAGTCTTGAAGGATGGGTATGGAATATTTGAAATTGAAACTGGCCTGTAATATTCAGGTTTTACAGATGCTACAGAACATAACACCTGAGGCACACAGAGTTGACACTGCTCTGGGTCATGCACAAAATCAGCATCACACACCAGCAAGTTTCTTTTCACCTCATGAGACAGGGCAGGTATCTGAGAACACTCCACTCTGTGTTACTTCCAAGACTAAATTTGACAACACCCAGATAAGTAAACAGCTTACATCCACAAGTTCATCTTTGGAGTGAAAATCAGACACCAGCACATTTTCCCCATCAGACAATCTGGTGAGTGAGATGCACAGTTTTCTGGAGACAAGCTGGTGAACATTGTCTGGGAGATGTTCCTGGAGATACTCTCTACAGTACTTGCTTATGTTGAAGGATGGGTGGAAGATGCTAAGTTTCCTTTTTCTGGTTCTCTGGGCTAGGTCTGTCAGCATGCATATAGCACATTCTGGTGGTGGGAGACAAACAGAGAAGAATGTACCACACTGGAGACATGGTATGCTTTGTGGCAAGGCCAGAAGCCAAATATTAAGGAGACTGAAAGCCTTTGTCTCCCCCTTCATTGTCTAATATAGTAGCCAGCAGCCAGATGTGGCCAATGAACCCTTGTTAAGTGTCTAGTCCAAACTTAGATGTTTAAAATAGGCACCTGATTTCAAAGGCTTAGCAATTGTTCCCCTTGGTATTCTCTTGCTTGGAACTCTGGAAGATGATATAGACTTGAGAAGTATGCCCCAAACTCTGAATTAAATAAGAAGAAATGTAATCCCCATGATCAGATTGGAGGTATACTTCCCAGACCCTCATTGGTCCTGCACAGCTTGGGACTCTTGCCAAGGCAGCATGGCCCAGATTCCTTCTGCCACAGGTGCAGAATATAGAGTGACTCACAGCAGTGAGTTAGAACCCCATGAAATCCAGGCATAGGGACCCAAGTCTTCAGAGACCCAGGGTGCAACATAACCCGCTAAGAGACCCCCCCTGGAAACAACAACAACAAAAAAGGGAACTGGTAGCAGAACTCTTGGAAAGAGGTGTGCACACTGAGTCCAGACTCTGGTGAAATAACTAGACTTTTTTTAATTGATCCACTTTCTGGATTATCATCATCAGAGTTCCCAAGGTGAGATACCCTGACAGAGAAGAAACCAGAGGTAGAAAAGTCTTAAAGGAAAATAAAACAGTGGGAGTTGTATCTTAATTCCTGTGCAATAGGACACATCCCAGAATCAAAAATTGTAAGGAAAGATGCCACTGAAGAGGAAAAGTATTTAAGTAAATCATATTAACTTGAGAGACAATTGTGTACAAAAACATCAGAACAGATAATGTTTCCTGGAGAAGGAAGTGAGGAAAGCAAGCTTTCTCCTGGACATGGAACCATTGCATGGAAAGAGCAATTTTAAAAATTGTACCTAATATCCAGGGCAAGATTAAGATGAAAAAGACCTAAGAAAATGAGAACAGTTTAACAGGTGCTTCTCAAAAGGTCCAGAATGACTTGGACCAGTCTTCAAAGAAGAGACTTAAGAAAAAGCTAATCACCAATAAAACCCCAGAGAAGAGGAAGAAATTGACCTTCAGAGTTAACACATCAAAATAGTCAGATTCCAAGACTTCAGCAAAAAATTATAAGCTGTTCTAAGAAAGAAGACATGGCTCAGTCAAGGGAACAAATGGAAAACTTCAGAAGAGACACTGTATTTGGAAGGACTAATGTAGCAAGTTCAAACAGATCTCCTAAATCAGTTCAAGGAGATGAAGGAAAATATGTATATAGAGCTAAAGGATATTAAGAAGACAATGTGTGTGGATAAAGAATTCAAAAGTTTGAAACAGAACATAACAGAAATTATGGGGATGAATGGCACCATAATGAAGATTAAAAATACACTAGAGGGAGGTCCTAAGATGGTAGCATAGAGAGCAGTGGAAGCTAGTTAGTTCCCCTGGAACAACTAATAAACACCAGAAACAACTAGTAAACGTGTGGAGGGACAAACATGACCGTCCACTCATCATACACCAAACTGAATTGGGTGGAATGCCCAAGATGACAGCATAAAATCTGTAAGTGAAAACCGTGGATCCAAGCTGGGACACCCCTACCTCACAGCCCAAGCTGCAAAGCCTCATGTACTAGAGAGCAGCACTCTGCCAGCAAGTGAATATAGCTCAGCTGAGCTCCAACTGGGGTTTTAATTAGCAAACATGGACTGCTTGAAGCAAGTTATGAATTCCCAACAAGCGGACAGAGGCTTTGGGTGATGACTGACTTTGGAGATCCAGGGGGTTGCTGCAGACTTGTCCTGAAGGGGGGTTTCTGTCTGTTTTGGCTCAGGGGAGAAAGCATCAGCCATTTTCAGTTCCCAGCACTCTGACCCAGACAAGGGTGGAGATAGCACAGGCAGAGAGAACATTGAAATGCTAGTGACTTCTCCCTAGGGGGTCTATCTTCTCTAAGAGGAAAGAGGAGGGGTCTTCCATTCAGGACAAGACCCCAGAGCCTTGGGCAAAATAGCCACAGGCCACACCTCCTTACACCAGTCTGGAGTTATAGGCTGACAGGTGTCACCTGCTGGGCAGAAAAGCACAGTGACATGAGGCCTCACAGGGTTTACCATTTTTCTAAGACACACCCTCAGGGAAACTGGATACTGAATCTTCCTTCTGGGACTGGAGCCTGTTTTGGTCTGGGACAACCTGATTGGGGTAACCAAGGAAGCCATGCCTAGACAATAGAAAACTGCAACCTCACTAAGAAAAATGAAGTTATTGCCCAGTCAAAGGAACAGGCTTACACTTTAACTGAGAAACAGGAATTTAAACAACTAATACTAAATCAATTAAAAAAGTTTGGGGAAGATATGGCAAAAGAGATGAAGCATATAATGAAAACACTGGGCATACATAAGGTAGAAATTAAAAATTTGAAAAACCAACTGGCAGAATCTATGGAAATGAAAGGCATAAAAAAGAGATGAAAGACACAATGGAAACATACAATAGCAGATTGCAAGAGGCAGAAGAAAATACTTAGGAACTGGAGAACAAGGCACCTGAAAGCCTCCACACAAAAGAACAGATAGAGAAAAGAATGGAAAAATATGAGCAACTTCTCCAGGAACTTAAGGACAAAATGAAAAGCAAAAATGTATGTGTCATCTGTGTCCCAGAAGGAGAAGAGAAGGGAAAAGGGGCAGAGGCAATAATAGAGGAAACAATCAATGAAAATTTCCCATCTCTTATGAAAGACCTAAAAGTACAGATCCAAGAAGTGCAGCATACCCCAAACAAAATAGATCTGAATAGGCCTCTGCAAAGACACTTAATAATCAGATTATCAAATGTCAAAGATAAAGAGAGAATCCTGAAAGCAGCAAGATAAAAGCGATCCATCACATACAAAGGAAGCTTGATAAGATTATGTGTGGACTTCTCAATAGAAACCATGCAGGCAAGAAGGAAGTGGGGGGATATATTAAAATACTGAAAGAGAAAAACTGCCAACCAAGAATCCTATATCCACCAAAAATGTCCTTCAAATATGAGGGAGAGCTTAAAATATTGTCAAACAGACAATGACAGAGTTTGTGAACAAGATGCTTGCTCTACAGGAAACACTAAAGGAAGCACTGCAAACAGAAAGGAAAAGACAGGAGTGAGAGGTTTGGAACACAATTTTGGGAGATAGTAGCACAGCAATGTAAGTACACGGAACAAAGATGATTGTGAGTATGGTTGAAAGGGGAAGGTTAGGACCATGTGGGACACAAGAACAAAAGATGAAAGATAAATACTGGGACTGTATAATTCAAGGAAACCTAGGCTCTCAATGATTGTTTTAAAAGGTACAAATATGTTTTTACATGAGGTAGAACAAATGAATGTCAACATTGCCAGTTGTTAAAAATAGGGTGGGATGGGGGAAATACAATCAATGCAAACTAGAGACTGTAATTAACAGAAATACTGTATTATGCTTCATCTAATATAACAAAGGTAATATACCAAAGCTAAATGCATACGGGGAAGGATAGGGAAAGGGTATGGGACCTGGCATTGGTGATGTTGTCTGACTTTATTCTGCTTTAGGTTAATGCTATCTTTCCTTTTGTTGCTTTCTAGCTGCCATGTTTTTGTTTTTTTTTCCTCTCTCTCTTTTCTTTTTCTTTTGTCTCTCTGCCTTCTTTGACTCTTCCTCCTTCTTTGTGGAAGAAATGGAAATATGCTTATATAGATAGTGGTGATGGTGCTGAATACATAAATACATGATTATACAGGGAACCAATGATTGTTTACTTAGGATGGAATGTATGGTGTGTGAACAAAACCATCTTAAAAAATGGGTTGATGTAAAAACCTTGAGGGCACTATATTGAGTGAAATAAGACAGACACATAAAGACAAATATTGTAAGGTCTCACTGATAGGAACTAATGTAAACTCATAGACATGAAATATAAGTTACCAGGATATAGAATGAGGCTAAAGAATGGAGAGTGGTTGCTTATTATGAGCAGAATGTTCAACTAGGGTGAAATTAACTGTTTGGAAATGGTAAAACTAGTGTTAACTAATCTACTCTTAGCTGAAAAAATAACAGTGGTGCATGTAAATGGACACCAGAAAGTCATACTTTTAAGGCAAAAGGCAATAGATTAGTGAATGAAAAGACTAAGGAGGCCTCCCTCTGTCCCCCTTTAAAGTTAATGGTTCTAATACCCTCCATTCCCAAAAAGTTTGGGGTCCCTACATTCTTGGCAAAAGAAATGAAAGAGCTGGAGCAGTTAGGAGCAACCTTAAATGATCAAGGGAAATGGCTCCTCCCAGATGGCAGACAAATGTTGAATAAACAAATAATGAGGGCAGTATTAGCAGTTTTACACCAGGGGAGTCACCGGGGAGAACAGGCCATACGTAATCTGGTTCTTAAGCATTTTGGATGTGTGGTCCTTTATACTGTAGTTAAACAAGTATGTGAATGATGCATAATTTGCCAAAGGGTTAATAAAAAAGTCCTAAGAGAACAAGTATACAGGGGAAAAAACAGGCCTCAGACCATTTCAGAGTACTCAGATTAATTACACTGAAATGCCTCTAATGGGTAAACTAAAGTATATTTTGGTATTGTAGATCATCTAACAGAATAGGTAGAGGCCTATCTTCTAGCCTCAGCTATAGCATCAGAAACTTCTAAAATTATCCTTGAACAAATCATTTCCCATTATGGGTTAGTGGAAAATATAGATTCAGACAATAGTAGCCACTTCACCTTCCACGTGTTGCAGAACATTATGGGAAGCTTGGGTGTTACCTGGGACTTCCATACACCCTGATATCTGCCATCCTCTGGGAGAGTGGAGAGAATGAATCAAACCCTAAAAAAAAATCTGTCTAAATTAGTCTTGGAAACAAAGTTACCCTGGATCAAGTGCTTACTGATAGCTTTATTAAGGATTAGAACTGCCCCTAGAAAAGAACCGGGAATTTCCCTTATGAAGTGATTTTTGTTTGCCTATTCCCAGAAGGACTGGAAAACTCCCTTCCCTAAATTAAAAAAAACAAAAAAGCAAAAAAACAAAAAAAACTCTTCCTTAAGAATTATATACTGACCTTGTCTGCTACTTTATCATCCCTCAGACATCGTAGTTTGCTAGCCCAGATCCCGCTTTTTAAATTTGCCATCCATCAGTACCAACCTGGCAGCTGGGTCCTAAACAAGTTGTGAAAGGAGTCCAAACTTCAGCCAGTCTGGAAAGAACCCTATCAAGTATTGCTGATACTAAACTAAAACAGCAGTCCAAACAGCAGAAAGAGGCTGGACTCTCTATACCTGAGTGAAGGGACCAGTACGTAAACCAGATAATAGGTACCCAGCAACTCAGCCCAAATCCTAAAAAATAACTTCAACCTTAGATCCCTTAAGGATCACTCTAAAAAAACAGTAACTGGGAGGGTATAATCAGGAAAAGGGGAAGGGGTGAATCAAACCCTACATTTTACTAATCCTACCAAAAACTAACAGATGAGGGGTTTCAGGCTCAGCCTAAAAATAATAATTATATTAATTATGGTGTTTCCAACAATAAGCCTTGCCAAAAAACTTAGTAATAACAGTAACCAAGAGCCTAAAGTCCCAAACTGTGCAGTTTAATGCTTGCCAGTTAATACCCTGCAGAAATTTAAAACATTAGCAGGAGCTAAGTAGGAAAAATAAGTGCCTTTGTCCAGGGGTAGAAATAAAAAAAAAGTATAACATCATTTTCTTTTGCCCCAGATTAAAAAATGTCTGGTGAACCACCCAGTATAAAGGGTGGACTGCAGAGGCATGGGGAAAACAAAGCTTACTAAAAGATAAAATAACTTTTTACAAAGGTAGTGCCACACCAGACTGCATAAACCTTCAGTGCAACCCAGTAGTATTAACTGTCAAAAAAGCAGACAGCCTAATTAACAGAGTATATAAAATGGGAACAAATATCACTGGTGAGGACCCTCTGGAAATGTTTTGTATAGAGGCCCTCCCCTCCCCAACAAATGCAATCCCATAGATGTCTCCTCCAGTTAGTCTGTCAGCAACACCAGGGAAAACTTGGCTGGAGACCAGCTCCCCAATTCAAAATGATCCCAAAGTCATTAAAATATTCAAGGCAAAAAACTTAAAGCTGACCATAAAAATAGAAACAGGTTATGAAAATACAAGTGCCTGGGTAGAATAAGTCAAATATACAGTCCAGGGTCTAAAACAAAAGCAGTTGTTAAGCTTGTGCAACAGGATAACACACTGCCCAAATCATGCCTTTTCCATTAAGTATGAAAAAGCATAAAAAGGAGTTTAAGTATATAGTACTCCTCTTTCAAAATGCTACTCCTGGTGAAAATTGTAGCAAGTTGTCCTCTCCCTTCCCTCCAGTCTAGAAGGGAAATGTCAAGGTTGTACCAGCTTCTCACCTTGGTCCAGGAAACCACTCTGCCCATCTCTCTAAATGGGAAGAAGGGCTCCAAAATCTTAAAACCATGGCCTTGTGTATATGAATATGAAACATAAGCAAGGATAGTGCTGGGAATTTCTGCAGTTTAACCATATCCTGTGCAAACCTCTGGTGGTACTGCGGAAAGAGCATCCTCTGGCCAACCTTACCTAAAAAGTCAGGAGGGACTTGTGCTCTGGTTCAATTGGCTATCTCATTCACCCTGGCATTAAAACAAAACAAAACAATGCAAACCCAGCAGGAGAGAAGAAAAAGAAATACACCTGGCTCCTTTAATAAACAAATTTACCTAAATAATATAGAACTTCCCTGGGGGAACCTGAAATGAATTCAAAGCCAGAAATCAAGTAGCTACAGGGTTTGAATCATTTTTATTCTGGTGGGTCACTATTAACAAAAATTTAAGTTGGATTAATTTATATATGTTATAATCAGGAAAAATTTATCAATTACACCAGAGATGTTAAAGGAATAGCAGGACAGCTAAATGCTGCTAGCAAAATGGCATGGAAAAATAGAATGGCCCTAGATATCATGCTGGCTAAAAAAGGAGGTGTCTGTAGTATAATTGGGGGTAGTTGTTACACGATTATCCCCAACAATATGGCACCAGATGGAACCATCACCAAGGCTTTACAGGGCTTAACAGCCTTATCTGAGGAATTAGCAGGAAACTCTGGCATTAACAACCCACTCATGGGATGGTTGGAAAACTGATTTGAAAAATGAAAAGGAGTTGCACTATCCATCTTAACTTCTCTTATCATTTCAGCTGGGGTACTCACAGCAGTTGAATGCTGCATCATCCCATATGTCCAAGGGTTAGCTCAAAAACTCATTAAAACTGTCCTAACCAAACAAATGTCCATGCAGTATAAGCAAAACAAACTATACCCTCTCAAAGAGGAAGACCCCTATAATAAAGAAGGCAAAAAGCTCCTAACAAATTTGAAAAACTAGAATGTAAAAACTAAAAGAAGTTTAAAAGAAAGAGGGGGGAAATCTGTAAGAAAAGGGTTAAGTTTAGCTTTCACATAAAGGTGATGTGGAATAGGGGACATAAAAGCTAAAGACAAGTAGCACAAACTAACTCTGTGATTAGAGGGAAAGAAAGGGCCTCTGATGTAAACCTACAGTTAATGCCAGCTCTTTAGCTGGGTGAAAACAAGTAACAACCAAGGTTGCTGAAATGTGAAGGAATATGAGGTGTAATCAAAGGCGGGTTAGTCAGCTCTCTTTGATAAACTCTAACCTCTGGAGTACCCATCCAATGGGGAAACAGTGAAGGGACGTGCATGTTAGGCTTAGAAAATAAATTATGCTGCTTTTCCTTTGTTCAGTGTGCCAACCATTCCATTTTCTTTTGGTCGTGTGCCCACTCTTGCAAAAACAAAAATAAATTTCTTTTCTCCTCCACAATCAGGTAAGCCTTTGTTTTCTTCCAGGTACAACTCTGTTAACACAAGATCCAACTATATGTTGTTTACAAGAGACTCATCTTAGAAAGAAAGACACAACTTGGTTGAAAGTGAAAGGAAGGAAAAAAATATTCCATGTAAACTGTATGTAAGGAAGAGCTGGGGTAGGTCTACTAATATCAAACAAAAACAGACTTTAAGAGCAAAACTGTCAGACAAAGAAGGACACTATATATTAACAAAAGGACAATCTACCAAGGAGAAATAATGGTCATAAATATTTGTGCACCTAACCACATTGTCCCAAAATTCATGAGGCAAACCCTTGCAAAATTGAAGGATGAAAATAGACAACCTCTAAAATAATACTTGCAGACGTCAGTACAGCATTCTCATTGATAGACCATAGAGACAGATGATCAATAATGAAACAGAAAACTTGAATAATATGATAAATGAACTAGTCCTAACAGTCACATACAGAATATTGTACCCCTAAACAACAGGATATACAATCTTCTACATTTCACATGGATCATTCTCCAGCTCGGACCACATATTGGTTCACAAAACATGTCTCAATAAACTTAAAAATATTAAAACTATACAAAGTATCTTCTCTGACCACAGTGGAGTGGAATTGGAAATCAATAACAGACAGACACCTCAAAAATCTATAAATATATGGAAGCTAAAGAACATACTCTAAAAATCAGTCAGGGGGTCAAAAAATAAATTATATAAAGGAAAGCAATAAATATCTTGAGTCAAATGAAAAGAGAAACACAAGATATTAACACTTTCTGGATGTAGCAATGACAATGCAAGAAATGGAAATTACAGCTCTAACAACTTACATTGAAAATGATGAAAACAAAAATCAAAGACATAACTGCACACCTGGAGGAAATAGAAAAAGAACAGTAAACTTAATCCAAAGGAAGCAAAAGGAAAGAAATAACAAAGATTATAACAGAAATAAATGAAATTGAGAATTTTAAAACAATAGAAAGTATTAACAAAACTAAATGTTGGTTTTGTAAAGATCAATAAAATCAACAAACAATTATCTAGACTGACAAAAACAGAAAGATAGAAGACACAAATAAAATCATAAATGAGATGGGGAACATTACTACTGACCCCACAGGAATAAAAAGGATCATAGGAGAATACTATGAACAACTGTAAGCCAACAAATTAGACAACCTAGATGAAACAGACAAATTCTGAAAAACACACAAACATCCTACACTGACTTAAGAAGAAATAGAAGACTTCTACAGAACAAGTACAATTTAAGAGATTGAATCTTTCATCAAAAACCACCCAACAAACCAAAGCCCAGGACCTAATGACTTCACAGGTGAATTCTACAAAACATTCCAAAAACAAATTTCCAAAAAATTTGACAGAGAGAAACACTACCTAACTCATTCTAAAGGTCAACATCACCCTAACACCAAATCCAGATAAAGATAAATGACAAGAAAAGGAAATTACAGACCAAATAAACAAGCAAGAATCCTCCATAGAATACTTGCAAATAAAATGTAACAGCACATTAAAAGAATTATACGGCATGTTCAAATGGGTTTTATCACAGGTATGCTATGGCTGTTCAGCAGAATAAATCAATTAATATGGTACACTACATTAAGAGAACAAATGGGAAAAATGCACAATTATCTCAATTGATGCAGAAAAGGGATTTGACAAAATCCAGCATCCTTTCTTGATAAAAAATATGTAGTAAAACAGGGATAGAAGGAAACTTTCTCAATGTGATGAAGAGAATATATGAAAAACCCACAGCTAACATCATACTCAATGGTGAAAGACAGAAAATTTTCCCTCTAAGATATCAAACAAGACAAGGAAGCTGACTTCCTTGTAATCAACGTCTTATTGGAAATTCCAGCCACAGCAATTATGAAAGAAGAAAAAAAAAACATTCAGATGGGAAAGGAAGAATTACAGCTTTCACTCTTTGCAGATGACGTGATAGTATATACAGAAAATTCTGAAAAATCTACAACAAAGCTACTAGAGTTTATAAATGAATTCAGCAAAGTGTTGACCTTTAAGATCAACACACAAAAATCAACAGTGTTCCTAGACTAATAATGAGAGATCAGAGGAAGAAATCAAGAACATAATTCCATTTACAGTAACAACTGAAAGAATCAGATGACTAGCAATAAATTTAACCAAGAATGTTAAAGACATGTACATAGAAAACTGCAAAAGTATTGTTAAAAATAATCAAGGAAGGCCTAAAAAAGTGGAAGGACCATTCCACATGCATGGATTGGAAGACTGGAAATCATTAAGATGTCAATTCTACCCAAAATGATTTACTGATTCACCTCAATCCTGATCAAATTCCAGCAGCTTACTTTTCAGAAATGGAAAAGTCAATTATCGAATTTGTTTGGAAGGTCAATGTGCATCAAAAAGCCAAAACTATCTTGAAAAAGAACAAATTTTGAGGACTCACATTTCCTGAATTTAAAGCTTACTGTATTTAAAGCTTATTACATTTATTATTATAATATATTTATTATATTTTAAAGCTTATTATATTTTGGATGTATTGGATTAAACAAAATATACTACTAACATTAGTTTCACCTGCATCTTTTAGTCTTTTACTTTTGTCAGTGTGGCCACTAGAAAATGTACCATTATCCATGTGGCCTGCACTGTATTTGTGTTAGACAGGGCTGCTCTGGCTCTTCCCACAGGAATGAGCCTCCACTTCCAGAGGCCCAGGTAAGCTGCCCCCAACCCCATTCCCCACAAGCCAGAAGCCAGGAACTCCTTGGCACCAGAGTCTCCTTTAGCACTGCAGGGTGCAGGAGGAAGAATGCAGGCTTGGACCTGAGTTAGAATCCTGATTCCACCAGCTCATCAGCTGAATGCCCTCAGCAAGTGATGTCACCATCTTCCTAAGGTTCACATGGCCTCTTTAAGATGGGAGAATATTTATCTACTGTTTGGGGTCAGAAAGGATTAGATAAGATGCTGTCTGTAAGGTGCTTGACCCAGAGGGATTCCTCCAGTAACTGGTGCTGAAAGCCTCTGATGCCAGAACCAGCAGCCTGTCGAGTGGGCATGGGGCACGTTCAGCCTCCCTTGACCTCCCTCTCTGTTCTGGCCCCATCTGCCTGACCTGCAGGGCTCCTCTCCAAGCCTGAGACCTGGGCAGCCATAAATCCTGGGCTGCAGCAGGACAGACCTTGCCTCCTCCCTGTACTGACTCAACTCTGACCTCCTCTCCCAGCTCTCCCTCCATGCAGGGCCCCACTGAGCCCACAGAGGAGAGAGAACTGCCCACAGCTGGTTCTCCCCGTCCTTCCAGGCAGGTCAGCACAGCTCAGGTGTGCTCTAGGTCACGGTCCCTGGGAAATGCTCCTCAGCGATACCCAGGCATCCCTGATGCACGGTCCTCTTTGAGACAGAGGTTGAAGTAGGGATCCTGGGTTTCCTAGAACATGGGAAGCAGATCCTGGTAAAACCTGTAGATCTACTCTCCAGGGACCTAGTGGTCCCAAGCTTCCCCCTGGCCCTGCCAGTCAGCCCCAGCCCACACCTCCTCTGTTCCCCTGCACTGGAGGGGACCCCGGGACCAGGCAGCCCACAAAACTGCACTGTGTGGCAGGGGATTCCTGGCAACTGGGAACAAAGTCCCTCTCTGCTGGCTGTGCCTTCCTCCAACACAGCAGTCACCAGGCAGAGCAAAGAGTACATTGTTAACGAAGCCCAAATAAATGGGGGCTAATAAGGGGCATTATTTTTCTAAGGACCTTTAGGTGACAACAGCTTCACCCTGCCACTGGTCCTAGGCTCTATTCCCTGGTCACTGGGCAGGCTAATGACACATCTGCACATGTTTGCCTGGGGGTGGGAGTGGGTGTGGGTGGGGGGATTGCCCCCTAGAGGTGTGGGCAGCCAGGTCATTGGAGATTAGAGGAAACAATGGGGGATGTCCAGGACCCACCAGTCCCCAGGAAGGGTCCCGCATAATGTTGAAAAAGAGAGAGAACAACTTTTTCTCCACTTCCCCACCTCCTCCACCAACTACAACACCCCGTTGGTCACGACCCCAAATCAGGTCTGTCCTGGAAGACACCCAAGGGTGGCCCACTCCCAGCGACTGCTGGGCTCCCAGAGGCCTCGTCGCGACGACCGCGTGCGGCCCAGGGAAGAAGGTGCCCACCTGGACCGGCCCCATCCTCCGCCCCCGGGCCCCACCGCTTCCTCCTTATCGCCCTGGGAGAACCCTGGTTGCGGTTCAGGGAGGGATCGGGGGTTAAAGCGTGAGCGTCCCGGACTCGGGAAGGCCCAGCTCCGGCCGGGTTCGCTCAGGGTTCCGCGCCCGGAAGAACCGACCCCCAGGCGCGCCCTTTCCCGGGCCAGCGACAGAGCGCCAGGCGCAAGGCGAGAGGGCGCCGCGGAGGATGCGTCTGTCCGGGAGGGGCAGCCCCGGGAGCCCCCGCTGTGTCCTCCTCCAACCCCGGCCCCACGGGGCGCCCCCGTCCCGGGAGAGCCCCCTCCCCTGGGAGACTCGGAGGCGGCCGGGCGCACCCAGCGGGATCCCGGCGAGGAAGGTGGCGCAGTGCACCGCCCCTGCAGAGGCGCCAAAGAACATGCGGGCGTCGCGGAGGAGGTGCGGGGCGCGCTCGCTCAGGCAGCGGGTCACCCCGACGTGGTAGAGACCCAGGAAGCCGCAGCCCGCGAAGGACAGGCTCCAGCCGCGCTCGGGGTCGTCCATGACGGCGGCAGTCGGTCCCGGGGTCACGGCCGCTGCTGCTCTACAGGTGTGCTCTGAGCCCCGCATCCCCACTGCGGCCCAGAAATTCTGGGGCTGAGACCCGCCCCGGCTGGCCCCTCCCCGCCCCTAGCTCCATGCAGATGAGCCCCATGCCCTGCCCCTAAGTCGGGAGAGTGTTTCTCTAACTCCCAGGGGAAGAAGGGTCCTGGAGAGAAATGCTCTCCTTTTCTTCGCGTAAATCATGGAGGAAGTCTCATTTGGTGCCACTGGGTTGCTAGCGTGCCTTTGACTCTTAATAATCTCCCTGAAGCAGGCACCGGTGTCTAAATAGAATTTAAAGTCTTTGCTTTACTTCCTTATAATTTTCTGTATGGTGGTCTCGGATTCTGGGCAAGTGGGAAGGCTTTTTCATTTATGATAGTAACGGAGATTTCCCACTTTAGCGATTCACTTGTAAGCAAGCACCATGAGTATCAGGTGCTGGTGTGTGTGTGTGTGTGTGTGTGTGTGTGGGCAGGCAGGTGGGGAGTTTGGTAGGCTTAGCACTAGTTGACCCAGGTTCCCTTAGCAGGTGCCTACGTGCCACTCTTTCGTATACATAGTGGCCATTAGTATATCAACTTTAGAGAAATGTCTATTTAAATCCTTGGCTCATTTTTTTTAGTTTTCTTGTCTTTTTGTTGTTGAGTTGTAGGAGTTCTTTATGTCTTCTGGATATTAAGACCTCATCAGATACATGGTTACCAAATATTTTCTCCCATTCCATAGTTATCTTTTCACTTTCTTCTAGTGTCATTTTAATGCAAAAACTTTATAATTTTGATGAAGTTCCATTTATCTATTTTTTTCTTTTGCTGCTGGTACTTTTGGTATAAAGTCTAAAAATCTATTGTCTACTACAAGGTCCTGAAAATATTTCCCTACGTTTTTTGGAAAGTGCTTTATATTAATAGCTCTTTTATCTAGGTCTTTGCTCCATTTTGAATTAATTTTTGTATATGGTAAGATGTAAGTGTCCACATTCATTCTTTTGCCTGTGGATTTCCAGTATCCCCAGCACCAATTGTTGAACAGACTATTCTTTTCCCCATTGAATGGACTTGGCACCCTTGTTGAAAATGAATGGGCCATATACATGTGGCTTCTCTGCACTCTCAATTCTATTCCACTTGTCTATATATCATTCCTCGTATTGGTGTCACACTAGTTTAATTACTGTAGCTTTGTAGTAAGTTTTGAAATAAAGAAGTGAGAGTTGTCCAACTTGTTTTCTTCTTCTTTCTGATTGTTTTGGCCATTTGGGGTCCCTTGCAATTCCTTACAAATTTGGGGATAAGCTTTTCCATTTCTGGAAAAAAGAAAAAGAAAAGGGCTGCTGAAATTTTCATAGGGATGGCCTTAAATTTGTAGATTTCTTTAGGCAAAATTGATATATGAACCATATTAAATCTTCCAAATCCATGAACATGGTATGTCTTTCCATTTATTTAGGTCATCTTTAATTTCTTTCAGCAGTATTTTGTAATTTTTGCTGTGCAATCGTTTCACATCCTAGTTTAAGTTTATTTCCAGTTATTATGTTCTTTCAGATGGTATTGTGATGGAAGGTTTTAAAAAATTGTTTTCCAGATTATTCATTACTGGTATATATGTATCCAACTGACTTCTGTGTGTTTATCTTTTATCCTGTCTTGTTGCTACAGTCATTTATTCATTCTCATAGCCTTGTGGATTCTTTGGGATTTGAGGATCATGTCATCTGTGAATAGGTATAATTTGACTTCTTCCTTTCCAATTTTGGTGCCTTTTATATTTTTTCTCGTCTGATTGCTATGGCTAGAACTTCCAGTACAATGTTGAATAACGATGGTGACAGCAGGAATTCTCATATTTTCCTGATATTAGGGGAAAGTTTTCAGTCTTTCAACATTGAATATGATATTAGCTGAGGGTTTTTCACAAAGTCCCTTCATCATACTGAGAAAGTTCCCCTCTATTCCTAGTTTACTGATTGATTTTTCATGAAAGGATGCTGGATTTTGTCAAGTGCCTTTTCTTTATCAATTCAGATGACCATATAGTTTTTTTCATTCATTCCATTCCTGTGCTATATTTCAGTGACTGATTTTCTAATGTTGATCCATCTTTGCATTCTTTGAATAAATCCCTCTTGATCATGGTGTGTAAACTTTTTAATGTACTTTTGGATTCTGTTTGCCTCTTGTTTTTTGTGGAAGATTTTTGCATCTATATTCATAAGGGATATTGGTCTGTGTTTTTCTTTTTATTATGTCTTTAGCTTACTCTGGTATCATGGTAATGCTGGCCTCATAAACAGGGTTAGAAAGTGATCCCTCCTTTTCTATTCTTGTAAGAATTTAAGAAAGATTTGTGATAAATGTCTAAATGTTTAGTTGAATTCAGCAATGATAACACCTGGTCCTGGGCTTTCTTTTTGGGGAGTTTTTGATTTCCATTTCAACCTAGTTACTTGATATAAGTCTGTTGCAATTTTCCATTTCTTCTTGTTTCAGATTAGGTAATGTGTATATTTCTACAAATTGGATATTTCATCTAGATTTTCTAATATTGGGCATATAATTGTTCACAGTACTTTCTCCTTTTTACTTCTTTGAGGTTGGTAGTAATGGCCCACATTTATTCATGAGTTTAGTTATTTGCATCCTCTCTCCTTTGACTTGTCAGTCTGGCTAAAAGTGTGTCAATTTTATTGATCTTTTCAAAGAATCAACTTTTGGTTTTATGATTCTCTCTTTCTTTTTCTCTTTTCTATTTTATTTGTCTCTGCTCTAATCATTACTATTTCATTCCTTCTATTAACTTGGGGTTTACTTTGCTCTTCTTGTTCTAGTTTCCTTAGGTGTGAAGTTAGGTTATTGATTTGTGATCTTCTTTTTCCATGTAGGCCTTTAGGCATGTAAATTTTCCTCTGAGCACTAATTTCACTGCATCACGTAAGTTTTGCTCTGTATTTTGTTGTTGTTGTTGTTCTCCTCAGATATTTCCCTTTTGATTTCTACTTTCTCTTTTGATTTCTACTTTGACCAATTGGTTGTTTAATAGTGTGTCTTAAATTTCCACATATTTGATCACTTTATAGTTTTTCCTCTGTATTGATTTCTAGCTTTATTCTATTGAGGTCTGAGAAGATGCTCTGCATATTTTCAGTATTTAAACATTTATTTAGATGTGATGTGTTAGTTAGGGTTCTCTAGGGAAACAGAATCAATGAGAGATACCTATGAATATAAGATTTATAAAAGTGGCTCATGGAACTGTGGGTATACATGAGTCCAAATTCCATAGGGCAGGCAGCAAACTGGGAACTCCAATGAAGATGTTCAATGAACTCCTCAGGAAACAAGCTGGCAACTTCAACGAACTCCTCAGGAAACACTTCACTGATCAGCAGAAGAAGTGAATGTCCTCTGTCTCACTTAAAAGTCTTCAACTGATTGATTGGATTAAATCCAGCCAACTGCATTCTCTCATTGTGGAAGACACACCCTTAATTGACAGCATCAGTCACAGCTGCAGCCAATTGACTGATGATTTAGTAAACCACCACAAACATCCTCACAGCAGTGATTAGGCCTGTGGTTGCTTGACAAGACAGCTGGGTACAGTCGCCTGGCCAAGCTGATACATGAACCTAACCATCACAGTCCACCCCTTGTCAAATTGGCTGTTATACACATCACCTAAAACCATACTTTATCTCTAAGTAGAGAACAATAACAGACATATATTTCACCTGAAAATTCTCTGCTGTGCAGTGTACAACTGGAAACACACTAAATCTCTCCAGAATAGGATGCAAGAAAATACAGCAAAATGAACAATACAGCTTATGCTGTATGATAAGGGGATAAGACAGAGAAGACAAACATAATCACAACAAAACAAGGAGGAAATAGTCATGCCACCATAGTCCTCATTTCTGTAACTGGTCACATGGCCATAGTTCATATTTATCACTACCTTCTTCCACTACCCATATCCAGAGTATGTGTCTACTCCAGTAAGAACAAATTGCTGCCCCTTCCATAATGGAAGTGGTCCAATGTAATCAACCTGCCACCAGGTAGGCTAATCACCTTGTGGAATGGTGGCATATCAGGGACTGAGTGTGGGTCTCTGCTGCTGGCAGATTGGGCACTCAGCAGTTGCTGTGGTCAGGTCAGCTTTGGTGAGTGGAAGTCCATGTTGCTGAGCCCACGCATAACCTCCATCCCTACCACCATGACCACTTTGTTCATGAGCCCATTGGGCAATGACAGGAGTTGCTGTGGAAAGAGGCTGATTGGTGTCCACCAAATGGATCATTTTATACACCTGGCTATTAAAATCTTCTTCTACTGAAGTCACCCTCTGGTGAACATTCACATGGGACATAAACATCTTCATGTTTTTTTGCCCACTCAGAAGGTCAATCCATATATCCCTTCCCCAGACTGCTTTGTTACCAATCTCCAATCATGTTCCTTTCAAGTCCCTGACCATCCAGCCAAACCGTTAGCAACAGCACATGAATCAGTATACAAATGCACCTCTGGCCAGTTTTCCTTCCAAGCAAAATGAACAACCAAGTGCACTGCTCAAAGTTCTGCCCACTGGGAGGATTTCTCCTAATCACTATCCTTCAGGGACATCCCAGAAAGAGGCTGCCATGCTGCAGCTGTCCACTTTCAGGTGGTGCCTGCATACCATGCAGAACCATCTGTAAACCAGGCCTGAGTTTTCTCTTCCTCAGTCAACTGATTGTAAGGAACTCTCCAAGATGCCATAGCTATGGGCTGGGAAAGAGAAGGTAAGGTGAAAGGAGTGGGGGCCATGGGCATTTGGGCCACTTCCTCATGTATCTTACTTCTGCCTTCAGGACCTGCTTGAGCTCTATCCCGTATATACCATTTCCATTTTATGATGGAGTGCTGCTGTGCACACCCAACTTTATGGCTTAGCAGGCAGGAAAACACCCAGTTCATGATAGGTAAGACAGGTCTCTTGGTAATTTGGAGGCCCATGGTTAAGCATTCTGTCTCCACTAAGGCTCAGTAGCAAGCCAACAGCTGTTTCTCAAATGGAGAGTAGTTATCTGCAGAGGATGGTAAAGCTTTACTCCAGAATCCTAAGGGCCTGTGCTGTGATTCTCCTATAGGAGCCTGCCAAAGGCTCCAAACAGCATCTCTATTTGTCACTGACACTTCCAGCACCATTGGGTCAGTGGGATCATATGGTCCAAGTGGCAGAGCATCTTGCACAGCAGCCTGGACCTGTTGCAGAACCTCATCTTGTTCTAGTCCCCACTCAAAACTAGAAGCTTTTCTGGTCACTCAGTAAATGGGCCAGAGTAGCACACCCAAATGAGGAATATGTTGTCTCCAAAATCCAAAGAAGCCAACTAAGCATTGGACCTCCTTTTTGGTTGTAGGAGGGGCCAGATTTGCTAGGCAGCCAGCACTTGTCCATTCCCAAATGAGTAGCTATCAATGAATCAGTGTCTCATTTTGCTTAATTCTCTCTAACACAGTATGACTTAAAGTCTGGTCCTTGAAGCAGTGGCAGTATCAGTTGGGGATTCTTAGAAATATACACTCTACAGCAACCACCCAGAACCACTATATCGGAATCTCAGGGGTGGAGCCTAGAATCTGGGTGTCAGCAAGCTCTCCAGGTGCTTTGATTAACATTGGCATTAGAGAAGCTCCAAGTCTAGCCCCTTGTCAATCTGTCAGTGAGCCAGTAACTCTTGGTCCTGCCTCCAGTGGCCAGTATGGCTCTCTTATGGGAAACAGAGGCTGGAAGTTTAAGACCAGCACAACACTGTTGTTAAGGAGCTGAAAGTGTATGGAAAACCCATATACTTAAAATTCAAGCCCTACATTGGTTCATCATTCACTCAATCCATTGATGAAAGCACCTCTTCTGTGCAAAGAGAATTTTGAGCTTTGTTGCCTGCTTGTTTGGAGAAGGATTATAAGAGGCCCAGGGAAATAAAAGCAGGCAGACTCTGTTCTGGCTGGTGGATTCACTCCCTTTTGTCTTCACAGGTCTTGGTTTGTTCCTGCTTCATCCCTTTCTACAGTGGCTTAATCCCTCCTACCTTCAGAGGTGTGGTAAGTCTCCCCTACAGGGGTTGCTAGTGCTGATTCAGGGTCCCCAGGCTTACCTTTAAAGGTGTGATTGCACATCTCCTTCCTGCAAGGCACCAGGATCAGTGCCTCCTCCCCTTTCCCACCCTAGTCCCCAAATGCAGAACCTTGTGCTTCTCAACCTTTCACAGGAGAAGCCACAGCTGGCCCCTTCCAGGCCTCCTCAGAAGCAAATGCTACTTTGTGTATAATTAATTACCTGGGTACCTGTCAGGTAAGTTGGATGATTTAATTCAGGTAACCTGGCTGATTTAATTCATCTTTACCCAAACATCAAAGATAGGTTCCCAGTGGCCTGATTAAAGTATAAAAAGATGCTTTGCAATGTTACACATGTAAGGCATAGCTTGATTCTTAGGGGAAATAGACAGAAAGATATTTTCTTAACCAAAATGTCTGGCCTTATGTAGGTTTTTGTCTTACTTTGTTTTGCCACTTTGGGTTGCAAGGCATAGTTTCCTCTCTAAAATGTTAGCATTTTACAGATGCCCCTGAACTTATGGGAAGAGTAGCAGAATATTTGATAAAATCCTGTTTGTAGATAAGCAGAACCAAGTTGCAAAGACAACTCACATTTATGAACTACCTAGTATGAGCCAAGTATAGTCAAGTCTCAACATTCACAGTAGTTATATTCTTTGAAGTCTCTGGTGCAGTGACTGGGCAATAATAAACCACTGCCCCTAGAAGAAATGGAGAGATAGGTTCCTGGGAACCTCTGGCTACAACAGTCACTCAACCTTAATCTTGTTTTATGTGTCTTTCTGTTTAAAGTCACCTTATCCCTTTTGCTTCCTCCTTAAACTTACATACAGTTGTTCCCTGGAAGTTCATTGATTCACTGCCTTTTAGAGACTATTCCCCCTTGGTCCCAATCTACAAACAGGACATTTTAGAGCAGCATTTGAACAAGGTTTCTGAATATAAATTTAAGGAAGTTTAATCATCAAACCAATGGGGAGGGGGCAGGTAATTGAAGTTCTTTAAACCAAGATAGTGTTCATTAACACTGAACTCACAGCCAACAGCACTTGAATTCAGGCTGGAATAAAGCTTGTAGAAGACATGTATTTTCTCCAAAAGGTACATTGCAGCTTTTCTGCACTCAAATACACTTGAGCACTCAGCACTTCAGCACTATGCTGGGGCCTTTTCAGAGGAAACACCCAGAAAATGGACAAAAATGAAAAAAAAAAAATGGCCCTATATGCATGGTGGTAAGGACACTTGATTACATTATGAAAGCTGAGGCAAGAAGGCTGAGTGCCAGCTTCCTCAACCTCAGCTTGGGAACATGCACATGGTCACTTTGCCTGCTCTGGGCATATCCACAAATGACTGCAAAAGTACCAGGAACAGGAATCCATGAAAAGTGAGGTTTGACTCTATTTCATAGGAATTATCTTATTCATTTCATGCCACTAAAGGGAGATGCATTTATTCATCCCTTGTTACTGGTAGGGAAACAGAGAACGTTAAGATGCAGGTTAATATTCTACAGGGCACGGGACAGCCCCAACCACACATTTATCTGATCCAAATGCCAAGGTGCAGAAACCCTGTAGTAGAGAACTCATGAAATCCCTTTGTGTGAAAGCATGAAAGCACTTTAGAAATCCTCTCTGTTTCTACTTCAATAGAGGCACACATTACATAGGCATTGTCTTATTCAGTTCTTTCAATTAAGGGGAAATGCAATTTTTTATCCCATGTGACTTGGGAAACTGAGAATCAGGGACTTCCAGTGACTGACCACAATCCAGGCCCAAAATCAGGAAGGCTGATGCTTGTGCCCCACCCCCAAACAGGATGAGGTCTAATTAGTCCATGTGGAGGGCAGCTGGTCTCCTCTGCTCCCAGTCCCAGCAAGCATAGGGCTCCACAGGGACTCCATAAAGTACCCCCAGCATAATTTGGCTCCTGGTGTTGCCACAACATGGTGTGGCCCAGGCACAGTCCCTTCTTCCAGTGGATGCACATGGATGTTTTTATCTCCCCCAGAACTAGGCACCAGGGTGCCCAGCAGCCTCCTGCTGATGGCCCCTGACTGCCCAGTGCTCAGTTCTGGGCCTTCCACCTGGTTGAGAGTTTAAGTCCCTCAAGGATCTTTGTCCTTTCCAATTGAAGGTTTTGATCAGAAGCTGCTGATAGTATTGGGATTTGGTTCAATTCAACAAATAGGTGCACTGGATGATTCCTGGGCCATACTGGGGACAAGGAAACAGGAGTCCATTTGATCTCCAGGTTGTGGACTAGGCTTGGGTCTGTGCTAGGGTACATGACAGCATTCTTCCAGGCAGTGGTTGTCAACCAGAGATGATTCTGTAACACCACCATTGCCACTGGGTTGTCTCAGTTGGGAGACTGCTGCTAGCTTCTTGAAGACACAGACTGGGGATGCTGTTTAATGTTCTGCAGAGCACAGGACAGCCCACACCACAGGCTTACATGACCCAAATGGACATAGTACCAAGATCAGGAAGCCCTGTTAATCCTGTTCTAGGGAGGGAAGTCATGAAATCCCACTGTCCAAGAACAGGAAAGCACTTTAGAGACCCTCTCAGCTCATACATTAATACAGGTATAGGCCAAACATCTGCAGAACAGAGGCATTTATTTACACTCTCAGAGCTTCACTCAGTGCCCAGATGCACTGTCATCCCTGTTTATAGGGAGGAAACCCAGGTCTAGCTTGGGGATGTGGCTATTCCAAATTTTCACAGCCTCTGCATGACACACAAAACTAGAATTGAATTCCTGCTCTCCCACTTATGAGCTCAGCCACTTGGGACAAGTGTCTTAACCTTTCTGATATTTACTTGCAAGATGTGGGTTCATAGTAGCACCATATCATTGACTTGTTTTGGAATTGAATGCAATAAGGCAGATAAAGTGCTTTGCAGAGCCAGGCAAATATAAGTGTTTGGTAATGCAGGTTATGATGTTATTACCTTTCCCCTTCCCCAGGTCACTCTGGCCATAGCTTTTACACAATCACCCATTTAGTATACTCACTTAAGCCCTGCTGAAAAGTACAACAGTTCAATCTTGAGAGTCCCCTGAGCAAACTCAGAATTTTAGTGGAGAAAACTTCAAAAGGGAAGGAAAAATTTTATGTGACAGAGGAGCAATTAGATTTTGGTATATCCCTTAAATGAAAAAAATAGTCCACATGGTCTTCTCCTTCCTCTGTCTTAATAGAGATTTCTTACATTTTGTTCAAAGTTTTTTATGGCAGTGAGATTTTGATGCCTTCCTCCATCTTCCATAGAAATTGTATGGCTGTAGTTTTGAAGATGTTGCTGTGTACCTATCTGATAATTTTTGGACTCCAGAGAAGTCTCCTTTAATGGCCAAAACATGACTAGTCATAGCTAGTTCTTATCTGGACATGTTTTTAGCCAAGTTCTCCACTTGGAAGGTAGAACATGTTCTGTTTTTTAGTGTTTTGAAATAATTCTTCTGTGGGCATACTGACAACTAGGTGAGCTGGTTGTGGCTTGGGAATCATTCTAGACACCAATTCCACAGATAGAAACTCTATCCAAATCATAGCAACACCTGCCTGTTCCAGCTTGGTTATGGACAACAAGACAATTTGGAATATAGATGGAAAACCCATCCTAAGCATAATTTGCTCAAATGCCACTTTTGAAGCTAAAAGATAGAAGGACACCTTTTGTAGTCTGTCTGGGTCACGGATTTATTATTTCATTTAAGTCTTGATATCTCTCAAGGAGAATATTATCTGCATTTTCAAGGTATGGAGGGAAAAGACTCACAGAGGTTAAGTATCCTGTCCAAGTTGTTCAAAGCACCAAGGAGGTTTGTATTTGAAGCCATGTCCACCTGTCTCTTCTAGGCCTGGTCTCCACAAACTCTCTTCCCAGTGCCCACAGGGCCACTCATTTACATGCTGCTTTTATGCACATTATAAAAGGCACTTTGGTGGGCATCCACTTGGACATAGGACATGGCTAGCAGATGGTGGGTGGCCTCCAGGCTCCATCTTGCCTCTTGGCCAAGCACCTTTGTGCACTGAACAAACTACACAACAGCTCAAGGCCAACCTGGGTGTCCAGCATGGAAATAGTAACAATTTCTTGAAAGATTGACTAGGTGTGATTCCAAAGCCCCTAGACTCCAACTGCATCACCTGCTGGCAACTCTGAGAAGCCTCTAACCATAGTCAGGAAAACACATGAAACTCTAGCCCAGAACTTCCAGCAATATGTGTCCTTATTTCCTCAACAGTTATACATGGATGGGTGTCTGACTGACAGTGTGCCTTTCACTGATGCCCAAACAACCATCACTGTGTCCCCCTTCTATGGGAAGCATAATATCTGCCCCAAAGTCAAGTCCACAAACTTTCCTCATGTGAACATTAGCAAGCTCAGTCTGTTTCTCTGCCCAGAAAATGCCTACCTTTTCTTCAGAGCATTATTCCCTGCAGATCACAAGGTGAGTAGTGCATGAAAGAGTTGTTTGTGGTAAGTGTGAGCATCTGTGTGTGTGCACACAGTTATTTTGCCTTCCTGTCTGCAAGGAGATACCAGTTTTCTATATACAAATGAACATAAATAGTCATTGAAAAGACGAAGTGAAAAACAAATAGCTTGTACCAGAAACTCACAGATTCTCAATCCTGCTGCCCATTGGAATCACCTGGGAATGTTTGAACACAACTGAAGCTCAGACCCCACTCTAAGTGTCTGTGGTGTAATTGGCCAGGAGCAAAGCCTAAGAATTTCAATCTTTTTCTTAAGTTACAAGAAGATTAATATTTGTGGCCATGGTCAAGAACCACAGAATTTGGTGGTTTAACCTCTTTGATGTTTTTTTCAGCATGCCTTCCACCCAGGTAATAGAGCAAGGCATAGACTGTGTCCACTGACAGTTGGTCCCCTCAGAGATAAAGAGGGTTATGCAACTGACAACCCCAGAGAGAAGAAAGGCTGTCCAAAAGAACTGGTTTTCTTGTGTGGTTTATAGAAGTCAGTTATTAATAGGACATCACCCACAGTTGCTGTTCTTGGCTGTAGGGAGCAGGGGAGGGTCATCCAGTTAGCAGAAGAGGCAGCTATTGTTGGACCAGTGATAACTGACAGGGCCTGACATGTCAAAAGGAAATCTTGTCCCAGGAAAAAAGGTATCCCAGAAAAACAAGCCCTGTTCTGCCTGGGCTTCCACTGGAGTCTCCATTGACAAGGTCACATCCATGCCACATCCCACAGATTAGAGGTAATGCAGTCTCCCAGGAGCACAAAACCCTCTGTTCAGCTTCTGTTCTAGTTTGCTAATGCTGCCAGAAAGCAAAACACTAGAAATGGATTGGATTTTATAAAAGCAGGTTTATTTGGTTACACAGTTACAGTCTTAAGGTCATGAAGTGTCCAAGGTAATGCATCAACAATCTGGTACCTTCACTTTAGGATGGCCAATGGTTTCTGGAAAATCTCTGTTAGCTGGGAAGGCACATGGCTGGCTTCTGCTCCAGAGTTCTGGTTTCAAAATGGCTTTCTCCCAGGACATTCCTCTCTAGGCTTCAGCTTCTCTCCAAAATGTCAGTCTTAGTTGCTTTTGGGGCATTTTTTCCTCTCTTAGCTTCTGTGGAGCAAAAGTCTGCTTTCTACAGTCATCTTCAAACTGTCTCTCATCTGCAGCTCCTTTCTCAGGTCCTGTGCATTCTTCAAAGTGTCCCTCTTGGCTGTAGCAAGCTCACTCCTACTTTGTGAGCTTATATAGTGCTCCAATTATTAATTCAGACTAATCCCTCTTGGCTGTAGCTCCTCTTCAAAATGTCACTCTCAGCTGCACTAAGTTCCTTCTGTTTGTCAGCTCATTTATATGGCTCCAGTGATTTAATTTAGACCCACCCTGAATGGGAGGGGTCCCATCTCCATGGAAACTATCCAATCAGAGTCATCACCCACATTTGGGTGGGGTGCATCTCCATGGAAACCCTCAAAGAATTACAATTTAATCAACACTGATATCTCATCCCACACAAGATTACATCAAAGATAATGGCATTTTGGGGGATATAATACATTCAAACCAGCACAGCTTCACTGAGAACCTGATAGGTTCAGGACTTGAAGGGTCCTTCAGTGCATCTCTGCAGTTTTGAAGTGATATTTAATCAATGGCACTTAACAAATTCCTCTGTGAAATTACTTTATTTGATTTGCTCCCAGGAACTTGGAGACATATGCTTACAAGGATATTTGGACACTCTTAGATTCTTGGAAAAACAGGGTATGTATGGGTTGGGATGTGAGATGAGCCATTTTAGCAGGCTGTCTTGTTGGCAGTTGGAAAGCAAAGATTGAACCTCAGTTACCTCTACCTGGACTCAGAGCTTTTGCACCACTCTTTCTCAACCCATGCATTTGCTAAACAAGATAGGAAACCTTTTCCCACTTTATAGATAAGGAAATGGAAGTATTGAGACATGAGCAAGGACCATGTGGCATTGAGAGGCAGGGCTGGGATTCACTACAGGAACTTATGACCCCAGAGCTCCTCCTCCCACAGAGTCACCTCATCTGCAGGCTTTTAGGATTCCTTTGCTTTTCTGCTTGAGCCAGAGTGAGCCTTTCATTTAACAGGGAATGAAATTGAACAGAGTTCAAATCTGTTGTCATAATGATGTAATAAGAATGGTTGTCTCCAGGCAGGTGAGGGTCACACCTGGTAAACTAGTTCTCCTACCTGGGGCAGAATGGCATCTTTGAGTCATCCCAGCTCTTCCAGGCTCTAGAGGCACTATAGTGGAGTCAAATTTTAGGTGTCTTGGAGCTACTTTTCTTGAATACTAAAACTTGGTTGCTTTACCAGTTAATTTTTGACCAAAATGAAGGAGACAGTATGGTGAAAAGGATATATATACAATTTTCATTCTCCACAGATTCTGTGTTTGCAAATTCACCTGCTCAGTAAAATGTGCTGGTAACCACAAGAACAATATAAGTGACATTTTAGAGCTCACTCATGTAAAAGAATTGGCATATTTGAGTGGTCTGTTGTGCATGTTGCCAACTGAGGTCAGGCAAAGTGGTGAGCCTTCTTCTCAGCTCATATTGCAAACAAGTGTCCATCTCACAGTCTAATGCCAAGTCTTTTGCATTTTTGTGCTTATTTTTGGAGATTTCACTGTTTAAAATGACCCCCAATTGTAGTGATGAAGAACAGTCCAGACAACTGAGTGTAAGCAGACTGTGATGGGCCTGATGGAGAAAATAGGTGTGTTAGATCAGCCTCATTCAGGCATGAGTTCTTGTGCAGTTGGCTGTGGCCTCAACATTAGCAAACTGACAATATATATTGAATAAGGGGTCTTCAAAGAAAACCACACATAAAACAAGTTTATGGATTGATGTGTTGATGAAATTGTGACTAGAGGCTTTCTTCTGGCTCTAACAGATGTAGGTCTCTCAGGAGGGAGCAGGTTTGCAAAAAGACCTGGTGTGCTCTGTGTGGGACACACAGGGAGAGACGTGCCCCAGGGGCATCCTTGCTTGACAGGTATTGGGGTCTGGGGTTTGGGAAGGCAATTACGGCTGGATATGAAATTCATGGTACCATGCAAGTGGACTTAGTGGGCATAATTTTTGGTCTCAGTTCTGCTATTTCCCAACTCAGTGATTTTAGAGAAACCTTTCTCTCCCTGGGCCTTGGTATCCACATCAGAGCAAGGGCAGTTTGGAAGAAAGGATGTATAAGGAATTCCTAGTAATTTTGAGGACAGGTGGGGGACCAAGCACACATAGCCTCTGAGCTGGGTTTGAGTTTAAAGATTGAAGCAAGATTCCTGACCATGCTGGCCCTCCAGATGCTCTGCAGAGGACAGAAGGCTGCTGTCCTGATGTCCCATCCCTCTGGGAATCAAGTATTTAAAATGTATCTGAGGGAAAGTGATGTCACAGAGGGTGTGGATTGTGGGGGGAAGCACACATGTGAGATCTAACAAGGGGAAATATGTGGAAGCATTCAGTAGCAACCCCTGTTCTTTTACCCCCAGGGTGGTTGGAGAGTTGAACCAGGTGCAGCCCTGGGCATCTTGAACTACCTGTTAGGGACCACTTCCCAGTGTGGGATACTGGATCCCAGCACCTAGGACAGTGCTTGGCCTGCACACTGCCCCCATACTTAGTGTTCCTTCCATTTATTTCATCAGTAGGTGACTGAGGCAAGGCAATGTGATGGAAAAGTGTGCCATCTTCAATATCAATCCTGGGTTCATTTGCTGGCTCTGCCACATATTAGCTGTGTGACATTGGGCAAGTCACTTAACCTCTGTGTTTCTGAGTCCTCAGCTGACAAACGGAGATGATAATGATAGCAGTCAAATGGCTACTATCAAGCTTATGATGTTCCTAGCTCAGGGCCTGGGACAGCTTAACCAGTGGGTCAGTTATTAGAAATTAACTATAACCCTTATCTGTCAACTGCATGAATCCAGGTATGGATATAGAGCCCGTACAGCTTGTGAATGAGGGAACCAGTTGCTGCACTCACATCTTTCTGGCTTCAGAGACCCTCACTGCTTTCTCCTCATTATAAATGCCTGCCCATCCTTGAATTTCAGATAGGAACAGGACTGCAGTTTCCCTTGTGTTTGCTTTCCTATGCTCAGTGGGTGAGTAGGAAGACAAGTAACATTCTCTGTTTCCCAAATTATTCTGATGGCCTTGTTGTCCCACACCCTTCATAGGCATCTGCATCAGGCCAGGGCCAAGCCTGAATTTATGCTCTGAAGAGAGAAAGTCTGAGGTCATTGCTCCCTGTGGGGAAAACATGAGCCTGGAGGCTCCCTGGGAGGCAGCTGCCTTTGAGATGCAACCCAAGAGAGCTGAGCTGGTGGAGCTTACTAAAGTTTCCAGCTCTTCAGGGGGCAGAGAGAGGTAAAGGTCAATGTTTTCTGTGGATGTTTGGAGGAGAAAATGGTTTCTTTCCTGTGTGTTCTGGAAGAAGGTGATGTGGCCTATTTGGGAAGAGATGGGGCAAAGTGACCAGGAACAAAGTGAGCTCAGGGCCACCACCTCCCACAGGCACAGGCTGAGCTCAGAGACACCAACACACACCAGACACAAGCCAGGTCCTGGGCCCCACTTCTCACAGGCACAGGAAGAGCTTGTGGTGGTTATCACACACCAGCACAGTTGTCCCACCTATCTGATCTCCTTGGCTTATAAGTACTTCAGCCTCACTGGATTAAGGTTGCCCTCATTCAAAATCTGGGCATCTTGACTAATAATAGCAACTTCACACCCACAGGGCTGGGAGTTAAGACACCAACATGTCTTTGTGGGGGATATAATTCAATTCCCATCAGGAATTTCATAGAAATTTCAAGCACTACTAGGGTAAAAAGGCTTGGTTTTCACACTGGTGGGAGACATGTCTTACATGGAGTGACCCTATTTCTTGTTCAGCACTGAACAAAGCAATGAAGGGCAGAGGTGGCCACATGAGCAAGATGTGGAACTTCTTCCCTCTGAGGATAATGTCCTACGTGATGCTGCCCTGCATGCTGCCTCTAGAGTATGTGATTGCTCTTGTCCAGAGGTGAGAATTTCATGTGCTCTGCCTCTTCCTAAGGGTTTGGTGTGAGGATGAAATGAGATACCACAGGTCAGGCTCTCAGCCATGCATGGCTCCTGGCCCAGCAGGACAGAAGAGTCCCTGCTGACCAGAGCTCATAGTCTATATGGAAGGCTCTGAAAAGGTGCCCCTCTGTCCTCCTGGCTGCCATGAGCACCCTGTCCCCTTGCACAAGCTCAGAAACCAGCCAGAAGACGATGAACCAGTTGTGACCACACAGCATCTGCTCTCATACCTCATTATTACCTGGGGAAACTGAGGACTGAAGAGGTTGGGGTCACATCTCTGAGGACACAGAGCTGACTAGAATGTTAAATCAGGTTAACTTGGCAGAGTACAGGCACTCCCTTCTTTCATTCTAGCCATAGTTTGTTTATGTGATTCAGCAAAGGAGATGAAAAGGTTAAAGAAAGATGCTCCTAGAACTTGTTGCTTGGGCACAGTCAACCAAATGTCTCAGGGCTGGGACTTCCCAGCTTCAAATCCTGGATTCATCACTGACCACAGCTGTGTGATCTGGGGGCGCTGAATTTACCTCTCTGTGCTGTAGTTTCCTCAAGTAGAAAACAGGGCTGCTGGAACTCCTCTAGACCAAGGGTGGTTGAGAGAAACAATGGGGTAGCATATGTGAAGTTTGTGCCACTGTAGTTGATTTTCAGTTTTAAATAGTAGTAATGATAGCAAAAAAGTAGGTGACAAGAGAGTATGGGCTTTATATATGGACAGATGAGGGTGCAGCCCTGTGACCTCAGGCAAGTTAACCTGTCTTCAATATCTGGTCTCTCATCTGTGGTATCTGGGTAAGAAACCCTACCTTGAAGGTTTGCATGAATGTAGAAAGCACCTGACTTTTTAGAAAACAATAGTTCTGACTGTCTGAAAAGCTTAGAAATAGCAAGAATTGGGGTGGCAGGAGCAGTATGCTATAGGGGATTCAGAAAAGGGTGACCAAAGATCCTAAAAGTTTCAGGAGGTGTGAGTACTGATCTGCCTGCTGGGAACAGCCTGCCAGACCCCTGAGCCTCTAGGGGACTTGCTCTTTAGAAAACTAAGAAGAAAGCTGTTAAAATCTCAGACTCAGGGCTTCTCAAAGAGTAGGGACTTTGATTTCTGGGAAAATTCTCCTGAAAAAGAGAATGAGCTGACCCATAAGCAGGGTTTTAAGGAACACCTGGTAATTCTGATTTTTCCATTTGTCCTGGGACCTCTCTCCCAGCACCCTCTGACCTCTGGCTCCCAACTGGGCCAGGCCCCTGGATCTGCCACACAGATTCATCCTGTGCTTCCCTGGGTTTGACTCACTGTTTCATGGATCCCAGTCTTCCTTTCTCCTTGGATTAATCCCTTCTTGTTTTCGAGTAGGTACTCAAGGAAATTTCCAAGTAAGTAGACATTTTGAAATTGTGTATGTCAAAAAATGTATTTATTTGCCATCACATTTGACTGGCGGTTTGGATGGATACCAAATTTTAGGCTGAAAATAATTCCCTCACAGAAGATTGAACCATTGTTTCATCCAGAATTGCTAATGAGGGTTCTGGATTTTAGGACTTTATACCTGTTATAATTTGAAATTTTGTGAAGCATGTCTTAGTGAGGCTCTTTTTTTCTCATTCATTCAGCTCGATAATCAGTGGAGACTTTCAGCCTAAAGTCTTTTGCCTGTTCCTCAGCTCTGGGAAATTATCTTCCATTATTTCTATAAATTTTCCTTCTCCATTTTCTTTCTTTTCTCTCCCAGGTATCATTAACATATTTAATATCTTTTGTTAGAAACCTGCCTTTGTGTCTGTTTTCAATAATTTTCATTTCTCCTTGTCATATTGACTTTGTGCAGGGAGATTTTTTCAAATTTGATGTTTCAGTTGCTCCAATTGGATAATTTTAATTTCAGTTAACATAACTTAGTCTCTAAGAGCCCCTTCTAGTCACTGCTTCTTCCTTTTTCTTAGCATTCAGTTCTTATTTCATGGATATAATATTCTTCTGGAGCCTCTTTGCTGTTCTCTAAATTATCCTTTCTCTTTTTCTTCTTGGATCAGTTTTTCTGCGTATCTTCTTCATTCTCTTTCATGCTTCTTGTTCTTGGCATGTGCCTGGTGATCCTCAGATGACATGTACACACAGAGGATTGTGGGTTTAGAATTTGCTGTGATGACAGAAAGTCTGGTTTCCAGCAAGAGAGTTCAGTGTGAGCATAGTTGGGGTGCCATCTTGAAGAGTTCCCTTTGCTGGGATTAGTTAAGTAGTGACTGACAGTCCAAGGGCTTCCCATTGCCATAAGGAGGGATGTCTATTCAGGTTCCACCTCCATATTATAAGTGTTGCCTTTCCCCAGATTGGTGGTTGGTTTCTCCAGACAGGAACTATCAGGTTTGATCTGGCATTAAACACAAGCTGTCTGTGATTAGTGCAGGGGTCCTTGCTGACCATGTTTTATTGTTAGTGCTATCCCTTCTGTATGGTTTCCAGTAATCTATTGAACTTTCTTGCTCACTGGTGAGCCCCTGCCCCACCCAGCTCCTTTCTTCTTGCAACTATAGATACATCCTTTCTTTTGGGTCTGCAGTTTTATTTCAAGATGTAATTCATGATATGTTGGGAGGGACATAAGGCAACAACATGTACATTTTGGAACTTGGGCATTCATTTTCTTTCAGTTTTCTTCAGATTTATGTTGGTGTTTGCTTTCTTTTTCACAACTCAGTTGGTCTGATATATCCCTCATCCCATTTTTTAGAGCCTACCTGCACCCCCTTCAAAATCCAACTCTGGTCTCTTCTATTGGAGAACCTTCCAAATCCCTTCCCCACCCCCACAGAGTTGGCTGTGTCCGGGGCAATCTTCTTCCTATGTGGTGGGGGGTGGGGAGAGTTCAGGCATTTATTGAAGGCTTCCCTGTGGGGTGGCTTTTTCAGTTTGGGGATTGAGTCTGTGGAGGGAGTGATCAGGCCTTCCCAATGGGTTGTCTTGCTGGGCTCACACATAATCAATCAGGTTTGAAGAAGTTTAAGGTAACTTGACCACAAGATACTTCGCCTCAGCTGTCATCTTGCCAGAATTCTCTTTAAGAAAGGTAGAAACCAGCAAAGCCCAGGTGTTTTTCTTTGATTTCCATGTAAATCCCTTGCTCTGCCTTGTGTCAAACTGGTCTACCTTTGCTTTAGGGCTTCTGTTAGGCTTATCTTTGGCCTCAATTTCCAAACTCAACTTCTGGTAATGCATCATATTACATTAGAGGTGACTCTGGCAATTGACCCCGACTGAGGGTACTGTTGTAAGATGGCTTCACTTGATTTGGGGTTGATGTTTTCTTCTTTTTGTTTCTTCTTTTATTTTGGCTTTTTTAAAAATTCAGATTTATTGAGATATATTCACATACCATACAATCATCCACAGTTTACAATCAATTGTTCACAGTACTATCATATAGTTGTGCTTTCATCACCACAATCAATTTTTGAACATTTTCATTATTCTAAAAAAAGTAAAAATAAGAGTAAAAATAAAAGTAAAAAAAAAACCCAAAACATCCCATCCCCTCTATTATTCATTTAATTTTTGTCACCATTCTTCTACTCAACTGTTCATATACTGGCTAAGGGAGTGTGACCACAAGGTTTTCACAATCACACAGTCACACCATGGAGGGTATATAGTTATACAATTGCCTTCAAGAATAAAGGCTCCTAGGTTGCAGTTCAACAGTTTCAGGTATTTTCTTCTAGCTATTCCAGTACACAAAATCTAAAAAGGGATATTTATATAACACATAAGATTAGCCACGAGAATGACCTATCAATTCAATTTGAAATCTCTCAGCCACTGAAACTTTATTTTGTTTTGTTTCTCTTCCCTCTTTTGGTCAAGGAGGCCTTCTCAATCCCAGAGTGCTGAGTCCAGGCTTGTCTCTTTGAGTCATGTCCCATATTGCCAGGGAGATTTACACCCCTGGGAGTCATGTCTCACATATGGGGAGAGGGCAGTGAGTTTACCTACATAGTTGGCTTAGAGACAGAGGACACACCTGAGCAACAAAACAGGTTCTCTGGGGGTGACTCTTTGGCACAATTATAAGTAGGCTTAGTGTCTCCTTTGCAGTGACAGGCTTCATAAAGGCAAGTGCAAAAATTGAGGTCTCAGCCTTCTAAATTGTTAGTCCCAAGTGCTTGTGAGAATATCACCAATTCCCCAGGTGGGGAAGTTTAATATTTCCACATTTTCCCCCCAGTCCCTTGAGGGGGCTTTGCAAATACATTTTTATTCTCTGCCCAATTTGCTTTGGGATAAATCAGGGCTTAACACTAATTTCTACCAACTAATCATATCTCACTCCCTTTTTAAAGTTCCATATCAATCTAGTGTTTGAATAAAGTGACCATCCAAATTAAATTATACAGTGTGCTACAGAAAATATAGATTTTGTACCAAATAAACATCTCTTCCTTTGGTCTCACACAGAAGTTGAAGTTTTAAAACATTGTCAATATTGTCCTTTACTCTTTAGTCTGATTGCCTTACTCCTAACCATATCAGTTTCATTCATATCTCTACTTGAAGCCCCAATTCTTTTTCAGCTTTTCCAACAGTTGCTGTATGGGATAATATTGATATTCATAGTAGCCATACTCTATATCTGAATCTTAGGGGTTACACAAATACCTGAAGTTCCAGGAACTGACCAGGTTATAAAAAAAGAACTCAGCTTCTCACAATTTAGACATAAGCATTACAACTCAGGAATAGGTGTGACTGCTGTAAGAGCTTACAGTCTAGGGTCCTTTGCCACAAGCCTTCCCCTGATAACCTGTGTCTCAGATTCAATTCTCAGAGTATGCACATTATAGTGGGTCCATATTAGTGACTTATTATAATGTTTGTCTTTTTGTTCCTGGCTTATTTCACTCAAAATGCTGTCCTCAAGGTCCATCCACCTAGTTGCATGTGTCTCATGTTCATTCCTTCTTCCATCCACTCAATATTCTATTGCCCACATACACCACATTTCAACATTCCATTCATCAGATGATGTACCCTTAGGCCAGCTCAATCCATTGTAAATTGTGAATACTGCCACCATGAACACCAGTGTTCAAATGCCCTTTATTATCCCTGAGCTCAGTTCTTCCAATTATATACCCAACTATGGGGTTTCAGGACTTTATGGCAATTGCACACTTAGCTTCTTGTGGAACTGCCACACTGCCCTCCAGACAGGCTGTACCATTCTACTTCCCCACCAGCAGTGCATAGGTACATCTCTCTTTCCACATTTTCTCCAGCACTTGTAGCCCTTTTTTCCCCTTTTTTAATGCTGATATGGTGCTCGTGTGTGGAGGTGTATGTGTGTGTGCACGTATGCATGCATGTGTGGGTGTGCTGCTGATGGCTTTATTCCTACAGGCTGGTAAAGTGGTCATGTCTGTGTGCATGTGTGTGTGTTTACAGACATGAATGAGATATTGCTGCTTTGGGTTTTATTCCCACAGGCTGGTGATGTGCTTCCCATATATTCCTGATGGTATGCAGTGGCTGCAGTGGGCAAATGCCCAAATTTACTCTCATGTGATGGCTTGTCTGCTCCCCACTTCCAGGTAAATCATCAGACTGTGAGTGTGGGGACTGCACAGGCATTATCTTCTTCTCATCAGACCACCATGATATTCCCAAAACTTTTTGCTGAGTGCCTGATTGGTGGCAAGCACCTTGTCTTCTAGTGAAGGGAGCCTCTGCCTTGGGGTGGAAGCTGAATAAATCAGAGGTTACAGTGCTAAAAATGGAAATCAGGACTGCACAGGGTACATAGAAGTCCCACAGAGAGATGTGGGAAGCTTTCCTATAGGAGGAGTCCTATTGCATTCAGAGTAGGGCAGAACTGGATGGTAAAGCAAGGGAAGGGCATCTCAGACAGAGGGAGCAGGATGAAGGTCAGGGAGTGTCAACTGTCTGTGCTTTGCTTACAGGACACAGCTCTGGATGCCCACAGCCCAGGGAGGGCAGAGTGGCAGGTATCACCCATGCTTCATAGGATGTGTGATTGGGAGCCACCTAATGTGGATTCCCCTCTGGAAATGGAACCTGGGAATCTGCATCCTTAATAAGTGGCTCACCCAGACAATGCAGCCACATTCTGAATTCAGAAAACTGCTGATGCAGAGCAGGAAGGCCCTTGTGGAGATTTTGGGACTGAACATTGTCCTGAAAATCACAGTCTCTGTTCCTGACCTCTTCAATGGGAAGGATCCTTACCTTAGGAAATGAGGCCTGATTATTGTTGTCCTTGTTGTTTTCAGTGTTATTGGCATCCATGGAAGGGTTTAAAAAGGAGAGCATGAGGATTTGGTTTGTACTGTGAAGTGTGGATTACAGGGCCAACCTAGCAGCAGGGGCCCCAGCAAAGGAGCTGTCACCATGCCTGGGCAAGGGCAAGAAGTTCCTGGTCTGAATAAAAGAATGGGGGAGGCTGCCATAGACTTTAAGGAGAGCCTCGTGCAGTTGCAGTTGGAGGGAGTGGGGACAGCCAGCCAGCAAGAGTCTGGGTTGGTGGTTGATGGTGGCAGGCTGCAATGTGGTACCTGCTGGTGAGCTGGTTTGTGTGGATGCACTTAATGGACCCTGTCAACTGCTGGGGATGCCTTTGGTGTTCAGTGGGAGATGTCTAGGGGAATGAGAGGATGTGAATGGCACTGTCACCCCAGCACATGAGATCTGGTGATGAGAGATCTGGGTAGGGCTTGGCCTTCCTGCAGTACCCAGAGTGTGCATGGCCAGGAACTCAGCACCCAGCCAGTTGGTAGACTGTGATGGAAGATGTCAGAGCTTCAAGAACAGCAGCTAAGCCAGCTTTCTTCCTGTGGTTCAGATGCCGAACTCCAGCACTAGGGCACCAGGCTTTCACACCAGAACCAGAGCATGACTGATGCTGATGGTCTCCCCAACCCCTATGAGTCTGGACACCTGCTCTGTGGACTGTCCAGGAGGACACAAGTTGAGGCCACCCAGTGATCCATCCTCCAGTCTGGCCTGACCTACTCAGGCAGCAAATTAGCTGCCAGGGTGGGAGGACTGGAAAAGAGTTTCTCAGTCATTTTGGGAGATGAGTTTAGGAAATTCTTTAAAGGGTGATAAACCTACCCAAACTGTAATATTACCTATCCAGGGCCTTTTAATGAGCTGATACTTCAGATGTACAGAATGTTGGCTTCTGCACTTGATTTATTGTTTATGGAAGACACATGTAATAGAGTTCTTTATACCAAAAACAAGGAAGATAATTTGTTATAGGTGAAAGTCTATCTTTTCTTGACAGCTAATATGTAAGTGTGTGTCAGTTGAGTCAGTTGCTTGAAACATGCCACCTGGAGGCCAAACAGGTAGGGTGCATTGCTGGCATTGCTTCACAGCCATCTTAATGGATGGTCCAGTGTGAGGGTCCTAGAATTGCCAGTGTTTGGACAGTTGGGTCCTTCTGGCTTAGGACAGGCTGGCCTTGGCCTTTGTGCACTCCTGGGGTTGGAAGGAAGAGAGTGGCATGATTCTACCTCCCCATATAGGAGAGGTTCTGGGCAGCATGAGGGTTGTGATGCTTCTCCAACTAGGGAGGCCTGCAAGTCAGAGTACTGCCTGTCAGGTGGTATTAAAGAGATATATTATTTCCATTTGAGAACACCTAATTTGACCTAGCTAAAATATTAGATAAAGGATTTAGCATAAAAATGTAAGGAAATTCTATTATCTGTTGGATTGTGTAATGCATGAAGCAGTGAAATGTTAATAGAATGAATTCAAAAGCCCCCAAACTTAAGCCAAATACAAACGATACATCAACTCTCCTTTTCACTGGTCCTTTATGATGTGAACTTGGCTAATTTCCCACAACTTCTGACCTGTGTCTTTTTTCCCATTCCACACTACCACACCATGACATTCTCTCTGTCCTCTCTGCTCCTCCAGCTTTATTGTCAAAGAACATTTGAGTCAGGGAACTGACCTCTGCCCAGGTGTAATGAATTATTAGCAAACTTAAAGTAATATTACTCAAGGTGAAGAGGGTGTGGTTTATCTTATTTATGCACTTGGGTAGGACAATTAAAAAGAGATACACTCAAATTCCCAAGTATTGGCAAAGAAAGTCACAACTCTTGCCTACATTGTCTAAGAAAAGAAAACCAGTTGGGAAATTCCAGAGTAAGAGGTTCTGATAAAGGTGTGAGGAGGTGTTACAAGTGCTTAGGCCATAAGTAGGGGATAAGTTACCCTTACCTGTGTAAGTATCCTGGCATTGAAGAACTAGCAAGTTCTTACAAAGACCTTCATAAAGAAGCCACAGAATTTAAATTCAGTCATTCTAGGGGAAACTGATGACAGCAAATCCTCTTTGTCTGTGATTAGATTTGGACTCCTTGAATGCAGGGGCTACTTGTGAAAACAGGTGCCTGGAAGCCTCCACTTTGGGGCAGAAGTCCAAGTATGAACTCAGGCTCCTTATTTCATGATGGTCTGAGTGAGGGGATGGGCTCTCTGAGCTACCCAGGCCCCAGAACAATGCACTTGTCCCCTCTCTGGGATGGACAGGGGTAGGGATCAGGCAAACCTGGCACCTCCTGGACACCTTCAGCCTAAGCACTTGTAATATCCCCTCACACATTTACCAGAATCTCTTACTCTGGAATTTCCCAAGAGGTTTTCTTCTTTTAGAACCTCATCATGAATCACTAGCAGGTGTTACTAAATTTACTAGAATTTATAATAACCAAAATACTTATGTATAGACAGTTATATACACTACCTTTGTGAAGGTTATCAGGAAGGAAGTTATTAAATGGCAGATAGTACTAAAGGGAACTCATTTTATTTCTGATTTACAATGAGCATTTTATTTATGATATTTTTAAATGTGCACTAAGACAAGGAAGTGTCATACTCTTTGAGAAGTGGCCAAGACTTCCCTCTGCACCTGTGCCTTAAATGCTACCCCATCCCACCTTCTCTGGCTGAACCCACAAGCTCTGCCCTCCTGCTGCCTCCACCTCTCCTGGACTGAGGCTTCTCTCCTCAGCACATCCAAACATTCTTAGGTGCCTCCCACCTTCCCATATAAAGTCTCCTTCTAATATATGATATGTATATACTCTGGGATGTTCCACTATCAAGATTAACCAAATTCTAGTATATTGATGTCAGGGATCAATGTTCCTTTGTAAAGAAATAGATGGCAAAACTTGGAGAAGAGTTTTGGCCCATGTTCCAATTTGCTTAAGCTGCCATTGTGCAAAATACCAGAAATGGATTGCCTTTATAAAGGGGATTTATTAGGTTACAAATTTACAGGTCTAAGGCCATAAAAAATGTCCAAACTAAGGCATCAACAAGAGGATGATTTCACTGAAGGAAGGCCAATGGCATCCAGAACCTCTCTGTCAGCTGGGAAGTCACATGGCTGGTGTCTTCTTGTCCTTTGCTCCCAGGTTGCATTTCAAGATGGCTTTACTCCCAAATGTCTCTGGGCTTCTGTCTCTCTTAGATTCTCTCAGCTTGGTTCTCCTGGGTTGTTTCTTTCTCTTAGCTTCTGGAAGTCCTCTCTTAGCTTCTCCAGGGTAAACTCTGGATTTCAACTCTTAGCTTAGCATCTGCAAACATTCTTCTGTCTTCATCTCCCAGCATCTCCAAGCCACTGGGTTTGTGTCAGCTCTTAGCTTCTCCCAGGTGCAAATTCTGGATTACATATCTTAGCTTCTCTCCAAACTGTCTCTTTCAGTCTCTATGAGCTCCTTCTCTCAGTGAGCTATCTGAAAGGACTAGTGTAAACTAATCAAGACCCACCCTGCATGGGTGGTGTCACATCTCCGTGGGAAAGATCTAACCAGAGGTCTCACCTACAACTGGGTGGATCAAATCTCCATGGAAATAACCTGATCAAAATTTCCCATCCTAATGTAAAGTAAAGTCTAGTGTCTGCCCCCACAAGATAGCATTAAAGAACATGACTCTTGTGGGGAGCATAATAGATTCAAACCAGCACAACCCAGTTTTGTTAAAAATAAAATAAAGTAAAATAAATGCATGTTGGTGTCTATAGTATCTGTGTATATATAGAAAAAGGCTTCAAGGATATATTCCAGAATAATTACAATGGATATCATTTCATGGTTATTTGTAATTATATTTTACTCATTGTGCTTAGGTACTTTCTAGATTGCTATGATGAATACGTCTCAACTCGTAATCAAAATATAACTATCAATAAAAAATATTTTAAAAGAATTTTCCATTGCTTCTATATTCTTTCCCAATATGAGCCAGGGTTATCCATGGAAACAGAACCAATAGAATATATGTGTATGTTTATTAAGAGATTTATTTCAGGTAATTGACTGAAGCAATTGTGGGTGTTGGCAAGTCTCAAGCTAGTAAGGCCAGTCAGCAGGCTGGAAACAGAAGGAGGAGTTGATAGGAAAGACTTAAAGGAAAATATGTACTCTGGGGAACCTCAGTTCTTTGTTCTTTAACTGTTCAACTCATTAGCAGAGGCTCACCAACATTACTGAATCTTTACTAAAAGTCAACTGATTGCAGATGCTAATCCCATCTACAGAATGCCTCCACAGCAAGTGGACACCAGGATTGGGATATATTTGGAGATTGAAGCCAATGGGGTGAAATAAGCTAACACAGGGAAGGTGTTTGCACAGACCCCAGCACAAAGGCTGTGCTTGATAGCTTTCACTGTCATTGTTATCATGGTTGGCACCTTGGTTACTTGTCTTGCTGCCATCTGTCTTTTTGCACATGGGGAAGAGGCAGCAATGACTTTCTCTGGAGCCACATTTTCATGATAGGAAGGGATTTGTAGGCCCAGCTTGTGTGAAGCCCACCATGTAACAAGTCAGTTTTGGCCAAGGGGGACCCATGTGTTGGGGAAGAGGTGAAGGTAGAAGAGCAGGGATGGGCACTTTCCAAGAAATGGGAGGACATGAGCAGATCATCCTTAGCATGGATGTGGGGTTCGCCATGTGGACCATGGACATCCATGGGCAGAACTGGACAGAGCTTCCCTGAAGATGCTCTCACAGACACCAGACCCAACATCATTCTCAGGTCATAAGGAGAAGGAAGGCCACCCCTGGGTCCACCATGAGAGGTAACAGGAATGTTGAAGTGATCCTTGGGAGCAGGTGAAGCCAGAGTAGAAAAGAGGAACAGCTAGGGTTCAAGTTCATTAAGATAACCAGGGTCAACACTGAAACTGCCTTTCCACCTATGATTGGGTCATGTCAGACTCCATAAACCACATCCTTAGGAAGACTGATTTCTCTGCAGATGTTAGTAGGTGGTTTTTATCACTTAGGGTAGGCTTAGTTCTACTGCATTAACAAGAATCTCCAGAAGGATTTCTTCTCAATCATGCTCCATGTCCATCAGACTTGCTGGAGCTCTGCTTTAAGTTGTCTACTCCCAGACCATCATATAGAGGATCACATATCACCGTGGAGGGGTGAAGGGAATATGGTTCTTAAAGGTTTTCACCCAGAAGTGAAACACATCACTTCTGCTCATGATGTGTTCATGAGAGCAAGTCCCAGGGCAGGGTCATGGAAAGGCAGTTCTACCCTGTGCCAAAGAGGAGCAACAGAAATGCTGGTGAACAGCATGACTGAGGGCCACAGACAACTTGCAAACAGAAACAAGGAAAGGATCTATGGTCCCATAAATTCAAGAGATACCAAGTTAAGGCAAGGTAAACAGAGATATCTACAGCAGGACTTTAATATGCTAATGTACACTGGGACCCACAGAAGACAGTGTTTGCTTGGGGGTAAGGCCCATGACTGTTTTACTGATGTTCTCTCCCACCATGGCCTGGTGTCAGGCACACAGCACACGCACATATACTTGCCTCATGCTCCTGTCATGATCTGCAGGGCAACCTCATGGTTGTAGTTTACAAGAGGCATACTCAACAGAAGAATACTGAGACAAAAGTGACAAGAAGATCACTTGGGGAAAGAAATCTGTTTTCTGTGTGTGATCATGGTGTGCTGGCCCCATGATTTATCTCACTGAATCCTCAGTATAACATTATGCCTCAGGAAGTGTTCCCATCCTCATTAGAAAGACCAGGAGATTGTGGCTCAGGAATGAATTTTGAATAAGTATCCAACTTATTTCCCTTGTGCTTAAAATTTGTCAATTTCTTGAAATTCAGTGCAAATATTTGTCAGAGTTTTCACACCTAATATCACCTTTTGAGTATGAGTGGGGATCAGTGGGACAACAGAAGCCTCACTTTGGTGGCCAAGCCTCACTATACCCCAGGAGCTGGGTGTGTGGGCACTGGGCCAGGCACTGGGTGGGCTTTCAAAGTTCCAGCCTGTGGAATTACTTATAAATGATCCAGAGGGTCCTACCAGGGAGCAGCAGGGCAGCATTTGAACTCTCTTGTGCAGATACATGGCAGCTGAAGCCTTCTGTGTGTACCAGTTCCTCACACCACCTCCCACTCCTTTAAAATCACCCTATGAGGGAAATCCATTGTAGAGAGGCTGCTGAGTCATCATCTACTTTAACCTCTGCCTGATCTCTGTGACATCTGAGCAGCATTTGGAGGTAGTGAAGTATGGCCTGTGTCAGATACTCCTGGGTTCAGGTCCCACCTGGCTTGCAAGCTGTGGGACTTGGGTTGAATACTTTCTCTCTCTGAGCCTCAGTTTCATCCTCTATAAAAGGCTGGCCGTAGGTCAGAACCTAAGATGGTGGCTAGGTGAGACAGGGCAGAAAGAGACCTCCATGAAAAATACTAGATAAAAACCAGAAAGTGACCCAGAACACCAGTTCTAGCAATGCACCAGCCAGACAAGGTCTGCTGAATCCACAGGGACTGTGCATTTTGTGAAACTGGGAGTCTGCATACTGAAATGAGTGAGTGTGTCAGCTGAAAGTCCCTCAGCCATGCTGCAGTGTAGGGAAATGGTGGGTTGGGAAAAAAAAAAGCCCAGGAGCAGCTGCAGATGTGACTGGGAGAGCTGTGCAATGAAGCACAGTGAGAGCAGTCTGGGCTAAGGCCTCAGTGTCTGGTGTGGAGGATAACCCTTCCCACACCTGATACTGGTTGTCTCAGGGCCAGGGGAGCAAAGGGGAGCCAAAAGGAGGAAAAACTGCATGACTTGCAGCCATCTCCCCAGTGGGTGGGGGACACTCCTGCCAGGGGCCAGGCCCACAGCCCAGAGCTGCGCCAGGAAACCCAGTGTGATGGGGAGTCTTTCCTGCAGCACTGTGCACATGCCACAACATCAGCCATGGACAGTGGCCTTTAATACACCCACAGCTGACTGTCCTGGAGCTGGGAGGGTGGAGCTCTGTGAAAAGGGGGAAGTTAACACATCCCATTCAACCATCTTTGAAGCGGGCTGGGAATGCCCCTCCATGGCCCAGCAGCCCAGGGCTTCCCTGGAGGACAGTGCACACTTGTGATGTGGCACAGCCCTCCCTCAGCAGAGGTCCTGGAAGAGCACAGCAGGGAAGGGGGACCTGCTCAGAAATTCCATGGAACCTACAACAATACTAAGAACTTGTTGGTCAGTGGCAGAGACGGTCTGTGGCGAGACTGAAATGAGGGCTTAGACTCTTCCAAGAGCCTTGAATCTCCAGGAACACCTGGGTGGTTTGATTATTAAAGCTGCTCCCCCTCCCTAACCACTCATACACATGGCCCTCATTCAGGGCAGACAGCACCAACACACCCAAATTTAGTGCACCAGTTGAACCCCATGGGAATTGGATCCCTGCACACTGCAGGGACAAGGTTGGGGAAAACTGACTTGATGGGAATAGGTGACTCATGGACACCATCTGGTGGTTAGTTAAAGTGTATGCCACCAAGCTGCAGTTCTGACAAATTACAGATAAAGTAAAGCAAATGCCAAGAGGCCAAAAACAACAGAAAATCTTAAAGCATGTGATAAAACCAGATGATATGGAGAACCCAAACCCAAACACTCAAATCAAAAGATCAGAAGACACAGAGTACTTGGCACAATTAATCAAAGAACTACAGACAGGCAACAAGAGCATGGCACAGGCTATAAAGGACATAAAGAAGATCCTAGAAGAGCATAAGGAAGAAATTGCAAGAGTAAATAAAAAAATAGAAGATCTTATGGAAATTAAAGAAACTGTAGGCCAAATTAAAAAGACTCTGGATACTCATAATACAAGATTAAAGGAAGTTGAACAACAACTCAGCTTCCTTGAGGACCACAGAACAGAGAATGAAAGAACAAAAGAAAGAATGGGGAAAAAATCAAAAAAATCGAAATGGATCTCAGGGATATGATAGATAAAATAAAACATCCAAATTTAAGACTCAGTGGTGTCCCATAAGAAGAAGAGAAGGGTAATGGTCTAGAAAGAGTATTCAACAAAATTGTTGGGGAAAACTTCCCAAACCTTCTACAAAATATAAATACACAAAGCATAAATGTCCAGCGAACTCCAAATAGAATAAATCCAAATAAAACCACTCCAAGGCATATTCTGATCAGACTGTCAAATACTGAAGAGAAGGAGCAAGTTCTGAAAGCAGCAAGAGAAAAGCAATTCACCACATACAAAGGAAACAAAATAAGACTAAGTAGTGACTGACTACTCAGTGGCCACCGTGGAGGCAAGAAGGCAGTGGCATGACATATTTAAAATTCTGAGAGTGAAAAATTTCCAACAAAGAATACTTTATCCAGCAAAACTCTCCTTCAGATTTGAGGGAGAGCTTAAATTTTTCACAGACAAACAAATGCTGAGAGATTTTGCTAATAAAAGACCTGCCCTACTTCAGATACTAAAGGGAGCCCTACCAACAGAGAAACAAAGAAAGTAGAGAGAGATATAGAGAATTTTAACAGACCTATATAGAATATTACATCCCAGGTCACTGGGACACACATTCTTCTCTAGCGATCATGGATCTTTCTTCAGAATGGACCATATGCTGGGACATAAAAACAAGCCTCAATAAATTAAAAAAAAATGAATTTGTTCAAAGCGCATTCTCTGACCACAATGGAATACAAATAGAAGTCAATAACCATCAGAGACTTTGAGAATTCACAAACACCTGGAGGGCATAAATGAGGGGGAGATGAAAACAGTCCTGGATAATCAAAAGCTGAGGGACTTCATCACCAGTAGATCAGTCCTATAAGAAATGCTAAAGGGAGTTGAGCAGGCTGAAAGGAAAGGACACTAAAAAATTGACTGAAACTACATGAAGAAATAAAGATTTCCAGTAAAGATCACTTGGTAAATATAAATACCAATACTACTGCATTTTTTATTTGTAACTCCACTATTTACTTTCTACAGGGTCTAAAATACATAAACTGGAATGATAAATCAGTGGTTTTGGTCTCAATGTAAAATATGTAATTTTTGACAAGAACTACATAAAGGTGGAATGACAGAGTATAGGAACATAGTTTATATGTCATGTTGAAGTTAAGTTGGTATCAAAGAAAAACAAGAATGTTATAGATTTAAGATGTTAAATTTAAGCCCCATGGTAAACACAAAGAAAGTATCAGAGAACATGACCATAGAGATGAAAAGTAGAGTATGGGTTATAAGAAATGGGGGAAGGGGCAATGGGGAGTTAAGAAATGAGTGTAGGGTTTCTGTTTGGGGTGATGGGAAACTTCTAGAAATGGATGATATGGGAAGGTAATAACATTGCAACATTTTAAATGTGATTAATCCCACTAATGGGATGCTGGGGGGGGGGAGTGGAATAGGAAGATTTAGGCTGTATATATGTTTCCACAATTGAAAAAAAAAGACAGTCTAAATAGATGACAATTAAATGCCAAGGATGATCCTGGATGGGATCTGAGGATGGAAGAGAGAAGGCTGAAAGGGACACAGATGGGATATAAGGAAAAAAAAAAGGAAATATAGAATGTAACCTTTGTATCAATGTTGAATTTCTTGAACTTCTTAGCTGCTCTTAATGGGACTGCATAAAAGAATGTTATTATCCATGGGAAAGGTATACATGAATTATATTGTTTGTTCAAAGATATATGCAGCATGCTCTCATATGTTCAGAGGACAGAGCAATAGATGATGGATGATAGGGAGGGAGGGAGGGAGGGAAAGAAAGAAACGGTGGTGTGACAGGATGTTAAAGGTGGTGGATCGGGGTATCGGGAGAGGGGGTTGGGGTATGCTGGAGTTCTATGTATGGGGCTTGTACTGTTTGTTTGAATTTATTTCAAAATAAAATTTATTATATAAAAGAAAGTTAAAAAAAAAAAAAAAAAAAAGGCTGGCAGTAATAGTTCCCTCCTTAGCATGATGGTAAATGAGACCATTTATGAAAAGCACTCAGCATGGTTCCTGGCTCATGGTTTCAGACAACAGTGCCCAGGTTCTCTCAGAGCCAGGTACATCTTTTCCTATATTACCTCAGTGATCCTCCAAGCAACCCCAAGAGGCAGAGACTGTTACTACCCCATTTCATGGAGAGAAAACCGGCCCAGAAATGTGTGAGTCTTGTCCAGAGCCACACAGCTTAGAAGTGGTAAAATCACAACTAACATTCATAAGTCTATCTATAAAGCACATTTTCAGAACTGCTCAGTGGGAACTCATCTCTTTTTACCTTGACAATTGACTATCCTGTGGTATGTGATAAATCCCTGCAGATACCAAGAACTTATTACTTGCTAGTGCAAAATCTAATCAGATTCTTTAAACCATTCTAGAACCAGCCAAGAACTCAGCAATCCCATCCCATTATTTTCTCAGGGAGAACACTGACACTCAGAGAGGGTGTGACTTTCCTGGGCTCCCACAGCTACCTGATGGCCCAGTTCTTCCACCTCCCAGCAGTGCATGCTCCTGCCACCTGCCTCTCTAGCCAAGCCCAGTCCCTGATGCCTCTCCCCAGAGCTGGCCCTGCACACCTTTCTGCTTTTGTGCAGGCTGTCCAGACTGCCTTTATCCATCCTGTATCCTAGTCCCACACCACCTGGTGCCACCCTGGCTACCTCCACCCCTTCCTCAACTCCTTCTGCTGCTCTGCACCCCTTCCACCCCGTTTCTGACCAGGTTCCTCAAAGGCAGGTTTGGAGACCTCTGTTTTCAAAGACTCTGGAAACTAGATAAACAAAGGGGCTCCATTCATTAATCCAGTCATTCATTCAGCAGACAGTGTGCAAAGCCTAGTGATAAAGAATGACATGGAAACAAAGAGTGAAACAAGCCAGGGAGTCTTAAAGCTTGTGGCCCAAAGAATTACCCATGTACTTCTTTAATATCCAGATTTCTAGGTTCTATTTTCTAGGTATTTTGATTCAGTATGTCTGGGCAAAGGCCCAGGACTGTGGGATTTTTTCTTTAATTTAGAGAAATTGTGGATTTGCAGACTAACCATGCATAAGATACAGGATTCCCATATACCACCCCCTACCAAAGCCTTGTATTGATATGGAATATCAATTGCAACTAATGATAATATACTTTTACAACTGTACTATTAAAGTTCATGATTTTAGTTAGGTTTCACTATATACTGTAATTCCATGGATTTCTTTAAAAAGTTTTTATTTTGTTACCATATGTACAATCTTACATTTCCCCTTTTCATCATATTCAGATATATATTTCAGGGTTATCTCACTGCATTCAAAATGTTATGGTACCATCATAATCATCCACTGGGTGCCTTTGTTTGTTTTTTTCCTTCCCCCATTTTTCTATTCATCCATCCATAAACTAGACAAAGGGGAATGTGGTCCATATGGCTTCCCCAATCCCATTGTCACCCTTCATAAGCAACATTTTCATACAATTATCTTCAAGATTCATGGGTTCTGGGTTGTAGTTTGATAGTTTCAGGTATCCACTGTCAGCTACCTCAATTCATTAGAACCTAAAGAGGATTGTCTATATTGTGCATAAGAGTGCCCACCAGAGTGATCTCTCAGCTCCTTTTGGAATCTCTGCCACTGAAGCTTATTTCATTTCCTTTCACTTCCCCCTTTTGGTCAAGTAGATATTCTCCATCCCACGATGCTGGGTCTACATTCCTCCCTGAGAGTCATATTGCATGTTTCCAGGGAGATTCACTCCCCTCGTGTCTGATCCCACATAGAGGGGAGGGCAGTGACTTCACCTGCCAAGTTTGCTTAGCTAGAGAGAGAGGGCCACATCTGAGCAACAAAGAGGCATTTGGGAGGAGGCTCTTAGGCACAATTACAGGCAGGCCTAGCCTCTCCTTTGCAGCAACAGTCTTCCCAAAGGCAAGTCCTGTGGTAGAGGGCTCAACCCATCAAACCACCAGTCCCCTATATCTGTGAGCACATAGCAACCATCGAGGTGGGGAAGCCCAATACCCCTGCATTCTCCACCAGCTCCTCAAGGGGGTGCTGCATATTATTTTTCCCTTTTTTAATTGACTCTTTTTTTTAAATCAACTGTATAATAAATAAAAAAAAAATAAAAAACATACACTAGAAGAACATTTCAAACAGACCATAACAAACGAGTAAGAAAAAGACAACTAACCTAAGATAACTACTTTACTTCCAACATGTTCCTACTCTACCCCAAGAAAGTAACCTAATATAGCAACATTTCTGTGAACTTGTTCCTACTATACCCATCAGAAATTGACAGACCATAGTCATTCCTGGGCATTCCCAGAACATTAAATTTACCCACGATAGCTTATCTGTTCTTATTGGATTATTGTTCCCCCTTCCTTAATTGTGCTCTATCACTAGTTCCCCTATAGTCTACATTATAAACCATTTGTTTTACATTTTTCAATGTTCACATTAGTGGTAGCATATAATATTTCTCTTTTTGTGCCTGGCTTATTTCACTCAGCATTATGACTTCAAGGTTCATCCATGTTATCATATGTTTCACAACATAGCTCCTTCTTACTACTGTGTAGTATTCCATTGTGCCAGTTTTAATGTATTATGTCCCCCCAAATGCTATTATCTTTGATGCAATCCTGTGGGGCAGACATTTTAGTGATTAGATTGGAATTATTTGAGTGTTTCCATGGAATGCACCCCACCCAACTGTAGGTGATAACTCTGATGAGATATTTCCATGGAGGTGTGGCCCCACCCATTCAGGGTGGGCCTTGATCAATGGAGCTATATAAATGAGTTGACAGGCAGAAGGAATGCAGTGCAGCTGTGAGTGATGTTTTGAAGAGGCGCTATAGCCAAGAAGGACACTTGGAAGAAAGCACAGGAGCTGCAAATGAGAGACAGTTTGAAGATGGCCATTGAAAGCAGACTCCTGCCCCAGAGAAGCTAAGAGGGGACAAATACACCAAGTATGACTAACAGTGACATTTTTGAGGGACTGCAGCCTAGAGAGGAATGTCCTGGGAGAAAGCCATTTTGAAACCGGAACTTTGGAGCAGACACCAGCCACATGCCTTCCCAGCTAACAGAGGTTTTCTGGACGCCCGTTGGCCATCCTCCAGTGACGGTACCTGATTGTTGATGTTACCTTGGACACTCTATGGCCTTAAGACTGTAACTGTGTAACCAAATAAGACCCCTTTTATAAAAGTCAATCCATCTCTGGTGTTTTGCATTTCAGCAGCATTAGCAAACTAGAACATCCATCGTGTGTATATACCACATTTTATTTATCCACTCATCTGTTGAAGGACATTTGGGTTGTTTCCATCTCTTGGCAATTGTGAATAATGCTGCTATGAACACTGGCATGCAGATATCTGTCTGTGTCACTGCTTTCAGTTCTTCTGGGTATATACCAAGAAGTGCAATCACTGGATCAAAGGGTAACTCTATATCTAGTTTTCTAAGGAACTGCCAGACTGACTTCCAGTGTGGCTGAACCATTATACAGTCCCACAAGCAATGAATAAGAGTTCTAATTTCTCCACATCCCATCCAGCATTTGTAGTTTCCTGTTTGTTTAATGGCAGCCATTCTAACTGGTCTGAGATGGTATCTCGTTGTGGTCTTAATTTGCATCTCTCTAATAGCTAGTGAAGCTGAACATTTTTTCATGTGTTTCTTGGCCATTTGTACTTCCTTTTCAGAGAACTGTCTTTTCATATCTTGTGTCCATTTTATAATTGGGCTGCCTGAACTATCATCATTGAGTTGTAGGATTTCTTTATATATGCAAGATATCAGTATTTTGTCAGATACATGGTTTCCAAAAATTTTTTCCCATTGAGTTGGCTGCCTCTTTACCTTTTTGACAAATTTCTTTGAGGTACAGAAATTTCTAAGCTTGAGGAGTTCCCATTTATCTATTTTTTCTTTTGTTGCTTGTGCTTTGGGTGTAAAGTCTAGGAAGTGGCCACCTAATACAAGGTATTGAAGATGTTTCCCTACATTATCTTCTAAGAGTTTTATGGTACTGTCTTTTATATTGAGATTTTTGATCCAATTCCTCAATATGATAAAAAGCATATATGAAAAACCCACAGCCAGCATAGCATGCAATGGTGAGAGACTGAAAGCCTTCCCTCTAAGATCAGGAATGAGACAAGGATGTCTGCTGTCACCACTGTTATTCAACATTGCGCTGGAAGTGCTAGCCAGGGCAATCTGGCAAGACAAAGAAATAAAAGGCATCCAAATTGGAAAGGAAGAAGTAAAACTGTCACTGTTTGCAGATCATATGATCTGATATCTGGAATACCCTGAGAAATTGATGATACAGCTACTAGAACTAATAAACAAATTTAGCAAAGTAGTAGGATACGAGATTAATGCACATAAGTCAGTAATGTTTCTATATGCTAGAAATAAACAAATTGAAGAAACACTCAAGATAAAGATACCATTTTCAATAGCGAATAAAGAAAATCAAGAGCTTAGGAATAAACTTAACCAAAGATGCAAAAGACCTATACAAAGAAAACTACATAACTCTACTAAAAGAAATAGAAGTGGACCTTAAAAGATGGAAAAATATTCCATGTTCATGGATAGGAAGGCTAAATGTCATTAAGATGTCAATTCTACCCAAACTCATCTACAGAATCAACGTAATCCCAATTAAAATTCCAACAGCCTAATCTGCAGACTTGAAAAAGCTAATTATCAAATTTATTTGGAAAGGGAAGATTCTTCAGATTGCTAAAGGCACCCTAAAAAGGAAAAATGAAGTGGGGGGACTTACACTCCCTGACTTTGAAGCTTATTATAAAGCCACAGTTGCCAAAACAGCATGGTACTGGCACAAAGATAGACATATTGATCAATGGAACTGAATTGAGAATTCAGAGATAGACCCCCACATCTATGGCTGACTGATCTTTGATAAGGCCCCCAAAGTCAATGAACTGGATCATAACAGTCTTTTCAACAAATGGGGCTGGGAGAGTTGGATATCCATATCCAAAAGAATGAAAGTGGTCCCCTACCTCACACCCTACACAAAAATTAACCCAATCTATTTTTTGAAATTTTCCACCAGAAAAAGTGAAAATAAGAATAAATAAATAAAAGTAAAAACAAACACCCAAATCATCCCCCCACCCTATTTTTCATTTAGTTTTTTGTCCCCATTTTTCTACTCATCCATCCATACACTAGATAAAGGGATTTTGATACACAAGGCTTTCACAATCACACTGTCTCCCTTATAATCTACATTGTTATACAAACATCTTCAAGAGTCAAGACTACTGGGTTGCAGTTTGATAGTTTCAGGCATTTGCTTCTAGCTATTCCAATACATTAAAACCTAAAAAGAGATATCTATATAGTGCATAATAATGTCCACCAGGATGACCTCTTGACTCCATTTGAAATCTTTCAGCCACTGAAACTTTATTTCATTTCATTTTACACCCCTCATTTTGGTCAAGAAGGTGTTCTCAATCCTGTATCAGGTCCAGATTCATTCCTGGGAGTCATATCCTGCATAACCAGGGAGATTTGCACCCCTAGGAGTAATTTCCCATGTAGGGGGGAAGGCAGTGAGATCACCTGCCAAGGTGGCTTAGTTTGAGAGAGAGAACCATATCTGAGCAACAAAAGGCACTCAGGGGGAGACTTTTAAGCTTAATGATAATCAGGTTTGCCGTCTCCTTTGCAGTAATGAGCTTCATAAGGGCAAGTTCTGTGATAGAGGGCTTGGCACATCAAACTGTCAGTCCTCAATATTGCTGAGAACATCAGCAACAATCCAGGTGAGGAAGCCCAACACCTCTGCATTTCCCCCCAGCTCCTCAGGGGGGCCTTGTGTATATGTTTTTATTCTCTGTCCAAATTACTTTGAGATGTGTCTCTATTTCACAATAACCTAAGCAAACCTACCAGGTCTCACTTCCTATTAGAAGTTCCATGTAATTATGGTATTTGAACAAACTGTAGAGTTAAATTGTTTAGGAAATATAGCTCTTGCACCAACTAAACATCTTTTCCCTTGGTCTCACATGGAATTTGAAGCTTTAAAACACAGTCAGTATTGTCCTCTACCCTTTGGTCTGATTTGCCCATGTCCTAACCACATCTGCTTCATTCATATCTCTAGTTGAAGTCTGGACAACTTTTCAGGTTGTTTGTCTTTCTCTTGTTGAATTTGAGTAGGATTAGTACTAATGCTTTCTTGAATGTTTGGTAGAATTCACATGTGAAGCCATCTGGTCCTGGACTTTTCTTCTTTGGGAGCTTTTTGATGACTGATTCAATCACTTACTTGTGATTGGTTTGAGGAGGTCATCTATTTCTTCTCGAGTCAATGTTGATTGTTTCTGCTTTTCTAGGAAGTTGTCCATTTCATCTAGGTTGTCTAGTTTATCAGCATTTAGTTGCTCATAGTATCCTCTCATTATCTCCTTTATTTCTGTGGGGTCAGTTGTTATGTCCCCTTTTCATTTCTATTTGTGTTTATTTGCATTTGCTCCCTTTTTATTTTTCTTAGTCTACCTTAGGCTTCATTGATTTTATTCATTTTCACAAAGACCCAGTTTCTGCATTTGTTGATTCTCTCTATTGTTTTCCTGTTCTCAGTTTCATTAATTTCTACTCTAACCTTTGTTATTTCTTTCCTTCTGTTTGCTTTGGGGTTAGATTGCTGTTCTTTCTCTAGTTTATCCAGGTAAGCAGTTAATTCCTCATTTTTTTTCTCTTTCTTCTCTTTTAATATAGGCATTTAGGGCAATAAATTTTCCTCTCATCACTGCCTTTGCTGCATGCCAAATGTTTTGGTATGTTGTGGTTTCATTTTTCTTTTGCCTCAAGATATTTAGAGATTTCTCTTGTAATTTCTTTCTTTACCCACTTGTTGTCTAAGAGTGTGTTATTTAGCCTCCATGTATTTGTGAATTTCCAACCTTCTGCCTGTTATTTGTATTCCAAGTTCATTCCATTAATGTGTGATAAGGTGTTTTGTATAATATCAATTCTGTTAAATTTGTTGAGACTTGCTTTATGACCCAACATGTGGTCTATCCTAGAGAATGATCCATGAGTACTTGAAAAAAAATGTGTATCCTGCTATTGTGAGGTGTAGTGTTTTATAAATGTCTGTGAAGTCTAGATCATTTATCATACAATTCAACATCTCTGTTTCCTTTGTCTAGATGTTCTATCCATTGGTGGAGTGGTGCATTGAAGTCTCCAACTATTATTGTAGAGGTATCTACTTCTCCCTTCAGTGTTGACAGTGTTTGCAGCACGTATTTAAGGGCACTCTGGCTTGGTGCATAAATGTTTATGGTTGTTATATTTTCTTGATGAGTTGTGCATTTTATTAATATATAGTGTCCTTTGTCTCTGTTAAATGTTTTACATTTGAAATCCAATTTTTCTGATACTAATAAAGCTACTCCTGCTTTTTTCTGGTTGTTGTTTGTGTGATATATCTTTATCCAACCTTTCACTTTCAGCCTATTTTTGTCCCTGTGTCTGAAGTGAGTTTCTTGTAGACAGCATATAGTTCTATATTGTTTTTTAATCCATAATGCCAGTCTACGTCTTTTTATTGGGGAATTTAATCTATTGGCATTTAATGTTATTACTCTTAGTGCAGCACTTTCTTTTACTATTTTGTCTTTTGTATTTTATATGTCATATCTTATTTTTTTCTGTCTCTCTCCTTTTACCCTTCCTGATACTCTTAATTTCTAAACTCTTCTCCAAGCCTCTCTCTTGTTTCTTTTTCTATCAGTGTTTTAGCACTCCCTCTAGTATTTCTTGAAGTACAAGTTTCTTATTCAAAACTCTCTCAGTGTATGTCTGTCTGAAAATACTTTGATCTCTCACTCATTTTTGAAAGAGAGCTTTGCCAGGTATAGAATTTTTGGTTGGCAGTTCTTTTCTTTCAGTATCTTAAATGTCTCAGACTACTGCCTTCTAACCTCTATGGTTTCTGTGAAGAAATCTGTACATAGTCTTATCAAGCTTCCCTTGTATATGATGGATTGCTTTTCCCTAGCTGCTTTCAGAATTCTCTCTTTGTCTTTGATATTGGACAGAATGATCAGTAAGTGTCCTGGAGTAGGTCCCTTGGGATCTATTCTGTTTGGGGTACACTGCGCATCTTGAATCTGTAGTTTTATGTCTTTCATAAGAGTTGTGAAATTTTCAGTGGTTATTTCTTCTATTTTTCTTTCTGCCCCTTTTCACTTCTTTTCTCCCTCTGGGACACCAATAACACATATATTCATGTGCTTCATTTTCTCATTCACTTCCCTAAGACCCTGCTCATATTTTTCCATTCTTTTCCCTATCTGTTCCTTTATGTGTAGGCTTTCAGTTGTTTTGTCTTCTAGTTCACTTATCCTTTCTTCTGTCTCTTCAAATCTGGTGTTTTAAATGTCCATTGTGTATTTCATCTCTTCTATTGAGTCTTTCATTCCCATAAGTTTTGCCATTTGCTTTTTCATACTTTCAAGTTCCCTCTTATGTTTGCCGAATATCCTCTTTATATATTTCATCTCTTTTGCCATATCTTCCCTCAGCTCATTGAATTGACTTTTGACATGATTTTTGAATTGATTTAGGAGTTCTGTTTGGTTATTAATTAGTTGTTTCAATTCCTGTATCTCAGTTGAAGTGTTAGTTTCTTCCTTTGGCTGGTCCATATTTTCTTGTTTCCTGGTGTGGCTTGTAATTTTAAGCTGTCTAGGCATCTGGTTTTCTTGATTAATTTATTCTGGAGCTCATTTTCCCTCTTTTACCTAGGGTTCTCTTGTTGCTTTGCCTTGTTCTCTACCTGTTCTTTGGCACTCACCAACTTATTCTAAACTTCTACCATAACTTCCATTTAGTTGGTCAGAGTTTTTCACCTCTTGTTTTTATGGTTCTTGCTCTACATCTATGTAACCTTTTTGTGAGAGAGTCTCTTCAGATATGATCAACCCCAATCAGATTTTCCCAGTCCAAACAGGTGCAAGTCTCAGGAGTAGGGTATGGAGTTTCCATGAGAATAAGAATCCATAGATTGTCAGACCCTCCTGTGAAGCCTCTAGACTCTGTGCTTTTCCTATTCTGTCCAGCAGGCAGTGCTTGGGAACCTGCAGCTTCCCCACCAGTGTAAAGAGGTGTCACAGGTGCCTTTAATTCTCTGCAGACCTTGTCCCTGTTGGGACATGGCTGACTCAAGCTGGTTTCTGTTTTCCAGCCCCTGAACAGAGGTCTCTGAAGGAGGGCTGGCCACCTGAGCTGGGCCTTGCCCTTCCCTTTTCTTGGAAAAGTTATGTCATTTAGGAATTCTCTTCCCCACTAGACTCATTGCTTTGTCTCTCAGAGCTATCTTACCTCCACTCTTGCCTTGTCCTGTGGCCAATTGCAAATCTTTGAGGCTTTCTGCAATGGGCTACTTACTAGAGTTGTTAAAAAAAAACCCACACAAAAAAAGAAAGCCTATCCCCAGACCCCAAGTTTTGCCAGTCCCAGTGTAGGCTATTTAAAGATAAGACTTTAGGATACTATCTCTTCCTGTTTATAGTTACTCTGAGAAAACTCTAATTATTCCCTTGCAGGGGGGGCTGGATTGACAGAGGAGATCTGATGGGCTATTGAAATACAAAAATAAAAGGATATGGAGAGGAAGAGAAGAGGAAACAAGAAACAAGAAAAACTGGCTTTTCAGAGAAGGGCTCCAGCTTCCTGGATTTGCATATGTGCCCATTTCTGTTGGAGCCCAGCACTTCTCTGTACTCTAAACACCCCCAACTCTAAAAGACCTTGTTTTTTCTGTTTTTGCTAGCCCTGTCTCCTCTCCAATGTGTTGATTGCTCCCAAATTCTCTAGTCTCTGGTCTCAGTTTATCTGTGGTTGGATATTTTATTCAGCAGTCTGAATTGGCTAATCAATTCTGCAACTGAGGCTGGGTTGAGCCTCCCTCTCAGTTCCCAGTACAGACTGCTTCCTCCTCCCTCATGAAATGATCTAGAAGACAGTCTGCCATGAGTGGTGGGGTGTGGCACCTGCCCCCTGGCTGGGGAAACTTATAGGTTTTACTGTGATCTCAGACGCTCCACCTATTTCAAACTGTTGTACAATGTGTGACTGATCACAGATTTCCCTGAGGTGGCTGTTCCACACAGTTCCTGGGTTCCTTCCAGCTATCCCAGAGGAGTAACTTAAACCCACATGCCACCACTCCACCATCTTCAATCCATTGACTATTAAGGTAATACCCTAGAAGAAAGAATTTCCTTCAGATATTAGCTATTGGTTTTCTTTATATCTTTTATGTTTTTTATTCCTCAATTATTCCATTACTGCTTTTTTGGTGTTTAGTTGCTTTTTTATAGTATACAATTTTGATTCCCTTCTTCTTTCCTTTTCTCTATATATTTTTAGTTATTTTCCTAATGGTTATCTTTGTAAACACAATGGACATTTTAAACTAATAACAATATAGGTTGATGGTATTAATGCAATTTTAATAGTATTCAAATTCTCTATTTCTATATATTTCCATCCTTCTGCAATTATATTGTTAGTGTCTCAGAGTAAATTTTTATACATCATCTGTCCATTACCACATATCTATAATGCACTTTTTAGATATTTTTCTGTTAAATCATATATGGGTGAAATAGCTACATAACAAAAGTTTAATAATACAGTATTTTATATTTGCACATCTAGTTACCTTTCAGAGTATTCTTTATTTCTTCTTATGTCTTCAAGTTACTGTGTAATGTCATTTTCATATTTCTTGTAGGACAAATCTTTCGGCAATGAACTCACAAGTCTTATTTACTTGCAAATGTCTGCATTTCTCCTTTATATTTGAAAGATAATTTTGCCAGATATAGAACACTTTGTTGACAGTTCTTTTATGTAAAGATTTAAATATGCCGTCCCACTCTTTTATGGCCTCCATGGTTTCTGTTGATAAATCTGTTATTAATATCATTTGAGAAGTTGCTTCTCTCTTGCTGCTTTCAAAATCCTCAATTTGATTTGGATTTTGATAATTTTCCTATAATGTGTCTTAGTGTAGATCTCTCAAAGTCTATCCTGCTTTGAGTTGACTGAGCTACTGCATGTGTATATTAAAGACTTTCATCTGATTTGGGAATGCTTCACCCATTTTTTCTTCAAATACTTCTTCTGTACCCTTTTCCCTCTCTTGTCCTTCTGGGACTCCAATGGTGTTTACGTTGCTAATCTTGATAGTGTCTCAAAGGTCCCTCTGGCTCTGCTCAATTTCTTCATTATTTATTCACTCAACTCCTTACAATAAATCATTTCTATTGTCTTATCTTCAAGTTCTGTGATCCTTTCTTCTGCCTATTCACATCTGCTGTTGGATACATGTAATGAGTGTCTTTACTTCAATTTTGGAACCTCCAAAATTTGTTTTGTTCTTTTTAACAATTTCTATCTCTTTATCTTGTTCAGACAACATTTTCCTAATTTTTTTCAGTTCCTTGTAAATGGATTTCTTTACATCATTGAATATATTTAATATGGTTGTTCTAGTTTGCTAATGCTGCAGAATGCAAAACACCAGAGATGGATTGGCTTTTATACAAAGGGGGTTTATTTGGCTACACAGTTACAGTCTTAAGGCCATAAAGTGTCCAAGGTAACACATCAGTAATTGGGTATCTTCACTGGAGGATGGCCAATGGTGTCCGGAAAACCTCTGTTAGCTGGGAAGGCACATGGCTGGCATCTGCTCCAAAGTTCCGGTTTCACAATGGCTTTCTCCCAGGACGTTCCTCTTTAGCAAGCTTGCTCCTCTTCAAAAGGTCACTCACAGCTGCACTGAGTTCCTTCTCTTTGAGTCAGCTCATTTATATGGCTCCACTGATCAAGGCCCACCCTGAATGGGTGGGGCCATGCCTCCATGGGAATATCTCATCAGAGTCATCACCCACAGCTGGGTGGGCCTATTCCAAGCAAATCTAATCAGCACCAAAATGTCTGCCCCACAAGACTACATCAAAGATAATGGCATTTGGGGGACACAATACATTCAAACTGGCACGATGGTATATTTGAAGTCTTTGCCTAATAGTTCCAATGTATGAGCTCTTTCAGAGGTGATTACTGGCATACTCTTGCTTTCTTTCTTGTGAATGAGCCATGCTTTTCTGTTTCTTCATGTGATTTATATATATATATATATATATATTTGATTACTGGACTTTTTTTTTTTTACTAAAGTGTTATTTTTATTACTTCAACAACAGAAATGTTAAACACAATGTTGGAATGGTATATAAAACAGTTGAATATACCTTATTATTTAAAAGTAGATCACTATAAAACACTATTGGCATTAAATGGGTCATGTAATTCACGTGTATGAAATTGCCAAGTCCTATTATTTCAGGCATTAAGATAGGCACAGCAGATTGAGCATTTAAATACTTGGTGACTGTGCCAGTTTGAATGTATTATGTCCCCCAGAAAAAGCCATATTCTTTGATGCAATCTTGTGGGGCAGGCATATCAGTGGGGACTGTTGGAATGTTTCGATTAGGTAGTTTGCATGGAAATGTGCCCCACCCAACTGTGGGTGATGACTCTGATTGTCTAATTTCCATGGAGGTGTTACCCCACCCATTGAGGATGAGTCTAAATTAAATCACTGGAGCCATATAAATGAGCTGAAAAATAGAACGAACTCAGTGCAGCTGAGAGTAACATTCTGAAGAGGAACTACAGCCAAGAGGGACACTTTGAAGAATGCACAGTAGCTGAGAGAGTAGCTGCAGATGAGAAACAGTTTGAAGATGGCTGTTGAAAGCAGACTCTTGCTCCAGAAAAGCTAAGAGAGGACAAACACCCCAAGAGCAACTAAGAGTGACATTTTTGAGAAATTGCAGCCTAGAGAGGAATGTCCTGGGAGAAAGCCATTTTGAAACCAGAAGTTTGGAGCAGATACAAGCCACATGCCTTCCCAGCTAACAGAATCATTACCATAGGTGCAGCTTTCTCCACAGGCCAAGAAAAGGTCAAGTCTTTTATGTCCAAGAGAGACTACATGAGAATAGAGGACTATTCTCACAGCATCTTAGGGATTACAAACCACTCTCAGATAAGTTGTCTTGCATTTTTAGTTATATATTATCACATATGGTAAATAAAAATTCCCTATCTTTATTCCTTATAAAATGCAACTTTATTTTTCAAAGTTCTAGCAGAATGCTCTTTGGACTGGAGAGCATAAGTGGAGAAATAAGAATATGTCATTAAATTGGAATTGTGTTTCTGCTCAGCCTCATGGTTTTCCTGGACTAGAGGCATTCTCTACTGAACAGGATCAAAGCAACTAATGATGATAAAAACGTAACTCCATCCTATTGACATCCATGTCAAGAAAAAAGAAGCTTGTATCACCAATTAAACACTCAAGGTGAGTTCATAACACTGACTTGCAGAAGAGCAACTCAAAATTTTATGACTAACCACATATACAAACATGTATGTGTATAAATCAATTTCTCTCTACATATATATCTATATCTATATTGATTATTGCTTTTTTTGTAGTGTAAAAGATATAGATATAGATATATAAAACATTTCTTTAAAAACTGTATATTTTCTGTCTCTGTCACCATTTGTTAATGAGGTCCTTAAAAAGGGACCTAACTTGGTAAAATATTATTTCCATTTATTTATGCTAAAAGTCCCTTAATCAAACTTCAAGTCCTCATATGATATAAATGGGCCAAATTTTTCTTCACTTATATGTACTTCCTGCAATTCTGTTGACTACTTTGAAATATAGTCTTATTTTGCATGCTAAGTTCTTTTACCCTCTATTTCTTCCTGCTGTCTTCATAAATAGGATGCTATTGTGCTTTCTCTGAAACTTTCTTTCATTCATCATTCCATTGATATAAATGGACTATTAGTCAATTGAACATTCAAGGTGAGTTCATAACACTGAATTACAGAAGAGCAACATGGTATTTTCCATATCATTCACAATCATATCTTCATTTTTTTTTGCCAACATTATCAAATGATGCATAGATCCTTTTCTAGAGGGATTATAATGCAAGGTGAAATAAGAATACTTTCTGGTAATATATTACTTGTCAAACAGTGATTTCAAAGCACATTGTTAACAAAAAAAGATTTTTTACCATCAATTTAATGGGAACTTAAACACACAAGTTAAATTACTTTTACAAATTTGAATGGAAAGTAAGTTACTACATTGTGAGCATAACTCATATCCCTGTCATTATAGTATTTAATTCTATCTACTGGAACACACTTTCTTTCATGCTATCTTCTATATAACAATTTACTGCCCACTTGGCAGAGCAGAGGCTCAAATCCATGGATATGAGAATCTGGCTGTGCATAGGCTGCATCCGGGATATGAAGTCCTAGGGAGGTAAGAATTTGGCTGAATGGGACAGCTTCACTAATTCTGGAACTGATAATGGTTTCAAATGTCCATAGCTTTCTTTGAATGATCCGAATCCCTCAAATTGGATGGAGATCATCCTGGATTTTTATTTTCCCAGGGTATATTACAAAAGCAGGAATACATTCTTTGAAGAAAGGTATCCTTCATTTTTACAATTTTCCACATACAATGTACAGCAATCACTCAAAAATGTGCTTGCCTTACAGAGACCACCTGTAGAGATATAACAGCCCCTACATTCTGTACAATGAGGTATCTGCATCCAGAATACACCAGTTTTGATGCTAGGAGAATTCCAAAGTCATGAAGACAACACTTTCTCCCCAAAGACTGTGGGGTTCTGGTGCTGGCTCCCAGAGATCCTTAGGTCCCTGGCTTTCCTGGCACATGGCAATGCTCCTTGTGTTGTGCATCTCCTTTCTCTCTCTTCACCACCAAGCCAAGGTAGATCTGGTAGCCCCTCACAGGGTACAGGGGCTTGGCCATGACCGAGAGCCCTGTATGTCTGGCTCTGTGTTCCTGGGACCTCCCTGAACCTCAGGGCAGTGAGTCCATATGTCCTGATTCACACAGCCAAGGGGAGGCTGAACAGGACTGGCCTCCAGAGTGTGGGCTCAGCCATGTCCTGCATGTTGTTTCCCTCCCTGGATGAGGGTTGAGTTAAGACCGGCACCTCCAGCAAGAGTGCAAACTAATACTACCTCTGCTGAGCTTGACTTCCAGCCAGAGCTGGCCCTTTGCTTCCTGTTGTCATCTCTGTTTCTCAGGGTGGGGACACTGGGGACAGAGAAGTCAGTCCCATGCTCTCCCCTGCTGCCCTCAGGTGTCATCCAACTGACCAACATTGTCGAGGCAAGGCTCAAGCTGGCAAGATGAGCCACAGAGAGATATTTCCTGTGTTTCACCCCTTGTTGTTTCTGGAAAATGGGTAATTAAACACAAACAGGTTATTGTCATATCACACTCCTCTGCCCCACCTGTGCCCTGGCCTCCCCATCTCTTCAACCTCTCATGTTTGCAGAGGGCTTTACAGTTGAGAAAACAAGGTCATGGTCACTTACTCTGAGCCTCTGCACAGCCCGAGTTGCAGAAAGCATCAGCCCCATTTTCCAGTCAAGGAAATAGTGATTCCCAGGGAGGAGGCACAGCTGTCCTGAAGTCACACAGTGAGGGGACACAGACCCCCTTCCAAGGTCTCCACTAGAGGGGCTCTGACCCAGATGGGCAGTTGTGGCTCCTGGGTTCCTCTTTCCATCTCAGGCTGGTCCTGGAAATAGACATTGAAGGAGCAAAGGGCACCTGTGACCTGCCAGTGCCAGGTGATGTCCCAGCCACTCCAGACCAGGGGAGGGAACTGGGGTGGGGGAGGGGATCTGAGCAAGAGCAGCCAGTGAGGGCATCTCAGAGGAGGGGAGTGAAATGGGGGGAAGCTGCCTGAGCAGTCAGTCCTGCCTGTGCTCCTGTGGCCCCTCCTGGAGAGAGCTGAGGTCTCTGTGTCCCTGGGTATGCTGACTGGGTCACTTGGGGAGTGCAGGCTAGGCCGGTCACCTCTGGTTGATAGCAGTTCCCTAGTCTGTGACCTCAGACTCAGGGGGCAGGTACAGGTCTTCCCACCCAAGCTGCCCTGTGTGCTACCTGGATGCCCTGAGATTCCTGGAGAGGCACAGTAGGTGACCCATCCCCACATAACTGACAACCAGAAGGGGATTCCACCCCTTGTGAACCCTAGGTGGACACTGCCTCCAGGGCATTTGCGCTATGGGACCTGGGCCCACTCATTATTTCCACAGCTTCTGTTCTGGGTTTGCCCTGATTGGGTGACCCAAAGAGGGATGACACATAAGCCCCACCCTGTCCTCAGGGAGATGGTGCCTTGAGAGAGGGCTTCCAGTGCTGTGGAGCCCAGAGGGGCACCAGACCTAGCCTGGGGGGAGGGGTGGCAAGGAAGTCTTCCTGGAGGTGGTGACAGATGCGCTGGGCTTTTACAGGTTATGAAGTATGGCAAGGTTGCAGACAGAAAAAGAGAGGCCATTCTAGGCAGAGAAGAAGAGCACAGGGAGAGAGGCAGTGCCTTGAGAGAATGGTGTCTCAGTGTGGCAGGAGGTGTGTGTGTGTGTATGTGTGTGTTTGTGTGTGTGTCTGTGCATGCTCATGGTTGGTGGCTGGGCCAGAGAAGTTTTCTGGCCTGGAGAGTTTGGAAATGATCCCACAGGACTGTGTTTTCAAGGTGGCTTTTCAGGCTTCAGACCTCATCCTCAATGCCCTGGGCTAGAGCCCAAATCAAGCAGTGCAGTAGGAAGCATTGGCTGAGAACCTGACACATGCCCAGCCCTTCTGAGCACCTTCTGAGTGCCAGGTGTGGCACCAGGGACATTTTGCCTGTTGGGTCATCCACCATCCAGGGCATAATCTCTACCTAGTTTCACTGATGGAGAAACTGAAGCTCAGACAGAGAGAGAGAACAAGGGTCTCACCAAAGTCTCAAGCTTGCGATTGGGATTAGAACCCATATCTGAGCCCAAGAAGGCCAGGTCTCTGCCCTCAACCCTGTAAAAGGAAGGAGGGACTGGAGGATGTAGGAGTGACCGAAACAGAGGTTTCCAGACTTCCCAGTCAGAGTTGGACTCATTTCTTCCTCCACAAAACACCCTGAGTCTGGTTGCAAAATATCTCCATTGGTCACATGAGGAAGAAGAAACACACAGAGAGGATTAGTGACTTGTGCAAGGTCACACAGCTAGCAAGTAGCAGAGGCATGAGTTTTGCTCTGAACCCTCAGCCTGCTGTCCTTTGTGGTGACACAAATGTCACAGGAAAGAACAGGTTCCACTGTCACGGGTGATAGTGGTAGGGGTGAGTTTGAGCTGCATGTAAGTGAAATTTGGAAGGAGTTGTCAAGGCAAAGAGAAGGGGATGAGCAGCCTGCGGGCAAAGGGGAAAAATGTGCAGAGGCCCTGGGGAAGAGAGAAGAGAGCTGAGAGGTCATGTGGCTGTAGCACAGAGGCTGAGGGTCAGGTTAGCAGAAATGAGCTCAGGTTTGGGCATCTGGGAGGGCCAGGCAAGTGGCCTCAAAAGCTGCAGGAGGGAAGTGGGAAGCCACTTCCCTTGCAGAGCTCCCTGCTGCTCTGAGTTCTAGGCCTGGAGTTCCCTGAACTAAGATGGGAGGGAGAAGCCACAGAGGCAAGAGTCTGGGAGGAGTGGAGATGACAGCCGAAGGCAGAGCAGGTACATCAGGTGTGGACAACAGGAGTGGGATAACGAGGGCACCTGTCCAGGGCTGCAGCTCCTGTGATGGTGGCAGGAGTGGCCTGATGGCCTGGATCTGCACTGAGCCTGTGTGGTTCCAGCTCTGGACTCTGGAGCCCTGGATGCATCCCTGCAGCTACCGGGGAGCACCAGAGACCTGCCTCCAGCCAGCCTCTCTCTGGGAAGGGACCTGGTACCTGGCTGGAGCTGCTCCTTACAGGCCTCCTTTAATCCTTACACCTGCTCAGGTGGGTGGGTCCTGCAGGTAACCCCATTTTACAGGGGAGGGAGCCTAGGTTTCTGTAAGGGACTTGTCCTCGCACAAAGCAGATGGGGGTGGATCCAACCCTTTGGCCAGGGCCAAAGTTGCTGGTGTGGGTCTTGCCCTTAGCTGTGGTCAGGGGCCCAGTTTTGCTCTGTGTGCCCCCCTTATGGCCCATGGGCTCTCAGGCTGGTCTCTTCTTCTCTGGTCAGGTCAGTGAACAGGGATTCCAAAATGGTCACTGTGGTCAGAGCAGCAGCTGCTGTTGTTAATGACAACAGTGTGTTACTTTTATCCAGAGAGGCATGATGGGGGCCTGTGTTCCATCCTGGGGTCCATAGACAGACTTCCCAGAGGAGCAGGATGGTGGAAGAGCTCAGAATCTGACAGGCTTTGGGTCCATACTGGCCCTGCTGCATCCTGGCAATGGTTGTTTTGCAAGTGAATTCTCCACTCTGACCCTCAGTCTCCTCATCTGTGTAAAGGGCCCACCATGCCCATCATATGGACAGTGGTGAGGTACTCCATGATGAGGGCCTGGCTTCCCACTGGTATATGGTAGGAGCTTGACCAACAGTTGTTACTTCCTCTGCAGAATGGGGCACCCTCTGTGGACTGTGTGAGATTGTGGGTTGCTCTGACTGCCTGCCCTCAGGGTGACAATGGAAGAAGCCGGGATCAGGGTTGGGGCCCCCATCCATGGCCACTGTGTGTAGTGGGCCATGCTGGGTTTCTCTTGTAGCACTGAGGAGAGCATGTGAGAGGGACCCCGGCATCTGGGCCCAATTCTCACAGTCGGGGCCCGGGTGGGTGCTGAAGTACCTGCTGCTACCCTGCACACTGCCCTTTGAGTTTGTCTACTTTAGGACCAGAAGGTAAGGCCAGGCTAGGGGTCCTGGGAAAGGGCTGGCTTGTGGCCAGTGTTGTGGTGGAGACCAGCCCCCATGGCAGGAAGGGTGGGTCACACTCTGGTGTGCAGAGCTGGAAGGACAGGGGTTGGGCCTGGCTGCTCTCCCAGCCCTGCATGGTGTTTGGTGTGTGACCTGGTGTCCTGGTGGTCTCCTCTGAAACATTGGTCCATTGCAGAGGTAGTGGGGTAGCAGGTATGGAAATGTGGGGCAGCCTGGCTCTGTTCCTTACTGTCTCTGTGACATTTGGGCCATCTCTGCATCTGTTGGGGACTTGTAGATAATGTGCTGTTCCTAGGAGTGGGTCTGGCTCAGATGTGCTGTGTGGCTGGGTACAGGTCTCCTGACCTCTCTGATCCTTGGGTTCCTTTCCCATTAAATGAGGCCCTTCCAGGATAGAGTAGCTGTGTTTAAACCCACACTGCTCTAACTCTGTGATGAATGGATCACTCTTCATCATTTCTCCATTCATTCCATCAAGAGTTATTGAGCCCATCAGGGGTCAAGCGCTGGCTGGGGTCTAGGGTGCAGCATAGACTCAGGTCCCATCACTGGCCTCATGGCCCCTCATGCTCACAAATCCTCACTCATACACCCTTGCATCCACACCTCTGTCTAGAGCTCCCTAGGAGAGGTCTACACTGCCTGTGAGCTGGGCAATTCACACTGGGGTTCTCAGTCAGGAAGGCTGCCCAGAGTTGATGAATTTGGAGCCATGATCTGGAGGATGAGTAGGAGTTCACTAGGCATGGAGGGAAGGGAGAAGCCTTCCAAGAAATGGAGCAGTATGTGCAAAGGCCCTGGGGCAGGAAGGAGTAAGGCCCATTCAAGGTGCAGAAAGGGAGGGTGTTTCAGCCTGGTGAGGCCTGAAAACGTTGGGAGAGTTTTCCTCAAGAGAGAGATACAGTCAGAGGTATGTTTCAGGAAGACCCTTGGCTGCCTGGAGGGAGTGGCTGAAAGGGTGCAGGTGGGGGTGAGAGGTGACCTGGGGAAGAAGTACTGGGCTGAGCTGGGCCAGGAAGGAGAGGAGGGGAAGGACAGGCTTGGGAGCTGGAGGAAGTTAGGAGCTGCCATGGAGGGGGCTGTGTGTGGGTGGGGAGGGGTGGTAGGCAGGAGCCCATGGAGTTATGTCCCCATATGACACATGAGGAAACTGAGGCTCAGAGTGTTTCTGTGACCTGCCCAGGCCATGAAGTTAAAGAGCGGGGGAGCTGGGGTGCACCCCAGGCCTGTCCCCCACTGGCTTCCCACTCACTGGGCCTTGTGGAGTTGATGACCCCAAGGGCCCAGCTGCTTCCACCAAGTTCAAGTCAATCCTGGGTCCTCCCTGACCCATCACACCACTGCAGGTGCCTCTGTCATTCCTCTCATCACCTGTGGGCATGGTGTCCTGGCTCAGGGACCCTGTGGCTCTGATCTGGGTGCTGGGGAGAGTGGGCTTGGCTGTCTGCACTCAGGGGCATTCCCAGGCATTGCTGGGGCTGGTCCATCTTCCAGGGTGGTGGCCTGGCTGCCCAAGATGCCTGCAGACCTCAGCTGTGTGCAGGGCCTGCTGAGGAGCTGGGCCTTCAACATCTACTCCGGGATGAAGGCGTGGCTGGGGTGAATCAGGTGAGGTGGGCAGAAGGTGCTGTGGGCCTGGGCCTTGTGCCCTACAGCATGGAGCAGGAGGGGCTGTGCTGTGTGGGGGGAGGCACCATGGTTTCCCTGGACCCTGGGTGATGCATTCCACATCCTCTACCTGCCCACCCATGTCCCTCTGTCCATCTATCTGCACAGCCATCTGCACATGTGTTTTGTGCACTGCTGGGTGCTGGACATGTGAGCTGACCAACCATGTAGTTCAGTCTCCGGTAGCTGCCTGGTGGCATCACTATGGTGAGGTACACAAGGGGCTGGGTCCCTGCTCTGCTGGGTCCCTCTTCCAGGCTTCCCCACATCAGCCCAGGCCAGGCTGGCTCCTCTCCCCTCACCTGCCCCTCACCTGCCTCTCCCAAGGTCTGGAGGGCTGCCACTTTTTAAAGCCACCAGAGGAGTGCCCACACCCAGAAGCTTTATTCACTCACAGCTCAGCCAGAATTTGGGAGAAGAGTGACTCAGGGCTGGGGACAGGATTGCCCCACCCTGGCTTCACTTTCCCTTCAGGGAGCCCTGAGGCTCTCAAAACTTGCTCTAATGGGTTTTGAACACCCTGCAGCCTTTCTGTGCCCAGGCCCCTGGAAGCAGGCTCCCTCCAGCCTGGAGCAGCTCCTCCTGCAGCATCAACCCTGGAGCCTCTGGATGCCCATTGGGCCTGAGGGTGCTGGGCTGGGCCATCCTGGGTGCTGGCCTCCCCTGCCCCTGTTCAAACTTCATCCTCTGTGCTCACATCTGTCCCCTGGGCTGTGAGTGATTCAGGCCTGAGTGAGGCCTGCCTCTCACTGTCTCCTGGAGCTCAGAGCTCAGCGAAAGGGTCCTCTTTCCTCTCAGAGTCTTATCCTGGGAGCAGACAGGTGTCCTACCAGCCCCTGTGGAGACCCCCATTCCTTGAGGCTCAGGTACTTCTCCTTGGGTAGAGGCCTGGCCTGCTGTTGTGTCCTTGGGACATTGTTTGCCTTTGTCACCTTGCACACATATTGGCTCCATAATTTTCATACTGGGGAGGTTTGGGGACACCATCTGCTAGAAAGAGGGCTGGGGTATGTCTCAGAGTAATGTGTGCAGAACTCTTTACAAAAGATGAGAAAGGGCCAGATGCCCAGATCAGAGGTCAGGGAGCCATTGAGTATGATGGGGCAGAGGCTTCCCACACTTAGATCTTTCTCTGTCTTTCCCTGTCCTGTAGTGACCCCCAAGGGGTTACCACACATCTACCCCTTTTGACAGCCTTGATCTCTGACTTCCTATTGGTCCATCCAGTGGGAGACACCAGCAGGAGATGGGAGGGTAGAAGGAGCAAGAGTGGTCACGGCATTTTCTGAATAGCAGCTGCATGTGCTGTTGCGGGGTGCCCCCACTCCACCCACCACAGATCCTCCTTCCAATTCCTTAGGAATTTTTATGGTCCAGCAATGCCTCCACCCCTTCCCGTTTTCCCTCTGTCTCTTGTGTAGAGAGGATACTGGGCACTGGACTCTCCTGGGGGTCACTGGTCTTTCTGATGCCAGAGCAGAAGGAACAGGGTGCTTAGGAGATGCCAAATCCAAATAGAGATGGGGATGGTGGAGAAATGGAAGCATGAGCTGGGGAAAGAGGAACAAAGGAATAAATGTGTGAATCAAAGAGATAATGAGTCATCCATTTATTCATTCACTCGACTTACTCTTCAGGAGTTAGAGGCTCTGGGATACAGCTGTGAACAAAACTTTCATTCTTATGGAGTGGGGGTGGGGCACCAGATGCTAAATAAGATTGTTCCAAGGAATGATAGTTCTGTGAGACTAGGGTGAGTATGGTGGTGGGGATGGAAGGGTAAATTGGAGAGGGTGATCCTGAGGGCTTCCCTGTGGAGGTGATATTTGAGTTGATCCTGAGGATGAGAGGCAGGGAACTGGGGGAAGAGTTTTACAAGCACATGGAATACCGAGTGCAAAGGCCCTGAGACAAGAATGGAGTTGGTGTGTTCAAGGGATAGGTAGCAGCCTGGTGCCTGGAGCCTCATGAACTAGAGAGTACCCTGGAGAGGAGGGGCAGAGGTGGGCAGCAGCTGGGTGTGGTGGGCACTGTGAGCCACGATGAGGAGCTGGGATTGGGGCTATCATGGGAGGGTTGAGAGCAGGGGAGCAAAGGGGTGAGTGAAGAGTGAGTGAGTGCATGGATCAGGGAGGGCATATGGGCCTGGGGAATCACAAAAGGGAGAAGAGAGGGCAGAGTGAGGGCATGCAGGATTCTCTCCAACCCTGCACCCCTCTCCAGGAGTCACCGGGGCTGAACTGGCCTCTGCTGCCTCTCTGCTGCTGGAATGTTTATTAGAGAAAATAAAATGCCCCTGCCAGTTTGCAGCAAATATCAAATGATAGACAGTAATATTCAGAAAAGAGGCAGTGAGGAGTGAAGGGTCCAGACAACACAGAGGAGCTGCAAGGTGTCTGCGGCCCCTGCACGATGGCCTCCCATCAAGTTTGCTAACTGCTTGAATCCTGGGGTCTTGACTGTTCCTGGGTCCTGGGGCTGGGACTCCCACCCTCAGGCCACATTCCTGGGCTGGCTGCAAGTTTCTCATCCTGGTTCCTGAGTAGCAAATGTCTGCCAGTGTTTCCTGATGCCTCAGGCAGATCCCGGCCCAAAGAAATTCACATGCTTCCATTCCAATTTCCATGAAGGTAACAGTGAAACACTAGCTCATATTCCCTCACAATTTACAAAGCCCATTATCTCATTTAATTCCCACTGCTATCCTGGGAGGTTGGCATTATTCTCCACCTTTTGTTGGTGAGGAAACTGATGCTTAGAGAGATTTTGTTAACTGATGAGTGCTGGAGTTGGAAATGCCCAAGTGTGTGCTTCAGGCAACAGAAAGAGGCCTAGAATATCGCTGCTTCTTTGTGCCCCTACTCTATGACACTGGGCAAATCCATTGCTCAATCAGTTTTTCATTTCCTTGACTTAAAATCTGGGGGTTGGAGCAGTTGTTTTCTAAGTGTCCTCCAGCTCTGCTCTGATCCCTCAAGACAGACAGTTGATGCCACAGATTTCAGAGGGAGAAAGATGATTTCAGCCAAAGAGGAACTGTTTTCTGAGAGGTATAATTTAGGTTGACTAGAAAGTCACTCCAGGAAGGAAAACTTGAAGATATAAAGGTAGGATAGGGGTGGACAATGGTAAATTAAACCAAGGAACCTGAGGCTCAGAGAGGTGAAGAGATTGTCTTAGGTCACACAGCCATTCAGTGGTGAAGTGATTATTCAAGTGCAGGTCAGACTGTGGTTCAAACGCTGACTTTTCACTGGAATTCTGGATAGAAATACTGATGCTTGGGACTATCCTGTAGAGATTCTGATTTAACTATACTTGGCCCAGACTTCTCTGAGCAGGAGCGTGTTTGGAGCCTGTAATTCCAGGGTCCCATGGTCCTCAAGTCTCACCCATGAGTGTGACCACCTTTCTGAGTCTGCACCTTGTACCTCAGGCTTTCTCAATGTTCTCTGTGGTGAGGAGGACTGTATGTATCAATCTTGGGTGGTGGCAAACTGATGCTGTAGGGGTTACCTCTGCCCCCTCATGAAGTTCTGGACTCACTTGGCATACTCCGGAAGCTTCTGCAACCCCTCTGTCCTTTTCATTCCACCCAGAAACCTGATCATGTATACAAACTTGATATGTGCTGATGTCTAGGAATAATCAGTAAGTTTTAGTTGTGTTCATGTATTGTGATTATGTTTTCAGAGAATCCTTATCTTTTAGAGGTCAACATGGAAATATTCATTAATGTAGTGATAGAATATCTTGGATTTGCTTTATAATAATCTGGTTGTAAAGGGGTGGTTGGGAGTTGATAAAACATGAGTTGATTTATTGACACTATGTGATGGGTACTTAGAGTTCATTATATTACCGTAATTTTGAATATGTTCGTTATTTTGCATAATAAACAAATATGTTACATTAAATGTTTGATAGTTCAAATTGGAAAGCAGTCATCAAGACAGAAAAGAAAAGAAAACAAAACCAGGCGCACCCAGATTTGTGGTCCCAGAGGCCCATTTGGGAGGCCAGCATGTAACTGCTCGTTCAGCACTGTGGACAGCACCCAGGAAGCAGCCGGTGTTCAGCACCAGGGATAGAGACCTCGAGCTTGGTCCCCGCAGCATCAGTTTTCCTGGGGATCTCAGAGTCTGGAAAACTTGGTGTCTTGGGGAACCACTTTATTTAGGAAGAGCCTCTTCAGAACAAAGGGTCAACCACCCTGTTCTTCCATGCCTCCAGGCATAGGGTGTTCCCTACCCAAGTGAAAGCCCAGGCTTTTGTGGACAGTTTTAGCTCATGAGAAGCTTTTTTGTTTTCTGATCTTTAAGGATACCTTGGTCAAAAGTCATTTGACCATGTATGTTTGCATATATTTCTGAGATTTTTATACTCTTCCATTTATCTATATGTCTTTCCTTATGGAATTTCCTGTCTTAATTTATGTCTTCATGGTAGGTAGCTTTATAGTAAGTCTTGAAATAAAGTAGTGTGAATGAGCCCTCCAACTTTTTAATGCTTTTTTGAAATTCTTTTGACTTGTCTGGCTTCTTTGCATTTCCATATAAATTTTAGACCAAATTTGTTAATTTCTACAAAACACTTTCTAGAATTTTGTTTGGGATTGTGTTGACTCTATGGATGAGTTTGAGAAGAAAGGACATCTTAACAATGTTGAATCTTCAAATCCATTAACCCTCCATGTCTCCATTTCTTTAGGCTTTCTTAAATTTCTTTTCTCAAAGTTTCAAAGTTTTTGGTGTACAAATCCTGTGCATATTTTGTTAGATTCATTCCTAAGCACTTTGTGTTTTTTGATGGCTATTGTCAGTGGTGTTTTTAAAATGTCAATATCTCATTGCTTGTTGGTACTATATAAAATATAATTGATTTTTGCTTGTTGACTTTGTAGCCTTGCTAAACTCACTTATTTGTACTAGTAGCTTAGTTTGTAGATTCCTTAGGGTTCTCTATATATGTAATCATGTTAATATAGATTTTTCCTTATGTTTTATTTTGACAATGTCAAAACCTATAGCAAGGTTAGAAGAAGTAATAAAGCTGTGTAGGGAAAATAAAAGGCCCCCAGTGATGACAAGATCTTAACCCCCAGAACCTGTGAATATGTTGGCAATATGAATATGGGAAGTAGAGGATGCAGATGGAATTAAGTTTCCTGATCAGCTGATCTTCTGGGAAGATTATCCTGGATTATCTGGGTGGGTATAATGTAATTATGAGTGTCCTTCAAGTGAAAGATGTGATGAAAGAAACATTCAATTGGCTACTGCTAACTTTGGGGATGGAGTGGGCCATGGGCCAAGGAATGTGGGCAGCCTCTAGGAGCTGGAAAAGGCAAAGAAACATATTCTCCCCTAGAGTATCCAGAAAGGAATGCAGCCCTGCTGACAACTTGATTTAACTTAGTGACATCTGCATCAGACTTTTGACCTACAAAATGGTCAGATATTAAATTCGTGTTGCTTTAAGCCAATTTGTGGTGATTTGCTATGGCAGCAATGGAAAACAAATATAACAATGAATGTATATATCATCACCTACATTCACCAATTGTGAATTTTGCCACATTTTCTTTCTTTCTCTATGAACATGTACACTTGTTTGTTGCGGGCAGCCAATTCAGCACCCGGCAGTCGGCCTAGTGACACAGCCCTTGGGCCTTCACTACATGTCGTGGTAACCATTCCACAAGGTGGAGCATCGAGTGGCGTCTATGACTCCTGCCTAAAAGGAATTTGTTTCTTGCTGCTGTTTCTTATATTCATACTGCCTCTTTTTCTCATTTAGCGTCTTTTGGGCCCTGTGGTGGTGGAATGCTCCCACACCTAGCTACATTAATAAGCCAGCGGCTTACCCTGCATTAGCTTCAGCGTAAGTGAAAATGTCTGCTCCTTTCGTAGAAGACAATAGGTCACCCTTTCTGCTCACTCCCACTGGCCACCTGTCAACTAGGTGGAAATCCCCCTTCCCAAGCTTTGAAAGAGTTAGCCAGAAGAAACAAAAAGGTAATGATCAACAAATTCAAAAACATGAACACAAAAAATAGTTATAGATTGCTTGGTACTAAATAACAGAAACTGTTATGTCTGTGCCGAAACACTGTGTCTTGCTACGCTCCAGGGAGTCTGTCCCTGCTAGCTCATTGATCATTGTGTAAGAATAAATAATGTCTGAGATTTAGCCAAAATATTCTAGTATTGTATGCCTAAATGCTAGTGTGTATGTTAGAGAAAATTATAAAAATAAAGCTCTGATGCTCTGCTTGGTCAAAGAGTCCATATTCATACCCAGACACAACAAGGTGTCTGTCTCCTTCCTTCGCCGACTCCAGCCCCCCTATCAGGACCCTGACCATTGCTGAGGCTGGCCTCAGCAGTTTGTGCATTAGTTTTACAAAGATTTTCTAGATTCTTTTGAAAATAAGAGGCTAACACCATGTTTCTTCACTCCATGTACTTCATCATATAGCTATTAAGAAAAAGGATATTGATTTCTATACCTCAATGGAGTTTTCAAATTCAGAAAATTTAAAATTCATACAATATTATTATCTAATATAGGTCTCATATTCAAGTTTTATCAATTGTTCCAATAATATCCCTTATGGCATTTACGTAAATGATCCAATATCCAATCTAGAGTAACACATTGCATTTCATTATTCTCTTTTAATTTGAAACAGTCATTTCAGCCTCTATTTTGTGTGCCTTTCATGACACTGACATTTTTTAAGAGTACAGTTTAGTTGTTTTACAGAATGCTGTCAACTTACATTTTTAACTTGTTCCCCATTATTAGATTCAGGATATGAATTTTTGGTTTTGGTAGGAGTAGCACATAAGTGACCTGTGAGATACTCAGTTCATCACATCAGGAGGCACACAATGTCAGTAAATGGCCATTCTCTTCTGTAATTGATAAGTAATCTGTAAGTATATGTACTGAAATTGAAAACAAATGATTTTCTCTGAGAAAACTTCACCCAACATTTTTAACATTCAGTGATCTAGTTACCTGAATTAGTTATCACAATGATGACTACAAAATGATGATTTAATAATGCAATAATTAGTTCTGCATTAATTAGTTTCCACTTTCCTGGAAAGAAGAGTTTTGTCCTCTTTCTGTAATTCATTCATCCATTCATTCATTCTTTCTATTTCTTAGTGGAATCATGGGTTCTTTTTTTCATATATTCCTTTCTTAATTCATGTCAATAAATCCATTTTTACACTTGTATTTAGGCATAGCATACATACATACAGTAAATTGTTATTTAGGTATAACATGCATACTCAAATCTCAAGTGTATGACAATAATATTTACATACATATCTATAAAAAATTTGTGTGGCCTGTTGCAAAAATAAAATGTTGGGTTTCTTGTTTAACAAGCTGGGAGAAAATGCCATTAAAGGTATGCAAATATAAAGCTTTTCCTTTTTACCCCATGGTCTCTCTCTCAACAGTCATTTCAATTTTTTATTTAAGGTCACATTCTCCTGTACATTGGGATGGCCATGGGATGAGTGCAGACCCTCACAGGAGTCTAGGGGACCTGCCCTGCACCTCTAGCAGCCCAGAGGCTTCCCATTTCCCATTCTCTCATCTGGGAGATGGAGCAGGGAAGTAAACCAGGGATCTCCCCTTCCCACAGGCCTGCTGCCCCTACAGTATTGTGACCTCCACTTCTGGATGCACTATATAAATGGATTGGATGTGGGCCAGAGGTCTGTCTTTGCTGATTCACATGCAGAATGTGCTGTGATGCTGCCACCCTGGGACAAGGATGGTTCAACCTTGCCCCAGTCTAGATGACATGGGGCATGAGTGTCTGCTCTGACTCTCTTTGCACCTGTGTCCAGGCCCCCATGGTTGATGGGCAGGGATGAGAAAGGGTACGATGGGCAAGGCTGGACACCAGAGGATATGGAAGTGTGCAGCCAAGACTTTGTCCTAGAAAGATACATGAGTTGGGTTCAGTCATTAGCTGAGGCTCCAAGCCCCAGGTGTGTGCTTGATTGTCCCATCCAACATCATTCACAAAATACAAATTCAAAGATAAAATTGTTAAGAATTTCAAGATGATGCCCACAGAGTATTAAACCCCCAGTATGAAGCCTGGGTGACTGTCCAGTTGCAAAACCAAGAAGCTGGCCCTGCACCTGTACCTGTATCTGCATCTATATCTATATCATCTATAACTATGTTTATATCATCTGTATCATTATATTTAGGTCTGTGTCTATGCCAATGTCTATGTCATGCCACTCCCAGCAAAAACAAGATAAAGTATTTCCAACACACTGGAGGATATCTTGTGTCTACTCCAACTCAACCCTCCTCCCATCTGGAATTCATCATTATTCTAACCTTTATCAGCATAGATTAATTTTGCATTTCCTTAAATTTTATATAAATGGAATCACACAACATATACTCTGTTGTATTGGGCTTCCTTTGCTCATCATTTTGACTATGATACTCATCCATGACTTTGCGTGTAACATTAATTCTTTTTTATTGCTTTGTGGTAAGTATTCCATTGTATTGATGCAGCCCAATCTATCCATTCTACTGCTGGTGGACATGTGGTTTTCTTTCAGTTATGCTGATTTGGACTGTGGGAACCCTTTTAAGCTGTAACCTGTGTCCTTTTCACCTATCCCCAAATTTTTTAGCAGTTCCTTCCTTTTTGTCCCAAAAAGATATTTTAGGCTCCTTTTGTGCTTTCCTTGCTCAGCCCTGGAATCCATCTCCTCCCCACCCCCCCAAGAAGTCCTGGTTCCTTTGGTGGGAAAATATTGAGAAATCAAGATGTAGATGCTAGGTGTGCCTGGTCCTCCTGGGATATATTTGCCTAGAGACTTTTGCAGCCAACCCAAGAAATACATAATTTTAAATCCATGAATTCATTGTGATGTCTCTAATTCCAACCCCAAACCACAGGGCTCTTCCTTGCCTTCTCCCGTAATTACAATCCTCACTGAACCCATCAGCATATACATTCATTTGCTCAATCCCTCTAGCCTCTCTCTAGATGCCCTTGTGTCATTACATTGATTGTTTTTAATAATGTCTGGGTGCTTGAAATGCCCTCTGCCCATGTGCTAGTTTTGTTTGGCATCCACAAGCATCCTGTGCCAGTATTCACTGCTTCCTTTCCTCTCTCTGCTCATGGAGGACACATGCCCAAGCTTGTCAGCCCTTCTGTGTCTCCCTTGCCAACTTGCAAGAGTCTGAGTCTAGAGCAAGAAGGAAAGAAAGCAAATAGGTCCTGTCCACGTGCTTTGCTCCAGGTTCTTGTTGGTGTGGTTATCTCCTCTCAGACTTCCAAATCTAGGTCTTTGAGGTAGAGAATACTGTTCTCGGTTGATTAATCAGAGATTAAGACCAGGGCTGTATCTCTCATCAGTGGGTTCCCCCAGTCCCAGGCATGCATTAGTATCTTCATACATGTTTGTTGAGTGAATGATTGGATAGGGGGTTTTACTAAAATCTCTTTCAAATTTATTTGTTCCTAAATTGTGGTTTGCATCAGAAGAATAATATTAAATGCAAATTTCTGGGCCCTATCTCGAGATAATCTGTCTCTAAAGAGTGTGGGTTGCCTCTAGAATCTGCAATTCAAACATCTCCCCACCCACGATCCTCATGATTGTGAAGCATCGTTTTCATAGCACCAATCACGACCTGAAATCATCTTGGTTAGTTATTTGTCATCTCTCTGCTCTAGTCTAATGTAAGCTCCCAGAGGGCCAGGCTTTCTCCTGTCTTATTCCTGGATGCATCTCAGGAATCACGTTCAGATCAGGCATTCCACAAATATTTGCTGAATGAATGAATGAATCTCCATGGTCACTTTTTGTTGGAAAATTTCATGAGCCCGTGTTGACTGCTTGCTGAAATTCAGAACCAGTGAATTGTATGAATGAAAGGGTGAGCGGAGGGCCTGCTGTCAGGGCGCTGGAAGGAGGAAAAGAACAAGGTGTCTGGGAGTGTCAGTGGGGGGCAGCAGCAGTGTTCAGGAGTGGGGCGTGGTTTGAGGCGCCCTGATGTCTTCTCTACAGAGAGCAGCCTCCTCGTATAGGTCGGTGCCGTGACGTCATTCCCGAGGCGCACTGCTCCCATTGGCTGGCTCGGGCGGGGCTCCGCCAGGGGGCGCTGTGACGTCACAAGGGCGGAGGCCTGAGGGGCGACTTCCAAGTGCCAACCCGGGTGGGCGGCGCCAGGACCCCGCGCCTGAGGATCCTGAGCCCCGCTCGAGGTGAGGCGCTACCTGGGCGCTGCCGTGACGCCATGCCTGAGGGGCGCGGCTCCTCCCGCCCGCCCGGGCCCGCGGCGCCATGTCCCGCTGCGAGGCCTGAGGGGCGGCGGGAGCGACCTGGCGGAGAGAGACCGAGACCCCCAGCCGCCAAGTCCTTCCAGCACCTCGGCGGGCGGCTGCCGCCCTTCTAGGCGGGAACCTGGAGGAGATCCCCAGCCTCCCGGTGTGGCCCAACGACCCGTGGATCCTCACCTGCCCCAAGTCCGGTGAGCTCTGCGAGGCCGCGTAGTCGCCGAGTCACTAGATTTCTCAGAACCTCAGTTTTTTTCGCGAGGTATGAGGGGATTGCACCCAGTTGGTTCATTTAAGTCAAGTTCCCTGGGTTCTCCAGCCGTTGGCTTTCGTGGCCTTGGACAGTTAATTCCTCAGCGGTATCTTGGTGTGTTTAGTTGGATGATAATAGCAGCTACCTAAGGAATCATTAAATAAGTTGATGTTACATTGCCTGGACCACTGTAAGCATTTTACAAACGTTGGCTGTTGAGGTGTATTTGTTTGGGCACCGTTGTGTGAGCAGCTCTCAATGCTGGGTCTCTGAAAGCTGGGATCCTCACCTTGGTTTCTCCATCTGCTTACCAGCGCGTGACTGTGAACTGCCACTTTCCTCTTTGAGCTTCCATCCCCTCATCTGAATCATGGGGATTATTCTGAGAACTGGAAGACAGTGTATGTGACAGCACCTGGGATGGTGGACCACTCCAGGAACACTCAACACGAGGTGGCTTCTCTGTCCTATGTCCTAGGGGCTTCCTTAGTGTCTGTTGGGAGAACGCATCCCAGCCCTGATGTGGGCCAGAGCTACAGGTGGGCAGTGGTCCTACAGGGAGCCCCCAGGTCCTGTACAGTGGATCCTGCTCTTTTAGGTTGCACTTTCAAAGCTCTGCTGTTGCTGTTTTAGATGAAGCTGGCTAGATTCTGGCTGTAAAATGTTGATGTCCTGTGGCTCTAGAATCCTGGTGGGGGGTGTTTGATTCACTGAGGCACATTGAATACATGTGCTTGTCTCTGCTTCCTCTTGAAACCTCAGAAAGCTCTGCCCCCATGAGAATGAGACAGTTGTGACTGAGCCTTATATTTGTGGAAGATCACTTGCAGGTGGATGAGGGTAACCTAGCAGGGTGAGAACCTATGTGCCTGCAGAGGGGGAGAGTGGCAGGCAGGTGGAGCAACTCCAGCTGCAGAACTTCAGAGGCAAGAACTACAAGCATCTGATACCTGAGAACGTGGTAACCGAGGTGTGGGTTTGAGAACAGGAGGCTTTTTCAAGGACAGGTTTCTTCTTTGAGGAAGTTGATGAGAGAGGCTGTGGATTTGGGGATTTGAGCATAGCAAAAGGATGGCATCAAATGCATTCTTGCAAAAGTGATGTGAAAGCAGCACATTGCAAGGTGAGATTCCTGCCCCTTTTCCTACCTGTTGGAGGCCCAGTCCGTATGTCAGCCCCCAGGCAGGAGACTGGAGGCATCCTCTGGAGAAACTGACATTTACATTTGGAGTCTCCCATGGAAATGCCTGGACCATCCCTAAGAAACCAGCTGGGATGGGTGCATGCACACACACATGCAGCCCTCTGGTCAGCAAGCCCCACTCACCCACTGAGGCTGCTGCCAGTGTCTGTTCTTACCTATGAATGGACATTCAATGAACACCAGGTAGTAAAGTGTGCAGTGGGAAGGACAGAGACTCATCCAAACAAAACAAAACATTATAGCAGGAATAAGGGACTCAGGATTCAAAGATGGTTTCAGGAGAAGAAGAAATCCTAAGATACCAGAATTACATAAACTAAAAAGCCTACCCCCACTCATAATTCTCAGTAATGTCCTCAGAGAATTGAGACAGATGATACTTTCACCAAAGAGAGGAACAATAAAAGATCATGAGTTGAGCTTTGGGAATCACAAATATAGGTGAAATTTTTAAAAAGTCAGTTGTAAGGTTTGGATGGTCAACTGAAAAAATATCCTAGGAGGCAGACCAAAAAAGACAACATGAGAGCAACTAGGAACAAAAAGGTAAGAAAATTAGATTGATCTGGGAGTTCTAGAATGAGAGAACAGTGAAAACAGAAAAGAAAAAGTATTGAAACCAAATTCGTAGAACTCAAGGACATTACTTAAAAGGCCTCTCCTATTGTACAACACAGGGAAAAAATAAAAGACTGCAGTGAATCATGTTGTTGTGAAATTTCAAAACTGAGGGTAAAGAGAAGATCTCCAACTTACAGAGAGAGAAAAATATGTCACAGTCAAAGAAATGACAAACAGGAGCTCAGAATTCCCAAGAGCAAAATGCACAGCTGTAATACAGTAGCAGTGACTTCAAAATTCTGGTGGGAACATGATCTCCAGCCTGGAATGATATACTCAGTCACATGGTCAGTCAAGGGTGAGGTGGAAATACAGTTGGATTCATAGAAGGTCTCAAAACTGTCAGTTCTGGTACTCTCTCTCTCTATGGAAGCACCTGGAGGTCAGACACCCCTTGCCCCCCAGAGTGGATCAGGAAAATAGTATCTAGGAAGGTACGGATAAAGGAAATGGGGTACCCACCTGAGCAAGGTGGAGGGGACCCCAAGAATCTGTGCAGCACAGACACAGCTCCTCCAGGCAGGAGTGTGGGAGCCTGTGGTGCAAGGGGCTGTCCCCAAGAAATAACTGGAATTGAGAGGTTGCCCACTGTATTTGATCCTATTGATAGGGTGTTTTACAGAGTTGTGGAATGAACATTAATAGCCACCTAGAAAACCACACAAGCAAACAAAGGCAGTTATTCACTCTAGATAATAACAAAATGTTGTACAAGAAAGGAAGTGTAACCACTACATGGTGAACATTATACAAAACACTAACTTAAACCTGGTATTAGATCAAAACGTGTATTGGTGGTGTCTTGGGGTCTGCATAGGAGGATGTGGAAGAGGAAGGCTTGGGTGTGAGGGAGAATGGCCAAATTCTCATTTTCCTTCCTGGAAAATCAGTTGACCATTTAAAATGTACAGATCATGCAATAATGGTGTAAATACATCAGAAGAATCAGCAGATGGGTTTCCATAGTCACTCTGGGGTGTTACTTAAAAATTCACATTCCTGGGGGCAAAGGGGCAGTGTAATGAGCTCTGGGACTTAGTCTATCCATGAAAACAACTGTTACACAGGCAGGAATTGTCTAAAACATCTATTTTGAAACTCCAGAGGTAGAAGAACACTGTACAGCCTCCAGGAAATAATGGGAGGAAAAGGCAGTTAAATTATGGTAAAGAACAGTAAATTGCTCTGATGGTGTGGCAGCTGCTGGCACCCACCTCTAATCTCATGGCAGGTTGCCATGGGGTCCAGCTACTGGCAGGACAGTGAGCTCTGCCTGGGCCAGGAAAAGTTGTGGCAACACCAGGATCCAAACCATGCAGAGCACTCGGTGCCAGGTGTGAATGGCTCTGTGCAGCCCTGTGCTTGGTGGGACTGGGAATGGGGGAGATGGGCTGCCATCCAGGTGGACTAATTCAGACCTCATCATGTCCTAAGGTGGGGTACAGGCTCCAGCCTTCCTGACTGTGGTCCCTAATGGTGTGGCAGTCTCTGCATGTCCCTGATTCTCGGTTTTCCCACCAGTCACATGGGATGAACAATCGCATTTCCCTTTAGTTGGGAGGACTGAATAAGGTAATGCCTGTGAAATATAGTTGATCCTCATTAGTCAGGGATTCCTCTTTGCTATCATGGTCATTTGCGGTCGCAGTTGATTCGTCTGGGGGAGGGTGGCGGCCGGTTGCTAAATCCTAGGCTCCCAGGATTGCTCCGAGGGTACCGGCGGCGGGGGCTCTTTCCCGGAGGCGAGGGCGAGGCGGGGGACTTGGCCAGGTCCCCGGCGGGAGGCGTGCAAAGTATGGAGGGCGGCGAGAAAGGAACAGGCGGGACACGTTTCTTTTAGGATCAAGAAAACCAAGAGAGCTTTATTGGGGGAGAGTACAAGCTTATATGGGGCGGTTTATAGGGCGGGGTAGCTGTAAGGGTTAAAGGCTTGGATTGGTTCTGAGAGGACGCGGAAGCTGTTTGTCACGGGCAGGAGTTGCTCTGGCAACGGTGCATGCGTACTGGTGGTGGGGGAGTTGCACTGGCAATGGGGAGTGTCTGGGCAAGATAAGGGGGTGGGGAAAAGGTGGTTCCCTCTGGCAAGCCTCCCCTAACACTGGTATTTTGGGTGAGGAAATGGGGCCTGCCTCCGGCCTCACTTTCCCAGGCCCGGGGGGCTGTGGAGGGCGCACTCACCCGTACCCACTACCCTCCCCAGGGGTGGATCTGGTCCCCCAGCCCAGGCCCGCCAAGTTGAAGCACGTAATCAGTGTCCCGCAGTCATTTGTGGATATGCGCATAGCAGGGGTAACACCTGGTGGGCTCCTTCCCAGGTGAGGTTGAAGAATCTCATACTGTAAATAAGTGTCCTCATGATATCTTTAGTGCCACATTTTTAACATTTTTGTGATTTTGCAGGTGAGTTTGCTGTCTAAAAAGCCACCCAGCCTAGTGCTGAAGTGCTGTCTAGTGTCCCTGTGCGCAAGAAAGCTGTGATGTGCCTTTCAGGGAAAATATGTACCTTAGATAAGCTTCCTTTAGTCCTGTGTTCTAGGGCTGTTTCCTGTGAGTTCTGTATTAATGAATCAACACCTAGTTTAATTAACTCCAATTACCTCCCACCAACATGCAATTGATGATTAAACTTGCTTAAATTTACATTCAGAGTCTTTGCCAAATGTTGCTGTAAAATATCCTGTTTCTTGATATGGATTTAGGGGTCCACTGTGTAAAATGGAGTGAGACAAAGAACTTCCTAGGGAATCATTGTATGCAAATTTGATGAAGTAAAAGATATAAAGTATCTTGAAACAGACACACACCTAAAACAAAGTTAATGTGGGACTGTTGTGACCAAAGGCTCCCTGCAACCTAACCCCCATTTCCTCTAGGGGCAGTGGTTTAGTCCTGGCCACTTCTGTGTTCTGGAGACTTCAGAGAACATAACTCCTGTGAATACTGAGAATCGACTATACTTGGCTTGTACTAGCTGGTTCATAAATGTGAGTTCTTTCTGTAAGTAAGTTGGTTCTGCTTATTCTACAAAGAGGATTTCATCTAATATTCTGCTACTATTCTCATAATCCCTAAAATGCAAAGATTTTAGTGCTCAAAGTTTGTCTTGCACCACAATATGCAGGAAGAAAATAAGATAAAAAGCTGTGGGAGGCCAGATTTATAGTCTTTTTTTTTTTTTTTTTTTGCTTTAGAAAACATATTACTGATGTATTTCCCTTTAAGAATCAAGCTCCACCTTATACATGTAGCACATTGGAAAGCATCTTTTACCATAGGCCACTGGGAACCTGCCTTTGGCCCTTGGGTGATGATTAAATAAACTGTTAATTATACACAATGTTGGCTTTCCTGCCTTGGTGGCCTGGAAGGGGTATGGCTGTGGCTTCTCCTCTGCAAGGCTGAGAAACACAACACTCCACATTTGGGAACTTGGGGGTGAGATGGGGGGAGGGATTGAGCTGGTGCCTGGCAGGAAGGAGCTGTGCAATCACACCTTTTAGGGAAAGCCCAGGGACTTGGAACTCAGCACTAGCAACCACCAAAAAGCAGACTTACCACACCTCTGAAGGAAGGAGGGATTAAACCACAGTAGAAGGGGACAAAACAAAACCAATTCCTATGAAGACACAAGGGAGTGAATCCACCATCCAGAATGGAATCGGCCTGCCTTTTATTTTCCTGGCTTCTTGTAAACCTTCTCAAAAGAAGCAGGCAACAAAACTGAAAATTCTTTTTGCACAGAGGACATGCTTTGGTCAATGCACTCAATGAATGATCAACTGTGAGAAACAAGCAAAAAGGAATAAATGCTCACCCAATTGTGAAGGAAAGACTTTATGATCTTGCAAGAATGGATGCACAGCCAGAAATGAGGCAGGGGCACTGAACAATAGAACACAGCAAAATTTATCCTAAGCTTAACATGCAAGGCCCTCCCCTGTTTCTCCATTGGCTGGATATTCCAGAGGGTACAGCCTTGTCTGAGAGGGGAGCTAACTGCGGGATACTGATTACGTGCTTCGACTTGGCGGGCCTGGGCTGGGGGACCTGATCAGCCCCTGGGGAGGGTGGTGGGCACGGGCGACAGCGCCCTCCACAGCCCCCCAGGCCTGGGAAAGTGAGGCCGGAAGCAGGCCCCATTTCCTCACCCAAAATACCACCGTTAGGGGAGGCTTGCCGGAGGGAACCGCCTTTTCCCCACCCCCTTATCTTGCCCGGACACTCCCCGTTGCCAGTGCAACTCCCATCACCACCAGTGCGCATACATTGTTGCCAGACACCGTTGCCAGAGCAACTCCCGCCCCTTTTCAAACAACCTCCGTGCTCTCTTAGAACCAATCCTAACCTCCGCACCCTCTCAGAACCAATCCTAGCCTTTATCCCCTCAGCATTGGCTTGTAACAACCCCCGCCCTCTATGCCAGCCTATATAACCTGTGCTCACCCCTAATAAACTCTCTTGGCTTCTTCACCCTCAAAGAACCGTGTCCTGCCTGTTCCTTCTCGCCGCCCTCCACACCTTGCACGCCTCCGCCGGGGACCGGGCCCAGTCCCCCGCCTCGCCCTCGCCTCCGGGAAAGAGCCCCCGCCGCCGGTACCCTCCGAGCAACGCCGAGAGCTGAGGGTTCAGCAACCGGCCGCCCCCCCCCCCCCCCCCCAGATAAATCAACTGCGACCGCAGCTAACTATTTCACCTTTGGGATTTTAAATTGTACAGCCTATCAGAGAGAGTTAACTAGTTTAAATTTCTCGCTGAGAGCTCCCACCTTTGATTATACCCCACATCCCTTTACATTCCAGTATTCCTGGTTATTTTTCCCATATAAGGAGCTGGTGCTGATTCTAGGCTTATCTCATGGCTCTCTTGCTCTCCTTCCTCTTGCCACAGAGCCAGTTTATGCCAGTTCTGTTGCTGAGTCTCCATTTTCCCTATTCTATGTTGCCTTTGTGTGAAAGCTAAACTTAACCGTTTCTTACACATTCCCTCCTCTTTTTAAACTCTTTTTAGTTTTCACATTCTAGTTTTTCAAATTTGCTAAGAGCTTTTTCACATTCCTTATCATAGAGATCTTTCTCTTTGAGGGGGGTATAGATTGTTAGGGTGGTTTCAATGATCTCTGAACTAACCCCCGGGCACATGGGATAATGCAACATCTAACCATTGTGAGCACTCTGGCTGAAAAGAGAAGGGAAGTTAAAACAGGCATTGCAACTCCTTTTCATTTTCTGAACCAATTTTCCAACCACCCCATGAATGGGTTTTTAATGCTAGAATTTTCTGCTAGTTTTTGAGATAAGGCTGTTAAGCCTTGTAAAGCTTTGGTGATAGTTCCATTAGGTGCCATATTCTTGGGGATGAACATGCAACAGCTTCCCCCAATTATTAACACAGACACCTCCCTTTTCAGCTAGCATTATGTCTAGGGCCATCCTATTTTCCCATGCCATTTGGCTAATGGCATCTAACTGTCCTGCTATTCCCTTAATGGCATCCCTGGTACAGTTGATAAGTCTTTGCTGATTATAATAGATATAATTGATTCAATCCACATTTTTATTGATGGTGACCCACCAGAATAAGAATGACTCAAATCCTGCAGCCACTTGATTTCTAGCTTTAAACTCATCTGGGACTCCGCGGGGAACCCTTATACTAACTAAATGGATTCATTCATTAAAGGAACTGGGTGCATTTCTTACATTTCTTTTATCTCTTTTGCCTTGCCTTGGTACTTTTACTTTACTTTCAAATGCCAGGGTGAATGGGATAGCCAATTGAACAAGAGCACAGGTTCCTCCCCACTTTTCGGGTAGTGTTGACCAGAGGACGCCCTTTTCACAGGACCGCCAGAGGTCTGCTTGGGGTATAGCTAAGCTGGAGAAGTTGCCAATACTATCCTTACTCACATTCCACACCCACGTACACAAGGCCATGGTTTCAAGATCCTGGAGCTCTTCCTCCCCTCTGGAGAGACAGGTGGAGTGGTTTCCAGGACCAAGGCAAGAAGCTGGTATGGCCTTGACACCTCTCTTCTGTACTGGAGGGAAAAGGGAGGACAATGTACTACAACTTTCACTAGGAGTAGCAGTTTGAAAGAGGAGTATCATACACTTAAACTCCTTTTTATGCTTTTCCATACCCAAGGGGAAGGGCACAATCTGAGCAGTGGGTTGGCCTGTTGCACAAGCATAACAGTCACTTTTATTTAGACTCTGGATGGTATATTTGACCCATTCTACCCAGGCATTTGTATTTCCATAACCTGTCTCTATTTCTATGGTCTGCTTTAAATTTCTGGCCTCAAGTACTCTAATGACCTTGGGGTCATTTTGAACTGGAGAGTTGGATTCCAGCCAGGTTTCCCTTAATGGTTTTCCCTCTGATGTGGGTGAGACCCATCTCTTATACTGTGTTGTCCACCAAACAGTGTTCCAAGAGTAACAGGGATTAGGTGACTCATAAGTTATACTCCCAAATATTCACCCCCCCAAAAAAAATCTTGCTCTCTATTTGGACAGTAAATTCTTATATTCCTCCCTCAGTTGTTGCTGATGTTCTAAATTCCCACAGTTAATTACCTGACAAGCATTGAAGTGCACAGTTTGGGATTTTAAGCCCTTGATTACATTTACAACCAATTTGATGGAACTTGTTACAATTTGAACACAGAACATTACAACTAATATAATAATGTCATGTTTAGGTTGAACATGAGGTACTACGCAAGCACAAGATTTGACCCACCCCCCTCTTCCCTTTCAATATGCTTTAGTTTTAGAGTGATTCTCAGGGCATCTGAGGTAGGATTTACTTTCCAGGACTTGGGCTGGGTGGTTGGGTACTTATCATCTGGTTCAGGCACTGGTCCCTTTCCTTGGGTGTAATGAGTCCAGCCTCTTTCTGCTGTTTGGACTGCCATTTCAGTCATCAGCAAGACTTGAAAGGATACTTCCCAGATCAGCTGAAGTTTGGATTCTTTCCATGACTTGATTAGGACCCAGCGCTGGGTTGGTGTGAATGTACAGCAAATTCGAGAGGTGGGGTCTGAGCCAGCAAACCACAATGCCTGAGGTATGATAAAGTAGAAGACAAGGCCAGTATATAATTTTTAAGGAAGAGATTTTTTGTGTCTAGGAAAGGGAGTTCTTCAGTCTTCCTGGGAAAAGGCAAACTAAAAAGCATTTCATAATAGGGCTATAGGTAAGCACTTGATCCAGGGTAACTTTGTTTCCAAGACTAATTTAGAAAGATGTTTTACTTAAGGTTTGATTCATTCTTTACTCTTCCAGAGGATGGCAGATGCCAGGGAGTATGGAAGTCACAAGTGACATCTAGGCTTCCCGTAACATTCTACAACACATGGGAGGTAAAGTGGTTGCCATTGTCAGAACCTATATTCTCCATGGTCTATAATTACCAGAATATCCTTTAGCTGACCTGTTGGGGGCATTTCAGTGTAATCAACCTGAATGCTTTGGAATGGTCTAAGGCCCAGCTCTCTTCCCCTGCTTTCTTAAGACTTTTTTATTAATCTTTTGACAAATTATACACCATTCACATATTTGTTTAGCAACTGTATAAAGGCCTACACATCCAAATTGCCTAAGTACTAAATTACACATGGCTTGTACCCCCCAATGACTCCCCTAGTGTAAGACTGTTAATACCTCCTTCAGGTACAGATACTCTTGAACTCATTTGCATGAAGAACAGCAAGAATTTACCAACATTTAAGGCTATTTACTGGTCAAAAAGGATGGAACAATTAGACTAAAGGACAAATAATTTAGAATAACCCAAGATTAATGAACACAAAAAGGCTCATCATTCTTAAACACCCCTCAAAATCCAGTCTTTAGTACACCTAGTTTAGTGATGCCTGAATATACTTGATTTACATACACCTTGAACACACATACAAGGTTTGCTGTTAGATGAGTAATAACCCACTCTTCAGGGAGAGGAGGACAAGTCTTGGTGTGTGGCATTTGACAATATATGTGGTGTCTCTATTCTCACCAGGGCCAATTTCAAGCTAGCAATCTGGCATCACCAAACACAGAGCTGGAAGGAGATATGCACCATTTACTGTCCCAAGTTCATTTGATTCAGCTTTAGTGAACCTCAACCCCTTTTACAGGAACATGTGCATATAATCCACTTGTACTTTGAGTATGATCCTTTTGCTTTTGTCCAAAATATATTAGCAAAACCATACCATGAATCACAAGAACACATGACCTCTTATATATCTGGAACACAGACACATACAATTTATATACACACCTATAACCATAAAAAACATGCACACATTATGCTTATTTACAAGCATGTATAGCTAACACACTACTGTTATGTATACACAGAAAACCTCTAAACAAACACAGTCTTTCTCACTTTTAAGTAAAGAGTTTCATTCTCCACACTATTGTGAACCTGCACACACTTGCCCAGCTCTAGAGTACACACAAACTAGTATACACTACAAAGACAAAGAAATATCTCCAGTTTACTATAGATGAATACACAGGAAATTTCTGCCAACTCCTAAATTATACACTGACAAACTCCCACAGTTCCAAAGACTCCTACAAAATTATATTACATGCTTTTATTACATACAAATACAATTATTGCACATCCCTGTATAAACATACAATCCAAACTTCCATTAGATACATGAATTTTCAACTCTCAGAATGCATCCAAATACACAGTCCTAGAAAATGTGCATACAACTTCCCGTGCACCCTGAATACATACATTAAGGAAATTTAAACACAACTTCCAAGTGCCTTAAATAGACTTAAACAATACACTAAAATATGCAAATGTATTCACCTACCTATTCAGCCCCACATTACTTAAGTATACAAATAGAGAATTACACAAACCCCATGCTACAAATCCCCCCTCTTTCAGTCTCTGGGTCTGGGATTTTAACTTTCTGCACAGCCAGCATATGGCATAGTCAGATTCCTCCTTGGAAAAAGGTTTCTTTTCATTAACATAGCACATGAGTTTGGCACAGAGACAACCTTTATCTGCCCCATATTTTGGCCAGAATACATTGGGCAGCAAAATGCTTTCTTTTATCTAAAATGTAACAATATTTGATCATTTTTCTTTTATCCTTCTCTTGGTCTGATCACTTTTGGTCCAATGTTTCAACATCTTCCCTAATGGACTATTCAGAGGAATGTTCCTGGGGGACCAAAAAGGTACCCCCTTCCCTTTATCCCCAGCCAGCCTACCACCTCTATTCCCCAATCTGAGTCTTGTCTGGGCATTTTCCCCTTAGGATCAGCCTCACACTCATCAGAATGTTTCAGCCCCAAGCCAATACTTAATAGTCTTTTTTTTTTCTTACCTTGGTCTATGCATAGAGTCAACTGGTCACCGTGAGGCATGTTTTTCCTTCCCCTTTTCTTGTCCACAATTGGCAGACCTAAGCATCTGATTGTGGGTCTCATCAGCAGTCAGAGATGTGCCCCCAACAATGGAGTCCAAGACCACTCAAATGGTGGGGCATGCCTTCCCTTCTTCCATCCTGGGGGTCCCTCTTGTTGCTTTGGATCTCAGGTGAGCCCCCAAGTTGTGAGAAACAAGCAGAAAGGAATAAATGCTTACCAAATTGTGGAGAAGGAAAGAATTTATTTATGATCTTGCAAGAATGGATGGACAGCTAGAAATGAGGCAGGTGTGCTGAACAATAGAATACAGCAAAATTTATCCTAAGCTTAACACGCAAGGCCCTCCTCTGTTTCTCCATTGGCTGGGTACTCCAGAGGGTATGGCCTATCTGAGAGAGCTAACTAGTTTGCCTTTGGGATATTAAATTGTACAGCCTATCAGACAGAGTTAAATTTCTCACTGAGTTCCCACGTTTGATTATACCCCGCATCCCTTTACATTCCAGTAACCCTGGTTATTTTTCCCATATAAGGAGCTGGTGCTGATTCTAGGCTTATGCCGTGGCTCTGTCTCTCTCCTTCCACTTACCACAGAGCCAGCTTATACCGGTTCTGCCACTGAGTCTCCATTTTCCCTATTCCATGTTGCCTTTGTGTGAAAGCTAAACTTAACCCTTTCTTAAAGAACCAACATAGGACTTGGATTTCAGGATGTGTAAGTTCCTTAGCAACAGCATCTGTGCTGGACTTAGACTTCCAGCCCCTTTTCTCTGCAAGAGAGCCATGCTGGCCACTGTTTATTGATGGATTGGGAAGGCGCTAGACTAGGGGCTTCTAAATCACTGATATTCATCAGAATAATCTGGAGAGCTTGTTGACACCAGGATTTTGGGTTCCACCCTTGACATACTGATAGAGCAGGTCTGGAGGTTTTGCCCTAGACTCTGCATTTCTAACAAGCTCCCAGGTAAGGTTGCCTCTACAAGGACCACACTTTGAGAGAATTAGGGAAGATGGAGCACTGATTCATGGAGAGATAGCCATGTGGGAATGGACAGGTGCTGGCTGCCTTGCAAACACTTTGGGAAACAGAGGACAAACACAGGCTGCTGAGGTGCTGTTGGGCTGCTGGTTAGGGGCAAGGCTGCTGTCTCAAACAGACCTGTTAAGCATCCTCCAGATTAAATGGTACTTTGATATTGCAGGTGATCTTCTCTGTCTGGGCCCTGGATCAGAGGCAAAGTTATGATCCCACTCTTGTGGGGCCTCAGTCTCGAAGGCCTCCTCATGACAGAGCATAGATAGACTGTGCCAAGGTGAGGACCATACCCAGGAAAGGTTCCCTGGAAGAGGTGGTCACCAGCCACATCTTGAAGGATGGGTAGGGATTACTTGAAATTGAAACTGTCCTGGTATATTCAGGGTTTACAGATGCTATGGAGCACACCACTTGATGCACACAGAGTTTATGCTGCTCTGGGGTGTGCATCAAAGCAGCATCACACACAGCCAACTTCCTTTTAATCTCATGAGGTGGGGTAGAGGAGCTAGGACATTCTTCCCTGTGCTGCTTCCAGGATTAAACTTGACAACACCCGGAGAAGTAAACAGCTTGTGTCCATGGCTTCCTCTTTGGACTGAAAATCAGACACCAGCATGTTTTCCCTGTCAGATACTCTGTTGAGTGAAATGCACATTTTGCTGGAGATGAGCTGGTGGATATTGCTGGGAGATGTTTGTGGAGGTCCTCTCAATGGTACTTGTTATGTTGAGGACTGGAGCAGAATGCTAAGGTTCTGTTTCCTGAAGCTGTGGACAAGGTCCACAAGGATCTGTAAGGTCCAGTCTGGTGGCAGACAACAAATACACACAAAAATGTACCACAGGTGAAGGCTTAGAACAAGGAGGCATCCTGGCCTTTTCTCCACCTGTGCTGTCCAAGACAGTAGCCAGTGCTGAGCCCTTAAAATGTGGAAGTCCAAACCAAGATATGGAAAACACGTACCTGATTTCAGAGGCTTAGCACACACCCCAAACAATGTGAAAAATCTCATTAATCATGTGTCATATTGATTACATATGAAAATGATAACATTTTGAATATGTTGGGTTAAGCAAAATATATTAATTGCTGTGTCTTTTACTTAAGTCAATGTAACTAGAAAAAACATAATGATGAATGATGTGCTCTGTATTTTCTATTGGAGAGAGCCGATCTAGATTTGTCACTTCCAGGGGCCCATGTATACTGTCCCCATCCCCATTCCCCACAAGCCACAAGCCAGGAACTCCTTGGTCTCAGAGCTTTGTTTAGCACCACAGGGTGCAGGAGAAAGAATGCAGGCTTGGACTTGAGTTAGAATCCCAGTTCCACCAGCTCATTAGGTGAGTGCCCTCAGCAAGTGATGTCACCATCTAAGGTTCAGATGCCCTCTTTAAAATGGAAAAATATTTATCTACCATTTGGGTTTAGAAAGGATTAGATAAGATGCTTTCTGTAAGGTGCATGACCCAGTGGGGCCTCCTCAACACTAACTGGTGCTAACTGAAAGCCTCTGGCACCAGAACCAGCAGCCTGTCGAGTGGGCCTGAGGCATGTTCAGCCTCCCTCTGAGCCCCCTCACTGGCCTGGCCCCATCTGCCTGGCCTGCAGAGCCCCTCTCCAAGCCTGAGACCTGGGCTGACATAAATCCTGGGCTGCAGCAGGACACACCTCACCTCTTCCCTGTCCTGATTCAACTGTGACCTCCTCTCCCAGCTCTCCCTCCATGCAGGGTCACACTGAGCTGGGGAGAGAGAGAACTGCCCACAGTTGGTTCTGCCTGTCCTTACAGGACACATCAGCACAGCTCAGGTGCACTCTAAGCCACAGCTCCTGGGAAATGCTCCTCAGTGGTACCCAGGAGTCACCTGGATACAGCCCTCTTAGAGACAGGTGGGTGAAGTTGGGAACCTGGGTCTCCTAGGACACAGGGAGAAGCTCCTGGCAAAACCTACTGAACCAATCTCCAGGGACTTGGTGGTTCTGAGCCTCCCCCAGGCCCTGCCAGGCTCAGTCCCAGCCCTCTCCTGTTATCTGCCCAGTTAGGAGTCTCCCTGCCCTGCAGTAGACCCTGGGACCAGTGTCTTAGCTCCTGGGTCAGCCAGCACATGAGAACCATGTCCTAATTAAACACTGTCCATATGGGTGCTTGCAGGTCACCTTGACCTAAAAGGATGGCTGTTATTGCTAAAGTCCAGTGCATGCAGACGTGCCTTGAGGCCAGGCTAACCCTCTCCTGAGGTCACACTTCCTGCCCCTTGCTCTTTATCCTCTGGAAGACACTGAAGGGTCACCTGTTCCCAGAGGGATGGTACACAGTGACTGTGCTGAGCAGGGATGGCCCCAGGCCTTCCAGGAGGTGCCCATCCTGGGACCCAGGCTTATCCCCTCCCAGTTGGAGCCAGGGCAAAATGGCCTTTCAGCATCCCAGCCTGCACAGAGGTTCCAGAGTGGGTGCTGGGCCCGCTGAGACAACAGGGACTGGCCTCATCCCAGTCCCCACTCCCTCCTCCTTATTGCTCCTGATAGGCTGGGATCCTGGTCCTGGGGGTGGATGCTGGGGAAAGGCCAGAGCATCCCTGATCCAAGATGAGTCCATGACCATGCAGGGTTCCAGCTGGGAAGAAACCACCCCCCAGGCATGCTCCTCCCAGGCTGGCTTCAGATGGCCAGGCTATAGGCGAGAGGGTGCCGTGGAAGACGCCTCTGTCTGGGAGGGGCAGCCCTGGGAGCTCCCTCTGTTCCCTCCTGCAATCCCAGCACCACCGTGCGCCCCAGTCCTGGGCCCTGGAGGCATTCTGGGTGCATCCAGCAGGATCCCAGAGAGAGGCAGCACAATGCAGCGCCCCGGCCTAGGAGCTGAAGAACATGCAGGTGTTGTGGAGGAGGTGCGGGGCACACTCGCTTAGGCAGCTGGTCACTCCGATGTGGTAGAGACCCAGGAAGCCACAGCCTGAGGATAGGCTCCAGCCATGCTCAGGTTCATACATGGTGGGGACAGGTCATCCGGGGTCTTGTTCTGCTGCTGCTCAGTCTCGCATAGGTGCGCCCTGAACCTGGAGTCCCGCCAAGGCTTGGGGATTCCCAGGCTGAGACCCTTATGGGCACCAGCTTCTGCCCACCCCATGCAGTTGATCTCTGTCCCACACCTAACTTAAAAGAACAGGGAAGGTCCTGGAGAGAAATACTTTCCCTTTAATCCCCTGAATCAGGGTGAAAGTCTCAGTTGGTGTCAGGAGTTCCTTAGCGTCCCTTTGACACTTAATCTCCCTTAAACAGGCACCAGTATTGAAATAGAATTTAAGGTCTTTGCTTTACTTCCTTGTAGTTTTGTTGTATGATTGTCTTGGATTCATGGCACATGGTAAGGCTTCTTCATTTATGATAGTGACAGGAAGATTCCTCTTCAGTGAATCACTTGCAAGCAAGCACTGTGAGTATCACATGCTGGGGCTGTGTGTGCAGACAGGTGGGGAGTTTTGGAGGCTCAAGACTAGTTTATCCTGGTTCCCTTAGCAGATGCCTACATGCCACTCACCCTCTGTGCACACACGCCCACTGTGACCCACTGAGCAGCCACGTGGAGAGGTTAATCTTTGCCCGGAGTGTGTAAGCAGTGGGTGCAGCATTGGAACCCAGCACAGGGTCTGGGTCCACACTTCTCTGGTATGAACTCCTTCCTCCCCTCTCTCTCTGTCACTCTGAGTCTTTGTTTCTTTCTCACACACTCATGCATCCACCATGACATTTTATGAAGAGTCACCTGGCACCACTTCTGTTGGGGCCCTGCCCTCGGTGCTGTCACAGTGAACCATAAACATCCCCTCTTTTACTTCACTGTCACCCAGCAAAATACTTCTCCACATTTCTTGAACTTTTGCCTCAGAAGAAAAGGTGAGAGCCAAGGAAATGTGTGGGTTGTGCCACTGCTCACATCAGACAGATATTGCTTTGAAGAGGGGGGAGGATTGGCAGCTGACACAGTGTGTGCCACACACGGGGCCAGGGTGAGAGAGGCACTGTCCTGAGGGTCCCAGTGTACATTGGCACACTAAAGGCTCTGAGAAGTCCTGCTGTAGCTATCTCTGTTTAATTTGCCTTAACTTGATATTTCCTGAATTTATTGGATCATAAATGTTTTCCTTGTTCCTGTTTGCAAGTTGTCTGCGGCCTTCAGTGGTGCTGTTCACCAGCATTTCTCCTGCTCCTCTTTTGCTCAGGGTAGAACAGCCTTCCTGTGACCCAGCCATGTGACTTTCTCTCATGAACACATCATAAGCAGAAGGGATGTACATCACTTCTGGGTGAAAACCTTAAGAACCATATTCCCTTCATCCCTCCATGGTGATCTGTGGTCCTCCAAATGATTGTCTGGGAGTGAAGACAATTTAAATCAGCCCCAGCCAGGTCTGATGGACACAGAGCATGAGGGAGAAGTAAACTTCTGGAGCTTCTTGTTAATGCAGCTGAACCATATCCTATGTGATAAAAACCACCTGGTAACATCTGCAGGGACACCAGTATTCCTGAGAATGTGACCTGGCCCAGTCAGAGGTGGAAAGGCAGTTTCAGTGGTGACCCTGGTTCTCTTAATGAACTCAAATCCCAAGCCTGGGAGGCCATGGGTAGGGGAGGCTGGATCACCTGGCCCTTCCTCTGATCCACTCTGACTTCACCTTCTCTGCAAGAATCCCTTCAAAATTCCAGCTGTCTCTGATGCAGCTTCAGGGGTGTCATCCCTTATCGCTCTGACCCAAGGTTGGTGTTGGCTCTGTTCTATCCAGCTCTTCCTGTGTATGTCCTCTATCCACATGGCCAACTCCATGACATGCTCAGAACCACCTCCCCATATGCTCCCATTTCTTGGAAAGTGCCCGTCTCTTTTCCCCATCCTCAAAACCTCATCAACATATGTGTCCCCCTTGGCCAAAACATAGTAGTCCACTGGTGGGCTTCACAGAAGCTGGGCCAGTGAATCCCTTCCTATTGTTAAAATGTGACTCCAAAGTCCTTACCAACTCCTCCCCATATGCAGAATGGCAGATGGCAGGGAGAGAAGTAACCAAGGTGCTGACAATGATAACAATGACAGCTAAAGTTAGCAAGCACTTCCTCTGTGCATGGTCTGTGCCAAACACCTTCCATGTGTTAGCTTATTTCATCCTGTTGGCTTCACTCTCCAAGTATATCCCAACCCTGGTGTTCCCTTGTTGCAGAGGCATTCTGTAGATAGGCTTAGCATCTGCAATCAGTTGACTTTTAGTAAAAGATTCAGTAATGGGGGTGGGCTTCAGCTAATGAGTTGAACACTTACAGAACAAAGAACTGAAGTTTCCCAGAGTACAATTTCTCCTTTAAGTCTTCCCTATCAAGTCCTGCCTGCATTTGCAGCTTGCTGACCTGCCTTACAAACTTCAGACTGTCAGCCCCCACAGTTGCATCAGCCAGTTTCCTAAACTAAATCTCTTAATAGATAAACACATTTATCCTATTGGTTCTGTTTCCCTGGACAACCCTGGCTGGGACTTGAAATGGATATAAAGACAATGGAAAGATTTTTTAAAATAACATTTATGGAGGTGGTGGTGGCTGAGAAGGCAGTGATGGTGGTGGCAGCTGCTCTGGAGGCCACATTCCTGCTTCTTTGAGTGGGTCACCTTGAGCACCAAGAAGATCCTCATCTTTGAGGTGGTTGAGGGTGGCTTCTTGGACATCTCATGGGGATTACAAGGCCTGGCAATAACAGAATTTATAAAGGAGACCAAGAATCCAGTGGGAAATACAGATTTGCTGCTCACATGGATGGAACATATGAGTATTGTTTTAGCAACAGGATGTCCACCAATACTCCAAAGAGAGTGATGTTCTCCACCAATACTGGGGAGGCCCCAAAAAAGATAAGACCTGGAAACTAAAGTTCACCAGAACAAGCTAGAAGAAATGATTAATGAACAGCAATGACAGCTGTAAAACAAGAACAGGAGTACATGGGAGTTTGGAAGAATATACACAGAGTGATCAATGAGAACACAAAGAGCAGAGTGGTCCTTTGGCCCTTCTTTGAAGCTCTTGTTCTGGTCGCCATGACATTGGGAGAGATCTACCACATGAAGAGGTTTTTGAAGTCCAAAGTGTTGTTTAAAAACCTTTTGTCTCTTATCTCACTGTTTACTAAACCTCTTGGTCACAATAATGTCAGTCATTTCTCTGTTTTTGTTTTCTGATCTGTACCTTCACAGCTTATGTTTCTTTGTTATTAATAGTTATATGGGGGAAACAGCTTTTTAGGAAAGTTATAATGAGAATTTGACACTTGATTGGCATCATTTATTTGAATTCTTCTTCCATTATACAGTCCTTCTGGAACTCAAACACTGTAAATGAAATATAGGAGTATGGTCCTTTCTATGTCTTTTTCTTTTATTTTCCTAATAAAGTGCAGTTTGTGCAAGAAATCAGCACAAGTGCTGACAGCACTCCACTAAAAGTTATATTCTGATATTCTGCATTCTTGGGATCCTTCCCCTGCAGTTCAAGTAGTTAAAGATTCATTTTGTTGACTTCTTATGAGAAAAAAACCAGTGTGCATCAGGATATTTTCTGCCCATCCTAATGGCACAGCTCTCTGACTATGGTGTAGGCAAGCATGGGTGGGTACTTTTATACTTTCTTTCTTGTTTTGCTTTAAGATAAGACTTGCTGCAACATACATTCCCCACCCCCCTAAATTTTTACATTGAACCTTAAGTCTCAGTCACCTCTACTTAAATTGATGACACAAGCAGCTAGTAACCAGTTTTTTGTTTTTTGCCTAAACTTGTAAGAAGTTCCTATCAAAGCCTATTCTCTGGGTGTTTCAGCAAATGATAGCTCTTCCTTTCTGTGCTGGCATGTCCACTTTCTCTGCTCTTGGCACACAGGAAGTGTGTATTCACACAATTGGAAAAATCCTGATTCCTAATGCCAAAGGGTTAAAACCTCTTGGATTTCATTTCAATGATTTATAGCCACTATTTTATTTTTCATCAATAGCATTTTGGGCCACTATTTAATTAGCATACTGAACATTGGTGTCAGTCCTTGTGTTTTGTTTTGGTTTCTCTTGGGTCTTTTGTTTTTGGCACATGGAAATTTGTATAAAATTAAATGACTCTCTTGGTCTCTGATGATGGATTTAAAATTAAAGAAGCATCTGGTTTGGTGTGCGGATGATCCAGGATTATGTCATGACTGATAAATATTAGTTACTTGCAAATTTTTTTTCATCTTTGCAAAGGGAAAACTACAAGTAATGAGTTCTATATAACTAAATTTGTTACAGGTTTTCATGTTCAGGATAAACATTACTTTTTAACATGGATGAAAATATTTGCAACAATTTTTTGATAAGGTGACTTGTTTCACCTCAGGACAACTGTTGGATGCCAGTTACTTTTGTGTGTGTGAAAACATATCACAATTAAATTAAATGATGTGTATTTGAAATTGGTTGTGTATTTAATATGCCCCAAGCTCAATAAATAAACAGTTCTTTCTATTAAAAAATCACATTTATTATGAGTTATATTCTGATTTTAAAAATAATACATGTTCATCATAGAAATCTAGAAAACAAAGTGTATGAGTAAAATATAATTATGAGTAATCATAAAATGATAACCAGTGTAAATATTCCAGAATACATCCTTTTAGTCTTTTTTCTATCTATATACCCATATATATATAGATACCTGTATAATTTTATTTATTTTTAACCATACTTGGCCAATACTCTTCTTCAAGTTTTGCAATCTGTTTGTTAACCAAAGACTATTGATCTCTCACATCAAATATATTAGAAATCTTTGTTCTTGATAGTGGAATATTCCAGAGTGTGCATGCACCCTTATTAGAAGAAGCCTTTATCTGGGAAGGTGGGAGAAACCAAAGAATATTTGGATTTGCTGAGGAGAGATGCTGCAGTCCAGGAGGGGTGGAGGTGGCAGGACAGAAGAGACTCATGGGTCCAGCTGGAGGAGGTGGGATGGGGTAGCATTTAAGGCACAGGTGCAGAGGGAAGTCTTGGCCACTTCTCAAAGAGTATGACACTTCCTTGTCTTAGTGCACATTTATAAAAAACATAAACCATATGCCCATTGTAAAGAGTATTTCAAAAACCAGAAAGAAAATGAGTCCCTTTAGTACTATCAGCCATTTAATGTCTTTCTTTTCTGATAACCTTCACAAAGGTAGTGTATATATCTGTCTATACATAAATAATTTGCTTATTATAAATACTCATAAATTTAGTTACACCTGCTAATGACCCATGATGAGGTTCTAACAGAAGAAAATTTGCTGGGAAATTCCAGAGTAAGAGTTTCCAGTAAATGTGTGAGGAGATGTTACAAGCACTTAGGCCGAGGGCTCCAGGAGGTGTCAGGTTTGACTGATGTCCACCCCCTGTCCATCCCAGAGAGGTGACAATTGCTTTGTTCTGGCACCTGGGTAGCTTGGAGAGCCTGGCCCCTCACTCAGACCATCATGAAATAAGGAGCCAGAGTTGAAACTCAGACTTCTGCCCCTGAAGGAGAGGCTTTTAGGCCCCTGTTTTTACAAGTAACCCATGCATTCAAGGAGTCCAAAATCTAATCACAGAAAAGAGGATGTGCTCTCAATTGTTTACCCTGGAACCATTTTGAATTTAAATTATGTGGCTTCTTGATGAAGGTCTTTCTAAGAAGTTACTAGTTCTTCAATGCCAGGATACTTACACAACTAAGGGTGAGTATCCCCTACCTATGGCCTAAGCACTTGCAGAACCTCTTACTGTGGAATTTCCCAACTGGTTTTCTTTTGTTACACAATGTAGGTAAGAGTTTTGACTTTGCCAGTACCTAGGAGTTTGAGTGTATCCTTTTTTAATTGTCCTACTCAAGGACATAAATAAGAAAATCCACACCCCCTTCACTTTGAGTAACATTACCTTAAGTTTGCTAATAATACATTATACCTGGGGCAAAGGTCAGTTCCCTGAATCAAGTGTTCTTTGTCAATAAAGCTGGAGGACTAGAGAGGACAGAGAGAAGGTTATTGTTTGGGAGTATGGGATGGGAAAATGACACAGGTCAGAAGTCACAGGAAATAAGCCAAGTTCACGTCTGAGAGGACAAGTAGAAAAGAGAGTTGTTGCTTCATTTGTATGTGGTTTAAGCTTGGCATTCTGAGATGACTCTCTGCTCAGTAGGGATTTTCAATCTCCTATTCTATTAACATTTCACTGCTTCAAGCAATACACAACCCAACAGATAATAAAATTTCCTTTTTTTAATACAGAATCCTTTAATATTTTAGCTAGGTCAAAATAGATGTTTTCGAATGGAAGTAATTTATTTCTTTAGTACTAAGTGTCAGGCAGGAATCTGACTTGCAGGCAGCCCTACTTCGAAAAGCATCACAACCCTCATGCTGCCCAGAACCTCTCCTGTATGGGGAAGTAGAATCATGCCACTCTCTTCCTTCCAACCCCAGGGGTGCACAAAGACCAAGGCCAGCCCAGTCCCCAGCAGAAGGACCCACCTGTCCAAACACCAGCCATTCTAGGAACCCCACACTGGTCAGTACATTAACAGGGCTGTGATGTTGAGCCAGCAATGGACCCCCCTTGCTTGTTCCCCAGGTGGGATATTACAAACAACTGACCCAACTGACACACACACTTACATGTTAGCTTTCCAGGAAAGGTAGACTTCCACTTATAATAAAGTATCTTCCTAGTTTTTCATAAAAAGACTTCCATTACATGTGTCTTTGATAAACAGTAAATTGAGTGCAGAAGCCAGTGTTCTGTATATCTGAGGCATCAGCTCATTAAAAGGCCCAGGATAGGTAAGATTACAAAAGTTGGTTAGATTTATCACCCTTTAAAGAATTTCCTAAACTCTTCTCCAGAAATGACTGAGAAACTCTTTTCCAGCCCTCCCACCCTGGCAGCTACTTTGCTGCCTAAGAAGGTCAGACCACATTGGAAGATGGATCACTGTGTGGCCTCAGCTTGTGCCCTAATGGACAGTCCACAGGACAGGTGTCCAGGCTCACAGGGGTCTTGGGAGGCCATCAGTCAGTCATGTTCTGGTTTTTGTGTGAAAGGCTGGTGCCCTGGTGCTGGAGATCGGCATCTGAACCACAGGAAGAAAGCCAGCTTAGCTGCTGTTCCTGCAGCTCTGATATCTTCCATCACAGATTAGGTCGACCCACTTGACACTGAGTTCTTAACCACGAAAACTCAGCCCCCACACAGAGCTCCTGCCACTCCATGTGCTTGGGTGACATGGCCATCCTTGTCCTCTCAGTCCCCTAGACATCACCCACTGAACATCCACCAGCAAGCCCACCAATTGAATGGGTCTATCCATTGCATCCACACAAACCAGCTCACCAGCAGCATCACATTGCAGCCTGCCACCACCCACCACCAACACAGACTACTGCTGGCTGGCTGTCCCCACTCCCTCAGAATGCAACTGCCCAAGGCTCTCCCTAAAGTCTATGGCAGCCTCCCCCATCCTTTTATTCAGACCAAGTGCTTCTTGCCCTTGCCCAGGCATGGTGGCAGTCCCCTGGTTGGAGCCTCTGCTTCCAGGTGGGCCCTGTAATCCACCCTCCACTTCACAGTGTAAACCAAATCCTCACATTCACCATTTAAACCCTCCCATGGATGCCAATAATCCTAAAAACAACAAGGAAAACAATCAGGCCCCACTTCCTGAGGTAAGGATCCTCCCCATTGAAGAGGTCAGGAACAGACACCATGATTTTCAGGATAATGTTCAGTCCCCACATCTTCAGAATGGACTTCCTGCTCTGCATTGGCATTTTTCTGAATTCAGAATGTGGCCGCATTGCCTGGGCGGGCCACTTGTTAAGGATGCAGATTGCCAGGTTCTACCCCCAGAGGGGAATCCACATTAGCTGGCTCCCCCTCACCCATCCTGAGAAGCCTGGCTGATCCCTGCCACACCACCCTCCCTGGGCTGCAGGCATCCAGAGCTGTGTCCTGTAAGCAAAGCACAGACTACTGACAATCTCTGACCTTCATCCTGCTCCCTCTGCCTGAGATGCCCTTCCCCTGCTTTATCATCCAGCTCTGTCCTATGCTGCCATCAAGACTGGGTTCAAAATACTCCTCCTATAGGAAGTCTTCCTACATCTCTCTGCAGGACTCCTTGGCACTCCATGAGGTGCTGATTACTATTTTCAGCACTGTGACCTCTGATTTACCTAGCTGCCACCCCAAGACAGAGGATCCTTCCACTAGCAGACAAGGGTCTCACCACCAATCATGTGCTCAGCAAAAGGTTTCTGGAATGTCAGGGTCTTGTGCCCAGAGGAAGGGGGTGCCTTTGTAGCCCCCACACTTACAGTCAGATGATTTACCTGGAAGTGGGGAGCAGACAAGCCACCATATGAGAATAAATCTGGCAGGTCACCCACAGCAGACACTGGATGCCCTCAGGAATATCCGGGAACCATGTCACCAGCCTGTAGGAATAAAGCCCAAAGTCCCAAAGGCAGGAATGTGGGAAGCTGGCAGTGTAGGTAACTCCAGGGCTCAGTCCCACCACCAAAACAACTATTAATCAGGCTGGAACTGTTTGGAACAACTATTCTGAAATTCCAGAGGCCAGAAGAACACTGTATAGCATCTAGGGAAGTGAAGGAGGAAGAGGCTGATAAACTGCAGTGCCCATCCCCCACTCTCACAAAAGACACCAGCTTGGGGTCCAGTCCCTGCCTAAATCACTGATGACAGAAAGTGGCATAAAAATCCTTTTCCTCATGACCAGGGGTGAGCACAGCTGATTACTGATCACATCTTCTTAGCAAATTCAAATCATTGGGAGACCAGCTTTAATGGTAGCTGTTGTTTCAGCCCACCCTAACAGGGGCTGTGGTGGTGAAGACTTGGAGAAGCTGTTCTTCCCCAGGGCTGAGGGGTATAATTAGTTGAATGGCTGCCTCTGCTGAGAAGGCCAGGAGAGCTCAGCTTTGCAGAGCCATTGGGGAAACTCTTAGCACCCTTCCTGATCCCATCCTTAGGGCACGTTGGAACTGGACTGCACTCATTTGTGGGTTCCTGGACATCTTTTGGCTAGGAAAGACTGGCTTGGGAAAGTCCTCTCCATTGTGTCCTCCTCCCAAAATTTGCCCTCCAGGGAAAAGGAGCTTGAGACAAACAGGGTAAAAAACTACAGAGATGGACAGTCTGGGGGAAAGACCTGTGGACTTCAGACATCCAGGAGAGCTCTGTTCCATGGGAAACAGGGGAACTCCAAAACAACTAACAATCAAAAGCCCAGGACTAGATAGAGGCCATGAAAGATAGCAAAACCCTGCACATTGCATTCATCTTAGGCAGTCTTTCCTGATAGGAGGGTTGCAGCCCAAGAAAATTCCTATCTTATTACCAGCTGGTTATAAAACCAAGAAACAGGCATTAGAGGGGATAAATCCCAGAGTAAACATTTTAAAATATTAAAATGTACAGTGTGCAAAAAAAAGTATAAACAATGAAACAGGAAATGATGGCCCATCCTGTGGACGAAAATAAAAATCCAGAAAACACCTAAGAAGAAGACAAGAATGTGGCACACCAAACTAAAGCTTTAAGAAAATGATCTTTAAAATGCTCAAGGAGATGAGAAAAACTATAGAGAAAGAACTAAAGGATATCAGGAAAACAAAGAGTCAGCAATATGAGAGTCTAAGTAAAGAGACAGAAAATTTTAAAAGAACCAAACAGAACTACTTGAGTTGAAGACAACAATAATTGATAAGAAAAAATGCCCAGGAGGGTTTCAAGAGCAGACTGGAGCTGGCAGTAAAGGTAACCATTTGAGTAACTGTAAATGCCAGTGTTATTGTAGTGTGTTGTTTGGTATATAAGTCCACTTCTTACTTCCTATGGGTGCTAAAATGCAAATGCATGAACAGTAATGATAAATCTATGATTTTGGACATACAATATACAAGGATATAAGTGGTAACAAGTACAAAAAACCTGATGGAGGGATAGAGGAGTACAGGAAAAATATGCTGTTGAATTTAAGTTTGTATCAAACCAAATATGATTGTTAAATACTTAGGATGTTAAATTTTAACCCCATGGGTACCACAAAGAAAATAGATGTAAAATATATCCAGATAGAAATGAGAAAGCATTCAATAGGATACAACACAAAAAATTCAAATAGATAAGTAGGCATTAATGGAAGTGAGGGACAAAAGAAGTATAAAACTTACAAAGGCTAAATACCAAAATGGCAGAGGAAATCCTGCATTGTCCATAATGACTGGACATGTAAATGGATTAAGCTCTCCAGTCAAAAGGCAGAGATTTGGAGAATGGATAAAAAAGCATGACACAACTATATGCTGTCTGCAAGAGACTCACCTTAAAATCAAATATACAAGTAGGATGAAGGTTAAAGAATGGAAAAAAATATACCATGCAAGTAATAACCCAAATAGAGCTGTGTGGCTGTTTTAATATCAGATAAATTAGATTTTTTTAAAAATTCATTTTTATTGAGGTATATTCACATACCATGCAGTCATACAAAGCATACATTCAGTTATTCACAGTACCATTATATAGTTGTCCATTCATCACCAAAATTAATTTTTGAACATTTTCATTATTACACACAGAAAAATAATAAGAATAAAAGTTAAAGTGAAAAATAACAATTAAGGTAAAAAAGAACACTGGGTGCCTTTTTTTTTTTTTGCCCCTATTTTCCTACTCATCCATCCATACACTGGACAAATGGGAGTGTGGTCCATATGGCTTTCCCAATCACAGATAAATTAGATTTTAAATAAAAAACCATTATGAGGGCCAAAGATGGTCATTACATATTGATAAAGGGGACAATTCAAAAGGAAGCTGTAACAATTATAAATATATATGCACCTAAGAGCAGGGCCCCAAAATATATTAAGAAAATAGTGACAGATTTGAAGGGAGAAATTGATGGTTCTTCATTAATAGTAGGAGACTTTTATACACCACTCTCAATAGTGGATAGAACATCAGAAGATCAGTAAGGAAGTACAAGGTTTGAGTGATACTCAAAACCAACTAGACCTATCAGACATATATAGAGCACTTCACCCAACAAAAACAGAATACAAATTCTTCTCAAGTGCACATGGATCATTCTCCAGGATAGACCATATATTGGGTCACAAAACAAAAATCTATGAATTAAAAATATTGAAATCATATATGTATATTCTCCAACCACAATGGAATGAGCTAGAAATCAAAAATAGAGGGAGAAATGGAAAATTCACAAATATGTGGAAATCAAACATACTCTTAAACAACCAATAGGGTAAACAGGAAATTGGAAGAGAAATTAGGAAATATCTTGAGGCAAATGAAAATGAAAATACAACCTACTAAAACTCCTGGGATGTAGTGAAGGTAGAATTATCTCACCTCTAAATGCTTATATTGAAAAAGAAGAAAAACTTTGAATCAAAGACTTAACATTAAAGCTGGAAGAACTACAAAAAGAAGGGCAAACTAAACCCAGAGTAAGCAGAATGAAGGAAATAACAAAGGTTAGAGTGGAGATAAATGAAATAGAAAACAAAAAGACAATAGAGAGAATCAACAAAACCAAAAGTTGGTTCCTTGAAAAGATCAATAAAATTGGCAAACCTTTAGCTAAGACAAAGAAAAAAATAGGATACAAATAACAAAAATCAGAAATGAAAAGGGGGGACTACTACCAACCCTGCAGAAATAAAAGGACACTAAGAGGATACTATGATCAACTGTATGCCAATAAATTAGATAACCTAGATGAAATGGACAAATTCTTAGAAACACACCAAGTACATACATTGACCCAAGAAGAAATAGAAGATCTCAACAAACCAAATACTACAGAGATTAAGTCTGTAAGCAAAAAGCTCCCAGCAGGGAAAAGCTCAGGACCATGTGTATTCACATGGGAATTAACTTCAATTCTGTTCCAACTCTTCCAAAAAATTGAAGAGGAGGGAACACTTGTAATTCATTCCATGACACCATCATCCTCATACCAAAGCCAGATAAGGATACCTTAAGGAAAGGAAAACTATAGGTAAATATATGAATATAGATGCCAAAAGCAACAACAAAATACTAGCAAACTGAATCCAACAGCACGTTAAAAGAATTATACACCATGACCAAATAGGATTTATCCTTCATATACAAGGGCGGTTCAACATAAGAAAATCACTTAATATAATACATGGCATTAACAAAATGAAGGGGAAAACCCACATGATCATCTCAATTGATGCAGAAAAGGCTTTTGGCAAAACCCTTCATGATAAAAACATTTAGAACACTCAGAATAGAAGGAATCTTCCTGAACATGAGAAAGGACATATATAAAAATCCCACAGATAACATTATACTCAATGGTAAAATATCACAAACTTTCCCTCTAAGATCAGGAACAAGACAAGGATGCCCATTGTCACCACTGTTATTCAACATTGTACTGGAAGTTCTTGCCAGAGAAAATAGGCAAGGAAAAGAAATAAAAGGCATCAAAGTTGGAAAGGAAGGACTAAAATGTCCCTATTTGCAGATGATATGTTCCTAAATACAAAAAATCCTGAGAAATCCACAGCAAAGCTCCTAGAGCTAATAAATGAATTCAGCAAGGTGTTGGGGTACAAGATCAATACCCCCAAATCAGCAGTGTTTCTAACCATAAACAATGAACACATGGAAGAGGTAATTAAGAAAAGAATTCCATTCACAAGAGCAACTAAAAGAAACAAATATATAGGAATAAATCTAACCAAGGATGTAAAGGACTTGTACACAGAAAACTACAAAACACTGCTAAAAGAAATCAAGATCTAAATAAGTGGAAGGGCATTCCATGTTCATCGATTGGAAGACTAAATATCATTAATATGTCAACACTACCCAGAGAATTTTATACATTCAATGCAATCCCAATCAAAATTCCAACAACCTTCTTTTCAGAAATGGAAAAGCCAATCATCAAATTTACATGGAAGTGTAAGGGGCCCTGAATAAGTAAACCCATCTTGTAAAAGAAGATAGAAGTTGGAGGATTCACACTTCCCAATCTTAAAACTTGTTGCAAAGCCACAGTAAACAAAACAACATGGTACTGGCAATAGGACAGACATATAGACCAATTGAATTGTATTCAGAGTTCAGGAATTAATTCTCATGTTTATGGCCAATTGATTTTTGACAAGGTTTTAAAGGACCCTCAATTGGGAAAGAATAGTCTCTTCAGCAAATGATGCTGGGAAAACTTTATCTCCATGTGCCTAAAAAAGGAGGACCCTTCTACCTGATACCATATCCAAAAATCAGCTCAAAATGGATCAAAGACCTAAATATAAGTTAGGACTATCAAACTCCTAAAAGAAAACATAGGGAAGCATCTTCAAAACCTTGAGGTAGGCAGTGGCTTCTTAGACTTTCTACCCAAAGCACAAAGCAACAAAAGACAAAATAGATAAATGGAACCTCATCAAAATTAAAAACTTTTGAGCCTTAAAGAACATTATCATTAAAGTAAAACAAAAACCTACACAATGGGAGAAAATATTTGGAAACCTCACATCTGATAAAAGTTTAATATCCAGAATATATGAAGAAATCCTTCAACTTAACAGAAAGACAAAGAACCCAATTAAAAAATGGGCAAAGGCTTGAATAGACATCTCTCTAAAGAAGATATGTAAATGGCCAGAAAGCACATGAAAAAATGCTGAAAATCATTAGCCACCAGAGAAATGTAAATAAAAACCACAATGAGATGTCATTTCACACCCTTTAGAATGGCTATTATTATAAAGAAACCCACAGAGGAAAATGGCAGTATAGAGAGGGGTGGAAGCTAGTTTGTCTCCCTGAAACAACTAACAAGCAACCAGGAACAACTAGTAAATAATCTGGAATAATTGTGTGGGGACAAACATGACTGTCCACCCATCATACACCAATGTAAATTGGGAGGAATGCCTGAGATCACAGCATAAAATCTGTAAGTAAAAACTGCAGATCCAAGCCAGGAGTCCCCTCCCTCCACTGCCTGAACTGCAAAGCCTCATGGTACTAGAGAGTAGAACTCTCTGAGGAAGTGAATATAGCTCAGCTGAGCTCCAACTGGGGTTTCAATTAACAAACAGACTGCTCAATACAAGATATGAATCCCCAACAAGCAGGCAGAGGCTTTTGGTGAGACTGACCTTGGAGAGCCAGAGGGTGGCCATGGACTGGCCCTGAAGGTGGCTCTCTGACCCTTTTTTGGCTCAGTGGAGAAAGCCTCAGCCATTTTCAGTTCCCAGCACTCTGACCAGACAAGGGTGGCGATAGCACAGGCAGAGAGTCTATTCAAATATAAATGACCTCACTCCAGCAGGTGTATTTTCTGTAAGAGGAAGACAGTGGTGCCAAGCTCTACTACATGCCTTCCATTCAGAACCAGACCCCAGAACCTGGGGGAAATAGCTGTGGGCCACACCTCCTTACACCAGTCTGGAGCTACAGGCTGACAGGCACCACCTGCTTGGCAGAAAATCACAGTGACTTGAGGCTTCACATGGTTTACCAATCTTCTAAGACAAACCCTAAGGGAGATGTTATACTGTTGCCTCCTGCTGAGACCTGAGCACATTCTGGTCTGGGAAAACCTGATTGGGTAACCAAGGAAATCAGATGAGTAGACAACAGAAAACTACAACTTACACTAAGAAAAACATACTTATGGCCCAGTCAAAGGAAAAAACTTACACTTCTGAGATACAGGAATTTAAACAACTAATACTAAATCAATTCAAAAAGTTTAGGAAGGTATGGCAAAAGAGATGAATGATATAATGAAAACACTGGGCATATATAAGAAAAAAATTGAAAGTTTGAAAAAACAACTGGCAAAATCTATGGATATGAAAGGCACAGCACAAGAGCTGAAAGAAACAATGCAAACATACAACAGCAGATCTCAAGAGGCAGAAGAAAACACTCAGGAACTGGAGAACAATGTGCCTGAAAGCCTACACACAAAAGAACAGATAGAGAAAAGAATGGAAAAATATGAGCAACATCTCCAGGAACTTAAGGACAAAACAAAATGCAGGAATGTATGTGTCATGGGTGTCCCAGGAGACAAGAAGGGAAAAGGGGCAGAAGAAATAATGGAGGAAATGATGAAAATTTCCCATCTCTTATGAAAGACATGAAATTGTGGATACAAGAAGTGCAGCATACCCCAAATAGAATAGAACTGAATAGGTCTACACCAAGACAATAAATAATCAGATTATCAAACATCAAAGATAAAGAGAGAAACCTGAAAGCAGCAAGAGAAAAGTGATCCATCACATACAAAGGAAGCTTGATAAGACAGTGCAGATTTCTCAATAGAAACCATGGAGGCAAGAAGGAAGTGGGATGATACATTTAAGATACTGAAAGAGAAAAACCACCAACCAAGAATCCTATATCCGGCAAAACTGTCCTTCAAATATGAGGGAGAGCTTAAAATATTCTCTGACGATGACTGAGTTTGTGAAGAAGTTACCTGCTCTACAGGAATCACTAAAGGAAGCACTGCAGACAGGAAAAGATAGGAGTGAGAGGTTTGGAACACAATTTTTGGAGATAGTAGCACAGCAATATAAGTACACTGAACAAAGATGACTGTGAGTATAGTTGAAAGAGGAAGGTTAGGAGCCTATGGGACACCAGAACAAAAGACAAAAGATAAAGACTGGGATTGTATAACTCAGTGAAACCTAGGGTGCTCAACAACTGTGATAAAAGGTCCAAATGTGTTTTTACATGAGGTAGAATAAATGAATGTCCACATTGTAAGTTGTTAAAAATAGGGAGGGATTGAGGGGAAAATACAATCAATGCAAACTAGAGACTATAATTAACAGAAACATTGTATTATGCTTACTTTAATATAACAAAGGCAATATACTGAAGCTAAATGCATATGGGAGGAGGGGACATAAGGGAAGGGTATGGTGCTCCTGGCATTGGTGATGTTGTCTGACTCTTTATTCTACTTTAGTTTAATGCTTTCTTTCCTTTTATTGGTTTCTAGCTGTCTTGTTTCTTTTTCTCTCTCTTTCTTTTTTCTTTTTCTGTTGTCTCTCTACCTTGTTTGACTCTTCCCCATGAAAGAAATGGAAATGTCCTCATATAGATAGTGGCAATGGGGCTGAATACATAAATATGTGACTATACAGGGAACCAATGATTGTTTACTTAGGATGGAATGTCTTAAAAAAATGGATTGATGCAGAAACCTTGAGGGCACTATATTGAGTGAAATAAGACATACACATAAGGACTAATATTGCAGGGTCTCACTGATATGAACTAATAATAATATGTAAACTCATAAACATGAAATATCAGTTACCAGGATATAGAATGAGGCTAAAGAATGGGGAGTGGTTGCTTATTATGAGCAGAATGTTCACCTAGGGTGAACTTAAACATTTGGAAATGGACAAAGGTGATGGTAGCATGTTATGAGAATAACTAACAATGCTGAATGGTGTGTGAAGGTGGTGGAAAGGGTAAGCTCAGAGACACATATGTCACCAGAAGGAAAGTTGGAGGCTAAAAGAGGAGAATGTATAAAATAGTGAATCTTTTGGTGGACAATGTCCATGATTAACTGTACAATATTAGAAATTCCTCTCATGAACTAGAACAAATGTATGACACTATAACTAGAAGTTAATAATAGAGGGGCATATAGCAAAAAAAATATATACCTATTGCAAACTATATACTACAGTTAGTAATATTTTAACATTATTTCATCAACAGTAACAAATGTACTAGAGCAAAACTATGAATCAATAATGGAGTGAGGGTGGTTAGGGGTATTAGAGGATTGGAGTTTCCTTTTTTTGTCTTTATTTCTTTTCTGGAGTAATGAAAATGTTCTAAAAATCGAAAGAAAATATTAATTGTAGTGATGAGTGCACAGCTGTATGATAGTACTATGGGCAATTTGTTGTATACTTTGGTTCTTTGGATAGTTGTATGGTATGTGAACAATTTCAATAAAAACTGAAAAAACAAAAAAGAAACCCACAGAAAATAACAACTGTTGGAGAGGATGTTGTGAAACTGGAACATTCATTCATTGCTGGTGGGACTGTAAAATGGTGTGGCTGCTGTGAAAGACAGTTTAGGAATTCCTCAGAAAGTTAGTTTAGAACTACCATGTGACCTTGCAATCCCATTAATGGATATGTATCCAAAACAATGAAAGCAGGGAAGTGAACAGATATTTGGATACCAATGTTCATAGTGGCATTATTCACAATAGCCAAAATATGGAAGAAACCAAGTGTGTTTGTACTGATGAATGGATAAAAAAAATATGGTATATAAGCAAAATAGAATATTATTCAGCCATATAAAGCAATGAAGTCCTTTAAGACATCATGTTGAGTGAAATGAGACAAGGACAAAAGGACAAATGCTGTATGATCTCACTGAGTTTTAACAATTACAGTGAGCAAACTCATAGAATCAGAGCCTAGAATATAGAATGTAGGTTACAAAAAGACAGGGTGGGGAAAGGGAATGGGAAGTTAAGGCTTAAAATGAACAGGGTTCCTATCTGGAATGATGGAAATATTTTTGTAATGGATGGTCGTGATGGTAGCACAACACTGTGAACGTATTAGCAGCACTGAACTATATATCTGAATATGATTAGAAGGGGAAATGTTAGATTGTATATATGGCAACAGAATAAATATTGAAAAAAATCCATGGAACTACACTACACTGTAAGTCCTAAGTTAAACTTTAATTAATAGTACAACTATAAAAATGTATGAATTGCAACAAATGTTCCATACCAATGCAAGATGGTGGTGGTGGTGGTGGTGTGGTGTATGGGAATCCTGTAGTTCATGCATGATTGTTCTATAACATGCAAATTCTCTCTTAAAAAATAAAAAACAAATAAACCTATAAAAAGAACCCCCAAACACCACAGCATACTCATGCGTACACACACATGCATGCACTCAATGTATATACATTCATAACCACATCACTGGTCTATGAGTATAAATCCAAAACCACTCCTAGCATGCTTTCACTTGCACACACATGTGCACACATGCATGAGCTGTTCACTGTATCAGCATGAAGAGAAGCCAAAAACAAAAAGAAGACAATAACCCAAAATCAAATGCAGACTTCTTTAAACACTACCCTTGGTCTGGGCAAATTGCCAGTCACCTCTAACCCAAATCCAAGAAGGTGAATTTGCAGTTAAATGACAAAGATAAGCCTAACAAAAAGCCCTAAAGCAAATTTAGATCACTTTTACAGCCACTGTCAAAAAACAAAAAAGCTGAAAAAGAGCCCAGACTTCAATTAGTGATATGAATGAAGCAGGTCTGGTTAGGACCGGGGCAAGCCAGGCTAAAGGGTAAAGGTTGAAACTGATTGTATTTTAAAACTTCAACTTCCATATGAGACCAAGGGAATAGATATCTATTTGGTACAGGATCTAAATTTTCTAAACGGTACAACTCTACAGTCGATTTGTTCAAACACCACAATTGCATGGAACTTTGAACAGGAAGTGAGATACGGTAGGTTAGTATAGGCTGGAGTGAAATAGTGACACATCCCAGAGTAATTTGGGCAGATAATAAAAAATATATTTACAGCCTCCCCCTCCCCAGCCCCGAGGATCTGGGGGAAGGTGCGGATGTGTTGGACATCCTCACCTGGGCTGGTGTTGATGTTGTCACAAACATTGGGACTGGCAGTTTGATGTGCTGAGCCCTCGATCATGGGACTTGCCCTTATGAAGCTCGTTACTGCAAAGGAGAGGCTAAACTTGCATGTAATGGTGCCTAAGAGTCTCCCCCTGAGTACCTCTTTGTTGCTCAGATGTGGCCCTCTCTCTCTAACTGAGCCATCTCGACAGGTGAACTCACTGCCCTCCCCGCTACGTGGGACCTGACTCCTAGGGGTGTAAATCTCCCTGGCAATGCAGAATATGACTCCCGGGCATGAATGTGGACCCGGCATCGTGGGACTGAGAGTATCTTCTTGACCAAAAGGGGGATGCAAAATGAGACGAAATAGTTTCAGTGGCTGAGAGATTTCAAATGGAGTCAAGAGGTCACTCTGGGGGACATTCTTATGCACTATATAGATAACACATCTTAGGTTTTAATGTATTGGAATAGCTAGAAGTAAATACCTGAAATCACCAAACTCCAACCCAGCAGTCTGGACTCCTGAAGACAATTATATAATAATATAGATTACAAGGGGTGACAGTGTGATTGTGAAGACCTTGTGGATCACACCCCCTTTATCTAGTGTATGGATGAGTAGAAAAATGGGGATAAAAACTAAAGGACAAATGGGGTGGGATGGGGGGATGATTTGGGTGTTCTTTTTTCACTTTTATTTTTTATTCTTGTTCTGGTTCTTTCTGATGTAAGGAAAATGTTCAGAGATAGATTGTGGTGATGAACGCATAACTACGTTATCATACTGTGGACAGTGGATTGTATACCATGGATGATTGTATGGTGTGTGAATGTATTTCAATAAAACTGAATTTAATTAAAAAAATTTAGATCACTTTGATACAGGAAGTTCACTGTATTTACATGGAAATGAAAGAAAAAGTCCTCGGCTTTCCTAGTTTCTACTTCTCTTGTAGAAAAGTGTGGCAAGATGGCAGCTGGTGGAAAGTACCTGTGGTCAAGATACCGCCCCCCACTTCAAACCCTACTTGGTCATATGTGAGTCCAGCAAGGGAAGCCAACTGGAAGGCCTGACCCCTGCCTTGCACAGGGCACAAACTTCCAGGCGGTCCTTGAGATCCTGCTGAGGGGTCAGCTCATTCTCGCTTTCAGCAGCATTTCCCTAGGAATGAGTCCCTACTCCTTGGGGGTGCCCCAAGTCTGAGATTTTAACAGCTTAAATGTTAGTTATCTAAACGGCAAGTGCACTGGAGGCCCAGGGTCCAGTAGGCTCTGCTCAGCCGGTGGGTCAGCACTCACACCTCCTCCAACTTTTATGCTCATTTGCTCCACATTTCCTGGACTCCCAACAGCCTCCCCAACTGCACCCCAAATTCCTGATATTTCTAAGCTCAATTTCTATTTCAGTTAGTCAGAACAATTGCTCCTTTAAAAAAGAATCAAGTGTTTTCTATATTCTAGCACCCCAAAGAGGTAAGGTTTCTTATCCAGCTGTCACAGATGAGAGGACTGATACTTGAGATTGATTAACTTCCCTGTAGCACCATGGTCTGCCTAGTTCTAAGGCCCATACTCTCTTATCTATCAGCAACTTTTTGCTGTCATTACTATTATATGAAAATAAAAATTCACTACAACAGCATGAACATCATGCATCCTACCCATTGATTCTCATGACTGCCCTTGATCTAGGGGAGTTCTCTTATCACCCATGTTTTCTTGTTGAGGAAACTGCAGCACAGAGAGATTCAGTTGTCTCAGGTCACACAGCTACGGTCACTCATGGAACTAAGATTTGAACCATGGCTGTCTGACTCCTGAGCCATGTGCCTGACCATGCTGTCACCCTGTTCCTGAGGGAGCCCCAATAAGTTCTATGCACATCTTCCTTTAACATTTCCATGTCCCTTGCTGAGTATGAATCACATAAACAAATTATGCCTAGAATGAAAGAAGAGATTGTGTATACTCTACCATGTTAATGTGATTTAACATTCTAGTCAGCTCTGTGCCCTAAGAGCTGAGGCTCCAACATCTCTGGGCCTCAGTGTCCCCAAGTGGTGATGAGGGGCTGGAGATGTTGCATGAGGCCATGGCCAGTTTATCATGTCTCCAGGAAGTTTCTGAGATTGTGACAGGTGATAGGATACTCATATCTTCAGGAGGACAGTTAGGCACCTTTTCGGGGCCTTCCATATAGACTGTGAGCTCCAGTCAGCAGGGACTTTGTCCTGCTTGGCTGGGGGCCATGCCCAGGCTGAGGGCTTAACCTGTGCTATCTCATTTCATCCTCACACCAACCCCTGAGGGAGACTCAGAGCACATGAAATTCTCACCTCTGGACAAGAGCAACCACAGACTCCCGAAGTGGCATGAAGGGTAGCACCATATAGGACATTATCCTCAGAGGGAAGAAGTTCCACATCTTGCTCATATGGCCATCTGCATCCTTCATTGCTTCACTCAGTGCTGAACAAGAAATTGGGTCACACCATGTAAGACATGTCTCCCACCAGGGTAAAAAGCAAACCCTTTTACTCTAGTAGTGCTTGAAATTTCCATGAAATAGTCCTGGCATCCTGAGGGGAGTTAATTTGTATCCCTCACAATAGTCATGTTCAATTCCTAACTACCAGTACTGTGGGTGTGAAGATGCTGTTACTTCTTAAGGTGCCCAAACTAAGTATAGGTGACCTTAATCCAATGAGGCTGAAGTCCCTATAAGCCAAGGAAACTGGTCCCAGAAGTAGAAGGCAGAAGTCAGCAGAAGCTGAGGAGCAAACACAAGGAAAGAGAGAAATAGCCAAAGCCAGAGGATTGCCAGAACACTACAGACTCTGGGGGAGAAAGCAAGGCCTGCTAACACCTCAATGTCAGGCTACTAGTCTCAAAAACTGTGAGACAACAAGTTCCTGTGGAGGAACCCATCCAGTCTCTGGTGTCTGTCATAGCAGAGCTGGCAAGATAAGGCTGAGCCCGAGTCAGAAGCATTCCCAGTGAGAAATGGGCTGTTCCCACTCATGGCAAGGGCTTGTCTTGATCAAACTGGGAACACAGCCCAGAAGAGCCCCTAGATGGCCTCCAGGTTTCCAATGAACAACTCTCTTTCACACTGACAAATGACTTTGGAGGAATAAGTGAACTTCTTTCTCAAATACTCCTGCTTTATGAGCTTCTCCTTGCACCTCTCACCTGTATTGATTTCCTTATTCCCAGAGCCCCCATTGTTTTTTTATTTCCAGTGATCACCTCATGATGCCTCAAATCATATTACCCTGAGCAGTTGCTGTTTCTCATCTATTAGATCATTAGAGCCTCAAGGGCAAGGAATTGTGCCCAGTGCATCTTTTTCTTTCTCCAGATGCTGACATGGAGGCTGGCTTATACATCCATGTACCAGTCCATCCAATATTTGCTGACATTATGAAATATCCCACCTTTCCATGGAGGTTTAAAAGTGCATTTGGAGGAAGGGAGAAATTAGGAGAGTCATCTTGAGGAAAGAGTCTCTGGGATGGGTCAGCAGGCAAAGAGCAGTGACTGGAGCAGCACTCAGAAAGAATGAGACAGGCCCCAAGGCAGAACACCCATGGGTGGAGAGCAGCTGGAGCTCAGGAGCCATGGGTGGTGCTGGCAGGAAGGGGAGCAGAGGGCCAGGTGGGGAGGATGTGAGTGTCCTCATTGATGAAGACAAAATGTGGTCAGCTAGTGTGAGTTTTCCTTCAAGTCATGACACCATGGGGAGACTCAGCCCATTACCTGGACAGGTGGAAGGCCTGTGCCTAAGGTAGGTGGTGGTCTGGGACCCTATCTGTGCCTGTGGGAGGTGGTGGCCCAAAGTCAGCCTGTCCCTGGTTGCTCTGCCCCACCCCCTCCTGACTTGGCAGCATCACCAACCTCCACAACACACAGGAAACTGTTTTTGCCTCCAAACATCCACAGATCACAGCCTCCTGTGCCTGTTCCCAGCCCCTGAACAGTTGGTACCTATAAGGAGCTTGGGGCACAGGGTCTCCAGCAGCTCATCTCCCTCAGGCCACATCTCCAAGGCAGCTGCCTCCCAGGGAGCCTCCTGGCTCATGTTTTCCTCACAGGGAGCAATGACCTTGGACTTTCTCTCTTCAGAGGGTAAATTCAGGCTTGGCCCTGGCCTGGTGCAGATGCCTATGAAAGAAGTGGGGCAACAAACCCATCAGGATAATTTGGGAAACAGAGACTATTACCTACTCATCCACCCACTGAGCTAGAGGGTAAGCAAAAACACAGGGGAAAGTATTAACTGAAATTTCTAATAACCGACCCGCTGGTTAAGCTGTCCCAGGCCCTGAGCTAGGAACATCATAGTCAGGCTTGATAGCAGCCGTTCAACCTTTATCATTATCATCATCTCCATTTGTCAGCTAAGGAATCAGAAGCACAGAGAGGTTGTGTGACTTGCCCAAGGCCACACAGCCAGTACATGGCAGAGCCTGGAAATGAACCCAGGACTGATGTCCAAGGAGGTACTCTTTTCTTGCCACTCAGAGCAACCTGCTGGGGAAATAAACAGAAGGAGCCCTAGGTAAGGGGGCAGCCTGCAGGCCTGGCACTGTCCTAGGTGCTGGGACTCAGCAGCCAATACCAGAAAGTGGTCCCTGACAGGTAATTAGAGATGTCCAGGGCTGCATGTGGTTCAACTCTCCAACCAGCCTCAGGGTCAAAGACCAGGGGCTGCTCCTGAATGCCATCACCTTGTTCCCCAAGTCACACCTCATGTGTGTGCTTCTCATCACTATAGAATGTAAGTTCTATAATGTCACTACCAACACTGAGTTAGCAAACAATGAATTGCTTCTCCTGGGGATACACAGGCTTAGATTCCTGTGAGCAATAGATCAGTCCATAAACTTGTTTTGTTTCTGATAAAAGACACCTTATTTAATTTATATCATTGACTTGCTAACATTAGCTAACAGCCAACAACACAAGAACTTGTGCCTGAATGAGGCTGATCTAACACACTTTCTCTGTACGGCTCATCACAGCCTGATTGCACTTAGGGACACGAGACACCTCTACAGCACTATGCTTGAGGGTCATTTTAAACAGTGAACTCTCTAAAAGTAAGTAAAAAATGCAAAAACACACGGCACTAAAACTGTGAAAAGGACACTCATTTGCATTGTGAGCTGAGAAAAGGGTGCTGAGTGCACCTTGTTTGACCTCAGCTGGGAAAGTGTGAGCCGGGCCACTCAAATCTTTCACCTCTCTGCACATCACCGTGCATGACCACAAAAGTGTCACTAGTGTTGCTTTCAGGGTTACCTGCTCATTTTAATGAGTACGTGAATTTGCAAACACAGAATCCATGGATATCGCAGATTGGCTATATGTCCTTTTGATCACACTGTGTCCTTTATCTTGGCCAAAACCTAATCCAGAGGAGCAATAAATCAATGAGTAATCCACCCAACTTTTAGTATTCAAGAATAGTAGCTCCAAAGACATCTAATAGTTGCCTCCCCTCTAAGGCTACCAGATTCTGGAAGAGCTGAGATGACTCAAAGTTGCCATCCAGCCCTGGGTAGGAGAACTAGTTTACCAGGCATGACCCCCACCTGGCTGGAGCCAGCCATTCTGATTACATCATTCTGGCAACAGTCCAGAAAATCTGTTCAATTTAATTCCCTGTTAAATGAAAGGTTCATTATCATCCAAGCAGAAAGGGAAAACAAGCATGAATGCCTGCAGATGAGGTGACCCACAGGAGGAGGAAGAGACCTGGGGGCCTAAGTTCCTGGGGTCAAATCCCAGCCCTGCACCTCAGGACCATGTGGTCCTTGCTCACCTCTCCATGCTTCTATTTCCTCATCTATAAAGTGGGGAAAAGTTTCCTATCTCATTTGGTTAATATATGGATTGAGTAACACCAGCATGAAACTGCTGAGCCCTGGGAGATGTAACTGAAGTTCAGTCTTCTGTTTCCAAAAACCAGCAACCAGAGAGCCTGCTAAAAGGGCTCATCTGACTTTGGCTGCATACATACCCTGCTTTTCCAAGAATCTAAGGGCATCCAAATATCCTTGAAGGCATATCTTTCCAAGTACCTGGGAGCAAATCAAACAAGGTAACTGTAGAGAAGAATGTGTATACACCATTTATTAAACATCACCTGAAGACTGCAGAGATGCAATGAAGAACTCTTCAAATCCTGAGCCCCTGCATGTGCCTGGAAGGCCACCACAAAGTTGACCAAATGACTTTGTGCTCCCAGGAGACAGCACTTTCTCTAATCTGTGGGACTTTGCTCAGATGTTGCCTCCTCCATGGAGCCTTTTGTGGAAGCCCAGGCAGGACAGGGGCATGTTTTTCTGTGCTCCCTTTGTCCCTGGGACAAGCCTCTCTTCTGACACATGTCAGAACCTGTCCTAGTTATCACCAATCCAACAGCAGCTGCCTCTTCTCCTAATTGGATGACCCTCCCCTGCTCCCTGAGGGCAAAGGCAGTGAGGTGTGGTTCCATTAATGACTGATTTCTAGAAACAACAAAGAAAACAGTTATGCTGTACAGGCTTCCTTCTCCCCAGGAGTGTCAGCTGTTGGTATATATTGTATTGCCCTAGGCTCTTTCTCTCTGGGAACACTGACTGTCAGTGTTCTACTCTGTTCAGGTGGAAATCACGCTCAAACAAAAATGATTCAAAGGGGTTAAACCACTGAATGCTGTGTCTCTTGACCATGGCCACTGTGTGGGTTTGAATCCATTATGTACCCCAGGGAAGCCATATGCTTTTAATCCAATCTTGTGGGGGCAGGCCTATTATGGGTGGAATATTTTGATTAGATAATTTCCATGGAGATGTGACCCTGCCCAGTCAAGGTAGATCTAAATTAGCCTACTGGCATCCTTTATAAGAGTATAAAAGACAGAGACATTCTGAAGTGAGCTCAGAGACACAGAGAGAAAATGCCCAGAGACATTTTGGAGACAGCCATTGAAACCAGAACCAGGAGTGAAGCCAAGAGATGAAATCCAAAGTTTGACCCAAAGAAGCTAAGAGAGGACCCCCAGATCCTTAAATAGAAATGCCCTGGGAGAAACAAGTAAGGAGCTGACAGCAATATAACCTGGGAGCAAAGGACCAGCAGACACTAGCCCTGTGCCTTCCCAGCTGAAAGAGGTATTCTGGATGCCATCAGCTTTCTTCAGTGAAAGTATCCTCTTGTTGATGCCTTAGTTTGAACACTTTTATGGCTTTAGAACTGTAAATTTGCAACCTAATAAATTCCCATTGAAAAAACCAATTTCTGGTATCTTGCATTTTGGTAGCTTGAGCAAACCAGAACAGCCAGAAATAATCACCTGGGTAACTTAAAAAAAATTCTAATGCCCAGGCTTTACTGCTAGCCAATTAAATCACAATCTCTAGGAGTGTGGTCTGAGCTTTAGTTGTGGCTAGGTGTTCCCAGGTGATTCCAACAGGGAGTGGGGTGGAGAATCATTGAACTTCTGAGACAAGCTATTTGTTTTTCACCTCAGCTTTTCAATGATTATTTCTATTTATTTGAATATACAACTGGTATCTCCTGGCAAACAGGGAGTCAAAAGAACTGTGCACACAAGCACACACATGCACACACTCACATACACCACTCACCTTGACTTCTGGGGGGAATGCTGCTTTGAACAGAAGGGAGACATTTTCTGAGCAGATGCACAGACTGAGCTTGCTGATGTTCACATGAAGAGAGTTCATGGACTTGACCTTGGGACAGATGTCATGCTCCCCATAGAAGGGGGACACAGTGATGGTTGTTTGGGCATCAGTGAAAGGCACATTGTCAGTCAAACCTCCATCCAGGTATTGCTGTTAAGGGAGGAAATGAAGACAGGTATTGGGGAAGTTGGGGCTAGAGATTCATATGTTTTCCTGACTATAGAGGCTTCTCAGAGGTGCCAGCAGGCTGATGTGGTGGGAGACCAGGGGATATGGAATCACACTTAATCTTTGAACAAATCCTTACTGAGAATTTCTGTGCCAGGCACTCAGGGCTGCCTTGAACTGTTATGTAGCTTGTACAATGCACAAAGGTGCTTGGCCAAGAGGCAAGGTGGAGGCTGGAGGCCACCCACCATCTGCTAGCCAAGTCCTATGCCCAGGGGGGCTCCACTCAAGTGCCTTCTGTAATGTGCCTACAGGAAGCATGTGAATGAGGGCCCCTGTGGGCACTGGGGAGAGAGTTGATGGAGACCCAGCCACTGCCTTAGAGGAGACAGGAGGTCCTGGGTTCAAAGTCAAACCCCACTTCATGCTTGGGAAATCTTGGTCTGGATACTCAACCTCTATGGGTCTTCTATACAGACGACCATCACCTTGGGAGACATTGAAACTTAAATGAAATAGTGAACCCAGGACCCAGATGACCCCTAGAAGATGCCCTCTTATCCTCCAACTAAGTGGCATTTTGAGGATGAGTTTTCCTTCATCTACATCTTTAAATAATCTTATTGCCCACAGCCAAGTTGGGACAGGCAGTTGTTGTTACAATTGGGCAGAGTTTCTACCTGTGGAATTGGTGTCTAGAATGATTCCCAAACCACAACCAGCCCACCTGGTTGTCAGGATGCACCCAGAAAACTGCTTTCAAACACTAAAACTAGAGCATGTTCCTCAGCTTGTCCTTCCAAAAGGACAAGGGCAGAGCTTAGCTGAAATGAGGTCCAGAAAAGAACTTGCCATAATTACACATGTTTTCAGCATTAAGGGAGACTTCTCTTGAGTATCAGAATTATCAGATTTGTACACAGTAACATCTTCAAAGTCATAGCCACCCAATTTCTCTGGAAAATGGAGGAAGGCATCAAACCTCACTGGCCTAAGGGAACATGGAACTAAATATCAGAACTCTCTAGTTGACCCTGAATATGTAGGAAGCCATGTTTACTACTTTTTACTTAAGGCATATTCCAAGTCCAGTTGTTCTACCACATAAAAATTTTCCATCCATTTTGAAGTTTCCTGCAGTAATGTTCTGAGTTTGCTCAGTAGATTCTGAAGAATGACCTGTTGTACTTTTCTGCAGGGTTTATATGACTATATTTGAATGGTGATTGCATATCAGCTCTGGCCAGAGTGGCCTGTGGGAGGGGAAAGGTAATAACATCATAGCCTGCATTACCAAACACTTATATATACCAGACTCTGTGTTAAGCACTTTATCTGCCTTGTCGCATTCAATTCCAAAACAATTCTGTGATATTGTGCTATAAACCCACATCTTACAAGTCAATCTCAGAAAGCTTAAGACACTTGTCCCAAGTGGCACATCTCATAAGTGGGAGAGCAGGAATTCAGTTCTAGGTTTGTGTGTCATGCAGAGCCTGTGAAGATTTGGAATAGCCACATGCTCATGCTAGACCTAACAGGGATGACAGTGCATCTGGGCACTGAGTGAAGCTCTGAGAGTGTAAATAAATGCTTCTGTTCTGCAGACATATGGCCTATAACTGTATTAATGTATGAGCTGAGAGGGTCTCTAAAGTGCTTTCCTGCTCTTGGACAGTGGGATTTCATGACCTTCCTCCCTAGAACAGGGTTAAGAGGTCTTCTTGATCTTGGCACTATGGCCATTTGGGTCATGTAAGCCTGTGGTGTGGGCTGCCTTGTGCCCTGAAGAATGTTAAGCAGCATCCCCAGCCCCTATCCTCTAGATGCCAGTAGCAGCCCCCCACTTCTGACAACCCAGTGATGATGGCAGTGGGAGTAAAGGGTACAGAATCATCTCTGGTTGAAAACCACTGCCTAGAAGAATGCTGCCAGGTAGCCCAGCCCAGACCCAAAGCCTAGTCCAGCCTGGAGATCAACTCGACTCCAGTTTCTTCACCCCTGGCATGGCCCAGGGATCAGCTAGGACACCCATTTATTGAATTGAACCAAATCCCAACGCTACCAGCATCTTCTGTCCAAAAGCTTGGGCTGAAAAGGACAAAGTCACACCCTGAAAGGACTCAAAATTCTCAACCAGGAGGAAGAGCCAGAACTGAGCGGTGGGAAGTCAGGGGTCTTAAGCAAGAGACTGCTGGGTGCCCTGGAGCCTAGTTCTAGGGGAGATAGGAACATCCATGTGCAGCCACTGGCAGAACACGAGGCTGTGCCTGGGCCAGGCCATGTGGCAACACCAGGATCCAAACCATGCTTTGAGCCCTCCGTGGCTGGGTCAGTGCCCTGTGGTGACCTGAGCTTGGTGGGACTGGGAGTGGAGAAGACCGGCTGCCCTCCAGGTGTACTAATTCAGACCCCATCCTCTGGGGGTGGTGGGACACAGGCTTCAGCCTTCCTGACTCCAGGCCAGTCCTGGGTATCCTTGATTCTTGATTCCCCCCATCCCCCATCACATGGGATGAATAACCACATCTCCCTTTATTAGCAAGGACTGAATAAGATACTGCCCGTGAAATGCAGCTGATCCTCCTTATTCCTGGACTCCTTTTTGGTGCTTTGGCAATGTCTGATGCACTCTTTCCAAGGGGAGGGCCAGGAAGGCCATGCTCAGCCTCTCTGTTTCAGGTCTCACACTGTAAACAAGTGTCTTTTTTATGATACATTTAGTGCCACACTTTTTGCATTTCTTGTACTTTTGCAGCCTAGTGCTGAAGTGCTGTCTAGTGTTCCTAAGTGCAAGAAAGTTATCATGTGACTTTCAGAGAAAATATCTGCCTTGGATAAGCTTCCTTGAGGCTGGGAGTTCAGTGTTAATGAAACAGCACCTAATTTAATGAGCTCCCTTTACCTCCATCTAATTGTGGTTGCTGATTAAACTTACTCATCTTGACATTCAGAAGCCTTGTTCAAATACTGCTCTATAGTGTCCTGAATGCAAGGACACTGTTTGAAGATGGGGTTCAAGGGGGGCAGTATCTAAAATGCAGCAAATCAAAGAACATCCTAAGGAATGATTCTTTGCAAATTTCAGGAGAAAACAAAAGATATAAGGTGTCTTTAAATAGATACACACCTAGGACAAGGTTAAGGTGGAGAGAAAGTTGTGACCAAAGGATCCCAGGAACACAACCCCCCATTTCCCCTAGGGACAGTGGTTCAGTCCTGGCCAGTGCAATGTTCTGGAGACTTCAGAGAACATAGCTCCTATGAATTCTGAGATTGGCTATACTTGGCTCATACTAGCTGATTGATAAATGTGAGCTCTCTCTGCAAGTTGGTTCTGCTTATTCCACAAACAGGCCTGTATCTGCTATTCTGCTACTATTCCCATAAGTTCATAAATGTCCCTAAAATGCTAAGATTTTAGAGCTTAAACTTTGTTTTGCACCACACTGTAGAGAAACAAAATAAGACGAAAAGCTGTGTGAAGCCAGACTTACAGTCCTTTGGTTTAGAAAACATATTACTGTTATGTTTCCCCTTAAGAATGAAGCTCTACCTTACACATGTAGCATATTGAAAAGCATCTTATACTTTAAGTCGGCCACTGGGAACCTATATTTACAGCTTGGGTAAAGATTAAGTAAATAAACCAGCTTACCTGACAGGTAGCCAGGTAATTGATTATACCAAATGTTGGTTTTGCTTCCCAGGGGGCCTGGAGGGGGAACAGCTTTGGCTTCTCTGCAAGGCTGAGAAGCACAAGCCTCCATGTCTGGGAACTGGGGAAAGGGTGGGGTGGCATTGAGCCTGGTGCCTGGCAGGAAAGAGCTGTGCAATCACACCTTTAAGGGAAAGACCAGGGACCTGGGACTCAGCACAAGCAACCACCAAAAAGCAGACTTACCACACCTCTGAAGGTAGGAGGGATTAAACCACAGTAGAAGGGGACAAAGCAGGCACAGACCAAGACCTATAAAGACAAGGGAGTGAATCCACTAGCCAGAATAGAGTCTGCCTGTCTTTTTTCCCCCCTGGCTTCTTATAAGCCTTCTCCAAACAAGCAGGCAACAAAGCTGAAAACCCTCTTTGCACATGGGAGGTGCTTTGTTAAATGAGTTGAGTGAATGATGAACCAACATAGGACATGAATTTCTGGTGTATGGGTCCTCCCTACAGTGTAAGCTCCTTAGCAACAGAATCTGTGCTGGACTTAAACTTCCAGCCCCTGTTCCCCACAAGACAGCTGTGCTGGCCACTGGAGACAGGATCAAGAGTTACTGGCTCATTGGCAGATTGAGAAGAGGCTAGACTGGGGGGCTTCTCAAATGCCAATGTTCATCAGAATCATCTGGAGAGCTTGTAGACAACAGGCTCCACTCCCAAGATTCTGATCAGCCAGTCTGCTGTGGGTGCTGGAGATTCTGCATTTCTAACAACTCCCAGGTGATTCTGTCGCTACAAGGACCAACTCTTTGAGCTGTGCCATGTTAGAGAGAATTAAGCATGATGGAACACTGATTCATGTAGAGCTTGCCATGTAGGAATGGACAGGTGCTGGCTGCCCACCAAAAGCTTCTGGAAACAAGAGAGCAAAAATGGGCTGCTGACATGCTACAGGGCTGCTACAGGGGGCAAGGCTGCCATCTCAAAAAGATCTATTAAGCATCCACCAAATTAAATGGTATTTTGATATTGCAGGTGATCTCTGTTCTGGGACCTGGGAACAGAGGCAAAGAAGAAATGCTCCCACCCTTGTGTGGCCTCAGTCTAGAAGGTGTCCTCATGATGGAGCATGTATAGACTGTGTCATGGTGAGGACCACACCCTGGAAAAGTTTCCTGTAAGTGGTGGTCATGAGCCAAATCTTGAAGGATAAGTAGGGATTACTTGAAATTGACACTGTCCTAGAATATTCAGGGTTAACAGATGCTACAGACCAGACCCCTGGGTGAACACAGAGTCTATGCCACTCTGGGGCATACAACAACCCAGCATCACCTGCAGCCAACTTCCTTTGTATCTCATGAGATGAGGTAGGGGGCCTAGGACATCCCTCTCTGTGTTGCTCCCAGAATTAAACTTCACACCACCCAGAGAAGTAAACAGCTTACGTCTACAACTTCCATTTTGGACTGAAAATCAGACACCAGCAAATTTTTCCCATCAGACATTCTGGTGAGTGAGATGCACATTTTGCCAGAGACGAGCTGGTGGACGTTGGCTGGGAGGTGTTTGTGGAGTTCCTCCCGAAGGTACTTGCTCATATTGAAGGATGGGTGCAGAACGCCAAAGTTCCGTTTCCTGACATTCTGGATGATATCCACAAGGATCTGTAAGATCCGATCTGGTGGCAGAAGACAAATACACACAAAAATGTACCACAGATGAAGCCTTAGAGCAAGCAGGCTGCCCCACTTTTCTCTCCACCTGTGCTGAGCAATACGGTAGCCAGTGCTGAGTCCTTGAACTGTGACTGGTCCAAACTGGGATGTGTAAAACATGTACCTGATATCAAAGGCATAGCACACTCCCAAAAGAGTATAAAATATCTCATTAATCACATTTTAAGTTTGATTACATATGAAAATGATAATATTTTGGATATATTGAGTTAAAATATACTACTAATGTTAGTTTCACTTGCATCTTTTAGTCTTTTAGTTGTGCCGGTATGGTCACTAGAAAATGTACAGTTATCCACATGGCCTGCACTGTATTTCTATCAGACAGGGCTGCTGTAGCTCTTGCCACAGGAATGAGCCCCCACTGCCACAGGCCCAGGTAAGCAGCCCCCATCCCCATTCCTCACAAGACAGAAGCCAGGGACTCCTTGGCACCAGAGCTTCATTTAGCATTGCAGGGTGCAGGAGAAAGAATGCAGGCTTGGACCCGACTTAGAATCCTGATTCCACCAGCTCATTAGCTGAGTGTCCTCAGCAAGTGATGTTACCATCTTTCTAAGGTTCTCACTGCCTCTTGAAGCTGGGAGAGTATTTATCTACTGTTTGGGGTCAGAAAGGATTAGATAAGATGTTGTCTGTAAGGTGCTTGTCCCAAAGGGGGCTCCTCGACACTGGTGCTAACCGAAAGCCTCTGACACTAGAACCAGCAGCCTGTCCAGTGGGCATGGGGCACGTTCAGCCTCCCTCACTGGCCTGGCCCATCTGTCTGGCCTGCAGGGCCCCTCTCCAAGCCTGAGAACTGGGCAGTCATAAGTCCTGGGCTGCTGCAGGACACACCTCACCTCCTCCCTGTCCTGACTCAACTCTGACCCCTCCCAGCTCTCCCTCCATGCAGGGCCCTGCTGAGCCTGGCAGAGGAGAGAGAACTGCCCACAGCTGGTTCTCCCCGTCCTTCCAGGCAGGTCAGCACAGCTCAGGTGTGCTCTAGGTCACGGTCCCTGGGAAATGCTCCTCAGCAGCACCCAGGAGTCCCTGGTGCACAGTCCTCTTTGAGACAAGGGGTGAAGTCGGGAACCTGGGTCTCCCAGAACACTGGTAGCAGCTCCTGGTCAAAACTGCAGATCCACTCTCCAGGGACCTAGTGGTCCTGAGCCTCCCCCAGGCCCTGCCAGGCATGGCCCCAGCCCACCAGTCCTCTCCCCATTTAGGAGCCCCCCTACACTGTAGGGGACCTTTGGAACTGTCCTCCTGCTCCCAGCACTTTCAGACCTTGTCCTAATTAAACACTGGTCCAGGTGGGTGCCTGTGGGTCACCTTGGGATACAATGGTGGCTGTTGTCATTGCTAAAGCCCAGGACATGCAGACATGCCTTGAGGCCAGGCTAATCCTCCCCTGATGCCACACTTCCTGCCCCTTGCTCCTCTCCCCCTGGCTGGGGAAGGCCAACAGCCAGGGCAGCCTCTCCCAATCCCCACCTCTGGGTCTGCCCAGCGTCTGCTCACTGCTCTTGCCCAATGGCAAGGCTGCACATCTGCCCAGGGGGCATCCTGGGACCAAAGTCGCTCCCTGCTGGCTGTGCCTTCCTCCATACAGCAGTCACCAGCCAGAGCAAAGAATACATTTGTTAAGGAAGCCCAGATAAATGGGGGCTAACAAGGGGCATTATCCTCCTGCCTGGGACCACTGGGTGCCAAGAGCTGCACCCTGCCACTTGACGCAGGCGTTGACCCGTCATCCGGCAGACTTGTGGCACATCTGCACCTGTTTGCTGGAGTGGGGTGGGGAGAGTCCCCCTAGTAGCTGGGCCAGCCAGGCGCAAACCCCACACCCAGGTCAGCGGAGATTACAGGAGACAATGGGGGATGTCCAGTGACCCCCAGGAAGGGTCCCTCAAACTTTTGAAGGAGGGAGAGGAGACAACTTTCTCTCCCAATTCCCTACCTCCCCCACAACTCCCCAGTGGTCACGACCCCAAATCAGCAGGTCTGTCCTGGAAGACTCCCAAGGGTGGCCCACTCCCAGCAGCTGCTGGGCCTCAGGAAGGGGACGACCGCGTGGGGCAGGGGTGACTCCAGGCCCTGCAGTCCCCGGAGGGAAGGAGGTGCCCACCCTGGGACCCGGGCCAAACTCCCCTCCTAGTCGGACCCAGGACAGGGCGGCCTTTTGGCAGCTCAGCTGGCCAGCGCTTCCAGAGTGGGTGCCAGAAGACCCGGGTTTCCGTCCTGGGGCGGGGGTAAAGCGTGAGCGTCCCCGACTCCTGCAGCCTCGCTCCGGCCCCGACCACTCATGGATCCCGGACTCGGAAGAACCAACCCTCCAGGCGCCCCCCCTCTCTGGCCGGCGACAGAGCGCCCCGCGCGAGGCGGGAGGGCGCCGCGGAGGATGCGTCTGTCCGGGAGGGGCAGCCCCGGGAGCCCCCCTGTGCCCTCCTCCAATCCCAGCCTCACAGGGGGCCCTCTCCCGGGGAGCCCTCTTCCCTGGGAGCCTCGGCGGCGGCCCAGACGCACCCAGCGGAATCCCGGCGAGGAAGGTGGCGCAGTGCAGCGTCCCGGACGAGGAGGCAAAGAACATGCGGGCGTCGCGGAGGAGGTGCGGGGCGCGCTCGCTCAGGCAGTGGGTCACCCCGACGTGGTAGAAAACTAGGAAGCCGCTGCCCACGAAGGACAGGCTCCAGCCGCGCCCAGGGTCGTACATGGCGGAGGCAGGTCGGGATCGGGGTCCGCAGCTGCTTGTCTGGGCGCCCTCGCGCTCTGAGCCCGGGGTCCCTGCGGTGGCCCAGGGATTGCTGGGCTGACACCCGCCCAGCCCCCTCGCCCCACGCAAATGAGTCGGCGGGAGGCCCAATGGGCGGTCAGGACGCGCTCTGGAGGGGCGGACCTGCGGGGGTGGGCGTCAGCCTGTCTCCCCCACCCCCACCCCGCTCCTCCCCCAAGTCGGGAGAGAGTTTTCCCAACTCCAATGGACAAGGAAAGTCCTAGTGAGAAATATTTTCCCGTTCATCCCGTAACTCAGAGACAAAGTAAGGGCGCCACAGGTTCCTTGGCATGTTTTTTTAACTTTTTTTTTGTGAAATATAACAGATATACAGAAAAGTGATAAATTTCAAAATACAATTTAATAGATAATTATAGAGCAAATTTCAAAGTATAGCATGGAATACAGATCGACAATTTAGGTTTTTCCTTCTGGCATTCCTAATACACTAGGAGAAGAAATATCTGTATAATGATTAACTAGACAATCATTTGTTAAGTCTAAACCTCTCTGTTGCAACTCCTCCCTCTGGTTTGATCATTTTCTCAATCTTCAGGGATTTTTGGGCAATGACCATTCTAATTTCTTCATGTTGAAAAGGGGTGTTGATATTATGGGGTAGGAGGATACAACTGGTTGATGTTCTGGGAGAGACTAGGGAGGTTTTAAGTTTCTGGAAAATAAACCTAATAAGTGAAACTTTTGTAGAGTCTTAGATAGACCCCTAGGTTTTCTTTAGGGTTTTCAGAAATACTATTGGTTGGGACTTGACATACCCTGACAATTTGTAATATCTGGCTGAAGCTTGCATAAGAGTAACCTTGGTATAAACACAGAGCTAGGGTTACATGGCCACAATCAATTTTAGAACATTTCCATTGTTCCAAAAAGAAAAACCCCATGCAACTTTTATTCCCCTATTTTTCATGCTTTGCTTCAGAGTGGTACTTGTTACATTTGATGGGAAAACATTCACATACTACTGTTAATTATAGTTCATAGTTTGATTAAGTGCATTTCCCCCTATATATCACTCTATTACTAACACCTTGTAATTGTGACATTTGTCCTAATTCATGAAAGAACATTCTTACATTTGTGCTATTAATCACCTTCATCATCTACAACAGGGTTCACTATGTGATAAGGTCCCTTATTTCATCCTCTATCTTTCCTTCTAGTGATATACATGACTCTAAACTTGCCCTGTTAATCAGAATCACATGCACAATTCGGCACTGTTATTTACACATACAATAATGTGTTATCCTCACCTCTATCCATTCCCAAGCATTTATAATCAAACTTATTTTAAAATTCTGTACAAATTAAGCATCAGTTATCCATTCTCTGTCCTCATTCTATCTTCTGGGAACCTATATTTTAAGTAATAACTCCTTGAGTTTGCTAATTATATTTAGTTCATATTAGTGAGATCATGCTGTATTTGTGCTTATGTGTCTGGCTTATTTCACTCAACCTGATGTCCTCCAGGTTTATCCATGTTGTGGCATGCATCAGGACGTCCTTCTGTCTTACAGTTGAATAATATTACATTATATGCATATACACATTTTGTTTATCCATTCATTGGTTGTGAATAATGCCTCTATAAATATCAGTGTGCAAATATCTGTTTGCATCCCAGCTTTTAATTCTTGGTATATACCTAGTGACAGGGTTGCCAGATCATATGGCAGTTCTATTCTTAGCTCCCTGAGGAAGTGCCAAACTGTCTTCCACAGTGGATGTTCTATTTTACATTCCCACCGGGAATAAATAAGCTTCCTATTTTTCCACATCCTTTCCAACACTTGTAGTTTTTTGTTTGTTTAATAGTGTCCAGTGATTGGGAAAGCCGTATGGACCACACTCTCCTTTGTCCAGTGTATGGATGGATGAGTAGAAAAATAGGGGCAAAAAAAAAAAAAAAAAAAAAAAAAAAAAAGCACCCGGTGTTCTTTTTTACTTTAATTGTTCTTATTCACTTAATTTTTAGTCTTATTATTTCTGTGTGTGTCCCCTAATGAAAATGTTCAAAAATTAATTTTGGTGATGAATGCACAACTATATAATGGTACCTGTGAACAATTGAATGTACACTTTGTATAACTGCATGATATGTGAATATATCTCAATAAAATTGAATTAAAAAATAGTGTCCTTTCTAGTAAGTGTGAATTGATATTTCATTGTGCTTTTGATTTGCATTTGCCTATTAGCTAGTGAAGGTGAGCAACTTTTCATGTGCTTTTAAAATTGGGTTCTTTGTCTTTTTATTGTTGAGTGGTAGGCTTTCTCTATATATTATGCAGATTAAACCCTTATCAGATATGTGGTTTCTAAATATTTTCACCCATTGCATAGGCTGCCTTTTTACTTTCTTGACAGTCTTTTGAAGCACAGAAGTTTTTAATTTTGAGGATATCCCATTTATCTGTATTTTCTCTTGTTGCTTGTGCTTTGGGTGTAAAGCCTAATAAAAATTTCCTACCCCAAGATATTGAAGATGCTTCCCTACATTTTCTTCTAGGAGTTTCATGGTTCTAGTTCTTATATTTAGGTCTTTCATCCATTTTGAGTTAATGTTCATATAAGATGTGAAGTAGGAGTCCTTTTTCATTATTTTGGGTATGGATATCCAGTCCTCCCAGCACCATTTGTTGAAGAGACTATTCTGTCGCAGTTGAATGGACATGGCAGTCTTGTCAAATATCAATTGTCTGTAGATGTGAGGATCTATTTATGACCTCTCAATTCAATTCCATTGGTCAATATATCTATCTTTATGCCAATACCTCGCTGTTTTGACCACTGTAGCTTTATAATATGCTTTATATTTTTACTAAGATTTTTGACATACCATACAATCATCCAAAGTATATAATCCATTGATCACATTACCATCATATAGTTGTTCATTCATCACCCTGATCTATTTTTTTAAACATTTTCCTTGTACCAGAAAAAGTGAAAGCAAGAATTTAAAAAAAAAGAGTGAAAACAGATCACCCAAATTGCTCCCCCCATTCTTCCCATAGTTTTTTTTTTTTTTGCCCCCATTTTTCTACTCATCCATCCATACAATGAACAAAGGAGAGTGTGATCCACATGGCTTTCCCAATCACATTGTCACCTCTTACAAGCTATATTATTATACAATCGACTTCAAGATTCAAGGGTTCTGGGTTGTAGTTTGATAGTTTCAGGTATTTACTGCTAGCTATTCCAATTCATTAAGACCTAAAATGGTTATCTATATACTGTGCAAGAATGCCCACCAGAGTGACCTCTCAACTCCATTTGAAATCTCTCAGCCACTGAAATTTATTTCATTTCATTTCACATCCACCTTTTGGTCAAGAAGATGTTCTCCATCCCATGATGCTGGGTCTAGATTCCTCCCTGAGAGTCATATTCCACATTGCCAGAGAGATTTACTCCCCTGGGTGTCAGATTCCACATAGTGGGGAGGGCAGTGATTTCACCTGCTAAGTTGGCTTAGCTAGAGAGAGAGGGCCACATCTGAGCAACAAAGAGGCATTCAGGAGGAGAATCTTAGGCACAATTATAAGCAAGCCTAGCCCTCCTTTGCAGTAACAGTCTTCCCAAGGGCAAGTCCTGTGATAGAGGGCTCAGCCCATCAAACTGCCAGTCCCCAATGTCTGCGAGCACATCGGCAACCATCGAGGTGGGGAAGCCTAACACCCCTGCATTCTCCCTCAGTTCCTCAGGGGTGCTCTGCATATTTTTTTCATTGTGGAGAAATTGGAACTCTTATTCATTGTTGGTGGGACTGTACAATGGTTCAGCCACTCTGGAATACAGTCTAGCAGTTCCTTAGAATACTAGATATAGAGTTACCCTTCAATCCAACAATTGCACTTCTTGGTATATACCTGGAAGATCTGAAGACAGTGACCCAAACAGATATCTGCATGCCAATGTTCATAGCAGCATTATTCACAATTGCCAAGAGATGGAAACAACCCAAATGTCCTTCAACAGATGAGTGGATAAATAAAATGTGGTATATACACATGATGGAATACTACACAGCAGTAAGAGGGAACGATGTTGTGAAACATTACAACACAGATGAACCTTGAAGACATAATGCTGAGTGAAAAAAAGCCAGGCAGAAAAAGAGAAATAGTATATGCTACCACTAATGTGAACATTGGAAAATATAAAAGGTTTATTATTTAGAAGGTAGGGGACCTAGTGAGAGAGAGCAATTAGTGAAGGGGGAACAGTAACCTAATAAGAACAGATAAGTTATTGTGAGTAAATTTAACATTCTGGGAATGCCCAGGAATGATTAAGGGTTGTTAATTTCTGGTGGATATGGTAGGAGCAAGTTCACAGAAGTGTTGCTACTTTAGGTTATCTGTTTTTCTTATTCCTTGACTGGGTTATATTCTGTATACTTTCTTGGGGTAGAGTAGAAACATGTTGGAAGTAAAAGTAGCTATTTTAGGTTAGTTGTCTTTTTCTTATTCCCTTCTTTTGGTTTGTTTGAAATGTTTTTTAATGTATTTTAAAAAAATTTTTATATAGTTATGCCGAGGTCCAGCCTCAGCAAACGTGACAGGGTCCTAAAGTGGGGGTCGGCGTCGGCGCTGCAAGAAAAACATCAGACACAAGCGTATCTGGGACAAAGCTCAAGGCTCTGACAATTTTAATGAAAAAGTGATTTTCTTTTATAGCTCAAAGTTACATAAGCTCTGCACCTGGATCACGCGGGTGAGAGCTGGCAAGCACAGCATATAAATCACAAAACCATTGTTACTCAATTCCAGGGGACATTGGGGTCCGAACAGGGCGGGGGGACTGAGCAGTGTGTGTTTTCGTCCCTATGTTAAGACAACTCTATTCCGGTGCAGACCTTCCAAGTTCCTCATAATATTCTTCCTTGTTCTCAGCAATGATTTCTGTTTTGGCTATTTTTAATTATTTAGGAGGGCTTGTTTTTGTACCTAAAGTAAATTAGCTGTGGGCTCATACGAGGAACTACTCTCGTACCATAAGCCCGTGGGGTGGGTGCCCAAAGAATTTCTTGTATGCTCTGGCTGCCCGAGGCCAGCCATTAGGCACTAGTGGAGCGTGTTGACCCTGATTCAGTTCTAACCTCGGCAAACAACGGGGCCTGTCAAGGAACCGGGTGATGAATTACGTGGTTTACATTGCTTCTGCTTTGGCCTTCTAATCGCTTTCTCAGTGAAATATTTTTGGATGTCAAAGGGGGAACTTGTGTAAAGGAGGATGTCTGGAAAGGGGCAAGGGGGCTTCAGGCAGCTAAACGGGGTGGCTGCTTTCTCATAGGTGGAGGAGGGGGTTCATCGAAAGGTAAAATCATCGGAAGGTGCCCAACACTTTGTCATATCTTTGATTATTATCCAGAGTATATCCCAAATAATAACATTAGCAAAGAAAAAGAGAAAGCAGAAGCACAAAGATTAAAAGAATCAGCATTGCAATAGTCCATCGGTGGTAGGCTTTGCCAGGATCCGTCGAGGGGCCACGCCCGCCGCCGTGCGGCACATCCACAGTAATGTTTTCTGTTGAACCTGAGGCCTTGCCATCAGGTTTAGGATGTGGCGATTTGGCTCCCGACATAGTTAATTGTTAGTGTAATATGCTTTAAAGTTCAGAAGTGTGAAGCCTCCAACCTTGTTCTTTTTTTCAAGATGTTTTTGGCTATTTGATGCCACTTACCCTTCCAAATAAATATGATAATTGGCTTTTCCAATTAGACAAATAGGCTGTTGGAATTATGATTCAGGTTATGTTGAATCTATAAATCAATTTGGGTAGAATTGACGTCTTAATGATTTTCAGTCTTCCAATCCATGAACATGAAATGTCCTTTCATTTATTTAGGTCTTCTTTAATTTCTTTAAGCAGTGTTTTGTATTTTTATGTGTACAGGGCCTTTAAATACTTGGTTATGTTTATTCCTAGGTATTTTATTGTTTTGGTTGATAGTGTACATGGACTTTTTTTTCTTGATTTCTTCCTCAAATGGCTTATTACTTGTGTATAGCAACACTACTAATTTTTTTTTTTTTTTTTTTTTTACCGTATGGAAACTGTATTTCAGTAGGATTAAACAGGTAAATTTTTTAATAGATTATTTTTCTGAGTTCAGAATGGTGAATGAGTTTTTTTTTAATTCAGTTTTATTGAGATATATTCATATACCATGCAATCATCCATGGTGCACAATCAACTGTTCCATCATATAGTTGTGCATTCATCACCCCAAAATATTTTTGAACATTTTCCTTACACCAGAAAAAATCAGAATAAAAATAAAAAATAAAAGTAAAGAAGAAAACCTAAATCATCCCCCCATCCCACCCTATTTTCATTTAGTTTTTGTTCTCATTTTTCTACTCATCCATCCATACACTGGATAAGGGGAGTGTGATCCAGAAGGTTTTCACAATCACTGTCACCTCTTGTAATCCACATTGTTATGCATTCATCTTCAAGAGTCAAGGCTACTGGGTTGGAGTTTGGTAGTTTCAGATATTTATTTCTAGCTATTCCAATACATTTAAATCTAAGAATTGTTATCTATATAGTGCATAAGAATGTCCACCAGAGTGACTTCTTGACTCAATTTGAAATCTCTCAGCCACTGAAACCTTATTTCATTTCATTTTACATCCCCATTTGGGTCAAGAAGATGTTCTCAATCCCATGATGCCAGGACCAGATTCATCCCTGGGAGTCATATCCTGCATTTCCAGGAGATTTGCACCCCCAGGAGTCATCTCCCACTTAGGGGGGAGGCAGTGAGATCACCTGCCAAGGTGGCTTAGTTTGAGAGAGAGGGTTACATCTAAGGAAAAAAGAGGCACTCAGGGGGAGACTCTTAGGCAAATTATAAGCAGGTTTAGCCTCTTCTTTGCAGTAACAAGCTTCATAGGGGCAAGGGCCAAGACAGAGGGCTCAGCATATCAAGCCATCTGTCCACAATGTTTGTGAGAACATCAGCAACAATCCAGGTCAGGAAGTCCAACACCTCTTCATCCTCCCCCAGCTCCTCAGGAGGTCCCTGAATATATATTTTTATTCTCTGCCCAAATTACTTTGGCATGTGTTGCTATTTCACTCTAAACTACACATACCTACCATATCTCACTTCCTATTCAAAGTTCCATGTAACTGTGGTGTTTGAAGAAACTGACTGTAGAAGTTAAATTGTTTAGAAAATATAGATCCTAAAGCAAAAAACATCTCTTCCCTTGGTCTCACATGGAAGTTGAAGTTTTAACATACAGTCAGTTTCAACCTTTACCCTTTGGCCCAATTTGCCCTAGTCTTAACCAGATCCACTTCATTCATATCTCTAATTGAAGTCTGGGTTCTTTTGCAGCTTTTTTTGTTTGTTTGTTTAATAGTTGACATATGCATTGATACTGACATTCATATCTGCCAAGCTGTTGCTCTGGGTTTCAGGTGTCACACAGATACCCAATGTTCCAGAGACCAATCAGGTTATACACAGAGGGATCAACATCTCAGAATTTGGAGACAGCCATTGTTGTATGTATTAATACAGATATTCATATCTGCTAAGCTCTAGCTCTGAGTTTCAGGTGTAACACAGATACCCAATATTCCAGAGAACAATCAGGTTATACATTAACTGCTCAACAGCTCAGATTTTGGAGACAGCCATTACAATTCAGGAAGAGATTTGACTGTTGTAAAGAGCTTATGATCTAGGGACCATTACAATAATTGTTTCCCTGTTAGGCTGTGCTCTAAGATTCAATTCCGAGTTTACACATTGTAGTTAGTCTATATTGGTGATGCATTATAGTGTTTGCCTTTGTTTCTGGTGTACTTCACTCAAAATGCTGTCTACAGGATCCATTCACCTCATTGCTTGTCTCACAACTTCACTCCTTCTCATAGTTGCTCAATATTCTATTGTATGCATGCACCACAGTCCACCATTCTGTTCCTCAGTCAGTGTATCCTTAGGCCACCTCCACCCACTGCAAATCATGACTATTAACACTACTGATTTTTGCATGATGGTCTCATATCCCACCAATTTGCTGAACTTGTTTTTATTGGCTCTAGTAGCTTAGTTGTAGATTTTTTGGACTTTCAACCAACAGGATCACGTCATCTGCCAATAGTGAAAGTTTTACTTCTTCCTTTCCATTTTGGATGCCTTTTATTTTGTTTTCTTGCCTAACTCTTCTTGCTAGAACTTCTGACACAATGTTGAAAAACAGTGGCAACAGCAGTCATCCTTGTCTTGTTCCAGATCTTAGTGGGAAACTTTCAGTCTTTCCCAATTGTGTACAATGTTAGCCATGATGTGTATAATATATGCCCTTAATCATGTTGAAGAAGCTTCCTTCTATTCTTATCTTTCAAAATTTTTTTATCAATAAAGGACTCTGGATTTTGTCAAGTGCCTTTTCTGTGTCAATTGAGATGATCATGTGGTTTACAACCCCCACTGATTTGCTAAAGTGGTGTATTACATTAATCAATTTTCTTGTGTTGAACCACCCTTGCATGCCTGGGATAAAACCCTTTTGATCATACTGTATAATTCTTTTGATGAGTTTTTCAATTCCACTTGCAAGTATTTTTTTGAGGATTTTTGCATCTATGTTCATTAGAGATTTGAATCTGTAATTTTCATTTTTGAATTATCATTATCTGGTTTGTTATTAGGGTGATGTTGGCTTCATAGAATTAGATAGGTAGTGTTCCCTACTCTTCATTTTTTTTTGAAGAGTTTGAGCAGGATTTGTACTAGTTCTTCTTGGGATAATTGATAGATTCACCTGTGAGGATATCTGGTCCTGGGCTTTAATTTGTTTGGAAGCTTTAACTGGCAGATTCAATCTCTTTACTTGTAATTGTTCTGCTGTGGTCTTCTATTTTGTCTAGAGTAAATTTACGTTGCTCTTGTATTTCTAGGAATTTGTCCATTTCTCTTAAGTTATCTAATTTGTTCACATTCGTTTGTTCATAGTATCCTGTTATGATCCTTTTTATTCCTCTAGGGTCAGTAGTTTGGCCTTCCTTCTCATTTCTGATTTTATTTATTTGCATCTCCTCTCTTTTTCTCTTTGTCAATTTAGGTAAGTATTTGTCAATTTTATTGATGTTCTCAAAGAACCAAATTTGGGTTTTGTTTATTCTCTCTATTGTTTTTCTTTTGTTTGTTTAAATTTTATTGAGCTACATTCACACACTATACAATTATCCAGAGTGTACAATCAGTTGTTCACAGTACCATCATATAGTTGTGCATTCATCACCCCAATCTATTTTTTGAACATATTCCTTATATCAGAAAAAGTGAAAATAAGAATAAAAAGTAAAGAACACCCAAAACACCCCCACCTCCAACCCTGTTTTTCATTTAGTTTTTTTGTCTCCATTTTTCTCCTCATCCATCCATATATTGGATAAAGGGAATGTGATTCATAAGGCATTCACAATCACACTGTCATCTCTTGTAAGCTACATTGCATTACAATCATCTTCAAGAGTCAAGGCTACTTGGTTGCAGTTTGATATTTACTTCTAGTTATTCCAATGCATTAAAGCCTAAAAAGTGCTATCTATATAGTGCATGAGAATGCCCACCAGAGTGACTTCTTGACTCCATTTGGAATTTCTCAGCCACTGAAACTTTATTTTGCATCTCCCTTTTGGTCAAGAAGATGTTCTCAATCCATGACGCCAGGTCCAGATTCATCCCTGAGAGCCATATCCTGTGTTTCCAGGGAAATTTACACCCCTGGGAGTCAGATCCCATGTAGGGGGGGAGGGCATTGAGTTCACCCACTGAGTTGGCTTAGCTAGAGAGAGAGGGCCGCATCTGAGCAACAAAGAAGTATTCAGGGGGAGACACTTAGGCACAATTATAAGCAGATTTATCCTCTCCTTTGCAGTGGCAAGTTTCATAAGGGCAAGTCCCATGATAGAGGACTCAGCACATCAAAATTCCAGTCCTCAATGTTTGTGAGAACATCAGCAACAATCCAGATGAGGAAGACCAATACCTCTGCATTTTTCCCAGAGGGAACCTGGATATATATTTTTATTCTCTGTCCAAATTGCTTTGGGATGGGTTGCTATTTCATACTAACCTATGCATACCTATCAGGTCTCACTTCCTAAAAAAAGCTTCATGGAATTATGGTATTTGAACAAACTGTGTGAGTTAAATTGCTTGGGAAATATAAATCTTGCACCAACTAAATATCTCTTCCCTTGGTCTCACATGGAATTTGATGTTTTAAAGTGCAGTCAGTATTGTCCTTTACCCTTTGGCCCCATTTGCCCTAGTGCTAACTGCATCTGCTTCATTCATATCTCTAGTTGAAGTCTGGATTCTTTTTCAGCTTTTTCAACAGTTCTTCTATGTGCTAATACTCACATTCATGTCTGCCAAGTTCTAGCTCTGAGTTTCAGGTGTCACACAGATACCCAAAGTTCCAGGGATGGATCAGGTTATACACAAAGGGATCAGCATCTCAGAATCTGAAGATGGCCATTACAATTCAAGAATAGATGGGACTGCTGTAAGAGCTTACAATCTAGGGACCATTACAATAAGCGTTCTCCTGATAAGCTGTGCTCTAAGCTTATACATTGTGGTTAGTCCATATTGGTGAGCCATTATAGTGTTTGCCTTTGTTTCTGGAATAGTTCACTCAAAATACTGTCTAAAGGTTCCATTCACCTTGTTGTGTGTCTCACAGCTTCACTCTTCCTTGCAGTAGCTCAATATTTCCTTGTATGCACACATAGCAGTTCACCATTCTGTTTCTGTCGATATATGCTTAGGCTACCTCCACCCATTGCAAATCATGTATGCTCTCCCCATAAACACCAGTGCACAAGTGTCCATACATGTCCCTGCTCTCAGATCCTCCAAGTAAATGTCACCTAATGAGGTTGAGGACCTTATGGCACCCAAATGCTTAGCTTCATGTGGAACCACCCTACTGTCCTCCAGAAAGGCTATACCATTCTGCCTCCTAACCAACAGTAAATATGTACAACCCTCTCTCTGTGTTTTCTCCAGCAATTTTATCCCTGTTTATATTTTTCCATGCAATTTTATGGAGCTATATTCACATACCATATAATTATCCACAGTATAACATCAGTTGTTCATGGTATCATCATACTGTTGTGCATTTATCACCACAATGAGCACTTGAACATATTGATTACTATGGGAAAAAAAGTTTTTTTAATGAATAATAAAGTTAATAAAATGAAAAATAAAATATGATATAATACAATATAATAGTAAGGTCAGAAAAAATATCACTACCAAGATTCCCATGTGCCTCCCTTATATCTCCCTCTCATACTCATTTAGCTTTGGTATATTGCCTTTGTTAAATTTAATGGAAGCATATTACAATGTTACTGTTGACCAAGGCTCCAGTTTGCTTTGATTATATTTTCCCCACTACCATCCCCTTTCCAACACTCTGCATGGTTGACATTCATGTGTTCTCCCACATGCAAGAAAAGTTTTATATTTCTATATTTAGCCACAATCCTTGACCACTCCATTTTTTTTGCTAAATTAAACAGTCCCAGTCTTCATCTTCTATCTTTTTCTCAGGTGTCATACATGCTTCTAGCCCACCTCTTTCAGCTTTATTCATGGACATCTTTGTTCAGTGTAGTTACAATATTGTGCTACCATCACACAGGATTATGCTATTTCTGGGCCTATACTATCAATCCTGCTGAACATTCTGTAGTCCTTCAGCATCAAATGCCCAATTCCTACCCTCTTTCTATCTCCTGGTAGCCTGTTCTCAGGTTTTAACTCTCCAAGTTTGCTCATTAATGTTAGTTCATATTAGTGAGACCATGCAGTATTTTTTCTTTTGTTTCTGGCTAACTTTGCTCAACATAATGTCCTCAAGGTTCATCCATGTTATTATATATTCTGTATCTTTGTTCTGTCTTACAGCTGCATAATAGTCCATCATGTGTGTGTACCATGGTTTGTTTATCCACTCATCCATTGATGGACATTTGTGTTGTTTCTGTCTCTTGGCTATTGTGAATAATGCTGCAATGAACATCAGTTTACAAATGTCCATTTGTGTCTTAACTTTCATATCCTCTGAGTATATACCTAGTGATGGAATAGCTGGGTCATATGGAAAATCTACACTTAGCTTCCTGAGGAACCTCCACGCTGTCTTCCAGAGTGGTTGCAGCATTCTACATTCCCACCAATAGTGAATAAGTGTGTCTCTTTCTCCACAGCCTCTACAGCACTTGTAATTTTCTGTTTATTGGATAATGGCCATTCTGGGAGGTGTGAGATGGTATCTCATGTTTTTGATTTGCATTTCCCTAATAGTCAGAGAAGTTGAGCATTTTTTTCCTATGTTTTTGAGCCATTTCTATTTCCTCTTCAGAAAAGTGTCTGTCCATGTCTTTTGCCCATTTTTTGATTGGGTTGTTTGTCTTTCTGTTGTTGAGTTGTAGGATTGCTTTATATATTTGGGATATTAAAATGTTATCTGATATGCACTTTCCAAATATTGTCTCCCAATGTGTAGGCTGCTTTTTTACTTTTCTGACAAAGTCCTTTGTTGTACAAAAGTGTTTAATTTTGAGGAAATCCCATTTGCCTATTTGTTCTTTGGTTGCTCGTGCTTCTGGTTTAAGGTCTAGGAAACTACCTCTTACCACAAGATCTTTAAAATATTGCCGTACATTTTATTCTAAGAGTCTTATGGTCTTAGCACTAATGTTTAGGTCCATTTCAAGTTAATTTTTTTATAAGGTGTGAGATAGGTTACTCTTTCATTGTCTTGGAAATGGATATCTAGTTCTCTAAATACCATTTATTGAAGAGGCTGCTCTGTCCCAGTTGCTTTGGCTTGATTGCCTTATGAAAGAGCAATTGTCCCTAGATGCTAAAGTCTATTTCTGAACACTCAGATCATTTCCACTCATCAGTGTATCTATCCTTATGCCAGCACCATGCTGTTTTGAGCACTGTGGCTTTGTAATATGTTTCAAAGTCAGGTACTATGAGACCTCCCACTTCATTCCTTTTTCTCAAGTTATTTTTGGCTATTTGGGGCACTGTGCGCTTCCAAATAAATTTAGTTATTGGTTTTTCTATTTCTGCAAAGCAAGTTGTTGGGATTTTAATTGGTATTGCATTGAATCTATAAATCAGTTTAGGTAGAGTTGACATCTTAATTATATTTAGTCTTCCAATCCATAAGCACAGTATTTTCTTCCATTTTTCTTGTAGTTTTATTTGCTTAGGTCTTTTGTGGTCTTCATTAAGTTTATTCCTAAATACTTGATTCTTTTGGTTGGTGCTGTAAATGGAATTTTTTCTTGATTTCTTCCTCTTGTTGCACATTACTTGTGTATAAGAACACTACAGATTTTTGCGTATTGATCTTGTAGCCTGCCACTTTGCTGTATTCATTGATTAGTTCTAATAGCTTTGCTGTAGATTTTTCTGGATTTTCTACATATAGAATCATGTCATCTGCAAAAGAGTGCAAATTTTACTTCTTCCTCTCCAATTTGGATGCCTTTATTTCTTATTTCTTTTTTCTTTTTTGCCTAATTGCTCTAGCTAGAACTTCCAGCACAATATTGAATAACAATGGTGACAGTGGGCATCCCTGTCTTGTTCCTGATCTTAGAGGGAAAGCTTTCAGTCTCTTCCCATTAAGTACAATGTTACCTGTGGGTTTTTCATATACTGCCTTTATCATATTGAAAAAATTCCCGTCTATTCCTATACTTTGAAGTGTTTCCATCAAACAAAAAGGATGTTGAATTTTCTCAAATGTCTTTCTGCCTCAATCAAGATGATCATGTGTTTCTTCTGCTTTTATTTATTGATGTGGTATATTACATTAATTGATTTTCTTGTGTTGAACCAGACTTGCATACCTGAAATAAATCCTACCTGGTCATGGAGTATAATTCTTTTAATGTACTGCTGGATTTGATTTGTGAGTATTTTGTTGAGGATTTTTGCATCTATCTTCATTAAAGAGATTGATCTATAATTTTCTTTTTTTGTGGTATCTTTGATTTTGGTATTAAGGTGATGTTGGCTTCATAGAATGAGCTGGGTAGCTTTCCATCCTCTTCAATCTTTTTGAAGAGCTTAAGCAGGATTGGTATTAATTCTTTCTTGAATGTTTGGTAGAATTCACCAGTGAAGCCATCTGGTCCTGAGCTCTCTGTTTTTTTGGGAGCTTTCTGATGACTGACTCAGCCTCTTTAGTTGTGATTGATTTGTTGAGGTCATGTATTTTTTCTCAGGTCAATGATGGTTGTTTATGCTTTTCTAGGAAATTGTCCATTTGGCTTCACCTGTTATTGATTTCCAGCCTCATTCATTTGTGGTCAGAGAAAGTGCTTTTTATAATTGCAATCTTTTTAAATTTATTGAGACCCATCTTGTGACCCCAAAACATTCTCTATTCCTGGGTATGATACATGAGCACTTGAAAAAATGTCTATCCTGCTGTCTTGGAATGCAGTCTTCTGTATATCTCTATGAGGTCTAGTTGGTATCACATTATTAATGATCTTTGTTTCCTTATTGATCCTCTGTCTAGATTTCTATCTATTGATGAGGGTGGTGTTTTGAAGTCACCAATTATTGTAGAGAGGTCTATTGCTCCCTTCTACTTAGCAATTATTTGCATCATGTATTTTGGGGCAACCTGGTTAAGTGCATAAATATTTTTGATAGTTATTTCTTCATAGTGAATTGTCCTTTTTGTTAATATATAATATCCTTCTTTGTTCCTTATAACAGCTTTGCATTTAAAGTCTTTTTTTTTTTTTTTTTTTGAGGTATTAGTATGGCTAATCCAGCTCTTTTTTGGTTACTGTTTCCACAGAATATCTTTTCTCAACCTTTCACTTTCAACCTATTTGTGTCCTTGCATCTAAGTTGAGTCTCTTGTAGACAACATATAGATGGATCATATTTTTTAATTCAATTTGCCAATCTGTGACTTTTTTTGATGGGACAACTTAATCCATTAACATTGGGTGTTATTACTATAAAGTCTACATACATTGGCCACTTTAGCCTTTGACTTTATATGCCATGTCTTATTGTTATTTTTTTTTACCCTTTTAGTTACACTTATTGATAATCTTCATCTATACATTCTTTTGGAAGTCTCTATTTTCCTGTTTTTTTTTTCCCCCTTCAGCCTGCAGAGGTCTCATTAATGCTTCTTCTAGGGCAGGTTTCTTGTTGATGCACTCTCTCAGTTTCTATTTATCTTTGAATATTTAAACTCACCCTCATTTTTGAAGGGCATTTTCCAGATAAAGAATTCTTGGTTGGTGGTTTTTCCTCTTTCAATATCTGAAATATAACATACCCTTGCTTTCTCACCTCCATGGTTTTTGATGAGAAATTTCCAATTTGTGTTATTAAGCATCTCTTGTAGGTGACAAATCACTTTTCTCTTGCTGCTTTCTGAATTCTCTCTTTATATTTGACATTCTGATTAGTATGTTTCTTGGAGTAGATCTATTAGGATTTATTCTGTTTGGAGTACTTGTTCTTCTTGTATATGTATATTTATGTCTTTCTAAAGAGTCGGGAAATTTCCAGCCATTATTTCCTCAAATATTGTTTCTTCTTCTTTTTCCTTCTCTCCTCTTTCTAGGACATCCTTACATATATGTTTATGCACTTTGTCATTTAATTCCATGAGATCCTGCTCATGTTTTCCATTCTTTTCTCTATCTGTTCTTCTGTGTGATTTTGGATGCCCTGTTGTCTAGTTTGCTGATCCTTTCTTCTGCTTGTTCAAATCTGCTATTGTATGCCTCTAGTGTGTTTTTAATCTTTCAGTTGTGCCTTTCATTCCCATAAGTTCTGGTATTTTTCTTTCCATGCTTTCAAATTCTTCTTTATGCTCACCCAGTGTCTTATTAATATCCATTATCTCTTTATCCATATTTCCCTTCTTCTTGAATTGGTTCCAAATTCTGTGTCTTCTCCAACTTTTTAATTTTTTTCCTTAGATTGGGACATATCTTCCTCTTTCTCAGTACTGCTTCTAATTTTTTGCTGATTTCTAGGCATCTGATTATCTTGTTGAGTTTACTCAGATGGTCAGTTTCTCTCTCTTTCCTAGGATTTTATCGTTGATTGGCTTTATTTAAGTCTCTTCTTTGACACTTGATTCAACTTATTCTAGATCTTTAAAATTTCCTGTGTTTAACTGATCAAAACAGGGCCTGGGTCCATGAAGCAGACACAGGCCAATTCCAAAGGGCCCTGGTGAGAGTGTCAGGAAAGATGCCCAAAGCCTTTTTTACCCCAGCTTCCCAAAGCTGTGCTTCCCTGGAATACCCAGCAGATGATCTACTTTGGCTAACTATTTCCCATGGTCCCAAAGAGGGTGTGCAATTTTTCAAACTTCACATGCTCCACTCCTGGCAAGGGTGGTTTTAAAACAGTGTCCATGGAGGATACCTGTTGGTGGATGCAAGAGGCATGATTCAGAACCAGGAACCAGCATTCTGAAATTGCCAATTTGAAGCCATGCTTGGTACTCAACCCTGCCACCCTGTTCCTGGGGAGGAAGGCTTCTGTCTCCCTCTCCATCCTCAGCAGCTCTCCACAGGCCATACCAAGGCTGCTTGCCTCAGGGGTGGGGGATGGGTATCAGCCACTGACATAGCACAATTCATTCACAGTGTCTTGGCCAGAGCTCTCAATTTTCCCCAACCTGCTCTTTCGTCAATGCTGTCAATTTATGTTTCATTTATTTTGGAGCTCTCTTCTGTTGTGCATATATGTTTATAATTATTCTATCTTCTTGCTGACTTGAACCTTTTATCAATATATAATATCCTCCTTTGCCTCTTGCAAAGGAGGATATTGTATTTTGACTTAAAGTTGATTTTAACTTAAAGTTGATTTTGTCTGAGAATTGTATAGCCACTCTGGCTCTCTTTTGATTATGGTTTATGTGGAATATCTTTTCCCACACTTTTCATTTCAATGCCTTTTTGCCTTTCTTTGTAGCTAAAGTGAGTCTCTTGTAGACAGCACATAGATGGGTGAAGACTTTCATCCAATCTGCTAACATCTGCCTTTTAATAGGGGAATTTAATTCATTTACATTTAAGGTAATATCTGAGAAGAAAGAATTTATTTCTGCCATTTAGCTATTTGTTTACTCTATGTCTTTTATTCCTCAATTACTCCATTACTGCCTTTTTAAAAATTACATTGCTTTTTTGTAGTGTACTATTTGGTTCTCTTCTTTCCTTTATCTATACTTTTTAGTTATTTTCTTAGGGGTTACCTTTCTAAATACAATGTATATCTTAAACTAAAGAAATTTGGTTTGACTAGTACCAATCTAGATTTAGTAGTACTCAAATTCTCTATTCCTATATATCTTCATCCCTCCCCATTTATATTATTGTCTCAGAGTATAATATCTTTATACTCAGTCTTCCCATTAACTGCGGTCGCAGTTTACTCGTCTGGGGGGGGGGGTGGCGGCCGGTTGCTAAATCCTAGGCTCTCAGGATTGCTCGGAGGGTACCGGCGGCGGGGGCTCTTTCCCAGAGGCGAGGGCGAGGCGGGGGACTTGGCCAGGTCCCCGGCGGAGGCGTGCAAAGTATGGAGGGCGGCGAGAAAGGAACAGGTGGGACATGTTTCTTTTTTGGTGAAGAAACCAAGAGAGTTTATTAGGGGAGAGTACAAGCTTATATCGGGCGGTTTAGAGGGCGGGGTAGCTGTAGAAGTTAAAGGCTTGGATTGGTTCTGAGGGGGTGCGGAGGTTGTCCTTGGTTGTTGGGTGTTGCACAATGATTGGTGCATGCGCACTGGCAGTAGGGGACGTTGCATTGTAACGGAGGGGTTGAGTGGTTAGACGAGGGAGGCGGTCTTACCCGGCAAGCTTCCTCCAATGGTTGGTTTTGGGTGAGGAATTGGGGCCTGCTTCCGGCCTCACCTTCTCAGGCCCGGGGGGCTGTGGAGGGCGCTGTCACCTGTACCCACTACCCTCCCCAGGGGTGGATCCGGTCCCCCGGCCCAGGCCCGCCAGGTTGAAGCACATAATCAGTATCCCGCAGTTAACAAAGATTTATAATAGTATTTTACATATTTTCCTTTTAAATAAAGTGGGGGGGGGGGGAGAATCAGTTATAAACCAAAATTATAATAGTACAGGATTTTATACTTACCCATGTTGTTACCTTTTTCAATGTTCTTTATTTCTTCTTATGGTCTCAAATTACTGTCTAGTGTCATTTCATTTCTGCCTGAAGGATTCCTTTTCACATTTTTGTGGCACAGGACTTAAGGTAATGAACTCCTTCAGCTTTTATTTATCTGATATAAATTCATTTTGAAAGGTACTTTCATCAGATATAGAATTCTTTGTTGACAGTTTTTTGTGTGAGGACCTTAAATATGCCATCTCACCCTCTTCTGGACTACATGGTGTCTAAAGAGAAATCTGTTGTTAATCTTATTTGGGATTCTTTGTATGTGACAGTTGATGCTCTCTTGTCACTTTGAGAATACTTTATTTTTTTTCTTTGGATTTTGTCAATTTTGCTATCATGTGTCTTGGTGAGATCTCTTAGAGTCTATCCTGCTTGGAATTTGTTGAGCTTTCTGGATGTGTACACTCACGTAGTTCATTGGATCAGGAAAATTTTCAGCCATTATTTCCTCAAATGCTTTTTATGCACCCCCCCTCTCTCTTGTCCTTCTGGGTTTCCGATGATGTGTATGTTGGTGTGTTTGGTGGTGTCCCACAGGTCCTTCAGGTTGTGTTCATTTTTCTTTATTATTTTATATTTGTTCCTCACACAGGATAATTTCTATTGTCTTATCTTCAAGTTCACTGATCTTTCTTCTGCCTGTTCAAGTCTTCTGTTGAATCCATCTGATGAGATGTTTCAATTACTGTACTTTACAGTTCCAAAATTTCTGTTTGGTTTCTATCAGTTAAATCTCTTTATTTTGTTTAGCCATTTTCTTAATTTCCTTTAATCTTTGTATATGGATTGCTTTAGTTTCCTGAAAATATTTGTTTGTTTATTTGAAGTCTTTGATTAATATTTCTAATGTATGAATTTCCACAGGGATGATTTCTGTCAATTTCTTATTTTGTTTGAATGGACTGTACTCTCCTCTTTCTTTGTGTGTTTTGTAATTTGTTGTTGAGTGCTGGACAGTCTGAGCATTATATTTTAAGTCTGGAAATCTAGTTCTTCCACACCTCAAAATTGCAGTGATTTTTTTAATTGTTATTGAGGGTTAGAGTTGTCAATTTTTAACTTTTCCAAACTGTACTTCCTCTGAAATGGGGAATGGAATGTGTGAAGTGGAGAGAAAAAAATAGGTGCTGCCTCCTTAAGAATTTTCTGCCTGGGCAGTGATAGGGAATGCAAAGGCCACACCTCTGGGTGTTGTCAGTCCAGGCCTGCTGAGGGCAGATTGCAGGGGTGCTCCACAGGTTTGAGTGCTCTTGCTCCAGATCCATGGGGCCTGGAATGTTGGCCCACCCTGTCACAGAATCACTCTGTGTTGGCTAAGCTGGGTGGGGCAAGGACCTGAGGGGAAACTATCATGTGGAGGTGGGCAGAGGCCAGGGGAGGAGCACTCAGGGTGACCAGGTGGTCAGTGGTGCTGAAGAAGCAGAACCTGGTGATTGGAGAAACTGGGTGATGTTGTGGGGTTGTGACAGTGCTCAGGCAACAGGACTGTGACCAGGGGAACTGGAGCAACAAGGGTGGCCTCAGCTGTTGATATTATTGGACAGGAAATGGCTAAACACTGGCTAAGTGACCCAAGAGGAGACTCTGAAAATAAGAGACAGTCTCCAAACAGAACAAAAATTTGACACCTAACTTTCACAAAGAGGAGCAGGTGACATGCTGAATCAGGGGTTTTCTTCCTCTGCAGAACTGGAAATACAGAGTAGTCAGCTCTGACCATGCTGGCTCAGCATGGGCGCCTTTGCTCTAGAGAGCAATAGCCCTGTCCCACCCACTCCCTCCAGTACTGGGCAAAAGGAGGGCCAGGAACCTTCACCCAGTTCCAAATCCTAGTTCCTCAGGTAACTATGTGGGCCTTACCCCTCTCTGTAACCACCAGCATCTTGAACTATTCATAACAAAGTCATTCTGTGAACAGAAGTGTCTAATGTCAAATGTGTGAAAAGAATCAAATTGAGATTCAGGGCAAGTGGGATGGAGCTCCTGTGAGCATAGCCCATTGCCCACTGTCCCTCACAGTGCCCTAGCCTCTCTTCTGTACCTTCCACATCCTCCTTGCCCAGTGTTTCATAATGAGCATTGATTGCCTCAGCTCAGGAACACCATTCAGTCCAGTTTTCAGCTGGCTTCACCTCCCCAGCCCCATTCTTGGCCCAGTTTCTCAACCCTGACTAGGATTCACCTTTGCACCTTTTCAACACTGCTCTTGGCCAACCAGGCTCTGGTCCTTAGGTTTGGGGTCCTTCTCAGGTTTTCCCTGACCCCAAAACAAGACCCAGGATGTCCTCTGTCCTTCATCTATTTCTGATTATCCCAGTTCCTTAGAGAGTAGCAGGAGGCTGGGGGAACATGGAGTTAGCATCAAATCTGGATGAGTTACCCACTGAGCCATGGATAAGCCAGATGAATACTCTGTTCCACAGAAGAGAGGCTACCTAGCTAGTGACCAGTATCCTCCCATCTGCCAAAGATGCTGGGGCTGTCCTCTACTTGGGGAGCCTTCTCCCTGGATGTGCCATACCTATTTCACTCCCCCAGTAAACTCCTTGTAGACAGTGTCCTTTGCCCAACCCAGGTGGCTAGGTCATTGCTGGCCAAGGTCTGGCTTCCAAGCTCCCCATCCATGGGCCCAGAGACCCTATGACTGGAGACTACAATAGCCACAGGAGCTGTGCTTTCTTAAGCATGCCTGCTAAGTATTTTTTCATGGTTTAACCTATTTGATAGATCCCACTGTCCCTGTATGTCTCTTTCTAGATGTCCTGTGGGCACATCCAGGTCAACACATCCAGAACCATACTCAATAACTTTCAACCTCTTCCTATCTCCACACTTGCCTCTGCCTTTTCTGGATGATCCAGAACCTTCCCATCCCCCTTCAGCAGTCCTACCTAAACATCTTGGGTCTCAGGATACTCCAGGGTGGAGAGGCTGGGGAAAGGAGATGTGGAGAAGGCTATGGAGATGCTCCCTGGATAGCAGTAAGATGTTGAAGAGAAGAGAAAGGATTAGAAAGATATTAGGGGCTACAGACTCTGCTGAATGTCTCCTGGGAAGAGTGGTGTCCTAGAGCCAAGGAATCTGAGAGGGCCAGAAGGGCAACTGGCCACAAGAGCAAACAAAGCAGAAAGTCTGGGAATGTCTCTGACAGCCCCTAAAGCTTGGGTTTGCCAGGCACAGGGATGGATGAAAGCCACAGGGAAGGCAGTGTTATGAGGCATGCCTTACTCCTCTAACTCTCAATCCCTACTTCCCCTTCTCAGCAGTCCATCCCACCCCCACCCATTTCCTTAGCCAGGAATGGAGTGTCCTTTCATCTCCTTTATCTGCTCCCACCTCACCTCCAACTCACCATCAAGCCCTGGAGATTCATCCTCCTGAAGACCCCTCATAGTGTGTATTCTCTCCACTTCCCCTGACTCCATCCTAGTGAGAGACTGAGCATACAAAGAACACAACAGCCACACCATTCATAAAATAAAGACTCTGACCAACAATCAGCAGCAAACAGTCCAAGAAGCCAAACCACAACCTCTGTAGCAATTGGCCCCAAATGGTCAGGTCTTAATAATTACCTGCTTCCCTAATTTTTGCCATGACTTACAACTTTGGACCAACCACTGAGAGCCAAATATACTCCCCTAATCTATCACATAGGATGCCCCACTTCTATTTAGGCCTCCTCCAGCTTTTCCATGCTGATAATCACTCATCAGAGAAGACATAAAGACTTCCTTTTCTTCCATTACAAAGGTTTTACACTCTTCTGCCTGCCTTTGAGTTTGAAGAAATGAGTCCTTTGCACTGAATAAACAGCCTTTGCTTGTTTACATTTCCATGGTATGATGGTCACATTCATGTATCAACTTGGTGAAGTTATGCTGTCCAGTTGTTTGGTCAAATACTGGCCTAGTTGTTGCTGTGGGGGTATTTTGTAGATGTGGTTAGCATCTAAAATCAACAAAATAATTATTCTCAATAATGTGGGTGGGCCTTACCCAATCAATTGGCAGTCTTAAGAGCTAGAATCTTGGGTTCCGGGGATCACAATGAATTTTGCCTGTGGACCACCCCCCTCCACTCCTTCCTGTGTTTTCAGCCTAAGGAATTTAGACAGAAGACTTCTACATGACTGTTATTGGAATTTCCAGCTCCTGGTCTGCCCTATGTTTTTTGGAATTTCCAGCCCACAATTGTATGAGCCAATTCCTTATAATAAATCTCTTTATATATATATATATGTATATTAAATATACACATATATAAGCATATACAGATATACACACATTTTTATAGATGTGTACATACATCTGTATACATATATTCTGTTGACTCTGTTTCCCTGGATATCCCTGACTGATATAGGTGTTCTCTGTTTATTTCCACAGTTATCTGGAGGTTCCATGAGATCCCATCATATTTCTTGCCAGCATGGACTGCAGACTTGTACCAGGTGTGGTATCCTTGGAGGCCCCCTGTGCCCTGCTGCTCATGGCTTGTCAAATGTGGGCCAGTGTGCTGACTCAGCACCAGGCCTGAACTCTGCTCTCTCTGCCTTGAATTCCTCAGTTATTTATTCTCCACTTGGTACCCAGGTTTTGTTATTCTCCAATTTTTCAGCATTCTTGGGGAAATAAGGTCATTCCTTTCATCCCTCTTTGTAGTGTTTTGTGTTAGTGTTTTGTGTTCTGCTGCCTAACAGTGCTGAGTGTGGTAAGAAGGAGAATCAGAGAATCATAGGGGAGCACACAGACCCAGGCCCTCTGAAACTGTTGTTGGAACTGACCTCACAGACCAGTGAGTCTGCAGTTCTCAAACGACTGAAGTCCCCTTGGGTAAACTTTGCTGTTGCTCACCAATAAAACCAGATGAGGAAGCAGAAAGTGAAGACTTTACAGTAGTGCCACAGCCAGGAGATCCCACTGGGGTCAGGAGAGCTCAGCCCACAAGGTCCTAGCTCCCCAAGAGCAAGAGAAATCAAGTGAAAGAAGTGGGAGGATCCAGGACTTGGATATCATTTCTTGGATGCCCTTTACCAGAGACAGAGTTCTGAACAGAAATTTAGAGCAGATCTAGAAAAGACTAAAAAGAAAGTATCCCAGTTACTGGCCATTTCCCAAGAATAGAAGAAAATGACCAAGGCCCAGGAATTGCTGACATTGGAGGCTGTGGCTGTGAAGTTCACCTGGAAGGAATGGCAGCTGCTGGGCCCTGCTCAGAAGGACCTGCACTGGGCTGTGATGTTGGAGAACTATAGGAACCTGGTGTCACTGGGTGAGGACAGCTCCCCTGTGTACCTAGAGGGAGCCCAGTTAGAGGTTTTTCCTTTATTGGCAGCTCAGTGCTTCAGATTCACTGCAGTGGCAGATTTTCAAATCTTTCTCTGGCTCCAGACTACAGTCTATACTGTCCCCTCTCCTGGGAGTATTGACTGTACTTTGTGGATGTAAAAATAGTCTAGTCCTTAAAATGTAACATTCTCCCATCTTGACATACCCCAGCTTAATTTGATATGTCTTAGTCTTCTGTCATTTCTCGTGACATGGTATCAACTTAGCAAGCCAGATATACTCTCCAAGTTAGAGAGAGAAGAATGGATAATAGAAAAAGAAATCTACAGTCAAACCTGTCCAGGTGAGTGAATGAGTGAACCAGGACAGTGGATGGCCAAGGAACCATATTCTAGACATTTGGAGAAGGTGTCTCAGCTGGGAGGATGTCAGAGGATACATAAGCAGCCTCCAGAAATTATGAAAGTTGACAGTCATCTGCAGAGGCACTTGCAAAAGCAGAGCTATCTGAGGAGATTGGAGGAATGCCATGAAAGTATTGCCATTAAAAATATTATTTGTTCAGACCTAAGTCATTCTTCTTAAAGGCCAAACCATGGAAAACTGATATCAAATTTAAGTTTAGTTAACCAGACCACAAACTGTGAAATAAAGACCTCTGCTGAATGTAATAGAGATAGGAAATCCTTTCTCCATGCAAAGCATGAGCAACTTCATACAGAAATTAAATTCTCTGAAAGTGGGAAACCCATCAGCACTAAATCTCAACACATTAAGCATCAGAGAACTCACAAAATTGAGAAACCTCATTTATGCAGCAAATGTGGGGAAACCTCTATCAGGAAGTCTCAGCTCACCAATCATCAGAGAATTCACCCAAGAGAGAAACTTCATGGATGCAGCTTATGTGGGAAAGCATATACCACAACTCCTAGCTCACCAGATACCACAGAACTCACATGGGAGAAAAACCTTATGAATGTGCTGAAGGTGGCAAAGCCTTTTTTTTTAATTTTTATTGGGATTGTTCAGATACCATACAATTATCCAAAGATACGAATTATACAATCAGTTGCCCCTGGTACCCTCTTACAGCTGTGCATCCATCACCACACTTAATTTTTGCTCAATTTTTAGAAACTTTTCATTACTCCAGGCCAGAAATAAAGTGAAAGATGGAGAGGGGGGGAGGAAAAGAAAAGGAAACTCGAATCCTCCCATATCCCTAACCAACCCCTCTCAATTACTGACTCATAGTGTTGGTATAGTACATTTGTTACTGTTTATGAAAGAATGTTGAAATACTACAAACTGTAGTATATAGTTTGCAATAGGTATATATTTCTTCCCTATATTTCCCTCTATTGTTAACTTCTAGTTGTATTGTCATACATTTGTTCTGGTTCATGGAAGAGTTTTCTAATATTTGTACAGTTAATCATGGATATTGCCCACCATAGGATTCAGTTTTACACATTTCCAACTTTTGACCTCCAACTTTCCTTCTGGTGACATATATGACTCTGAGCTTCCCCTTTCCACCTCATTCATGCACCATTCAGCACTGTTAGTTATTCTCACATCTTGCTACCTACACCTCTGCTTATTTCCAAACATTTAAGTTCATCCTAGTTGAACATTCTGCTCATACTAAGCAACCACTCCCCATTCTTAAGCCTCATCCTATATCTTGGTACCTTATATTTCATGTCTATGAGTTTACATATTATAATTAGTTCTTATCAGTGAGACCCTGCAATATTTGTCCATTTATGTTTGGCTTATTTCACTCAGTTTATTGCCATTGAGGTTTTGACATCAACCCATTTTTTTAAGATGGTTTTGTTCACAACCCATACATTCCATCCTAAGTAAACAATTGATGGTTCTCTGTATGGTTACATATTTATGTGTTCACCTCCTTCACCACTATCTACATAAGGGCATCTACATTTCTTCCACAAGGCAGGAGGGAGCATCAAAGGAGGCAGAGAGGGAAAAGAAAGAGGAAAAAAATGACAGCTAGGAAGTAGCAAAAGGAAAAGTAATCTTAAATCAAAGTAGGGTAAAGAGTCAGACAACACCACCAATGTCAAGTGTCTATCATGCCTCCCCTATCCCCCCTTCTTATCTGCATTTACCTTGGTATATCACCTTTGTTACATTAAAGGAAGCATAATACAATGATTCTGTTAGTTACAGTCTCTAGTTTACATTGATTGCATCCCTCCCCCAATGCCTCCCAATTTTTAACACTTTGCAAGGTTGACATTTGCTTGTTGCCCTCATAAAAGAACATATTTGTACATTTTATCACAATTGTTGAACACTAGATTTCACCAAGTTACACAGTCCCATTCTTTATCTTTCCTCCTTTCTTCTGGTGTCTCACATGCTCCCAGCCTTCCTCTCTCAACCATATACATAGCTATCTTTGTTCAGTGTACTTACATTGCTGTGCTACCATCTCCCAAGATTGTATTCTGAACCACACACTCCTGTCTTCTCCTATCACTCTGCATTGCTCCCTTTAGCAATTCCTGTAGGGCAGGTGTCTTGTTCACAAAGTCTCTCATTGTCTGTTTGTCAGAAAATATTTTGAGCTCTCCCTCATATTTGAAAGACAGCTTTGCTGGGTATAGGATTCTTGGTTGGAGGTTTTTCTCTTTCAGTGTCTTAAATATGTCACACCACTTCCTTCTTGCCTCCATGGCTTCTGCTGAGAGATCTGCACATAGTCTTATTAAGCTTCCTTTGTAAGTGATGGATTGCTTTTCTCTTGCTGCTTTCAGGATTTTCTTTTTGTCTTTGACATTTGATAATCTGATTATTAAGTGTCTTGGCATAGGCCTATTCAGATCTATTCTGTTTGGAGTATGCTGAACTTCTTGGATCTGTAATTTTATGTCTTTCATAAGGGATGGGAAATTTTCATTGATTAGTTCCTCTATTATTGCCTCTACACCTTTTCCCTTCTCTTCTCCTTCTCAGATATCAGTGATACATAGATTCTTGTATTTTGTTTCATCTTTAACTTCCCAGAGATGTTGCTCATATTTTTTCATTCTTTTCTCCATCTGCTCCTTTGCATGTAGGCTTTCAGGTGTTTTGTTCTCCAGTTCTTGAGTGTTTTCTTCTGCCTCTTGATGTCTGCTGTTGTATGTTTCCATTGTGTCTTTCATCTCTTGTGTTGTGCCTTTCATTTCCTTAGATTCTACTAGTTGTTTTTTTGAACTTTCAATTTCTGCTGTATATATGCTCTGTGTTTTCTTTACAGCCTCTATCTCTTTTGTGAAATATTCTCTAAAGTTTTTGAATTGATTTAGCATTAGTTGTTTAAATTTCTATATCTCAGTTGTTTGTTCCTTTGACTGGGTCATAGCTTCATTTTTGTTAGTGTAGGTTGTAGTTTTCTGTTGTCTAGGCATCTGACCTCCTAGGCCACCCCAATCAGGTTTTCCCAGATGAGAACAGGTTCAGGTCACAGAAGGAGGAAATATTCAGTATCTGGTTCCCCTGATGGTTTTTCTTAGAGGATTAATAACACCTGTGCTTTTCTGTTTGTCAGGTGCAGTCTGTCACCGCCTGTGTAAGGGGGTGTAGCCTGTGGCTCTCCTCCCCCAGGCTTTGGGGTCTGGTTCCAGAAAGGTGGATGGTAAAGCTGGGCCCCTCCCTTTCCTTTGGGAAGCTATGCCCCCTCCAAAGAGGTCACTGCCTATCAGGAAGTTCTTTGTTTCTTTGACTCGGCTGATCACAGTATTTTGATTTTAAAATAGCTGAGTCTGTCTTTACTGCAAAGTGCTGTGGGCTGAAAGCAGCTGCAGTTTTCTCCACAGAAAGCAAAAGGGTCAGAAAAGCTCCCAGGTTCACCCGTCAGCCTCTGGGTTTCTCATCCTGAGACAGATATGTCCCCCGACTCTCCCAAGGTCAGTTGTCCCCAAAAGCCTCTGTCTGCTCGTTGAGGATTCACTGTCTGTATTTAGCAGTTAACATTAAAATCCCAGATGGAGCTGGGCTGTGGTAGGATAGCTTGTTCAGAGAGTGCTGTTCTCTAGCACTGCATGGCTTGTGAGGAAGGGGCTCTCAGCTCTCGGCTCTCAGCATGGGTCTGCAGTTTTACTTACAGATTTTATGCTGTGATCTTGGGCATTCCTCCCAATTCAGGTTGGTGGATGATAAGTGGGCAATCACGTTTGTCTCCCCACAGTTATTCCTGGTTATTTACTAGTTTTTTGGTCATTTATGAATTGTTCTTGGGGGGACTAACAGTTTTCCACTTCTCTCTATGCTGCCATGTTTTCTCCCTCTTGTGGCAAAGCCTTTTATAGGAAGGGAGAGCTCATTATTCATGAGAGAAATGAAAGAGGAGAAAAATCCCACCAATGCAGTGAAGGTGGCAAAGGCTTCCTCATTAAATCACATCTCATTTTACATCAGAAAACTCATATAGGGAAGGAACTCTATATATGCAATGATTGTGGAAAAGGCTTCATCCAGAAGGTCTGTTTCATTGTACATTGGCAAACTCACACTGGAGAGAAACCCTATATATGCAGTGATTGTGGACAAGGTTTCATCTGGGAGACAGGCCTCATCAAATCAGAGATTTCATACAGGAAAGACTCCCTTTGTATGCAGTGAATGTGGAAAATCCTCTACACGGAAGTCAGGACTCATTAAACAGTAGAAAATTCACACAGGAGAGAAACCCCACAGATGTAGTGATTGTGGGAAAGTCTTCATCACAATGCAGCAGCTCATTGTACATCAAAGAACACATACAGGAGAGAGACCTTATGAATGCATTCAGTGTGGTGTGCCCATTTGAATGTACTGTGTTCCCCAAAATGCCATTATCTTTGATGTAATCTTGTGTGGGCAGACGTATCAGTGTGGATTAGATTGTAATTTTTGAGTGTTTCTGTGGAGATGTGCCCCACCCAACTGTGGGTGATGAATCTGATTGGGTAACTTCCATGGAGGTGTGACCCCACCCATTCAGAGTGGGCCTAAATTAAATCACTGGAGCCATATAAACAGAAGAAACTCAGTGCAGTGCAGCTGAGAGTGACATTTTGAAGAGGAGCTAGAGCCAAAAGGGACAATTTGAAGAACACAATGGAACTGAGAGAGGAGCTTCAGCTTACAGAGACATTTTGGAGTCAGCTTTTGGAAGCAGACTTTTGCTCCAGAGAAGCTAAGAGAGGACAAACCCCCAAGAGCAACTAAGAGTGACATTTTTGAGGAACTGCAGCCTAGAGAGGAATGTCCTAGGAGAAAGCCATTTTGAAACCAGAACTTTGGATCAGATGCCAGCCACATGCCTTCCCAGCTAACAGAGGTTTCCTGGATGCCATTGGAGGTACATGATTGTTGATGACTTATCTTGGACAGTTTATGGCCTTAAGACTGTAACTTTGTAACCCAATAAACACCCTTTATAAAAATCAAAACAAAACAAAACAAAAAAATCACCAGATGATGTTGTTCCCTGCTCTCAAATTGTTGCTCTGAGTGCTTGGCTTTGATCCAGAGGGAGTGCTGTCTCTTGTTTTCTTCCTGCTGGAGGGTGCAGACTTTTAGGTTTATTTTGGAGGAGCCAAATGTCAGGGTGGGATCCCAAGACAGGAGGTGCACAAGCCTTACTATTCTACAAACCACTGCCAGCTGTCATGGGTCTACCTAGTCTAAATCTTGTCCTCAAGGAAATGCTCCTGCTTCTTATGTGCACTGCATTCCCTTTACAACCCTATTTTTTATTTTAAAGCAGTTTTATTGATATATATTCACATACCATACAATCATCCACAATGTAGAATCAGTTATTCACAGTATCATCATATAGTTGTGCATTCATCACAATCAGCCCTTGAACACATTTATTATTCCCCCCAAAATAAAAATAAGAATAAAAGTAAAAAAGAACACCCACAACATCCTATAGACCCCATCCCCTCCTATTATTCATTTTCTTTTTGTCCCCATTTTTCTACTCATCTATCCATTCACTGGATAAAGGGAGTGTGGGCCACAAGGTTTTCACAATCACATGGTTACACCATGTTCTGGTTTGCTGATGCTGCCTTTTTGCAAAATACCAGAAATGCGTTGACTTCTATAAAAGGGGGGTTATTTGGTTACACAGTTACAGTCTTAAGGCCATAAACTTTCCAAGTTAATGCATCAACAGTCGGGTACTGTCCTAGTTTGCTAATGCTGCAGAATGCAAAACACCAGAGATGGATAGGCTTTTATAAAACAGGGGTTTATTTTGCTACACAGTTACAGTCTTAAGGCCACAAAGCATCCAAGGTAACACATCAGCAATCAGGTACCTTCACTGGAGGATGGCCAATGGCGTCTGGAAAACCTCTGCTAGCTAGGAAGGCAGCTGGTGTCTGCTCGAAAGCTCTGGTCTCAAAATGGCTTTCTCCCAGGACGTTCCTCTCTAGCAAGCTTGCTCCTCTTCAAAACATCATTCCCAGCTGCACTCCGTTCCCTCTCTTTGAGTCAGCTCATTTATATAGCTCCACTGATCAAGGCCCACCCTGAATGGGCGGGGCCATGCCTCCATGGGCAGATCTCATCAAAATCATCACCCACAGCTGGGTGGGGCACATTCCAAGCAAATCTAACCAGCACCAAAACTTCTGCCCCACAAAACTACAAAGATAATGGCATTTGGGGGACACAATACATTCAAACCAGCACAGGTACCTTCATTGGAGAATGGCCATTGGTGTCCAGAAAACCTCTGTTAGCTGGGAAGGCATGTGGCTGGCATCTGCTCCAAAATTCTGGTTTCAAAATGGCTCTCTCCCAAGATGTTCCCCTCTAGGCTACAGCTTCTCTCCAAAATGTCACTCTCATTTGCTCTTGGGGCATTTGTCCTCTCTTAGCTTCTCTGAAGCAAAAGTCTGCTTTCAAAGGCCATCTCCAAAATGTCTCTGTATTCTGCAGCTCCTTTCTCAGCTCCTGTGCATTCTTCAGTGTCCTTCTTGGCTGTAGCAAGCTTACTCCTGTCTGAGCTTATAAAGTGCTCCAGTAAACTAATCAAGGCCCATACTGAATGGGTGGTGCCACACCTCCATGGAAATTATCTAATCAGAGTTATCACCTACAATTGGGTGGGTTGCATCTCCATGGAAACACTCAATCAAAGAATTACAATCTAATCATACACTAATAGATCTGCCCATACAAAATTGCATCAAAGATAATGGCATTTTGGGGGACATAATACATCAAAACCAGCACACACCTTAAAAGGTATATACTTATACAATCTTCAAGAATCAAGGCTACTGAACTATGATTCAATAGTTTCAGGTATTTCCTTCTAGCTATTCTAACACTCTAAATACTAAAAAGGGATATCTATATAATGTATAAGAATAACCTCCAGTATGACTTCTTGACTCTATTTGAAGTCTCTCAGCCTCTGAAATATTTTGTTTCATTTCTCTTCCCCCTGTTGGTCCAAGAAGGCATTCTCAATCCCATGATGCCAGGGCCAAGCTCATCCCTGCAAGTCATGTCCCACATTGCCAGGGAGATTTATGCCCCTGGAAGTCATGTTCCATGTAGGGACAAAGGAAGAAAATCCATCTGCCTAGTTGGCTTAGAGAGAGAGACCACATCTAAGCAACAAAAGAGTCCCTCTGGGGGTGACTCTTAGGCACAGTTACAAGTAGGCTTAGCCTCTCCTTTGCAGCAACAAGCTCATAAGAACAAGTCCCAAGATTAAAGGCTTAGCCAACTAAATTGGTAGTCCCCAATGCTTGTGAGAATATTAGGAATTCCCCAGGTGGGTAAGTTTAATATTTCCACATCTTTTCCCCAGTCCCTCAAGGGGGCTTTGCAAATACTTTTTTATTCTCTCCCAAAATTACTATGGGATGTATTGGGGCTTCACACTAACCTGCACAAACTAACCAGATCTCACTCCTGTTCAAGGTTACATGTAGGCATGGTGGTTGAATAAACTGATCCTATAAGTTAAATTATATTTCATGCTACCAAAAATATACACTTTCTACCAAATAAACATCTTTTCCTTGGTCCTACACAGAAGTTGAAGTTTTAAAATACAGTCAATATCATCCTTTATCATTTAGTCTGATTTACCTTAGTCCTAACCAAGTCCATTTCATTCATATCTCTAACTGAAGTCTGATCTCTTTTTCAGCCTCTTTAACATTTGCTGTATGGGATAATGCTGACATTCATAGCTGCTGAACTCTGGCCTGGCTCTCAGGTGTCATACAGATACCCGAAGTTCCAGGGACTGACCAGCTTATACCTTTAGAGCTCAGCATCTCAGAAATTAAAAGTAACCATTACAACTCAGGAATAGATGTAACTACTGTAAGAGCTTACAACCTATGAACCTTTACCATAAGTCTTCCCTTGATAACCTATGCTCTCAGATTCAATTCTCAAATTATGCACATTATAGTTAGGCCCATATTAGTGAGACATTATAATGTTTGTCTCATCACAACCATAATTCTTGTGCCTCTCTTTCTACATGACATAACTTCACCAAGGATGATTTGGGCTTTCAGTGGCCAGTCTTGGATACATTTGACTTGAACAAAATCATTCATTTGAGAGGATCCTTAGAACAATTAGAGAATAAGATTCTTCATGCCCACTGGGAAGCATTTTTTGGATTGTTTTGCAGAGGTGTCCAAACCAAAATATGAATCAAATATCACTTCCCTAAAGACTTTTTGGTGAAGGTTAATCAAATTTTACAAACTTAAGCAAAAAGAAACTAATTTCCCTAAAACATCCTCCCCTTCCTTGTCCTCTAGCTGCCTCCCTCTACCATCTTTCCCACTTCTTCTTCTGATCTCTTCCTTCTGGACCTCCATCAACTTCCCCCTCCTTTAACCTCATCCTGCTCTCCTATCATTTCCCAATAACATTCCTCAAACCCCCAAATGCTAGTTGTCTCTAAAGGGCCATCCCTCCCATGTACCAAGTATGTAGGCCACAATGGAATGAAACCTTGGAGTTGAGCTGAAGTAGGAGCTATACTGAAAGATTCCCCTAAGCCCACCCAAGAGCAGCATATATTCATAAATGATTCTAGATTTCTTTGACCTCTTATGACCTTGAGTTACTGATATATATCAACTCATAGACATACTGATTAGAGCATAATTACAAATTCTGGATGGTAAAAGGTGACTGGACTCACCTGGAAAGGAAGTTAAAGGTCTCTCTTTCATAGTAACCCAGACAGTGAAAACAAGTCTGAAAAGTAGTGTAAAATCTCCTGAAAGTATACTCCAAGCGTTTCCAATAAAAAGATTCCACCATAATTCAGTCATGCAAACAGAGAAAAGGTGAAACTGTAGAAGATTTTCAGGATACACTGCAAACTACCTTCTGACATGTGTTAATTTAAGAAACTGCTGAAGTAACAGTAGCCTTTTGTCTAACTTTGGCAATTGAGTAAAACCTGAAATTCCAAATTAGCACAGGAATTCCTTTATCTGAACTACAACACCTGGCAGAACATTTTGAAAGGGCTTTAGAACAAAAGCAAGACAGGACACAAAGTAAACTTGTGGCCATGCAGATCAAACAGCTAGGTAGTCCATTTCCCAATCACCCACCTGCTGACAAAGGTACCTGTAGATATCGTAAATGGGAGGCACACTGGGAAAAAAAAGATTGTTCCATTTTACAAAAGAAAAATCAAGACAAAGAAAAATCCCCCAGTTGGGATCAATGACAATACTTTGAGGAAGGAAAGAGCAACCACTATCCTGTCTCAGCCTTACACTCAAGATAAATTAAGTATAGATATAGATAGTCAACCTCATCCATTCCTGCTAGATATGGGTGTGTCTCTCTCTACACTCAACACTGCTACCTTTACTAGCCTCTTCTGGGGAGTAAATGTACCACACAGGGTGGTGGGTCTTTCAAATAACCCACACATTTTTCCTATCCTCCTCTCCCTTATCCATAACCCTTGAGCCCCTGACTGAAAAACATTCCTTCCTGCTCTGGGAACCATTATGGCAAATGACTTGTACTATTCTCAGTCCTATCACCAATCAGTTAAGGCTGCCTTCCCACCGCATTTTCTAAACAGCCTCTCCATGATCCTCAACTGGGAGATTTCATGAATTAGAACAGATATCAGAAAAAACTGCTCTTGGACCTTATTTGAAAGGACCTTGTCAGGTGCAGTTAACTGTAAATACAGCAGTGAAACTCCAGGGAGTGAATCTGTGAGTTTGTGTTTCACATCTTAAAAAGCAGTTCAGGATTCCATGTATTTACAAAGCTACTCAAAGAGGGGATCTTGTACTGAGGATTCTCAGAGATCTTGTAGTCACATCCAATCATTGAAAGCAGACAGCTGACACCAAACTTTCAGAACACGCAGATGATCCCAGATAGTGGACAGTTTCTACCCAAGACTTCAGGACCAAGACCCCTATCTAATTTTTGTATTGCCTTTTATCTGCTTGCTTATCCTCATTCTTCTTATTCTCTATATTTTAGTTTCCTAGCTACTAAAATAAATACCATACAGTGTGTGGGTTTCAACAATGGGAATTAATTGGCTCATGGTTTTGAGGCTAGAAGATGTACCAAATCAGAGTGTCAGCAAGGCAATGTTTTCTCCCCAAAGACTGTGGTGTTCTGGAGTTGGCTGCCACCAATTCTTGGTTTTTGACTTTTCCATCACATGGCAATGCACATGGAGGCAATTTCTGCTCTCTATTCCAGATCCCATTGATTTCCAGCTTCTCGCTTCCCATGGCTTCTGTCTGTGAACCATCTTTCTGAGATTTTCAGTAATTAGATTAAGACCCCATCCTGATTTGGCTGGGCCACACCTTCACAACCTCATCAAAAGATCTTATTTACAATGGGTTCACATTGTAACAGGACTGGATTAAGATTATGTTTTTCTGGAGGACATAACTCCAAGCCACCTCAATAGATCTCTGTTTTTGCCATCCGCAATGGTCCTTTTTCTCTTTTCTTCATTCCTTATTATAATTGTTGGAACAGAACCTATTCATTATTATGCCATTCCTAGATTATTCAAAACAGTATCACTGTCCTCAATTTTACTGGTTGCTCAAAATGCCATCCATTGCCAGATCTCCCCTGCCCCCAGGAACAAATCCTCTGGGCAATTCTGATTTCATCAAATGAGACCATAGGAATTGCAGCCAGTGCTGTTTGCATTTGCATCTATATGGAGAAATGACCTTAAGCAAAGCAACATAACATTTTATTAGTGTCCTTCTCTCTCAGGAAAAGAGCTAATTATAACCAAGTCTGGGTATTCTGATTCAGACTCAAACTCCAAACTGAGATCACTCTTGATTACTCAGGCCCACTACCCTGGGGAATCACTGAATGACTGTCTGTGTGAACACTCAGAGCCATGTTCCCATCAGTGGGAATCATACAAATAGGAAAGACTGTGAGAATGCTATCGGTAACTCTGGCAGAAGCTATTAATGATACCCTCTGCCCCAGGTGGAATAGAGGTCAGTCTCAACTCACTGGCACAGTAGTGGTGGGCAATAATGTTGCTAAGGATTTCTTTTTGGCTGGTCATGGTGGCACTTGTGTCATACTAATAATAACTGTTGTGTTTTGAAGAATGAAATAGGATTGCAGAACAACCTTAAGGTAAAGTTATTTGGCTCACTAGGGCTGATCCTTCTGGCCTATGGGATTGGTTTTCCTGGCCCATGTTGGGCAGTTGGAGTTTCTGGTTCTAAAGCATGGTACAGAGACTATTTCACTGCTCTTATTTTTGCCACAGTGGTCATGATGCTAGCCCATTGCATTCTATCTGGAATTTTAAATGCTTCTGCACAGATGTTTGCAACAATGACACCAACAACAAAAGATCAAGAAGACTTGCAATAGCATAGACTATGAAGACAACTGAGGAATCTCCAAGCAGTAAAGATGTGTAACTCTAGATTTCTCTGAATTGGTCAACCTCTTGCAAGTGAGAACATGATAAAAGGTGGGAACTGAATGTACAGATAGGACAACAATCAGATGATATATAAAAATAAATACTCTGACCCACAGTCTCCAGCAACCTTTTTCAAGGAGCCAAACCATAACCTCTATAGCAACTGGACCCAAGCAGTCAAGGATTGATCACTGCCACTGCCAGCTTCCCTAATTTTTTAAAATGCAATTTTATTGAGATATATTCACACACCATACAAACCATCTGAAGTATACAATCACCAGTTCACCTTACCATCACATAGTTGTGCATACATCCCCAGGATCGATTTTAGAACATTTTCATTACTCCAGAAAAGAAATAAAAAGAAAAAAGAAAACCCAAATCCTCCCAAACCAAACACCCCCCCCCCCATTATTGACCTATAGTATTGGTGTGGCACATTTGTTACTGCTGATAAAAGAATATTAAACTGTTACTGTTAACAATTGTCCATAGTTTGCAATAGGTACATTTTCCCCCATATTCTCCTCTATTACTAACTCCTTGTAATAGTGTCATACATTTGTTCTAGTTCATGAAAGAACTTTTTAATATTTGTACAGTTAATCACAGACATTGTCCACCATAAGATTCACTGTGTTATACATTTCCAGGTTTTAACTTCCAACTTCCCTTCTGGTGACTTCCCCCTTCCACCACATTCATACACCATTCAGGACTGTTAATTATTCTCATAATAATGTCCTGCTATCACCTCTGCCCATTTCCAAATGTTTAAGTTCAACCTAGTTAAACATTCTGCACATATTATGCAGCTGTTCCCAGTTCTTTAGCCCCATTCTATATTCTGGTAATCTATAATCTATATTTTATGTCTAGGAGTTTTCATATTGTAATTAGTTCATATCAGTGAGATCATACAATATTTGTACTTTTGTGTCTGACTTATTTCACTCAACATAATGTCCTCAAGGTTCATCCATGTTGTCGCATGCTTCAGGACATCATTCCTTCTTTCTGCTGAATAATATTCCATTGTATGTATATACCATATTCTGTTTATCCATTCATCTGTTGATGAGTACTTGGATTGTTTCCAACTTTTGGCAAATGTGACTAATGCTGCTATGAATATTGGTGTACAAATGTCTGTTTGTGTACCTGCTTTCAGATCTTCTGGGTATGTTCCAAGTAGCAGGATTGCCAGATCAAAAGCTAATTCTATACTTATTTTCCTGAGGAACCATAAAATTGTCCTCCACAGTGGCTGTACCATTTTACTTTCCCACCAGCAGTGAATTAGTGTTCCAATTTCTCCACATCCTGTCTAACACTTGTACTTTCCTGTTTGTTCAATAGTGGCCATTCTAGCAGGTGAGAAATGATATCTCACTGTGGTTTTGATTTGTATTTCCCTAACAGGTGTGAAGCTGAGCATCTTTTCATGTTCTATTTAGCCATCTGTATTTCTTCTTTGGAAAAATGCCTATTCATGTCTTTTACCCATTTTTTAATTGGATCATTTGTCTTTTTATTGCTGAGTTGTAGGATTTCTTTATATATTCTGGATATCAAACCCTTATCAGATATGTGGTTTCCAAATATTTTCTCCCATTGAGTCAGTTGCCTTTTCACCTTTCTGACAAAGTCCTTTCAGGCACTGAAGTATTAGATTTGGAGGAGTTCCAATTTATCCACTCATCTTCTCCTGGGGAATTAAAATTCACCTTCTTTGTGGTTTCCAGCTTGCAGCCTGTCCTTCAAAAAGACAACTTGGCTATTCCCACAGTCATGTGAGTCAGTTCCTATAAGAAATCTATCTCTCTCTATATATCTCCATCTCTAACTCCATCTCTATCTCCATCTCTATCTCCATCTTTATTTCTGCCTCTATCTGTATTTCCATCTCCATCTGCATCTCCACCACCACTTTCACCTCCATCTCTATCTCCATCTCTATTTCTCTATCTTTGTCTCCATTTCCATCTTCATCTCCATCTCTATCTCTGTCTCTATCTCCATCTCTATTTCTATCTCCATCTCCATCTCTACTTCCTCCCTATTTACATCTCTATCTCTATCTTTATCTCATCTCTATCTTTATCTTTATCTTCACCTCTCTATCTCCTTTTCTGTCTCCATCTCCATCTCTATCTCCATATCCCTCTATCTCTGTCTCCATCTCTATCTCTGTCTCTGTTCCTGTCTCTATCAACATATGCCTCTCTATATATCTGCATAGGACCTGTCAGTTCTCACCTAAAATAATACTTTGCCCATATTTTAAGTCTATATGTATATACTGTATGTGTATGGGGAAATTTTAAATATGTGAGATGAATCTAATTCCCAATGATTTCAAAGTCACTATCACGCGTTTAAAAGGACTCAAATAGCCTCATCTGTAGCAGCAAAAAGAATTTTGCATCATCTTTTTTGTCCTTTAACACATGTTGCTACCCACTTCTATTACAGAATTTTATACTAATATATTTTTTAGGGTTTTTTTTTATTTTGAAATAAATTCAAAGTTAGATGAACAGTTGCAAAAACAGTACTAGATCCATACACAGAATTCCATCATACCCTGACCCCCCTCCCCCGATAGCTCAATCTACCAACTTCAACATGCTGTCACATCACTATTTCTTTCCCTCCCTCCCTCCCTCCCTATCATCCATCATCTATTGCTCTGTCTTCTGAACATATGAGAGCTAGCTGCACACATCGTTGAGCATACACTATAATTCACGTATACACTTCCCATGAACAAGAACATTCTTTTATGCAATCCCATTAAGTGCAGCTAAGAAGTGCAATAGATTCAACAATGATACAAAGCTTACATTCTATATTTCCTTTTCCTTATGTCTCAATTGTGTCCCTTTGAGCCACCTGTCCTCTATCCTCCAGTCCCATCCAAGTTCATCCTTAGCATTCAATTGTCACCTAGTTAGACTGTCTTTTTTTTTTTTTTAAGTTGTGGAAACATATATACAGCCTAAATCTTCTCATTGCAATGCCTCCCTAGACTTTCATTAGTGGGATTAATCACATTCAGAATGTTGTAATGCTCTTTTCTAGATTTGGCCTTGTAAGTTCTTTCACTGAGGCAGGTGCAGTGGCTGGGTTCTTAATCTTAATTCCCATTCTTGTAGGTATGAACCCACTCTAGATGGGATCCCTTGAAGATGATGTTTGGGCAGTCATCTGGGTCACTGGAGAAATTCAGACACAGAGAGACAAAGCCACGGGGAGGAACTGGAAGCTGGAAGTCAGCAGGAACCCAGAAGAGAAAGGAGAGGCCACAACCATGTCACAGCAAAGCCAAAGAACCCACTGGAACATTAGCAACTCCAGGAGGAAGCAAGCCTTTCTGCCTCCAACACCTTGAACCAATAAGTTCCTGTTGTTTAATCCATTTTGTAGTATTTGGCATAGCAGCCAAGAAACTAAGACACAGAGGACAAATAATGCAAAAGGAAAACTGAGAGAACTTGGTGGAAGGACACTGGGTTGGGGCTGCAGCAGGTCTAGCCTGGGTGGTGAGTGAGGGTTCCTCAGAGTATGTGACCTTGCAGTTGAGAACTGCAGGGTCAGGGGGAGGAGCATTGCAGACTAAGCCTGTCAGGAGGAAGCAGATATGAGCTGGATACAGGAACAAATAAAAAGTTGGCAACTTCAAGGATCAGAGGAAAGGCCCAGTGGACTGGAAGATGGAGAGAGGAGGGGAAGATGGAGGGAGTGTGTAAGGAAAGGGGCTGGGCAAGACCCCCAGAGGCTTGGGAGGGTGTCCTACAGAGTCTAGCTTTTATTCTGGTTGTAATGGGAAGCCCTGGGGAATTTAGGCAGGGGAGTGACATGGTCTGATTCACATATTAGAAAGATCTGGACTCCAAAGCATGAATAGAATTCAGCAGGTCCTGGACCTGGATGGAAAAGAATGACATCTTCATTTTCATGGCCCCTACCTGCAATTTAGTCTTTCCTTCAAATACAAATGTAGGCAACAAAGCACAGTGGTATGCAAAGCACCTGTGACTTGTTATTAATAGAAATCACAGGCATATTTATATCACATTACAGTTGTAGACCATGAGATGTTTTATGCTTATCACTTTGAAATTATGATGTCTTATTATATCTACTGTTGATCCTATCTAACACATAAACAAAGAAGTACATCTACTATTGTATTACAATTAAAAACGTTTTGATAATTGCGTTGAAAATAAGTGGTTTCCTTTGTAATTATATGGATTTCATTTGATGAAAATCTTTATCCTGATAAGGGGCCATCAGCTCCGCTAGACTGCTAGTCAAAATGGGGTACAAAACTCTTCTGGCTGCTTGTGGAGAACAGACCCTTGAGGAGGTGAGAGTGGAAACAGAGTTGGCACCATTTAGAAGGTACTGCAGTCATCCAGGAGATGATAGCAGTTTGGACTATGGACAGAGCTGGAAAAAGTGAGAAGTGGATGATTTGAGATGTAATTGGAGGTAGAGAAAATTGGACTTCCCGATGGACTGGCGGTGAAGATGAAGGAAACAAACAACCTAAAGATACTGGTGCCGTTTGATGCAATGGGGAAAGTTTGAGAGGGAAAGATTTGTAGAGGGACATGGCTATTCTGTTGACCACGGTGAGCTTGAGTCTCCGGTTAGACACCAGGTGGAGGTGGCAGGTGGATGGGTGGGTGTGCAGGTCTGGAGCCCAGGGGAGAGGTCAGGCAGGGGATTTGAGAGTCATCAGATATTTATACCATGGGATGGGAGAGACCACGTAAGAGAGGACAGACAGAGAAGCAGAGAAGGCAGAGCTTGGGGCACACCCACACGTGGAGGTTGGAAGGGGATGGGAGCCAGCCATGGAGCCTGAGGAGATGCTGGCGGGGAAGGAGCGCACGGGATCACAGCAGCCTCCAGAACAGCGAGCACAAGTAACTGGCTTTGCCAATGTGGAGAAGACCATCTCAGGTGGGGACAAAAACCAGGTTGGAGTGGGTTGAGGAGAGAATGGGAACTGCGGGTGCTGTGAAGTGGAGCAGAGAATGGAGCCAAAGCTGGAAGGAGCAATGGAATCAAGAGAGGGCTTTCCAAAAGATGGTGGTGTCCAAGCACAGATGGGAGAGAAGGAGAAGGGATGGTGACATGGATGGTGGAGAAGAGGAAGGGAATATTGCTGACATAAGTCCTCTGAGTGGGGAGGGGAAGGAAGGTGGTCTCAAAGGGGACAGCTGGCCTAGGGGTGGGGCGGCGGGAAGCATCAGCACAGGTGCAGCTGCAGGTGGGTTTCCCAGGAGCATAAAGGGGGTGGGCTGTGTGTGGTCGCCTCTATTTTCTCTATTAAAGCACTGAGGTTAGGTCCCTGGTGGAGAGCATGGAGGGGGCTATGGGGATTCAAGAATGGTGCAGACAGGTGAGGGAAGGAGAGGGGGAGTTCACCTGAGGATGTGGAGGGTTGTCTGGGGTGTTGAGTTTCCATGTGAGATCTGTGGTCATGAATGCAAATGGGCCCACCAGGAACGTGTTATTTTCTCCACCAACTTTCAATTTGCTCTGGGGGAAGAATGGAGAGGGTTCTGGTTTCTATGGACAGCGTGACCAAAGGACAGTGGAGCAGGGGGATAGAAGGTGTTTGCAGGGCTGAGGGTGTCATGGTGCATGATGTGGAGTAAGCTGGGGAAGGAGGGGCCAAGGCCTGAAAGGGGTGTTGGCAGTGGGAAAGCCACAGGGTCAGTGGTTTGGGATCTGGAGTTGGAGAGCAGATGGGGGTATGAAGGTGAGTGTGCACCATGGGAGGGGTGGGTGGAGGGCACGGTTGTGTCAGGTGCTCTGGGTCAGAGATGGGTGCGGAGAAGGGCAGTGGGGCCAGGGACCAGGGCCATCTAAGGAGGCTGACGGCCGCAGGAGCTCATATGGGACAGTGCTGGGGGGCATGTGAGACAAGGCAGTGAGGGGTTTGAAGGAGGTGGGAGGATGGGTGAGCAGCAGGTGAGGGTGCCTCTGAGGGCAGAAGGGCAGAGCCAGGGTTTAGTGGGGCTCCAGAGAGGGCCACAGAGTAGGTGGAGGCTGGGGGTGGGGGTGGGAATTGCTGAGGACCCCAGGGGAAAGTTGGGTGGGGCTGGGGGTTGGCAGGGGCAGAGAATGGGCCTGGGGTCGGGGTGGGGGGCTGCTCCCCAGGCTTGCTGGGAAGGAAGTGGGAATGGCTCCTGTCCAGGTTTTCTGGAGGTCAAAGGGGGTAAAGCAGAGGGAATCTTTGACTCAGGGCCAAGGTCACCTGTAAGGCCTGGGGCCAGGGCAGGTGTGTAAGTGTTTGTGGGAATCAGTAGTGACATCCAGGGGCCTCACTTGGCTTCTTTTTCAGGAGCTGTGAGGCTGCAGCATAGGAAGCTCAGTGCCCTGCGGACCCAACCCAGGATAATTCTCCTGCCCCCTCATCCTTTCAAACATCAGGCCTGCCACCCTGATCTCGGCATGCTGTGGGCAAGTGTCCAGCTTTGTTGAACCCATCTGAGGAGATGCTGCCTTCCCCCACCTCTCCTGGCAGAGCGGGGCTGGCAGAATGGAATGGCCACTCACCACTGACCACCCCAGTAAGTCCACCTGTCCCTTTCTTTCGAGGCACTCTTAAGAAGCAACAGCCAAGCTCAAGAGGGCACCGTTTTCAGACAAGGGCTTCATGCAGAAAACGTGTGAGGATCCCATGTTCACCTTGCAGTGTGTGCCTTATCCTTCAGACAGGTGCAAGCAGATCAAGGGACTCTCCTGACAAAAAGAGTCAAGGGGCAGCTTCTCCATTTTTTCCCAATGAGAAGGAAAAGTCAGTATGTTCATGACATGGGTTGGGGCTTTTGGGGCCTGTGACCAGGGGTCCTCGTGGCCATGGGGAGAAGGTGGTATGGAGTCAGCCTCCTGCCCACCCCCTGTTCACCATGCCCTGTGGTGTCTGGATGCCTGAGCCATGAGGCCAGAGCAGGTGCAGTCATCAGTGGCTGGGCCTTTTGTTCCTGGGCACAGACGCCTTTCGTGCATATGTGTGCCCGGCTGCCGGCTGGAAGCCAGGGCATCCCATGGGTGGGATGCAGCTCTCTATCCCTCCAAACATCCTCCAAAGGCTTGTCCTAGTACAGAAGCTGCTGGATTCTCTCTGAGATGAGCCTGGAGGGAAACCTCTACAGTTACAAGATGATGGAGCCCAAAGATTTGGCCCAGGTAGGCCTGCCCTTGGGATGCAGAAAGGGCCTTTTACATTCTTCCCAAACCTGGTAGGGAGGATGCAGGGGGGCTTCAGACACTGTCCAGGGTGGGTCAGGCAGCAGCCAGAATCCTGACCCCCTGCCTGTGCTCTCCAGCTGAGCCTTGAGACCCCCTTCCCCCTCTTCTCCTGGGCCCTTTCCCAGGTGTTCTCAGCCCCCTCCCCAAGCTGGGAACCAGACCGGCCTCAGGTGGAATGCTGACTCCACAACCAACTGCAAGCTGGGCCAGCCCTGCAACCTCACAGAGCCTGTTTCCACATGTGTAAAATGATTATCTGTGTTCCTGGCACCCGGTTGGCACTGAGTAGCTGGGTGGCATATCCATCTCAGCACAAAGTGTGGAGGCCTGAGCCTCCCCCAGTGTGGACTTCAGGGGAAAATGTTGGTGACACAGATTTGTTTTAAAAGCACAATAGCATCCCACTGCAGGCCCCAATCTCCTTGACCAGGGAATCCCCTCCTGGCATCCATCATATCCATGTTGTTCTCAGGAGCTTGTGCAGGGACCATCACTGGGGAGAGGTGAAAATGCTCAATTCAACAATTCTGGACAATTTCAAAAGGGCGTTAGACACCATAAACCCTGGTTTGTAAAGAGGATTGTCTGGAAAACCAGGAGATGATTTCCCCCAGTGTTCTTTAGCATCTTCAGAGGATTCCCCCACATGGGAACATGTTTACTGAGGGGAGACTTGGTATTCTCAGCCTGAGGTGGGGATAGGCCTTGGGGGTGTCCCTGATGCTCTGGCCAAAATGTGGGGCATCTGTACATATATGTTCATGGCTCTGGGGCTTTCTTCCACCTCTCATGGGAATTCGCGACCCCACCGCTGAGGTGCAACCTTATGGCTCACATGGTTCAGGCGTTCTGCACCCTGTGGGCTCAGGGTGGGGCTGGCCCAGGTTGGGTCTGCAGGCTCCCCATTCCAGCACCTTCTCCAACACCCTCGGAAGTGCCTCCAACCCCCTGCTGGCACATTCAGAGGCCACTGGGATTTGCTGGGCAGCTGGTCAGGGCCCTGCCCTCAGGGACCTTGGCTCCACCCCATGGGCCGTCTGTGAGCCCAGCCAGAGGGTGGGATGGTGCGGGGCTTGCAGGCTCACGGGGGCTCTCAGGCTTTAGGGACCCAGCTGCATGCAGCTTGGGAACAGACAGCAGCTGCTTCTTGATCTGGGTGCAGAAGGAGCTCACTGCCCACCACCACAGGGCTCAGATGCTGTGCAGCAGATGGGGGGCCCAGATAATGAATTTATAGGAAAAAGGGGGTTTGGCAGGACAGACACCAATTCCACCCCATGCCTGCTGGGGCAGCAGGCTCCACAGCACCCAGGACAGGGAGCTTGTGGGGTGTCTGGAACAGCCTCTGGCATGGAATAGATGCTCAAGAAACTAGCCGCTAGTATTACTATTATTTTATTATTAATTAATATTGACACTGTGGTCTGCCTGGAAGTTTGCTGGGGATACAGAGATGAATGTCTTGTGGTCCCTGCCTTCTGGAAGCTTATAGCAAGAGGCCAAGATATGTATATTTCTAATCCAGAAAAAGAAAATTATATAATAGAGAGAAATACAGAGCACCAATGACTCTAATAATAATAACAATAATTACTAATAGTGAATGCTATGGTGAGCATGCTGAACTCTGTGAGCTAAGGAGTATTATTGCCCCCGTTTCACAAAGGAGGGAGCTGGGGCTTAGCTCAAGATCTGCAGCCAGTGAGAGGGGTCCCAGCATGGCAGGAAGGAGGAAGGCCTTGAGCAGCCACAGGCTGGATCTCAGAAGGGGCAAAGCTGAGATGGAAACACTGACCCACCTTCTGGAAGGAAAGGCAGGTAGCCGGGAAAGCTGTTAAGCTGATATGGGGGGGCACAGATAGGAGGTATCGGATCATCTGATCCACCAGTACATAACTAGCTGCCCCCAAAATAAACTGTGATGAATAACTCCAGCTGGCCGGGACAGAATCTCTGGCTGGACTCTGCCTCTGGAAATAGCTCTGAGATGGGGTGGGCTGTGCCGTCACCCCAGGAGGCAGGAGCATGGAGGCTGCAGGGGTGGGTGCCTCCCCTGTGCTGTGCTCAGAGCTCAGAGAGCTTCCCGCAAATGCCCGGTAGCTGGGTGGGGATGGGCTTGCTGCAGGTCACCAGGGGAAGGCAGAAGCCAGGCGGGGATGGGCCCCTGGGTCTGTGTGAGCCCACAGCTCAGTGCTGGACCCAGGAGAATTCAGCAAAGGATTTATTTCTCAAGAGCACGAGAGAATGCCAGAGACAGCAGGGAGCTCACAAAGGGCTCCTACCTCCGCCGAAAACATGGGGATACATAGAAGGTGAAGGTTGTCCTCTGGGGAAATGGGGAGAAGGGGTGGGGGCACACCAGCCAGGAGGCTATGGCAAGGGTGCCTGGGAGAGGGCACGGGCTGGACTGGGGAGAGAAAGGGACCAAATCAAGAAAGATTTAGGAGGGAGAATTCAGGGGCCATGGAGACCAGCTGGATGGGGTTCAGGGTTTGGGGGTTCGGTGGGTCTCTCTCAGGGGTCTAGTTTGGCTGGGGTGAGCCTGCAGGTGAACCAGCCCTGCTTCCTGCACAAGGTCCTCAACTGTCCCTCTCTGTCCCTCTCTGCCTGCTCATGGGGCCCCCAGGCCACACCACGGCCTGACCAGCACACCTTCCGGATGCTCTGCCTGTGGTCTGTGGCCAGAGCTGGGGCTGGACCACCAGGCTCACTCCACAGGGTGATAAAAGATGGGTTAGACTTTGGACCGTGCCGTGCTCTTTGGGTAAACCATGACACAAGCTCATTTCTTCCCAAGGGCTGGGTGCTAACGTTCCTTCGGTGCCTGTTAGGAGCCAGGTGTGATGTGAGCCCCTCTTCCCCCAGTCTCACTGTTATCTATTTAAGGGATGGAACATGCCCACTTTTCCAGGCTTGGAGTCTGCGGGTTCACTGACCCCTGTATGGCTGCCTGGTGGAGAGGAACCCACGTGGGATCATGGGCACTGACTCGGGAAGAAACTGGTCTGAAGGCAAAAGGGGGCCTGTAGTGGGGCAGGATGGGCACCAAGGGGTCCACCCTCCACCCCAGCGATATCTGCTGTGCCTGTCTCTGCTGCCTCCCATCCCTGAGTCCCCTCCTGGCTCTGCCTCTTCTTTGCTGTGAGGACTTGATGCAGTTGCTTACCCTCTCTGGGCCTCAGTCTCACCGCTGTACAAGGAAGGGTTGCAGTGACTGCCAAGGGCCCCTTACGCTTGACATCCTCTCACCATCCTAGGATGTCTTAGCCATTGTGAGCAGCGGAGGTGCCAGAAGGAACCTTAAATGGGCAGTGGAGGAGGAGGATGGGGGTTACCAGGGCTGACTCAGGCCCACCTTCAGTGGTGGGAGGGAGGCTGTGAGGCATCTGTCAAATTCTTTGCAATAAGTTTGGAAATTGTGACCAACCTGAGTCCTGAGAAGCGTTGCCTGGATTGAGAGAACTTAATGTGGGAAGTGAGTGGCTCTGAATGCTGCACAGGGTGGACTGCGGTGGATTCAGAGGCTCTAGGACCCGTCAAGGCTGGTGCAATCATGTGTGGCTGTGTTGGACGCCAGTGCCTCACCCATCTCTTCTCTCAGAATCGCTGTTGGCTGAACGGGAGCCACAGGCCCAGGAACTTATGGCCCCATCCCCTCTGGAAGCCACCAGCCCACATCTGCCAGGGTCCAGACCTGGCCCGCTTGCTCCTCCTGGGTGCAGCCATTCATGCTTGAGAACTCCCTGAGGGATCAGGCCAGAGTCAGTCTCCTGCTGACACCACATCCCTGCTTAGTAACTTCCCTGCTCTATTCTTTTTCTTACTCGCCTTCCCCAGAGAGCACTGCCTCACTAAGTGACTGCACAAGAATCCCTGTCAAAGGCTCTCCTTCTAGACCCCATCACTGCTATTTCTGATGCTCAAATTATGCCAAATTCAGCCATGCCCACACCTTCCAGCTGGTCTCTCTGTCCTTTAGCTATGACAGCAGGCTTTGGCCACTTCCCGGCTTCCTGGCATCACAAGATGTCCCAATCTCACCTTGTCCTCACCCCGCCCCAGAGTCATTTCACCAAGGAGCCCTTTTCCTATCATTAGTATTCTATCCATTTTCTTAAGATGAAGAATCCAGGGCTCAGAGAAGTTAAGTGACTTACCCTAAGTCACACAGGATGGTTAGTTATGGATCTGGGATTGGAGCCTATGTTTTCCTGATTGCAAAGCTCCTGGTCTTACCTCTCCCTTGAAACTGAAAGAATTCGTGGCCTGGATGAAAGGAGTGAGGACAAGGGGGACTCAGTGCAGGGCCTGGGGAGACCCCCAACCCAATCAAGCAGGCAAGCCCCCAGGCATGATTTCTATGAGAGGGGCTTGCCCAGAAGTGCAGTTTGTCCAACACTCACAGAGGGCTGGCTTGGGACATTTTGAGAGTGACCTCTAGCTGAGGGCTGGCCGATTCCATACCAGAACCAGGATTTGCCCTCACCCTGTGCCCTGTGTCCAGGCCTGACCAGGCAGAGCCATGCTTACCTGTGTATCACAGGGGAAGATTTGTATCCCAAGGAAGATGTTCCAAAAAAAGATTCAGTAGGAATGGTTTTGCAAGACGATGTGGAAGAGTTCGTGGCTGGGGAGTGGCAGTGCACAAGGCTACCCTGCAGGACCCCTGCCTGACACCTCCCTGTCCCTCATACTGCAGTGCCAGTCCCAGGCAGGCCCCACGCCTTCCCTGACCAAGTTGAATGTTCTCCAAACCACTATCAGGCCATGACACTCCTGCCCAAAGGCTCCCTGAGGGACTCTGAGACCCCCAGCCTGGCATTCCAACGTCCACGGGGTCTATGCTCCCCTGGCCCCTCCAGCCCCCCCCCCCCACTCCTCCATGTCTCTGCTGGAAACTCCCCCTTCTCCATGCAGGGACTCTGCGCCCCCCTGCCAGGGCCCACTCTGGTGTCCGGCTCCTTAAGCCGCCCCCTGCGTCCACCTGGCGAGCTCCAGGATGGCAGCCCCCACCTGACGCCCAGACCTGGCAGGCTCCGGGCCACTGTGTTACCGTCTCCCACTGGATGTGGGTTTCTCCATTTCTCCTCGGAGTCCCTTCTGCCCAAGTCAGCTTCTATGCTCCGAGGCTCTGCTGCTGGGGCCTGCGAATTCACGATGGTCACAGCTTCCAGCGGGACCATTCCTGTCTTCACCAAGTCCTGACCTTTTAACAGTATCCCCAATAATGCTTTTGTGCCCCCACATTTATTTCATCAGATATTAATACCCAGCCTTTTTTGGGGGAGAGTGGTTGGCATTTGACTGGTAGTTCTTTTTTCCATCCTTTCATATTTTTTTTCATTAAAGTTTTTATTTTTATTTTGAGTAAATTGTAGATTCACATGCAGCTGTAATCAATAAAACAGAGAGACCCCAGACACCGTTTACTCAGTGTCTCCCAGTGGTAACAAGTTACAAAACCATAGTTACAGCATTACAATGGGGATGTTTAACATTAGCACAATCCACCAGTCTCATACTTTAAAACAAAACAAAGCTTTATTGAATGATGATCTAATCCTCTGCAGCTTTCATTTCATCATGTGTTAGTAACATCTCCACAAACAGTGGAAAGCTGGGTCTTTAAACATTTGACCTATTTGTGTCTGGCTCTTAAAGGAAGAGTTAGAAGTCTCCTACCCTTCCCCCATGACTACAATCCTGTCGGATCCCTCATGGGGGAAACCCTCAGACCCCCGACGTCCCCTGCAAGGCTGGCTTCCAGGGCGTTCTCGGGGCCCTGCTTCCGCTGCTGCTATCGCTTCCTCCTCCCTCCTCCGGCTGAAGGGTCGTGCTGGGCAGGGACTTTGCAGTGTTTCCATCCACCTTCGAGCCCTCGAACTGGGGCACTCTGGCCACCGACCACACCATCCCCTCCCCTCCAGCCCCCTCAGTTCTGTGACAACTTAGCTCCTGGCTCATCATCTCCTCTGGCTCTCTGTTGTGCATAAACCTTGGTGATTCCAACATGCATGAAGATGGCCCGGCAGCACACTGACCAATGACCCCTTGACTCCTCACTTCCGTGACCTTCCTTCTCATCCCTGCCACAGCTGCTCTCACCCTTGTCCTCACCCTGACCACCAACCTCACCCTTTCCATAAACTCGTTTCATGTATCCCATTATCTGCCCTCCATCTCCCGGCTTTCCAGTACCCTCCCTCTAGTATCTCGGCTCCAGCATCCTTTTGGCCCCAGTGGCCCTTAAAATCTCTGGGCTCTTGTTCTAGGATGTGGTTTTTTTTTTATTTTTGCAATTTTCCTGTCCATTTGAAATTATTTCAAAATAAAAAGAAAAAAAATAATCTATTGACTCGTATCTTTTCTCTCTCCCTCACTTCCTCACATCCTCATTTCCTCCCCACTCCTGGACAGATTCCAGGATCCATCACTGTAATTACCTCTGTGCATGTGCCTTGACAGCCTTGCCCCTCTCTTCCTCCAGGGTCCTCCCTGGCAAAACCCCACCCTGGGTCAACCCAACTCCACCTGCTCGCCACCTGCCCCTGCAGAACCGAACATGCTGGAGAAAAACAGCCGCTGGTGCAGACCCAACTTGCTCTCAATTCATGAGCCCTGGTATCAGTGCTGCCTGGCAGCCCTGCCCCACTCCCATGGCCCATCACCACCCCCACTCCTCAACCCCCAACATTCCTACCCTTGGCTGACAAGGAAGCAACAATGAACTACTCAGAAACCAACAGCAAAACTTCCCCAAGCTTCCACCATGTCCACACCCCTCCCACCTGTCCCCACCTGTCCCCACCTGTCCCTACTATGGCAGGGCATCACTGCTCTTCTCTAAGCTCCCATCCACCTGGGCACCAGATGCCGTCTCCCCACCTGCTTACATCACTCTGGTATTCGTTTCCCCTTCGGAAAATCCATTTTCTCCTTGTTAGTGCTTCATTCTCCTGGTCCTACAAATTCAGTCACAGCTCCCATCGTAAAAAACCAAGTACCCTCCCATAACACCCCATTTCCATCCTCTCTACTTGCTGACTCCACTTTCCCCTCCCTCTTCCTCTGGACCACCCTCCAATCAGCCTCGCACCCCCAAGCTCTCCTCTCTACTCCTTTGAAGGTGCTGTTGTCTCTGCCTGGAAACTTCTTCCTCCAGATATCCTTGGGGCTCATCCCTTGCTTCCCTCCATCCTTTCCTTAGGTCTTGGCTTCCCAGAGAGGCCTTCCCTGGCTGGTCCGCCCTGCCCCCCCATCCCCCAGCCTTCTAGAGCACTTCTCATCATCTGATCAGCTTGTTTATTTGCCTAGGACCTAGAATAGAGACCCTCCAAGAGCAGGGACCCTGTTTAGGTCACTGCTGTTTCCTCAGGGTCTGGAACCGGGAGGCCTGGGATGTGCCAGGTGCTGATTACATATTTACTGAGTAGATAAAGGAAGGACATTTTATCTGTTTGAATTTCTCAAGATTGCTGATCTACTGGGATTAATTTCCTCCATGTTAGTTTGGGTTTTCTGTTCACCATGCTTTTTCTTTGCTGCTTTGTCTCCCCTACCCCACCCCCACCCCACCCCCCACCCCTTTTGTTTAATTAAGTTCTGTTTCTGCTCTCAGGGTCCCTCTCATGGGTATGGCGGTGGTAGGGCCTTTTTTGATTCCTCTAGTGGTGGGCTCCACTTTTTAACCTGCTCCTGCCAGCTCCAGAAGGCCGGGAAGGAGGCCTGGGCAGGCTGGAGACCTCCTTTCCGCTGCCTGGGCCCAACCTCCACCAGGGACCCCCCAGCGTGAATGTGGGGGTGTGAGGGACCAGCCGCATACTTACCTGCTTACAGGGCCTTTCCAAGCCCCCAGCTGCAGCCCATGACACCACTGAACACTCGTGTCAATCAGCACTGTCTGGAGTACATCTAGGGGATGTTCCCTTTGGAGCTCCCCGCCGAGGGGGACGGCAGCCCCCTGGGACCGGCGTGTGGCTGTGCACATGGCCAGGAGCTGTCTGTCCACCCCTGATGAGCAGGCTGCTGGGAAGGGAGGGTGGGACACCCTGATGCCTGGCCTCTGAGCAAACCTCACCATGTCCATGGGGACCCGGAGAAGAGAGCTGAGGAGTAGGGGGGTGGGAAGGGCATGAAATGCTGCCCAGGCTTTCCCACATGCCTCGCTTTTCTTTTCTCATACTTTCTATTTTTTTAAAAGTTAATTATGAGAGCCATAGTATCAGGAGGGAAACTTCCAAAAAACAAAGGGGAAATCACCAAAGACCCCACATCTTTGCTGCTCGACTTTTTCCGAATATGTGTGTTGAAAGACTGGTTTTGAGGCCTAGCCTGGCCACAGATCTGTGTGGCTAGAGGCACAGGCCTTCAGGAGCCTTTAACACAGGGAGGAGGCCCCATGAGATTTTTGTGGCTTTTCCTCTTTGGGGCTTTGCTGCCCTGTTGCCCGCCACGCATGGTTGGAAGTGGGGAGAACGGAGCCAGCCAGAAGCCCTGGGCCGGGGATTCTGCTGCAAAGAGTCCCTGAGGCTCTGAAGGAGTGTGGAGCAGTGGACAGATTCCACAGAGTTCCAGCTCTGAGGTGGGAAATACAGAGTCGATATTATTTCAGGACTGAGACGAAGCCCGAGAGCTCAGCAAGTCGGCCCTGACCCAGCAGGCAGGGTCCCTGTGGTCCTGAGGGTGCTGCTGCTTCTCCATCACCCCACGAAGGAGACGTGAACATGCCCTTCACAGCATTTAAAATCACCCCACACCCAAGGCATGGAGGGGACTCTGGATAATTTTGTGAATGAATTTCCATTCCATTTCAATTGATTAAAAAATATTTTTTAACTTGAATTTTAAGACATACCCAAAGAATGAAAGCTTCAGATTGACCTAGATAACTTCAAACAGATGTGTTAACAGGTTGAATCATGTCCCCCCAAAAAGACACGCTGGAGTCCTGATCCCTGGTGTTTCTGCATGTGGTCCTTTTTGGAAATCGGGTTGTTGCAAATGGATTAGTTAAGTTAAAATCAGGTCCTGTGAGATTGTTCCTGCAAGGAGAGGCTAAACCTGCTTATAATTGTGCCTAAGAGTCTCCCCCTGAGTGCCTCTTGGTTGCCCAGATGTGGCCTCTCTCTCTAACTAAGCCACCTTGGTGGGTGATCTCACTGCCATCCCTGCTACATGGGACCTGACTCCCAGGGGTGTAAATCTCCCTGGCACCACAGGATATGACTCCCAGGGATGAATCTGGACCCAGCATCATGGGATTAGAACATCTTCTTGACCAAAAGGGGGATGTGAAATGGAATGAAATGGAGCTTCAGTGGCTGAGAGATTTCAAATGGAGACTAGAGGTCACTCTGGTGGATATTCTTATGCACAATATAGATAGCACTTTTTAGGTTTTAATATATTGGAATATTTAGAAGTAAATATCTGAAACTGCCAAACTCCAACCCAGTACCCTTGACTCTTAAAAATGATTATAAAACAATGAACTTTACAATGGGTGACAGTGTGATTGTGATAACCTTGTGGCTCACACTCCCTTTATCCAGTGTATGGATGGATGAGTAGAATAATGGGGACAAAACCTAAATAAAAAATAGGGTGGGATGGGGGGGTGATCTGAGTGGTTTTTTTTTAATTGTTTTAATTTTTTTATTTTTATTTTTTATCCTTATTCTGATTCTTTCTGGTGTAAGGAAAATGTTCAAAAATAGATTGGGGTGATGAATGCACAACTATAAGATGGTATGTGAACAGTTGATTGTACACCATGGATGGTTGTATGGTATGTGAATATTTCTCAATAAAACTGAATTAAAAAAAAGTCAAAAAAAATCAGGTCATGTGGCTTGGGGGGCCTTCATCCAATATGACCCGTGTCCTTATAAATCGGGGAGAAGAGGCCCAGACCCAGAGAGGCCGTGTGGAGACGGAGGCAGAGGCTGGAGCTGCCGCGAGCCAAGGAGCCCCCGGGGCCACCAGAAGCGGGAGACAGGCGAGGAGGGAAACCCCTCCAGGCTTCCGAGGCAACACGGCCCCGCGGGCACCTTGATTTGGAGCTTCTGGCCCCCAGAGCCGTGAGACGATACACTTCGGTTGTTCCAAGCTTCCCAGTTTGTGTGCTTTGTCATGGCAGCCCCAGAAAACCAAGACGGCGTCACCCCGAGGATGGAAACTGCCCTTCTGTTTCTCGGGGCAGAAGGTGACTTTCAGACAGGGTGTGAAATGTCCTGAAAGACGTGACCTCGACGGGGCAGGTCCCGAGAGCCTGGCCCCAGCGCTAATCCCCGGCTTCCCCGAGCCTGGAGCACCCCGTCCCCTGTGTGCCTGAAGACCCCCGTGTCCCAAATGGTTCCGTGAGGTTCAATCACAATTAATGGGCCTCCTTTGCATTCCCACATCCTTCTAACCCTGCACAAATATACACGTTTATAAAATATATTTTAGGGAGAGGATGTAGGGGTAATGGTTGGGGGGCAGCTTTCAGCTTGTGGAGGTTCTGAGCCCCCACACTGGCCGGCGTGTGAGGAATTTGGGGAAATGGGATGCAGTCCCCACCCTGGAGGAGCTTTCCTCAAATCCCAGAGACAGGTGCAAGTAACGTGTTTGGCCAGTGCTACCTGCAACAGGGGCCGAGACAGGTTCTGGGCAGCTGGAGGGGCTCGGTGCACAATGCCAGGAAGTCCTGTCACCCCAGCCCCCTGGGCCAGTGGGCAGTGGGACTGAGGCCAGGGCAGGCGGTCCTGAAGCAGGGGGTGGCTGTGCAGGCCCCCTCATTGTTCTGAATCAGTTTCCCCATCTATAAAATGAGAACTGTTCTGCATCAGCAGTGCAGAGCTTGTTGGGAGAAGATGTGCTGTGAAGGCTTTGGAGACAATGAAGAACTGAGCAAGTCCTTTTCTTCCTTGATTGGAGCACCGCACCGTGCAGTTTTAGCCAGGGTCCTGCTGGGTAAGTGTCTCTCCCCCAGGGCCGGGTCAGCTCCAGCAGGTCAGTGCCCAGTTAACATATGGAGAAACTGAGGCACAGAGAGGGTGCAGCTCAGTCAAGGTCATGCTGCAGCTCCCAGACATGGAAAGACCCCATCTCCTGGGCACCCATCACTCAAGTTTGGCCTGAAAGCCCTGAGGCCTGAGGGCCAGGTGGCTGGACTAGCACCAGGGCAGGTTTAGGGGCTGCATGCTCCCGGCCACCCAGCAGGGCACCCGCAGCACAGACCAGGGCCCACTGGTGCTCCGCCAGAGCCAGCTACGAAGACCTTTGTGATGTGCTTCTTGAAAGATTGGCCTTGGGGTGGCCTAGGACACTTGAGTTATGTTTGTTTTGGATTGAAGGGGCTTTCTTGGCATAAACAAAGGCAATCAAAGAGCATTTTTCAAGAACAAGAAGCCCAGGAATGTGAGAGTTTTGATTGAAGACCCCAGGCACAAGCTGACTTCTGTACCAGCTCCCCTGCCAGGGTCCTGAGGATGGCCAGGCCAGCTTGGCACAGAGAGGGTGGGACAGGTGCTGCAGGTCCCATGGCCGGCACATAGGAGTGCCCAGTCTCCTTGCTTGCAGGTCTCTGCCCTTCCCAGTACCCACAGGGGTGCCCCACAAGCACCTTGAGATTAGCTTCTTCATGGGCCATGAGCCCCACAGCTCCCCATTTTCCCTCCCTGCTTCCAGGGTGGTGGCCCTGAGATAATTGCTGCTGGGATGGACAATGCCTCCAGGCACTTCCTGCAAGACTTGTCACCAGCCCCGTTGTGGTCACTGGTAGTGTCACCAGCCAGGATTGATTTCCCATGGGGGTCACCCACTTGCAAGCCCACAATTGCCTGGAGGTCTCAAGGAGCCCATCCCAAAACTTGCAAACCCAAATCCCAAGCACAAAATGCATAGAACTCAGCCTGGCCCCCACTCCTTGCACTCCCCACCCCCACCCCTTCTCTCCCACCCACAGGATTCCCCTTCCTGCTCCTCCTTCCCCTGACCCTTGCTCACACCCTTCCCAGTACCCTCAGTGTCCTGCTCTTCTCAGCCGTGTGAACCCACACCCATCCTCCAAGGCTGACTGGAATGTGCTTTTCCCATGAACAGCCACCCCCTGCACCCCACCCTCCCTATGAGCTTGCACTCGCACTGGTGGTCCATCAGCCCAGCCTGCCTCAGCCCAGTTTGGGTCAGTCCTTTGTGGCTGGGGGTCCCCAGCAGCAGACAGTGGGCATCCTGGGGGCAGCAACCTGCTGTCCAGCCTCAGAGGCACCCAGGTCTGGGAAGGAGTGGGTGCCCAAGGGATGTCATTTCTCTTTCTTTCTTGAGTTCTGGGCCTGTGTTGTCCAGCAGGGAGGCCAGTGGTCACCCGCGGCCACTGAGCACTTGGATGTGGCTGCTGCTCCCAAGCACTTGCCTTGGTTCATTTCATATTAATTCAAATTAAAATGCACATACTGAAACAGTGGGAAGTATTTTTCTGTTAAACACAACTTTCTTGCTTTAGTAGGATTCCATTTTACCTTAAGTGTTGAAAAGTTAATGTCTCGATTGAGATGTGTTGTAAGAGCAAAGGGTTCACAGGACTGTGGAACAAAAGAACATAAAACGTCACATTGGTACTTTTCTTATATTGATTGCAAGTTGCCAGGATAATATTTGGGAGATATTGGGTCAAATAAATGTATTTACTGAAGATAATCTCACCACTTTCTTTCTGCTTCTTCAGTGTAGTTAGGAGATTTAAAATAATACACATGGCCTGCGTTATACTTCTCCTGGGCTGTGTTCTAGACGTAAGCTAAAATAAAGAAAAAGCTGCCCACGCAGAAGACGGAGGAAGCTTGGTTTAAGAGCAGCCTCCCATAAAGGATCTGGTTCATGGAAGGTTCAGGCGGCTGGAAACTCCCTGTAGGGTCACAGCGCGATAGGGCTCACGCACAGGCTCAGGAGCTCCTTGGCCACGTTCACAGAAGCTGAATGTCCATAATGAAGGAGGTGAAAGCCAGGCTCTGTGTCCATCCCAGGAGGAGGGGACTTCTGTGCTGGCCCTCAGTGACCACCTGGACCAGGTTCAGAGGGCCTGCTGAGGTATGAGAACCTGTCTAGGTCCTGTCTGTGTGTCTTGGTGGGGCTGTCCCTGCAGAGGGGCCCAGTCTGTTCTGGGTTCAGAGGGCTGAGCTGGAACCAGCTGCAGAGGACACGGGAGTAGATTCCAACAAGCAGACCTGACCCTTGGGCAGGGGGCTCCCCCCCCAGCAGGAAGCTCCCCCTCCACAGAGGTATTCAGGCAGGGCTGGGTGACCAGTGGTGGAGGTAAAGGGGACTTGAGAGTGAGCTGGGTTCTTGGAAGTCCTCAGGGTCTTTCAGTTCAAGGCTCAGCCCCAACACCCCTGTGGGGTGTGGTGGTCTTCGCCTTTGCCTGCCTGGGCCCTGAGTCAGTGGTGGCCTCAGGATTGCCTTCTCCCGAGGCCCCAGACTCCCACCAGCTTGTGCTGGGTCCTGCCCACACTGGAGACACCCCGGGGTTACCCTGCCCCCAGGTCTGGGTGAGCTGATGCAGGACGGCATGGTCGCCAGGCCTGCGGCCTCTGAGGCCAGGATGCTGCTGACCAGGCTTCCCAAGCAGAGCACAGAGCCCCAGAAACACAGAGTCCAACCATGGAGCAGAGACCACAGGGAGATCCCACTGGGCAAGAGAAAAGGATATTTGTTCACGTGCAGGAAATGTCCGGACAGAACTTTCTATTATGGAAAATTTTGAAGGGTGGCCCTGAGCAGAGATGGGCGCCCTGAAACCCCATGCACCCAGCCTCAACTGGAAGCCACACACGTGGCCAGCTTGGGAGAGTGGCGGCCTCTGGGGAGCCAGTTAGGGAAGCCAGGGTGGGGAACCACTTGTGGAACCGGAGCCATGCTGCTTTGTCCTGCTCATTAGCCCTTTCAAACAACAGTGAGGGGGAGGGGAGAAGAGAGCCCTGGGACGGCCATCCCCTCACTGACATGCCTGGAGCTGAATTTGTCACCTCCCCTCAAACCTGCTCTGTCTACCAGGCCCCCATCTCGGGCAAAGACACTGCCTGACACCCAGCCCCCCAGCCCAGAAGCCTGGTGTCGTCTGGACCCCTTCTTCCCCTTCACACCCTGCAACTCCCTTCTAGAATATCTTTCCAGCCTGTCCTGTTTTCTCATTTCCACTGCCACCATCTTCATCTCCCCCCCACTGCCACCCCTGCTACCTACTGCCCCAGCCCCAGCCTCTAGCTCTGCACCACAAGGAAGCCGCACCCAGTGGGGGTGTCACTCATTAAAAACTGGATCTTGTTGCCCAAACCTCCATCTGCTCGACTCACAGGAACTTCAGCTGTGGGCTCCATTGCCCCAGATATTTGTTCTCTGTGGGCGTTTATATGGCAGACACACCCCTCAAAGCCAGTTCCTGCCACTGTTGGCTCCTGACAGCCCTGTAGAGGGACAAATTTGATCACAAACCCTGCACCTGTTGATCTTGCTAGGTTAAGTGTGGGGGTCACTGGGGGGTGAAGTGAAGGGTCCACACTGCCTGGACGGTGGGGCACTTGGGTGGTCTCTGCTGCCTTAACCCGTATCTTCACGGAGCTGTGATGCTGGCCCGTCCCTGCTGAGCAGCCATAGAGCGCGAGCACACTCTTTCGTTCTCTTGTTCCTTGTTGCCCTTGACCCGGGGGTCTAGCCGCCAAGCTGCCTGGACCCTGTGTGACATGTTCCTTCCATTCTCACCTTCATCCTCACCAGGGGCCTCAAGGACAGCCCACCCCCATACTCACACCTGGATGCCAGGTCTCCTCAGCTTGACTAGTTGGGGTGTTCTTTCTCAGGATCCCCCCTTTCTTGCCTACCATGTAGTCTCTTTTGGTGACCCCCACCTGTCTGAACCCCAGGACCTTCCTGGAACCTCAGCCAATCAGTGACAGGGGTGGGAATCCCTGTGCCAGGGCTTCCACACGGACACCTGCAAAGGTGAAACCCGCTCAGCAGATGCCCGTGTCTGTACCTCCCCCACTCTCACTGCGCGCTCCTCTGGGGTGGCCAGGGCAGCCTCAGCTCATGGGCTTTCCCTGTGCTAGGCAGTGCCAGTGAGTGCTGCCATGCTTGGAACTGCTCCCTGGAGGTGCCAGGTGCTTGAGATTCCATGGCTCCCTGATCTGCTGAGGTTGAGCTTAAGGTAAGAGGGGTTCTGCTCCAGATGCCCCAGGATGGGATAGGAAAACAGGGCACCACCTGCCTGTGTGTGTGTGTGGGAGGGGAGGCAGGACTGTCAGCTTGGAGAGATCTGGAACAGCCTCTGCTGTGGGAGGGGAAGGCTGGGCTGACAGTTCACAGTCCATGAAAGGCCAAGAGATGTGGGCCATAGAATTAAAATAACAATAGTGACTGTAACAATGTTACTTAACCATTGATGGCATGCTTACCATCTGCCAGGTGTTGTTCCAAACACTTGACATTTATTAATTATCTCATTCAGTTCTCACAACAGGACTACAGAGCAGGAAGGGTTTTTTCCCCATTTGTTGGGTGAGGAAACTGAGGCACAGATTGGTTAAGTTACCCAAGGTCACCAGCCAGTATGCAGTGGAGCCAGAATTTGAACCCAGGCAGATTGGCTCCTGAGTCTAGCTCTTAATCCCTACAAACCCATGTGCACAAAGCCTTACAGTTTATAAATCATTTTTGCATCTTTTCATTCTCTCCATCCTCTCAGCAAATCTGTATCTCATGTAATCCCACAGTCCTGAGCAAAGGGTGCTATTCTTCCGTGTGTTTTAATTCTATAAAGATGATTAATACATGCATGGGATAAAATAAAAAGGGTACAGAGTGAAATCTACACCTCTCTCCCAATAAGTCCCTTGGTTTCTGCTTCCCAAGGGCACCAGTGTTGTAATTCCTTGTGGATCTTTCCAGAGATATGCTGTCCTTGTCTTTTGTGAATTTATATGCCGCATAATCTTCCTTTAAAAAAGCACGTGAAAGTGGTGGAATATTGTGAACCTTTCAGCACTTTGTTGTCCTGTCTATCACAGTAAGTTGTCTTTGCCAGTGCATGTGGATCTGCCTCCTTTTCAACAGCGGAGGAGGCTTCCATGGTATGTTTGCACCAAGTTGGTCCCTTTCAGGTTGGTTGATCTGTCTGATGATTTTGGTCTTTGTTCTTGCAACTTTTCATTTGTAGAGTTTCCTTTTTAAATGATTTTCTGGATGACCTGACTTTTTCTTTGCTTTGTCTGTGTGTGTGTGTGTGTGTGTGTGTGTGTGTGTGTGTGTGTGTATCTCTTCTGATATTAGGAGGCCTGCTGTCATCAGTGTTGCTAGTGGTGAGGTGAACAGGCATTGCCAACCCCCATCTGTGGAAACAGGCTTGGAGGAGCAGTGGCTTGTCTAAGTCTATGCAGCCTGGGAGGGGTGATTTAGGACCCAGCTCAGGCATGCCTGCCCTGGACTCTAGTCCACTCCTCTCTCTAAGATAGAGAGCAAGAGTAGGAATGACCAGCAAGGGTTGGGGGAGGAGGGGAGTGGGGGGACCCAGAGGCCCCGGGGGGAGTCTGGTTTACAGCTGCATGAGCAGGACGGTGAAGACTTCAGGGCAAGACCCACACTGCGGTGCATGGGGGAGGGACAGGGTTCTGCATCTCCCGAGAGGCTGTCAGGGATGTCTCCAGGTGTCTGTGAAGAAAGGTTTTATGTTCAAGGAGCTTGTTAAACTCTAGGCTGGTGGTTCTCCACCGGGGGAGATTTGTTCCCCCAGGGGACTTTGCCAATGTTGGCCATCATGAATGTGCAGTGGGGGCTCCTGGCTCTAATGGGTGGAGGCCAGGGGTGCTGCCTAACATCCACCAGTGCACAGGACAGCCCCCAGCACCCAGCCCCGATGTCAGCAGGGCCAAGTGGAGAGATGCTGCTCGATGTTAAGTCTTCTTCACTGTAGGACTCATCAGGACCTTTACTGGGAAGAGTGGACAGGGTTTCTCAAAGGGGTGGAGAAGACGGGGTCTCTTGTCTGAGGTTCATGTGGTTGGATCATTGTCCAGGGAACACACTTTGGGAAACAACCTTGATTGTTTGTGGAGAATTCCTGCAGGAAGGGTGAGGCAGAAATGGCACTTGGTACCTCTGTTGGTCCTTAGTCAAAACCCAAAAGCAAAAGAAAACCTGCAGCAGGCCCGAGGCAGCCAGAGTGCCGTCCGGAGGAGGACGGGGTGAGGGCAGCCCTCGCTGATGCCTCTTCCCGGGCCTCGGTCCCCAGGCACACAGGGTGACCGTCCCTGCTTGGGAGGCTGCAATGGGGAAGGTGACGAGAGCTTTTCCTCCCGACTCTTTCTCTTCCCACGCCTTGCTCTGTATCTCACATTTTCCTTTCTACTGTGGGGTGATCCCCCCAAGTTCAGAGGGGAGGTAAGTGTCCCTTGGAGGCTCGACTGCCGCGCCCCTGCCCTGCGCTCTGTGCAGCCACAGAACATACCTTTGGGGCTGGGAGTGGGGAAACCTGTGCTCCTTGAGCACCTACTGTGTGCTAGGCCCTCCCCACTCCCCTGTGGGGGCTCAGAGGCACCCTGGGCCAGAGTGGACCCCGTGACTCTGGGGGACCAGTGGTCAGCAGCTGCAGCTTGTTCTTAGCTGGTGGCTCCGTGGCAATGTGGGGGGAGGCAGGCATCCTGGGGGTCAGCATCATCCAGCCCCCACTGCAGTGCTACATCGACGGGGCTCTGAGCAACAACTTGCCCCTCGAGGACCCTGACTCCACCATCACTGTGTCTCCCTTCCACGGGACCATGGACGTCTGTCCCCGGAGCACGTCGGCCAGCCTGCATGAGCTGAACGCCTTCAGTGCCAACTTCCAGATCTCCACCAAGGACTTCTACCTGGGGGTCATCTCCCTCTTCCCCCCCCAAGCCTGAGGTAGGTCTGGTACCCCCTTGCAGGATACGGGGGCTTGATCATGACCGAGAGCCCCACATGTCAGGCTCCATGTCCCTGGGACCTTCCTGAGCCTCAGGGCAGTGAGTCCTTGTGTCCCAATTCACACAGCCAAGGGGAGGCCGAGCAGGACCGGCCTCCAGAGTGTGGGCTCAGCCATGTCCTGCATGTTGTTTCCCTCCCTGGATGAGGTTGAGTTGGAAACGGCACCTCCAGCAAGAGTGCAAACTAATACTACCTCTGCCGAGCTTGACTTCCAGCCAGGGCTGCCCTGTGCCCCCTGCTGTCATCCCCATATCTCAGGGGTTCACTGGGGACAGAGGTTCAGTGAGTTGTTCAAAGCCATACAGCCTGCAAGTGGGAAACCCAGGACTCCACCCCAGACTGCTGAGACCCGTGCTCTCCCCTGCTGCCCTCGAGTGTCATCCAACTGACCCACATTGTAGAGGCAAGGCTCAAGCTGGCAAGAAGATGAGCCACAGACAGATATTTCCTGTGTTTCACCCCTTGCTGTTTCTGGAAAAGGGGAAATTTAACACAAACAGGTTATTGTCATACCACACTCCTCTGCCCCACCTGTGCCCCGGCTTCCTCATCTCTTCAACCTCTCCTGTTTGCAGAGGGCTTTACAGTGGACAAAACAAGGTCATGGTCACTTGCTCTGAGCCTCCACACAGCCTGAGGGGCAGAAAGCATCAGCCCCATTTTCCAGACAAGAAAAGAGTGGTCCCCAGGGAGGTGGCACAGCTGCTCTGAAGTCACACAGTGAGGGGAGACTGAGCCACTTCCACGGCCCCATTAGAGGGGCTCTGACCCAGATGGGCAGCCATGGCTCCCGGGTTCCTCTTTCCATCTCAGGCTCATCCTGGAAAGGAACACTGAAGGGACAAAGTGCACCTGTGTCCTGCCAGTGCCAGGTGGTGTCCCAGCCACCCCAGGCTGGGGGAAGGAACAGAGGAAACTGCAAGAGCAGCCAGCGAGGGCATCTCAGAGGAGGGCAGTGAAATGGGGGGAAGCAGCCTGAGCAGTGTGTCCTGCATGCGCTCCTGTGGCCCTTCCTAGTGAGACCTGGGGTGCCTGGGTCCCTGAGCCCTGACGTCTGGGTCACTTGGGGAGTGTAGACTGGGCTGGTCACCGCTGGTAGATGGCAGGTCCCTGGCCTGTGACCACCAGTCGGGGGGCGGGTACATCCTTCCCACCCCAGCTGCCCTGTGTGTTGGCAGGTAGTGGCCGACCACTGCAGACAAGGCTACCCGGATGCCCTGAGGTTCCTGGAGCGGTGCAGTAGGTGACCTGCCCCCACAGAGCTGACAATGAGAGGGGGATTCTGCTCCACATGAGCCCCACATTGATGCTGCCCCCAGGACATTGGTGTATTACGGACCTGGGCCCACTCATTCTCTTCCGCAGCTTTTGCCCTGGACTTGGCCTGATCAAGGGACCCAGAGAGGGATGACACAAGGCTCTGCTCTGTCCTCAGGGAGATGGGGTCCCTGAGGGAGGGCTGCCAGGGCTGTGGGAGCCCATAGGGGGCACAAGACCCTGCCTGGGGTGCAAGGAAGGCTTCTTGGAGGTGGTGATGGATAAGGTGGGCTTTGGTTATGGAGAGTGTGGCAAGGTTGCAGACAGAAAAGCAGAGGCCATTATAGGCAGAGAAGAAGAGCACAGAGTCAGGTGCCTTGAGGGAACAGTAATGCAGTGTGGCAGGACGTGTGTGTGTGTGTGTGTGTGTGTGTGTGTGTGTGTGTCCGTGTGTGCTCATGGTTGGTGGGTGGGCCAGAGAGGTCTTCTGGCCTGCAGAGCTTGGATGTGATCCCACAGGTTCATGTTTTCAAGGTGTTTCCTGAGGCTTCAGACCTCGTCCTCGGTGCCCTGGGCTAGAGCCCAAGCAAGCAGTGCAGTAGGAAGCATCGGCCGAGCACCTGACACGCGCCCAGCCCTGGGCCCGGCTTACATATGGGTCTCACTGGATTCTCAGAGGAACCCTATGAAACAGGTCACAATGTTCCCTTTGCACAAGAGGGAAACAGCACAGGGTGATTAAGTCACCAGGGCTGCAGGTGTTGGAACCAGGATTTGAACTCTGGATTGCATCTTCAGGGTCTCAGATCTGATTGGTCTCTTGAAAGGGGCAGGAAAAGGGAGCAGAGCCGGGCTGGGGAGGGGCAGGAAGGGGTGATTAGGGAGGAGCCCAGAGTCTGTCCAACAGCAGGTCACCAGAGCTGGGGTTCGGTGTTGGGGGTTGAGGTTGGCATGGACCGTGTGGACAGTCAGAGGGAGTCATTTTCTCTGTGACCTTCCAGAAAGCTGACCTGTCATACTTCCCCTGTCCCTGCTGCCCCAGGACTCACCAAGGAGCCAGTGCTGTGAACTTTGGTGCCTGAGGAGCCCATGTCCCCAGCTGTTGGGACCCAGGATGCCGGCCATGACCAAGACGAGAAGACAGGCCTGGCTCTGAACTGGGCAGTGCCCAATGTGGTGGTCAAGGACACGCCCAACTTTGAGCAGCTTTCACCGGAGCTGGAGTCCGGTACTGCCCCTCCCTCCCTGTGCTTGTCTCCCACCAGGCACCCTCCACTTGGAGGCCTGGAGCCAGGGCCCCTCCTTAAGGTGCTCATGGCCCAGAGGAGGGCAGGCCTCTTGATTTCTGAGCACCTTCTGAGTGCCAAATGAGGCACCAGGGACATTTTGCATGTTGTGCCCTCCAGCCCTCACTGCAATCAAGGTGTAATCCTTACCCAGTTTCAGTGATGGGGAAACTGAAGCTCAGAGAAAGAGAACAAGGGATTCACTAAGGTCTCAAGCTTGCAATTGGGATTCAAAACCATATCTGAGCCCAAGAAAGCCAGGTCTTTGTCCTCCACCCTGAAAAGGGCAGGAGGGGCTGGAGGATAAAGGAATGATCCACACAGAGGGTTCTGGACTTGCCAGAAAGAGTTGGACTCATTTCATTCTCCCAATTATACCCTGCGGCTGGTTGTGAATTATCCTGATTGGACACATGAGGAAAAAGCAACACAGAGAGGCTAAGTGACTTGCCCAGGGTCACACAGCTAGCAAGTGGCAGAAGCAGGAGTTTTGCTCTGAACCCTCAGCCTGCTGTCCTTCTTGGTGACACAAATGTCACAAGTGCAACCACAGGAAAGAACAGGTTTCCACAGGCACAGGTATTAGTAGTGGGGGTGGGTTTAAGCAGCATGTAAGTGAGGCTTGAAAGGAGTTGTCCAGGCAAAGAGAAGGTGACAAGCAGCCTTTGTGCAAAGGGGACAGATGTGCAGGGGCCTTGGGGAAGAGAGAGGAGAGCTGGGTGGTCCATAGCAGTAATGAGCTCAGGGGTGGAGGCCTTGGAGGGCCAAGCAGGTGGACTCAAAAGCTGCAGAAGGGAGGTGGGGGGCCCCTGTGTTAGTGTTTGTGGGTGGGATGGCCCTTGCTTTGCAGAGCTCCCTGCTTCTCTGAGTCCTAGTCATGGAGTTTCCTGAACTGAGATGGGAGGGAGAAGCCAAAGAGGCAGGAGGCTGAGAGGAGTGGAGATGACAGCTGAAGGCAGGGCAGGTACATAGGGAGTGGGTGAGAGGTGGGGGGATAAGGAGGGCACCTGTCCAGGGCTGCAGCCCCCACAATGGTGGCAGGAGTGGCCTGATGGCCTGGATCTGCACTGAGCCTGTGAGGTCCCAGCTCTGGACTCCGGAGCCCTGGATGTGTCCCTGCAGCCACTGGGGAGCCACCAGAGAGCCGCCTCCAGCTAGCCCCTCTCTGGGAAGGGACCTGGTACCTGGCTGGGGCTGCCCTTTACAGGCCTCCTTTAATCCTCACACCTTCCCAGGTGGGTGGGTCCTGCAGGTACACCCATTTTACAAGGAAGGGAGCTTGGGTGCTTAGAGGGGACTTGTCTACACACACAGCAGATAGGGGTGGATCTGATCCACAGGCTCTGTCTGCATTTAATGGGCTGGGGACTTAGAGGTGGTCAGAGGCCCATTTTTGCCCCGTGTGCCCCTCTCATGGCCCACTGACTTTCAGGCTGGTCTCTTCTACTCTGGTCAGGTCAGTGAACAGGGATCCAAAATGGTCACTGTGGTCAGAGCTGCAGCTGCTGTTGTTAATGACAATGATGTGTTACTCTTATACAGGGAGTCATGATGGGGGCTTGTGTTCCATCCTGGGGTCCATAGACAGACTTCCCAGAGGGGCAGGAGGGGTGGAAGAGCTCAGAATCCGACAGGCATGGGATTCATACTGACTCTGCTCCTTGCTGGCAGTGGTCCTTGCTCAGGTGAGTTCTCCACTCTGACCCTCAGTCTCTTCATCTGTATGAAGGGCCCACCATGCCATCTCATGAACAGTGGTGACATGTCCCATGCTGAGGGCCTGGCTTCCTGCTGGCATGTAGTAGGGCTTGACCAATGGTTGTTTCTTCCTCTACAGAAGGGGGCACCCTCAGGGATCTGGGAGAGCTTGGGAGTGGCTCTGGCTTCCTTCCCTCAGGGTCACATTTGAAGGAGCTGGCTGCAGGGGTGGGTGGGGCTCCCATCCATGGCCACCAAGTGTATTGAGCCATGCTGGGCTTCTCTTGTAGCAATGAGGAGAGCATGTGAGGGGGACCTCAGCATCTGGACCTGCTTCTCCCAGTCACGACCAGTGTGGGTGCTGAAGTACCTGTTGCTACCCTGCACACTGCCCTTTGAGTATGTCTACTTCCACAGCAGAAGGTAAGTCCAGGCTGGGGGTCTATGGAAGGGGCTGGTTTATGGACAGGTTTGTGGTAGAGACCAGCCCCCATGGCAGGAAGGGTGGCTGACACACTGGTGTGCAGAGCTGGGAGGGGAGGGGCTGAACCTGGCTCTTCTCCTTGCCCTACCTGGGGTTGGCTGTGTGACCTGGTGTCTCCTCTGAAACATTGGTCCAATGCAGAGGTAGTGGGGTAGCAGGTATGGAAATGTGGGGCAGCCTGGCTTTCCCCCTTATTGTCTGTGTGACATTTGGCCCATCCCTGCATCTGTTGGGGCCTCTGGGACAATGTGCTCTTCGTAGGCTCAGGTCTGGCTCAGATTTGCTGTGTGGCCGGGCCCCTTCCCATTCCTGATTCCTGGGTTCCCTTCCCATTAAACAAGGCCCTTTCAGGTGAGACTAGCTGTGGTTAAGCCCACACTGCTCTAACTCTTCAGCGAATGGATCACTCTTCATCATTTGTCTACTCATTCCACTGAGAGTTACTGAGCCCATCAGGGATCAAGCCCTGGCTGGGGGTGAGGGAGCAGCATAGATCCAGACCCCATCACTGGCCTTGTGGCCCCCTCATGCCCACAAATCCTCACACATTCACCCTTGCAGCCACACCTCTGACTAGAGCTCTCTAGGGGAGGTCTACACTGCCTGTGAGCTGGGACAGTTCTCAAGGGAGCTCTCAGTCAGGAAGATGAATTTGCCCAGAGAAGATGAATTTGGAGCTATAATTTGAAGGATGAGTAGGAGTTCACTAGGCATGGAGGGAAGGGAGAAGCCTTCCAAGAAATGGAACAGTATGTGCAAAGGCCCTGGGGCAGGAAGGAGTAAGGCCCATTCAAGGAGCAGATAGGGAGGCTTTTCCAGCTAAGAACAAGAGCTGGAGTGCTTGGTGAGATGGTGCTGGGGAGCCTAGTGAGGCCTGGACAGATGCCTTGGGAGAGATTTGAGGAGGAGAGGGTTACAGTCAGAGATGTGTTTGAGGAAGGCCCTTGGCTGCTTGGAGGAAGTGGCTGAAAGGGTGCAGGTGGGGGTGAGAGGTGACCTGGGGAAGAAGTACTGGGCTGAGCTGTGTCAGGAGGGAGAGGAGGGGAAGGATGGGTGGTGACCCAGAGGAGGTTAGGAGCTTCCGTGAAGGGGGCTGTGGGTGGGTGGGGAGGGGTAGGAGGCAGGAGTCCATGGAGTTATGTCCCCATATGACACATGAGGAAACCGATGCTCAGGGGGATTCTGTGACCTGCCCAGGCCATGAGGTTAAGGAGCAGGGGAACTGCGGTGTACTCCAGGCCTGCCCCTCTGACCCCTGGCTTCCCACTAACTGGGCCCTGTGGACTTGGTGACCCCAAGTACCCAGCTGCTTCCATCAAGTTCAAGTACTTCATGGATCCTCCCTGACCATCACGCCACCACAGGTGCCTGTTTCTATCCCAGCTGCTCTGTCGTGTTGGGCAGCACTGCTTGGGCCCTTTTGACCCCACCCCCATTACCTGTGGGCCTGGTGTCCTGGCTCAGGGACCCTGTGGCTCTTCTCTGGGCCCTGGGTAGGGTGGGCTTGTCTGGCTGCATCCCGGGGAATTCCCAGGCATTGCTGAGGCTGGTCTGTCTTCCAGGGTTGTGGCCTGGCTGCCCAAAATGCCTGTGGACCTAGGCTGGCTGTGGGGCCTGCTGAGAATCTGGGCCCTCGACTTCTATCCCAGGATGAAGGCCTGGCTCAGGCCAGTCAGGTGAGGTGGGCAGGGGGCCTGCAGGCCTGGGTCTCGGCTCCTACAGCATGGAGCAGGAGGGGCTGTGCTAGGTTGGGGGAGGCACCATGGCTTCCCTGGACCCTGGGTGAGGCAATCTGCATCCTCTACCTGCCCACCCATGTCCCTCTGTCCATCTATCTGCATAGCCATCTGCACATGTTTTTTGTGCACTGCTGGGGGCTGGACGTGGGTTCTGATCACCCACGTAGTTCAGGCTGCACGAGCTGCCTGGTGGCATCACTATGGTGAGGTCCGCAGGGGGCTGGGACCCTGCTTTTCAGGGTTCCTCCTTCCAGGCTTCCCCACAGCAGCCCAGGCCAGGCTGACTCCTCTCCCTACAACTTCCCCTCATTTGCCTCTCTCAGTGGTTGGAGGGCTCTCTGTGCCTCCCTCCCCCAGTGATTTTTTAAAGCAAGAAAATCAGTGCTGCCTCCCAGGGAGTGCCTACACCTGGAAGCTTTATTCACTCAGCTCAGTCAGAATTTGGGAGAAGAGTGACTCAGGGCTGGGGAAGGGATTTCCCCACTCTGGCTTCACTTCCCCTTCAGGGAACCCTGAAGCTCTCAAAACTTGCTGTAATGGGTATTGACCACCCTGCAGCCTTCCTGTGCCCAGGTCCCTGGAAGTGGGGCCCCTCCAGCCTGGAGGAGCTCCTCCTGCAGCATCGACCCTAGAGCCTCTGGATGCCCATCGGGCCTGAGAGCACTGGGCTGGGCCATCCTGGGTGCTGGTCTCTCCTGCACCTCTTCAGACTTTATCCTGTGTGCTCACATCTGCCCCCTGGGCTGTGAGTGATTCAGGCCTGAGTGAGGCCCGCCTCTGTCTCCTGGAGCTCAGAGCCCAGGGGAAGGCTCCTCTTTCCTCTCAGAATCTAATCCTGAGTGCAGGAAGGGGTCACACCAGGCACTCTGGAGCCCTCATTCCTTGGGACTCAGGTATTTGTCTTTGGGTAGAGGCCTGGCCTGCTGTTGTGTCCCTGGGACACTATGCCTTGGTCACTTTGCACACGTATTGGCTCCATAATTTTCATACTGGGGAGGTCTGGTGACACCATCTGCTGGGAAGAGGGGCTGGGGTATGTCACAGATTTATGTTTGCAGAGCCCCTTACAGAAGATGAGGAAAGGTCAGATGCCCAGATTAGAGGTCAGGGAGCCAATGGGTATAATGGGGTAGAACCTTCCCACACTTGGATCTTTCTCCATCTTTCTCTGTCCTGCAGTGGTCCCCAAGGGCTTACTACACAGCTGTTCTCTTTGACAGCCTTGATCTCTGACTTCCTACTGGTCCATCCAGTAGGAGACAGCCTCAGGATTTAAGGAGTGGGGTGGGAGGAGCAAGAGGGGTCGCAGTCTTCCAAATCCAGCTTCATGTGCTGTTGTGGGGTGTTCCCACTGCCCCTTCTACACACCATCCCCCAATTCCTCAGGAATGTTTATGGTCCAGCAATGCCTCTACCCCTTCCCTTTTTTCCTCTGCTTCTTGGGTAGAGAGGATACTGGGCACTGGAACCTCCTGGGGGTCACTGGTCTTCCTGACATCAGAGCACAATGAACAGTGTGACCCTGACCAGTTGCTTTGGAGATTCCCAATACAAAGAGATAATGAGTCAACATTCATTCATTCATTCACTCAGCTTACACTTCAGGAATTAGAGGCTCTGGGATACAGCTGTCAACAAAACTTTCATTTTGGTGGAGGGGGGGTGGTGCGGCAAATGCTAAATAAGATTATTTCAAGGAGTGATAGTGCTGTGAGACTAGGGTGAGTATGATGTTAGGGGTGTAGGGATAAAATTGCAGAGGGTGCTCAACAGGGCCTCCCTGTGGAGGTCATACTTGAATTTACCCTGGGGATGAGAGGCAGGGACCTGGGGGAAGGTTTTTACCAACAGTTGGAATACCAAGTGCAAAGGCCCTGATACAAGAATGGAGTTGATGTATTCAAGGAATAGGTAGCAGCCCGGTGCCTGGAGCCACATGAACTAGAGAGTACCCTGGAGAGAAGGGGCAAGGGTGGGCAGCAGCTGAGTGTGGAGGGCACTGTGAGCCATGATGAGGAGTTGGGTTTGGGGCAGTCATGGGAGTGTTGAGAGCAGGGGAGTGAAGGGGTGAGTGAAGCATGAGTGAGTGCATGGATCAGGGAGAGCCTGTGGGCTGGGGGATCACAAAAGGGAGAAGAGAGGGCAGAGAGTGAGGGTGTGCAGGAATCTCTGCACCCCTATACTCCTCTCCAGCAACCACGTGTGTGCTATAAACAGCAAGAAGAGCCCTAGACTATCACTGCTCTTTTGTGCCCCTACTCAGTGACACTGGGCAAAGCCTTTCCTCAATCAGTTCCTTCATTTCTTTGTCTTAAAATCTCGTGGTTTGACCAGTTGGTTGCTATGTGTCCTCCAGTTCCGCTCTGACCCCTCAACACAGACAATTAATGCTACAGAGTTCAAGGGAGAAAATATGATTTCAGCTGAAAAGGAACTGCTTTCTGAACTGGGTCTTTATGGAGACTTATAATTTAGGTTGACTAGAAGGTCATTCCAGGAGGGGACACTGAAGGTACAAAGGTAGGTTAAGGGTGGACCGTGGTAATTTAAACCAAGGAACCTGAGGCTCAGAGAGGTGAAGTGACTTGTCTTAGGTCACACAGCCATTCAGCAGTGAAGTGGTTATTCAAAGGCAGGTCAGACTGTGGTTCAACCCTGACTGTTCACTGGAATTCTGGGTAGAAATACTGATACTTGGGACTATCCTATAGAGATTCTCATTTAACTAGACTTGGCCCAGACTTTTCTGTACATGAGTATGCTTGGAGCCTGTAATTCCTGTGCTCCGTGGTCCCCAAGTGTCACCTCATGCGTGTGACCACCTTCCTGAGTTTACACCCTGTGCCTCAGGCTTTCTCAATGTCCTCTGTGGCGAGGAGGACTGTATGTGTCAATCTGGTGCAGTGGTGACCTGATACTATAGGGGTGACCTCTGCCCCCTCATGAAGTCCTGGCCACACTAGGCATCCTAAGCAGCTTCCTCAACCCCTCTGATCTTTGCATTCCACCGACAAACCTGATCATGTATACGAATTGGATATGTGGTGATGTAGAGAAATAATCATTACATTTTAGGTATATTAATGTACTGTGATTATGTTTTCAGAGAATCCTTATCTTTTAGAGGTTTATATGGAAATATTTATGAATGTAGTGATAGAATATCTTGGATTTGCTTAAAATAATCCCGTTGAGAAGGGGTGGTTGGGAGTTGATCAAACAGGAGTTGATTAATTCACAATGAGTGATGGGTACATAAAAGTTCATTGTATCATCGTAACTTTGAATATATTTGTTATTTTCCATAATAAACAAATATGTTACATTAAAAATTTGATAGTTCAAATTAAAAGTAGTCATCAAGATAGAAAATAAGAGAAAACAAAACCAGGCACCCTGATTTGGGGTCCCAGAGACCCATTTAGGAGGCCAGCATGTAACTGCCAAGCTATGTGCATTCAGAACCATGGACAGCACCCAGGGATCAACCAAAGTTCAGCACCAGGGATAGAGACCCTGGCCAGGTTCCTGCACCATCCGTGGACCTGAGGATCTCAGATGCTAGAGAACATGGATCTTGGGGAACCCCTTTATTTAGGAAGAACCTCTTCAGAACAAAGGCTCATCCACCCTGTTCTTCATGCCTCCAGACATATGGCATACCTTATCCATGTGGAAGCCCAGGCCTTTGTGGTCAGTTTTAACTCATGAGAAGCATTTCTATTTTCTACCCTTTAAGGATACCTTGGTCAAAAGCCATTTGACTACATATGTTTGCTTATGTTTCTGGGATAGCTATACTCTTCCATTTATCTATATGTCTTTTCTTATGGAAATTACTATCTCTTAATTTATATATTCATAGTAGATATCTTTATATTAAGACTTGAAAAAAAGTAGTGTGAATAAGTCCTCCAACTTTTTATTTCTTTTTTGAAGTTGTTTTGAATTTTCTGGCTTCTTTGCATTTCCATATAAATTTTAGAACCAATTTGCTAATTTCTACAAAACATGTTCTAGGATTTTCTTTGGGATTGTGTTGACTCTATGGATGAATTTGAGGAGAAAGGACATCTTAACAATGTTGAATCTTCAAATCCATTAATACAGTCCATCTCTCCATTTATTTAGGCTTTCTTTAATTTCTTCTCCCAAAGCTTTGGAGTTTTGGTGTACAAATTCTGCACACATTTTGTTAGATTTATTCTAAACATTTCATATTTTTTATGCTATTCTCAATGGTGTTTTTAAAATGTCAATATCTCATTGTTTGTTTCCACTATATAAAAATACAATTGATTCTTACTTGTTCACCTCATGTTCTGTAACCTCGATGAACTCACTTTTTAATACTAGTAGCTTAGTTTGTAGATTCCTCGGGGGTTTCTATGTTCATAATCATGTTAATGGAGATTTTTCTTTATGTTTTTATTTTGACAATATCAAAACCTATAGAAGGATTAGAAGTAACAGGACTGTGGTAGGGAAAACAAAGTTCCCCTAGTGATGACCAGATCCTAACACCCATAGCCTGTGAGTATGTTGGCAATATGAATATGGGAAGTAGATGATGCAGATGGAATTAAGTTTCCTAATCAGCTGACTTCTGGGAAGATTATCCTGGATTATCTTGGTGGCATAATGTAATCATGAGTGTCCTTCAAGTGGAAGAGTTGATGAGAGAAACATTCAATTGGCTACTTCTAACTTTGAAAATGGAAGGGAGCATGGGCTAAGGAATTTGGGCAGCCTCTAGAAGCTGGGAAAGGCAAGGAAACATATTATCCTGTAGAGTATCCAGAAAGGAATGCAGCCATGCCAACACCTTGATTTAACTTAGTGACATCTGCATCAGACTTTTGACTTACAAAATTATCAGATAATAAAATTGTGTTGTTTTAATATCGTTTGTGGTGACTTGCCACAGCAACAATGGAAAACAAATATAACAATGAATATATATATCATCAACTACATTCACCAATTGTGAATTTTGCCACATTTTCTTTCTTTCTCTGTGAACATACACTTGCTTGTGCATTAGTGTTAGGAATATTTTCTCAGAACCATCTGAAAAGAAGAGGCCTACATTGTGATTCTTCAGCATATGCCTATTAAGAAAAAGGATATTGATTTATATACCCCTATGAAGTTTTCAAGTTCATAAAATTTAAATTTCATAGAATATCATTATCTAATATAGGTTCCATACTCAAATTTTGTCAGTTGTTCCAATAATGACTCTTATGGCATTTACATAAATGATCCAATATCCAGTATAGAGTCACACATTGCATTTCATTACCAAATCTCTTTATTGTCTTTAAATCTTAGACAATTATTTCAGTGTCTTTTTGGGTATCTTTAATGAGATTGACATTTTTCAAGAGCACAGTTCAGTTGTTTTGTAAAATATTGTCAACTTAGGTTTTTAACTGCATTATACCATCCTATGTCACTCACAAAATACAAATTCATATAAAATCATTAAGAATTTCAGGATGATGCCCACAGAGTATTAAATCCCCAGTGTGAGGCCTGGCCGACTGCCCAGTTGCAAAACCATGAAGCTGGCCCTGCACTTGTATCTGTATCTGCTTCTATATCTATGACATCTATAACTATATCTATATCAACTATATCATTATACTTAGGTCTGTATCTATGCCAATGTCTATGTCATGCCACCACCAGCAAAAGCAAGATAAAATATTTCCAACACCCTGAAGGATGTATTTTTCCACTCCAATGCAACCCCCTCCCATCTGGAATTCATCATTATTCTAACCTTTATCAGCATAGATTAATTTTGCCTGTCCTTGAATTTGATATAAATGGAATCACACAACATGTAGTCTATTGTGTTTGGCTTCATTTGCTCACCATTCTGACTGTGAAATTCATCCATGACTTTGTATGTTGCAGTAATTGTTTTTTATTGCTATGTAGTAACTATTCCATTATATGAATGCAGCCCAATCTATCCACTGTACTGCTGGTGGACATTTGGTTTGCTTCCAGTTATACTGATTTCATCTGTGGGGAGGCTTTTAAGGTGTCACCTGTGTCCTTTTCACCTATCCCATAATTTTTCAGCAGTTCCTTCTTTTTGGCCCAAGAAGATATTTTAGGCTCCTCTTGTGCTTTCCTTGCTCAGTCTTGGAATCAACCTTTCCCCCCAAGAAGTCCTGGTTTCCTTTGGGGGAAAAATATTTAGAAACCAAGGTGTAGATGCTAGGTGTGCCTGGTACTCCTGAGATATGTTTGCCTAGAGACTTCTCCAGCCAACCTAAGAAATACACACTTTTAAAGTCATGCATTCTTCCTAATGTATCTAATTCCAACCCCAAACCACAGGGCTCTTCCTCGTCTTCTTCCATAATTACAACCCTCACTGGAACCATCTGTATATACAGTCATTTTCTTGGTCCCTCCCTCTAGCCTTTTGCTACATGCCCTTGTGCCACTGTTCTTAATAACTGTTCTGAAAAATTCTTGGGTGCTTTAAATGCCCTCTGCCCATGTTCTAGTTTTGTTTGGCATCCACAAGCATCCTGTGCCAGGGTTTGCTGTCCCCTTTCCTCTCTGCTCATGGAGGACACATGCCCAAGCCTCTCAGCCCCTCCGTGTCTCCCTTGCCAATATCCAAGAGTCTGAGTGTAGAGCAAGAAGGATAGAAAGAAAGTAGGTCCTGTCCATGTGCTTTGCTACAAATTTTTGCTGGTGTGGTTATCTCCTTTCAGACTTCTGAATCTAGGATTTTGAGGTAGAGATTACTGTTCTTACTTGATTAATCAGAGATTAAGACCAGGGCTGTATCTCTGTCATCAGTGGGTTCCCTCAGCCCAAGGCACGTGTTTGTTGAGTGAATGATTGGATGGGAGGTTGTAGTAAAATCTCTTTCAAATTTGATTGTTATTAAATTGTGGTTTGCCTCAGAGGAACAATATTAAATGCAAATTTCTGGGCCTTTTTCGAGATAATATGTCCCTAAAGTGTGTGTGTTGCGTCCAGCATCTGCAATTCAAACATCTCCCCACCCACGATCCTGAGAATGGTGACACATCGTTTTCATAGCAGCAATCACAACCTGAAATCATCTTGGTTAGTTATTTGTCATCTCTCTGCTCTAGTGTAATGTAAGCTCCAAGAGGGCCAGGCTTTTTCCTGTCTTCTTCCTGGATGCATCTCAGGAATCACGCTCAGATCAGGTGTTCCAGAAATATTTGTTGAATGAATGAATCTCCATGGTCACTTTTTGTTGGAAATTTCCATGAGATCCTGTTGAGTGCTTGCTGAAATTCAGAACCAGTGAATTGAATGAATGAATGCGTCCGTGGGTGGTCTGCTGTCAGCGGGCTGGAAGGAGGAAAATGTGGAGGAAGAGGGGCATGGAGACTGGGCGTGTCATTGGCGGGGGCGGGGGGAGACAGAAACAGTATTCAACTGTGGGGCGGGGTTTGTGGCGCCGTGACGTCACGGCCACAGAGCGCAGCCTCCTTGTGTTGGGCGGTGCCATGACGTCAATCCTGACGCGCCCAACTCCCTGGGGCTGGCTCGGGGCGGGGCTCCGCCAGGGGGCGCTGTGACGTCACCGGGGCGGCCTGAGGGGCAACTTCCAAGCGCCAGCCCGGGTGGGCGGTGCCAGGACTTCGCGCCTGAGGAGCCTGAGCCCGGCTCCAGGTGAGGCGCTGCCTGGGCGCTGCCGTGACGCCATGCCTGAGGGGCGCGGCTCCTCCCGCCCGCCCGGGCCCGCGGCGCCAGACAAGGCGGAGAGAGACCGACGAGACCCCCAGCCCCCGGGGGAGTTCGAGTGCAGGTCCTTCGAGCACCTCGGCGGGCGGCTGCCGCCCTTCTAGGCGGGAACCTGGAGGAGATCCCCAACTCCCCGGTGCGGCCCAGCGACCCGTGGATGTCACCTGCCCCAAGTCCGGTGAGCTCTGCCGCGGCCGCGTAGACGCCGAGTCACTAGATTTCTTGGAACCTCAGTTTTCTGGTGACAGATGAGGGGATTGAACCAATTGGTTCATTTAAGTCAAGTTCTAAGACTTCCCCCGGGTGGGGAGGTGGTGGGGAGACTGATGTCTTAGGTTGCTTTGTATGTGAGTGTCCCTGCGTGGGGAGTGTTGTGGATGAGGTGACACCATCTACAAGGAGATGCAGTGACACCACGAAACCAGGCTGAAAAGCCAAGAGACCAGCCAGAAAGGGCATTCTCAGGGTCAGGTCACCGCCGGGGAATGAGAGAGATGAGGAAGGAAGTCCCAGGAGACAGCCTGGCAGAGGTGGTTGGGGTCTGGACGTTGAGGGATGGTCGGACCACCAAAGTTGAGCTCACTTGGTGGGTGGTTCCCAGCCACTACCTGCCTCTATGTTTAGGTCTTGCTCATCCCGAAATAGTAAGTGGTGGGGTTTCCATAGTGGGAGCCTTCACCTGAAAGTGAGAATAGGGAGCCTGTGCCATTGGGCTGTCACTCGTTTGTGAACCAAGTGTGTGTGACTGTGTGCATGCATGCATTATGTGTGTATGTATGTGTGAGTGTGAAGTGTAGTAAAGCCCGGTTAGTTGGACAAGGTTTTGGATCCTGGGTTCATCATCCACGGCTTTGGTGGCCTTGGACAGTTAATCCCTCAGCTGTATCTTCATGTGTTTAGTGGGATGATAATAGCAACTACCTGGGGTTTTTCTGAGAATCAAGTGAAGAAATCATTAGTTAAGTTGATGTTACATTTCCTGGACCACTGTAAGCATTTTACAAATGTTGGCTGTTGAGGTGTATTTGATTGGGCACTGTTGTGTGAGCAGCAATGAATGCTGGGTCACTCATACCTGGGATCCTCACCTTGGTTTCCTCTTTGAGCCTGCATCCCCTCTTCTGAATGATGGGGATTATTCTGAGAATTGGAAGACAGTGTACGTGACAGCACCTGGGATGGTGGACCACTCCAGAAGACACTCAACATAAGGTGGCTTCCCTGTGCTTTGTCCTTTCTGTGGGAGGAAATGTCCTAGGGGCTTTTTCAGTGTCTATTGGGAGAGCACATTCCATCCCTGATGTGGGCCAGAGCTGTAGGTGTGCAGTGGTCCTACAGGGAGCCCCCAGGGCCAGTACAGTGGGTCTGCTCTTTTAGGTTGCACTTTCAAAGCTCTGCTGTTGCTATTTCAGATGAAGCTGGCTAAATTATGGCCATAAAAGGTTTATGTCTTATGGCTCTAAATCCTGGTGAGGGGAATTTGATTCACTGAGACACACTGAATACACATGCTTATCTCTGCTTCCTCTTGAAACCTCACTAAAATTAAAATGAAAATGAAATGAATAGAAAGCTCTGCCCCCATGAGAATGAGAGAGTTGGTGTCTGAGGATCCTATTTGTGGATTACTTGAAAATGTGTGAGTGGTAGCCTAGCAGGGCAAGAAACTACATGCCTATAGAAGGGGAGGGTGGGAGCCAGGTGGAGGGAACTCCAGCTGCAGAATTTAGGAAGTCAGGATTGGATGCATCTGATAGCTGAGAAGGTGGCAAGTGAGGTGTGGGATTGAGAACAGGAGGCTTTTTCAAGGTCAGGTTTCATCTTTGGGGAAGGTGATCAAGAGAGGCTGTGGGTTTGGGGGATTTCAGCACAGCTAAAGGCTGAAATTGAATATATGACTGTAAGGGGTTTATATGAAAGCAGCACATTGCAAGGTGAGATTCTTGCCCTTTTTCCTACCTGTTGGTGGCCTACCCCATATTACAGCCCCCAGGCAGGAGACTGGAGGCATCTTCTCTGGAGAAACTGACCCACAGAGAAGACCTACAGACATTTACATTTGGAGTCTCCCATGGAAATGCCTGGATCACCTCTGAGAAACCACCTAGGATGGGTGCTTTCACACACACAAGCAGCCCTGTGGTCAGAAACCCCACCCACCCACCAAGGCTACTGCCAGTGTCCATTCTTACCTGTGAATGGACAGTCAAGGACCACTAGGTAATAAAGCCTGCAGTGGAAGAATAGAGACCCATCCAAACAAAACAAAACAAGATAGCAGGAATAATGAACTCAGGAATAAAAGATGGTGTCAGGAGAAGAAGAAAATCTAAGAAACCAGAATGACACCAACCAAAAAACCTACCCCACACAACTGTCAGTAATGTCCTCAGAGAATTGAGACAGATGATGCTTTAACCAAAGAGAGGAACAATAAAAGATCATGAATTGAACTCTTGTGAATTAAAAATATTGTTGAAATTTTAAAAAACTCAGTGGTAAGGTTTGGATCGTCAAACTGAAGAAATGTTCTAGGAGGCAGAACAAAGAGACAACATGAGGGCAAGTAGGAACAAAAAGATAAGGCAATTAGATTGATCTGGGAGTTCTAGAATGAAAGAACAGTGAAAACACAAAAGAGAAAATTGTTGAAACCAAATTCCTAGAACTCAAGGACATGACTTAAAAGGCCTCTCCTATTGTCTAACACAGGGAAACAATAAAAGACCACAGTGTAGCATTTTGTGAAATTTCAAAACTGAGGGGAAAAAGAAGATCTCTAACTTTAAAAACGGGTCACATTCGAAGGAGTAACAACCAGGACCTCAGACTTCCCAACAACAAAATGGGAAGCTGGGATACAGTATCAGTGATTCCAAAATTCTGAAGGGAATGTGATCTCTAGCCTGGAATTTCATACTCTGCTGCATGGTCAGACAAGGTTGAGGTGGAAAAAGACAGTTGGATTCATACAAAGTCTCAAAACTGTTAGTTCTGATACTCTCTCTCCACAGAAGCACCTGGAGGACAGACCCCCTCCTTCCACCTGAGTGGGCCAGGACAACAGTATCTAGGGGCGTATGGATAAAGGAAATGGGGCACCCACCTGAGGGAGGTGGAGGGGCCCCAAGAATCTGCAGCACACTCGGTTATAGATGGCTCCTCCAGGCAGGAGTGTGGAAGCCTGGTTTCAAGGGGCTGTGTCCCCAAGAAATAACTGGAATTGAGAGTTCGCTGCATGTATTTGGCCATATTGAGAGGATGTATTAAAGAGTTGGAGAATGAATATTAATAGCCACCTAGAATACCACACAAGCAAAGAAAGTCAGTTATTCACTCTTGATAATAACAAAATATTGTACAGGAAAAGAAGTGTAACTACTACACGGTTAACCTTACACAGAACACTGTCTTAAACTTGGTATTAGTTCAAAACGTGTATTGGGGCTGTCTTGGGGGTCTGCCTGGGAGGATGTGGAAGAAGGAGGCTCAGGTGTGAGGGAGGATGGCTGAATTCTCATTTTCCTTCCTGGAATATCAGTTGACCATTTAAAATTTACAGATCCCACAATAATGGTGTAAACACATTATTTAAAATTTTTGAGATTATACATCAGAAGTATCTGAGGTGTTACTTAAAAATTCAGATTTCTGGGGGTAAGTAGCAGTGCAGTGAGCTCCAGGACTTAGTCCTTCCACAAAAACAACTGTTATATGGGCAAGAACTGTCTAAAACAACTATTTTCAAACTCCAGAGATAGAAGAACACTTTACAGCCTCCAGGGAAGAGTGGGAGGAAAAGGCAGTTAAATTACAGTAAAGAACAGTAAATTGTTCTGTCTGTGTGGCAGCGGCTGGCACCCACCCCTACTCTCAGGGCAGGTTGCCATGGGGTCCAGTCCCTGGCCAGCTGCTGGAGACAGAAAGGGACATAAAAATATTTTTCCCTGAGGACAAGTTTGGGCATGGCTGATCACTGATCACAACTTTTTATTTTTAATGCAATTTTATGGGGATATATTCACATACCACACAATCATCCAAAGTGTACAATCAATTGTTCACAGTAGCATCATATAGTTTTGCATTCATCACCACAATAATTTTTTTGAACATTTTTATTACTCCAAAAAATGAATAAGAAAAAAGTAGAAATAAAAGTGAAAATGAACAGCTAAGACATCTCATACTCCTTTCTCCCCTATTGTTGATATACATTTTGTCCCCCTTTTTTCTACTCATTTGTCCATACGCTGGATAAAGGGAGTGTGAGCCATTAGGTTTTCACAATCATACAGTCACACCATATAAGCTATATAGTTCTATGATCATCTTCAAGAGTCAAGGATACTAGATTGCAGATAAACAGTTCCAGATATTTCCTTCTAGTTATTCTAGTACACTTAAAAACTAAAAAGGGATTTCTATATAATGCATAATAGCCTCCAGAATGGCCTCTTGACTCCATTTGAGATCAGCCACTGACACTTAATTTTGTTTAATTTCTCTTCCCTCTTTTGGTCAGGAAGGCTTTCTCTATCCCATGATGCCATGTCCAGGCTCATCCCCAGCAGTCGTGTCTCACATTTCCAGGGTGATTTACGCCCCTGAGAGTCATGTCCCACATAGGGTAGTGGGGCAGTGAGTTTAGCTGCCCAGTGGGCTTAGATGGAGATGGGCCACATCTGAGCAACAAAAGAGGTTCTCTGGCGGTGACTCTTAGGCACCATTAGAAGTAGGCTTAGCCTCTCCTTTGCACTAACCAACTTCATAAGTGCAAGCCCCAAAATCAAGGGCTTGGCCTAGTACCATGTGGCCCACAGTGCTTGTGAGAATATCAGGAATTCCCTTGGTGGGGACATTTAATGTTTTCCACATTTATCCCCGACCCTCAAGGGGGCCCTGCACATACTCCTTACTCTCAACCCAAATTACTCTGTGATGTACCAGATTTCATACTAACCTGTACAAACCAACCAATTCTCGCTCCCTATTCAAGGTTCTATGTAATTATTGTGTTTGAGTAAACTGACCATACAAGTTAAATTATATAGCGTGCTACAGAAAGTATAGATTTTGCACTAAATAAACATCTCTTCCTTTGGTCTCACATAGAAGTTTAGGTTTTCAAGCACAGTTAATATCATCCTTTACACCAGTGTGCGATGTCCACTCATGTCCCTGTTCTCAGTTCTTCCAAGTATATACCCAATAATGGGTTTGATGGACCATATGGCAACCCCAGTGTCATCTTCCTGGGAGACCACCACAATGCCCTCCAGCTGGACTGTGCCATTCTACTTCTCTTCCAACAAGGAATGGGTACATCCCTCTCTCCACATTTTCTCTAGTACTTTTATTCTTCTGATTATTTTCTTAACATTTTATTCACACACCATACAATCTACCTTAAGTAAACAATCAATGATTCCCAGTATGATCACATAATTATGCATTCACCACCTCAATCTATATAAGGACATTTCCATCTCTTCCACAAAGAGAGCAGAAAAGGAGAAAAAAATGAAGAATAAAAATACAAAAATAGAGGAAAAGTAAACATAAAATACAATGAAAATATCAGACAACATCACCACCACTGAGAATCCCATATCACTCCCTCCTATCTCCCTCTTATAGACATTTAGATTTGGGATATTGCCTTTGTTACAATTAATGATAGCACCTTACAGTGTTATTGCTAATTATAGACTCTAGTTTGCAAGGATTGTATTTTTCCCCTATACCATCCAATTTTCAACACTTTACAATGTTGACATTCATTTATTCTCCCTCATTAAAAAAACATTCTTATATTTGTACACTTAATCACCATCATTGACCACTCTGGGTTTCACTAAGTTATACAATCTGGGTCTTTATCTTCTAACTTTCTTTCTGGTGTCATACATGCCCTTAGCCTTCCTCTTTCAACCAAACTGACACTCATCTTTGTTCAGAGTGCTTACAGTATTGTGTTACCACTGTTCTTTTGTGTGTAGGAATTCAGATGTCCTGTCCTCCAGCTCCTGAATCCTTTCTTCTGCCTCTTCAAATCTGCTGTTGTGTGTCTCCATTGTGTTTTTCATCTCTTGTATTGTGCCTTTCACTCCCATAAGTTCTGCTAATTGTTTGTTCAGGCTTTTGGTTTCTTCCTTATGCTTTCCCAATGTCTTCTTTATGTCCTTCATCTTTTGCCATATCTTCTCTCAACTGGTTGATTTGGTTTTTAAATTGATGTAGATTTGTTTGATTAATAATCAGCTGTTTCAATTCCTGTATCTCAGTTGTAGTGCAAGTTTGTTCCTTTGACTGGTCCATATCTTCTCTCTTCCTAGTGTGATATGTAATTTTCTGTTGTGTAGGCATCTGGTTTCCTTGATTACCCCAATCAGATTTTCTCAGACCAGATGGGTCCAGGCCTCAGGAGTAGGATACATTCAGTATCAGGTTTCCAGTTCTATGCTGTGATCTCAGCCATTCCACCCATTCCTGACTGGTGTATGATGTTGCCCAATCATGGACACCTTCTCATCACTTATTCAGACTATTTTCTAGTTGTTCCTGGCTATTTACTAGTTGTTCTAGGGGACTAACTAAATTCCACATCTCTCTGTGCTGACATCTTTGCTGATCACAGCTTTTGATTAGCAGATTTGGATTGCTGAGTCTGGGGTCTGAGGGCAGCTGTTGTTTCATTCCATCCCAAAGACAGCAGTTATCATTGTCTCAACCCTCCCTGTACAGGGGCAGAAGTGGTGGAGATTTAAAGATGCAGAGCTTCCTTAGGGCTGTAGGGGACAGTTAGGTGAAGCACTGCATTTCCAGGAAAGCCCAGTTTTGGGGAGCTGTCAGGGAAGCTTTCGGTGATCTCTTTTGGTGCCCCTCCCCCAAGCACTTTGGAGCTGGGCTGCACCCCCTTCGTGGGTCCCTGGCTCTGTATTGACTGGGAAAGACACAAGGTCAGCCCAGTCCCCAGTCACTAGGACCCCACCTGTCCAAGGACTGGCCACTCCGGGACCCCCATATTGGTCAGTCCATTAAGATGGCTGTGAAGCAGAGCCAGCAATGGACCCTCCTTGCTTGACCCCCAGGTTGTATGTTCCGAGCAACTGAGCCAACTGACCCAGACACTTAGATATTAGGTTTCCAGAACAGTTGGACTTCCACTTATAACAAAACTATCTTCCTAGCTTTTTTATAAAAGTAGCTCCATTACATGTATCTTTGATAAACTATAAATTTAGTGCAGATGCCAGGTATTTTGGTTTCCAAAGCTGTGGAAATGAAATATACCAGAAACAGGTAGCCTTTTGCAATGGGGATTTATTAGTTTGTGAATTTACAGTTCTAAGTACATGAAAATGTCCAAATTAAGGCATCAATAAGAGGATACTTTCTCTGAGGAAAAGTTACTGGCGTCTGGTGTTCTGTCACATGGGAAGGCACATGACTGAAGTCTGCTGGTCCTCTCCCAGATTTAACTTCTGGTTTCAGTAGCTTTCTCTGAATGTCTCTGCGTATTTCTTTCTTAGCTTCTCTGAGCTCTCTGAATTTCATCTGTCTTTTATCCTCTCATAAGGGGCTCCAGCAAGGGGATTAAGACCCACCTTGAATGGGCTGGTTCACCTCTCCGTGGAAACAACCTAATCAAATGTCCCATCCCAAATAGGTCTGCCCCCACAAGAATGGGATTGAAAGAACATGATCTTTTCTGGGGTACATAACAGATTCATACCAGTATATCTGAAGCATCAGCTCATTAAAAGGCAGAGGAGAGGTAACCTCACAAAAGTTGGGAAAGTTGAGTACCCTAAAATGAATTTCCTAAATTCATCTCCTGGGATGACTGAGAAACTTTTCCAATCCCTACACCCTGGCAGCTACTTTGCTGCCTGAGTAGAAGCTCAGGCCAGACTGGAGGATGGATCACTGGGTGGCCTCAGCTTGAGCCCTCCTGGATAGTCCACAGAGCAGGCATCCGGGTTCATGGGGGTGTGGGGAAGCCACCAGCATCAGTTGTATTCTGCTTTATATGTGAAAGCCTGATGGCCTGGCAGTGGAGTTTGGCATCTGAACCACAGGAAGAAAGCTGGCTTAGTTGCTCTTCCTGCAGTTCTGACATCTTCCATCACAGAGTTGGCCTATCCACTGGGCACCGAGTGCCCTGCCCTGTACTGCAGGGAAGCCCAGCCCTGACCCAGAACTCCCACCACCACCCATATACCAGGCTGACAGCACCATCCCTGTCCACCCAGCCCCATGGACATTGCCCACTGGACATCCTCAGGCCTCCCCATCAATTGACAGTGTCCACCCATTGTCTCTACAAAAATCAGCTCACCACCAGGGACCTCGTCAAAGCCTGCTGCCATCCACCACCCACCCAGATTCCTGCTGTTGGCTATTTCCAACTCCTCAGAATACAATGGTCCCAAGGCTGGCAGTGGTCATCTTCTTTGTCCCTAAAGACCTGCAGGTTCTACTTGGATGAGACCCTTCTAGTCCTTGCCCAGCCATTGTAATAGCCATCTTTCTGGGGCCCCTGTTGCTAGGTGGGCCCTGTAATCCACCCTATACTTCCAAATGCAAGCCAAATTCTCACAGACCCGTATTGTAAATGCTCCCATGCCTGAAAATACTATTAAAAATGACAGTGAAAACAACAATAAAACCTACTTTCCTGAGTGCCCATGATATATCAGGTCCTGGGCTGGGGGCTATTAACAGGTGCACCTCTGCTAGGTGCTCTTAAAATCCCTGTGTGGAGATGAGGATCCCTCCCATTGAAGAGGTGAGGATCAGAGGCTGACAATTTTCAGTGTAAGGTTCAGTCCTTGAACCACCACAAGGGCCTTCCTGCCATGTATTAGCAGTTTTCTGAATTCAGAAAGTGGCAGCATTGCCTGGGCAGGCCATTTGTTAATGATATGGGTTGCCAGCTTCTACTACCAGAGGGGAATTTAGCTGGCTCCCCCTTGCCCATGCTGAGAAGCCTGGCCTAGACCCTGCCACACCTCCCTCCCTGGGCTGTAGGCATCCAGAGTTGCATCCTGTAAGCAAAGCACAGGATGTCTGATACTTCCTGACCTTCATTGTGCTCCTTCTCCCTGAGATGCCCTTCCCTGCTTTATCATCCAGCGGTGTCCTACTCTTCCCTCAAAAGGACTCCTCCTACAGGAAGACTTCTCGCATCTCTCTGCAGGTTGCTTGTGCACCTTTGTGCAGTGCTGATTACCATTTTTAGCACTGTGACCTCTCATTTACTCAGCTCCAAGACAGAAGCTCCCTCTACCAGAGGACAGGATCCTAGCCACCAATCAGATGCCCAGCAAAAGGTTTCTGGTATGTAGAAGTGTCCTGAAAGGGATGCCTGTGTTGTCTCCACACACATTCAGATGATTTATCCTGTAAATGTGGAACAGAGAAGCCATCACTTGAGTATAAATCTGGGTGGTTACCCACAGTAGCCACTGAATGCCATCAAGAATACCTGGGAACCACATCATCATCATTATGTGGGAATAAAACCCAAAGTACCACTAGCACACTCACATGCATGTACATACACACACACACATACACATGACCACATCTCAAGCCTTTAGCAGGATGCTCACACTTCTACACACATGTGCATACACATGCACAAGCAATTCATTGCATTGGCAGGAAGACAAGCCAAAAAGCAATAAGAATAAAACAACACCACCAAGTCAAATGCAGGCATCTTATAGCAGTACCCTTATTTTGGCTAAATTGCCAGAGTCACCTCTAACCTTAATCTGATTTGTTCCCAGAAGGTGAATTTACAACCTCACCCCAAAGATAAGCCTAATAGAAAGCCTTAAAACAGAATTAGGCCACTTTAATATAGGGTAGCTCAAGGGATTTACATGGAAATAGAAGAAAAAGGCCTGGGCTCTCCTGGTTTCTCTCTGTTTTGAAAAGAAGCATTGTAAGATGCCAGCTGATGGAAAGTATCTTGTGCTCAAAATACCACCCCCTTCTTTAAACCCCAAATGGTCATGTGTGATCACAGAAAGAGAAGCCATAAGGAGGGCCTGACCCTGCCCTCCACAGACTCCCAACCCCTGGATGCAAAAAGGTCACCCATGACAGCCTTCAATGAATGCCTGAACTCCCTCCACACCACACCCCATAGGAAGCAGATTGTGGTGCAGAAGCAGCTAACTCTGTGAGAATGGGGGCAGGATTACTGACGGGATTGGGAAGGTTCACCAAGGGGAGGAGAAATAAGTTGGATTTTGAAGATGGTAGAACTCTAAAAGGTGGACTGAAGGATATTCCAGACTAACCTGCATTCTAAGAAGAAAGCAAACACCAATGTAAATTTGAAAAAAGCTGAAGCAAAACAAATGCCCAAGGTCCAAAATGCACATGAATATATTGTTTGCCATATATCCCTCACAACATACAATGAATTAAATCATGAAATAAAAGTGCTGACACAACAAAAGTGATAAATGTATTTCAGCAATGAGAAAGGAAGTGGGTTGGACAGGGGCTCTCCAATGAGCAAGAAAGCACAGAGATTACTGGAACTCTGCCAGGTGAAACAACAACACTTCTCATACTGAGTTTCCTTGCTGGTTAGGGTCCTGGCTGGAAACCAAACTGACTCTCATCACAGTAAAAGAAGTCTCAGTCCACAGTCCTTGTGTCTATGTGTGAACTGAGGATCAGTGGGCACATATGTAGAGCAAGGACCATGTAAAGTAATGAAGAAGAGAAACAGAAAAATGGATCCAAGAATAAAGAGAGAAGGTGTAATTCAGAGAACAGTGGGGAGGCTCCAGGGGAACATTACATCCATAAAACAAGAACAGAATGCTACAAACCAAGAAGAGGGAGCAAGAGAAGGGGGTTCTTGGAGACTGAATTATGTTTACTGAAATTGAAAGTATCTAATAAGCCTGGAGATCAAGTTTTAGAAAATCTCCCAGAACAAATGCAAAAAGAATGATGGGGAAAATGTGGAAAACAGAGATAGCCAAACAGAGAGACACAAATCCAACACAGGAGGTCATACATCTCAATTGCAAGAGCCTCAGAAAGAGAAAAGCAAGAAAATGGAAGAGAGGAGATTATAGCAATAACAGAGGATAATTTACCAAAACTGAAGAAAAGAGAGAAGACTGTAGACTGAGAATCTAAGTAATTATCCTGCTGAATGAATTAAAAGACCCACACTAAGACATATTTCATGAAGTGTCAGATTATAAAGAATACCAAGTCCTAAAGTCAGACCCCTCACTAATAATTCTACATGGGACCATGTCTCAATATTCTGAGAGGAAATGATTTTCAGCCTAAAATTTGATACCCAGGCAAACTACCACTCAAATATGATGGTAAATAAATATATTTCCTGTCACACACAGTTTCAGAATGTTTACTTACTTGGAAATTTGCTTGAATCCCTACTCCAGGAAAACCAGAGACAAATCCAAGAAAAAGAAGACTGGGATCCATGAAACAGTGGGTAGAACCCAGGAGAGGCCAGGGTGAGCCTCTGTGTCATACCCAGGCATCCCAGCCTAGATGGGAACCAGTGTTCAGAGAGTTTTGGGAGAGAGGTCCTAGGACAAATGGGAGAAGTAGAACTTCCAAGTGGCCCTCAAAATCCTGCTGATGGGTCAGCTCATTATCTCTTTCAGGAGCATTTTCCCAGGAACCCAAGTCCCTGTCCCTCAAAGAGTCCCAAGCTTGAGATTTTAACAGCTTACCATTGTCTAAAGGGAAGTCCACTGGAGGCTCAGGGGTCAGGCAGGCTATTCCAAGCTGGTGGGTCAGTATCTGCACTCCTCAAACTTTTAGAATCTTTGGCTCCCCATTTCTTTGACTCCCAACAGTCTCCCCCCACCCCATCCCACCCCTGAGCAATTCCTGCTGTTTCTAAAATCAAATTTGTTTTTGGTCAGTCAGGGCATTTTAAAAAATCAAGTGTTTTCCGTATTCCAGCACCCCATGGAGGGAGGGTTTCTTATCCAGTTATCACAGATGAGAAAACTGATACTTGAGATTGATTAACTTGCCTGAGGTCACACAGCTTAGAAACTGTAGCACCATGGTCTATTTCTAAAGCCCATCCTCTTTTGTTATCACCTACTTTTTGCTCTCATTATTATCAGAAAACTAAAACCTACTACAAATAGCACAAATGTCAGACACCCTACCCAATTGCATCTACTGACCACCTAGGTCTAGGGGAGTTCCCTTATCACACCTTGTTTTAGTTTACGAATTCTGCCAGAATGCAAAACACCAGAGATGGATTAGCTTTAATAAAGGGAGTTTATTTGGTTACAAAGTTATAGTCTTAAGGCCATAAAGTGTCAACAATCAGATAACTTCACTGGAGGATGGGGCCAATTGCATCCAGAAAACCTCTGTTAGCATGGAAGGCACATGGCTAGCATGTGCTCCAAGTTCTGGTTTCAAAAAGGCCTTCTCCCAGACATTCCTTTCTAGGCTGCATTTCCTCAAAAATGTCAGTCTTAGTTGCTTTGGAGGCATTTTTCCTCTCTTACTTCTCCAAAGCAAAAGTCTGCTTTCAGTGGCTGTCTTCAAATTGTCTCTCATCTGTAGCTTCTCTCTCAGCTCCTGTGCATTCTTCAAAGTGTCTCTCTTGGTTGTAGCAAGCTTGCTCCTTCTGTCTGAACTTATATAGTCCTCCAGTAAACTAATCAGAGTCCATGCTGAATGGTTGGGGCCACACCTCCATGGAAATTGTCTAATGAAAGGTCTTGCCCAAGTTAAGTGATCACATCTCCACAGAAACATCCAATCAAAAGTCTCCAACCCAATCAACACAAATATATTTAATTGCCCACACAAGACTGCATCAAACGTAATGGCATTTTGGGGGACATAATACATCCAAACCAGGACATCACTGTTTTCTAGTTGGAGAATTACAGCAAAAAGAGGTAAATTCAGCTCTCCTGGGTCACACAGCTGTGGTCACTGGTGGAGCTATGATTAGGAGCAGGGCAGTCTGCTGAGCCATGTGCCTGATTGCTCTGCCACCCTGTTCCTGAGGAAGCCCAAGCAATGAGTTCTAGGAGCATCTTCCTTTAACCTTTTCATGTCCCTTGCTGACTATGAATCACATTAACAAATTATGCCTAGAATGAAAGAAGGGATTGTCTACACTCTACAATTTTTACATGACCTATCATTCTAGTCAGCTTTGCATCCTCAGTGCTGTGACACCAACCTCTCTGGGTCTGTAGCCCCAGGTGATGAGCTGGAGCAGATGCTGCATGAGTTCAAGGCTGGTTCATCAGGTCTCTAGGCTGAGTGAGCTTGTGCTGGGTGACAGGATGCTCATAGCTTCAGGAGGACAGGGAGGCACCTTTCTAGGGCCTTCCCTATAGACTCTATCTTTCTTCCTGGGCCAGGAGCAATGCCCTGGCTGAGGGCCTGACCTATGTTATCTAATTTGTTCCTCACATCAATCCCTGAGGAAGACTCAGAGCACATGAAATTCTCACCTCTGGACAAGAGTGATCACAGACTCCAGAGGCAGTGTGGGGGGCAGCATCATGTAGGATACTATCTTCAAGGGGAAGAAGTTCCCCAACTTGCTCATGTGGCCAACTCTGCCTTTCATTGCTCCACTCAGTGCAGAAGAAAATCGGGTCACTCCATGTAAGATATGTCCCTGCCAGGGTGAAAACCAAGCCCTTTTACCCTAGTGGTGCTTGAAATTTCTATGAAACATTACTGGAAGCATGTTGGGGATTGAATTGTGGCCCCAATAAAAGCATGTTCACATCCTAACCACCAGTCCTGTGGGTGTGAAGATGCTGTTACTTGTTAAGGTGCCTAAACTGAATGTGGGCAAACTTAATGAAATAAGACTGAAGTTTTTATGAGCCAAGGAAACTGGGCCCAGAAGTAAAAGGCAGAAGTCAGCAGAAGCTGAGGGGCAGACATAAGGAGAGAGAGAAATAGCCAAAGTCAGAGATTGCCAGAATGCTACAGGCTCCAGAGTTTGAGAAAGTAAGGCCTGCCAACACCTCATCATCAGACTATTAGCCTCCAAAACCATGAGACAAGTTCCTGTGGATGAACCCAGCCAGTTTGTGGTATCTCTCATAGCAGACCTGGCAAGCTAAGTCAGAGCCAGAGTCAGAAGCATTCCCAGTGAGAAATGGGCTGGTCGCTCTCATGGCAAGGGCTTGTCAAGATCAAACAAGGTATGCATCCCAGAGTCCCTAGATGACCTCTGGGTTTCCAGAGAACAACTCTCTTTTATACTGAGAAATATTTATAGAGAAGTATGTGAACTTCTCTCTTAAATACTTGCTGCTTTATGAGCTTCTAAATACTTGCTGCTTTATGAGCTTCTCCTTGCACCTCTCACCTGTATGATCTCCTTCTTCCCAGAGCTCTGTAACTTTTTAAAATTCAATTTTATTGAGATATGTTCACCATACAATCATCCATGGTGTACAATCAATTGTTCCCACTACCATTATATAGTTGTTCATTCGTCACAATCAATTTTTGAATATTTCCATTACCACACACAAAAAAAGAATAAGTAAAAGTTAAAGTAAAAAAGAACACCCAAAACATCCCATACCCCCATCTCTCCCTATTATTCATTTACTTTTTGTCCTCATTTTTCTGTTCATCTGTCAATACACTGTATAAAGGGAGTGGGAGCCACAAAGTTTTCACAATCACAAGGTAACACCATGTGATTTATATAGTTACACAGTCATCTTCAAGAATAAAGGCTACTGGGTTGCAATTCAACAGTTTCAGGTATTTCCTTCTACCTATGCCAATACACTAAAAACTGAAAAGAAATATCTATATAATGCATAAGAATAACCTTCAGAATGACCTCTTGACTCTATTTGAGATCTCTCAGCCCCTGAAACTTTATTTTGTTTCCTTTCTCTTCCCCCTTTTGGTCCAAGAAGGTTTTCTCAATCGTATGATGCCAGGGCCAAGCTCATCCCTGCAAACCATGTCCCACATTTCCAGGAAGATCTACACCCCCATGAGTCAAGTCCCACATAGAGGGCAGGGAACTGAGTTTACTGTATAGTTGGCTTGTAGAGGCCACATGTGAGCAAAAGAGGTTCTCTGGGGGTGACACTTAGGGACAGTTTTAATAGGCTTAGCCTCTCCTTGTATTATCAAACTTCATAAGGGCATGCCCCAAGATCAAGGTCTCAGCCCTCTAAATTGGTGGCCCCCAATGCTTGTGAGAATATCATTAATTCCCCAGGTGGGTAAATTTAATATTTCCACATTTCCCCCAGTCCCTCAAGGAGGCTTTGCAAAGACAACTTTATTCTCTGCCCAGATTACTCTGGGATGTATTGGGGCTTCATATTAACCTGCACAAACCAAGCATGTTTCACTCCCTATTCAGTATTCCATGTAATTAGGTTGTTTGCATAAACTGACCTTATAAGTTAAATAATATAGTGTGTTACAAAAAAAATATAGATTTTGCACCTAATAAACACCTCTTCCTTTGGTCTCACACAGAAGTTGAAGTTTTAAAAACAACGTCCATATTGTCCCTTACCCTTTAGTCTAATTTACATTAGTCCTAATGAAGTCCATTTCAATCATATCTCTGATTCAACTCTTATCTCTTTTTTAGAATCCTTTTCATTTGCTGTATGGGGTAATGCTGATATTCATAGCTACAAGACTCTGGCTCTGAATCTCAGGTGTCACACCGATATCCAAAGTTTCAGGGACTGATCAGATTATAGACAAAGAACTCAGCATCTCAGAATTAGAAATAACAATTACAATTCAGAAATAGATGTAATTGCTGTAAGAGCTTACAATCTAGGAATCTTTACATTAAGCCTTCCCCTGATAACATGTGTTCTAAGACTCATTTTTCAGAGCTTGCAAATTATAGTTAGTCCAAATTAGTGAGGCATCATAGCATTTCTGTTTGCATTTCTGATTTATTTCACTCAACATACTGTTTTCAATGTGGATGCACCTCACAACTTCACTCTTCCTTGTAGCAGTTCAATTTTCCATTGTATTTATACACCACAGTATGCCATTCCATTCATTGGTCAATGTACCCTTAGGCCACCTCCATCCACTGCAAATCATGAATGCTGACACCATAAACCCCACTGTGCAAATATCCATTCATGTCCCTCTTTTCACTTCTTCCAGTATATGCCCAATAACCAAGTTTCAGGAACCTATGGCAACTCCATGCTTAGCTTCCTGTGGAACCACCACACTGCCCTCCAGATGGCCTGCATCATTCTACTTCCCCATGAATGATGATTAGGTAATCCCTTTCTCCACATTTTCTCTTGCACTTGTATCCCTCTGTTTATTTTTTAGATGGCTTTATTTACACACCATACTTTCCATTGTAAGTAAACAATAAATGGTTCCTTGTATAATCATATAGTTTAGCATTCACCAACACTATCTATATGAAGGACATTTCCATTTCTTCCACAAAGAAAGAGGAAGAGGCAAAAAAAGTAAAAAATAGAAAGAAAGAAAGAAAGAAAGAAAGAAAGAAAGAGAAAAAATGACAACTAAAAAGAAACAAGAAAAAATAAAATTAAAATAAAATATAATAGAAAAGTCAGACATACCAACAACAAGAATCCCATACCTCTCCTTTACATCCTCTGCTTATAGACGTTTAGCTTTGGCATATGGCCTTTGTTACAATTAATAGAATCATATTATAATGTTACTTTTAACTATAGATTCTAGTTTGCATTTATTGCATTTTTCCACAATATCATCCCATTTTTAACACATTGCAAAGTTGACATTCATTTGTATTCCCTCATGTGAAAACATATTTGTATATTTAATCATACTCATTGACCCCTGTAGGGTTCACTAAGTTATACAGTCCCAATCTTTATCTTCTATCTTTTCTTCTGATGTCCTAAATGCCCCTAACCTTCCTCTTTCAATCATAGTCACAGTCATCTTTGCTCAGTGTGGTTACATTATGTTAACATCCTTCAAATTTGTGCTCCTACTCCCTCTCTCCTGTTTTTTCCTATCTGCCTGTAGTGATCCCTTTATTATTTCCTGTAGAGCAGGTATCTTGTTCACGTTCTCCCGGTGTCTGTTTTTCTGAGAATATTTTAAACTCTCCCTCATTTCTGAAGGACATTTTTGTCAGTTATAGGATTCTTGGTTAGCAGTTTTTCTCCTTCTGTATTTTATATATATCATAGCACTGCCTTCTCTCCTCCATGGTTTCTACTGAGAAATCTGCACATAGTCTTATTGAGCTTTCCTTGTATGTGATGGATCACTTTTCTTTTGCTTCTTTTAGAATTCACTCTATGTCTTTGATATTTGATAATCTGATTAGTAAGTGTCTTGGCATAGGTCTTTTCAGATCTTTTCTGTATGGGGTATAATGTACTTCTTGGATCTGTAATTTTATGTCTTTCATGCAAGATGGGGAATTTTCAGTGATTATTTTCTCCATTATTGTTTCTGCCCCCTTTGCTTTCTTCTCCTTCAGGGACACTTATGACATGTACATTCATGTGCTTCATATTGTCATTCGGTTCCCAGAGATGCTGCTAGTGTTGTTCTATTCTTTCCCCTATCTGTTCTTTTATGTGTAGGATTTCAGATGTCCTATCCTCCAGTTCATGAATGTTTTCTTCTTTCTCTTCAAATCTGCTGTTGTATGTCCCCATTGTGTTTTTCATCTCTTGTATTGTGCTTTCCATTCCCATAAAGTTCTGCCAATTGCTTTTTTCAGACTTTCAATCTTCCTTATGCTCACCCAATATCTTCTTTATAACCTTTGTGTCTTTTTCCGTATCTTCCCTCAGCCATTGATTTGATTTTTGAATTGATTTAGCATATTTGTTTGAAGATCTTTGATTAGTTGTTTCAACTCTTATATCTCAGTTGAAGTTAGGTTTGTTCCTTTGGCTGGGCCATATCTTCCCTCAACTCACTGATTTGATTTTTGGATTGATTTAAGAGATTTGTTTGATGAATAATTAGTTGTCTCAACTCCTGTATCTCAGTTGAAGTGTATGTTTGTTTGTTTGACTGGGCCATAACTTCATTTTTCCTAGTGTGATTCATAAGTTTTTGTTGTCTAGGCATCTGGTTTCCTTGATTACCACAATCAGATTTTCCCAGACCAGATGGCCCCAGGTCTCAGGAGGAAATGTAATCAGTATCAAGTTTCCCTGAGGAGCAGGTTATCAGACTTTCCTGTGAGGCCGCTAGAATTGGTGCTTTTCCTATCCTGTCCAGCAGGTGGCACTTAGCCCGCAGCTCCCCACTGGTTTAAAGAGGTGCGGTCCCTTTAATTCTCAGTGGACTCTGTCCTGGCAAGGCCAAGGGTGTTAGAAGCCAAGGTCAAGTTGTTTCCTTTTTGCCTCCCCCCAGGCCCTAGGGTCTGAATTCCCTGAGGGAGAGCATCCACTTGAGTTTGGCCCCAGCCTTTAGGGAGTTACCTTATACACTTGAATTCCTCTTTTGTCTCTCTTAGTCTGTTAACTCCACCCTTGCCTGGTTCAGCACTGACAATTGAAAATGCCTCAGGCTTTCTCTAATGAGCTGGTTAGAATGAGAGAAAAAAAAGGAAAAGGAGCAAAAGTCCCCTTTCAGAGCCAGTCCCCAGACTCCAGTTTCACACAATGAGCAGTGTTGGTCCCCAGTTCTCTGTGTCACTTTTCTTGGGAAACAGCTGTTTTCCAGTATTCTGAGCTAGCCATCTTCAAAGGCCTCTGTTTTTATTTATCTATGTATTTTTTTTCCGTCAGCATTGCCTCCTTTCTGCTTGGAGGAACCTCAGATTCCTTTCTTATTTGCTTTGGGTTTATCTGTGCTTGTGGCTTGTATTCAGTAGTCCAAATTTTGTTAATGAAAACCACAACTGGAGCTTGGTTGAGTTACTTGCCCTCGCTCCAGGTAACCAGCTTCTTTTCTCCAGAGGGAAGTAGTTCAGCTCAGCCTGCCATGTTGGTGGGATAGGGCACTGGCTTCACAGTTTGGGGAACTTTACTTACAGTTTGTGCTGTGATCTCAGCCATTCCACCCATTCTGGGCTGGTGTACGGTGCATGTTCAGTCATGGATGTCCCCCAACAGTTGTTTCAGACTATATACTAGTTGTTCCTAGCTATTCACTAGTCACTGTAGAGGATTAACTAAATTCCACACCTCTCTATCCCATCATCTTACACCACCTCAAGAGCCCCATAACTTTTTATTTCTAGTGATTACCTCTTAATCCCTCAAATTATATTACCCTGGGAACTTGCTGTCTCTCATCTATTAGATCATTAGAGCCTCAAGGGCAAAGAATTGTGCCCAGTGCATTATCAGCTTTCTCCAGATGCCTGACATGGAAGCTAGTTTGTACATCCATCAACCAGTCTGTCCATTATTTTGTGACACTATAAAAAATACTGCCTCTCCGTGGATTTTAAAAATTTTGGATTTGAGGAAGTGGAAATTAGGAGAGTCATCTCAAGAAAGAAGGCTTTGGAATCAGTCAATGGACAGAAAGCAGTGACTGGAGCAACACTCAGAAAGAATGAGTCAGGCCCCAAGGCAGGACACCCATGGTTGTAGAGCAGCAGGAGCTTAAGAGCCACAGGAGGTGTTGGCAGGAAGGAGAGCAGAGGGCCAGGTTGAGGAGGATGGGAGGATCCTAATGGGTGAATAAAAAATGTACTCATCTAGATTTAGTTTTCCTTCTAGTCATGATCCCATGGGAAGGGAGACTCAGCCAGGTATCTGGACAGGTGTTAGGCCTGTGACTGTGGGAAGAGGCAGCCCTGAGCTCAGCCTGAACCTGGTTGCTCCATTTCATCTCTTCCCAACTTGGCAGCATCACCTTACCCCACAACACAAACAGGATAGATACCCTTTTCTCCTCCAAACATACACAGAAAACAATATCCTTTGCCTGTCCCTGACTCCTAAAGAGTTGGTACCTATAGTGAGCTTCAGGCTCAGGGTCTCCAGCAGCTCATCTTCCTCAGACCACATCTCCAAGGCAGCTGCCTCCCAGGATGCCTCAATTCTCATGTTTTCCCAGCAGGGTCAATAACCTCCAGCTCTCTTTCTTCCAAAGATCAATGCAGACTGGGTTGTGGCCTGATACAGGTGCCAATGAAGGGCTTGGGAAAAAAAGCTATTAGTCTGATTAGGGAAAAAGAGAGCATTACTTGCCTACACACCCTCCAAGAGAACCAGAGGGCAGGCAAGTGCATATAAGGGAAACTGCAGCCCTGTTACTAGCTGAAACCATAGGATGGGCAGGCATTTCTAATAAAGAGAAAGCAGATGTGAGTTCAGCACCTGGTTAACTCACTCACCAGCTGTGTGGACTCTGTATCCACATCTGGATTCATGTAATTGAAAGATAAGAGTTATAATTAAGGTCTATACCTAAGCCACTGGATAAGCTGTTCCAGGCCCTCAGCCAGCAACATCATAATTACATTTGATTGCAGCCATTCAACTGATGGCATTGTCACCATCTCCATTTGATTCCTGAGGAATCAGAAGCACAGAGAGGTTAAGTGAGTTGCCCAAGGGCACACAGATAAGACATCCAAAATTGTCAGTACAAAATTATCAGATGGGTACACAGAAACATCTTCAAAATCATAGCCACACAATTTCTATGGAAGATGTAAGAAGGCATCAAAACCTCACTGGCATAAGGGAACATGGCACCAAATGTCAGAAATCTAGACTGAAGAGGTTGGAGGCCACATTGACTATTTTTCATATAAAGATATTCCAAAATCTAGTTGTTTCTCTGCCATATAAAGTTTTTCCTTTCATTTTGAAGTTTTCTACACTAATGTTCAGAGTTTGCTCAGTGGATTCTCAAGAATGATCTGTTGTGCTTTTCAGCAGGGTATAAGTGAGTGTACTGAAGGGGTGATTTCATATCAGATATAGCCAGAGTGGCCTGGGGGAAGGGGACACTTCCTAGAAGAGTGCTGCCAAGAAGCCCAGCACAGACCCAATGCCTAGTCCATGGCCTAGAGATCACCTCAACTCCTGTTTCCTTGCCCTTGGCATGGCCCAGAAATTTCAGCAAAAGCAACTATTTGTTCAACTGAACAAAATCTCAACACTACCAGAAACTTGTTACCAAAACATAAGGCTGAAAATGTCAGAGAAAGACCCTGAAGGGACTGGAACTATCAATCAGGATGAAGAGCCAGAACTGAGCACTGGGGATTCAGGGGCCATCAGTAGGAGGCTCCTCAGTGCCCTGGAGGAGCTTAATTCTGGGGAGATAGAAACATCCACATGCAGCCACTGACATGGCAGGGAGCTCTGCCTGGGCCAGGCCAAGTTGTGGCAACACCAGGATCCAAACCGTGCTTTGAGCACTTGGTGCCAGGTTTGAATGGCCCTGTGCAGCCCTGTGCTTGGTGGGACTGGGTGTGGAGATGAGCTGCCATTCAGGTGGACTAAATCAGGTCTAATCCTGTCCTAAGGTGGGGCACAGGCTCCAGCCTTCCTGACTGTGGGCCTTAACGGTGGGGCAGTCACTGGGTGTCCCTGATTCTTGATTTTCCCCACCAGTCACATGGGATGAACAATCATATTTCTCTTTAGTTAGGAGGACTGAATAAGATAATGTCTATGAAATACTTTCAATCCTCATTAGTCAGGGATTCTTCTTTGTGGTCATGTGCAGAGAGGGGGTAACTTCTGATGGGCTCATTCCCAGGTGAGACTGAAGATCTCATACTGTAAGTAAGTGTCATTCTCACATTACATTTAGTACCACATTTTAAGCATTTTTGTTTGCAGGTGAGTTTGCTGTCTAAAAGGCTGCCCAGGCTAGTGCTGAAGTGCTGTCTAGTGTCCGTTTGCAAGAAAGCTGTGATGTGACTTTCAGAGAAAATATGTGCCTTAGGTAAGCTTTCTTTAGGCCTCTGTTGTAGTGCTGTTTCCTCTGAGTGCTGCATGAATGAATCAACATCTAATTTAATTAACTTCAGTTACCTCCCACCACCATGCAATTGATGCTTAAACTTGCTTAAGTTTGCATTCAGAGGTTTTGCCAAATATTGCTCTAAAATGTCCTGAAGGCAGTTATACTTTTTCTAGATGGGCTTTTAGGGGTTCCAATATCTAAAAGGGAGTGAAACAAAGAACTTCCTAAGGAATCATTGAATGTAAATTTGAGGAAGCAAAAGATAAAAGGTGTCTTTAAACAGATACAGACCTGAAACAAGGTTAAAGTTGTGGGATTGTTGTAACCAAAGGCTCCCTGGAACCTAGCTCCCCATTTCCTCTAGGGGCAGTGGTTCAGTCCTGGCCAGTTCAGTGTTCTGGATTCTTTAGATAATATAACTCCTGTGAATATTGAGAATTGACTATACTTGGCTGATATTAGCTGGTTCCTAAATGTGCATTCTCTCTGTAAGTTGGTTCTGCTTATTCTACAAAAAGGATTTCATCTAATATTCTGCTACTATTTCCATAATTATCCCTAAAATGCAAAGACTTTAGAGCTCAAAATTTCTCTTGCACCACAATGTAGGGAAACAAAATAAGACAAAAGCTGTCAGGGGCCAGACTTAGTCTTTTTTTGGTTATGAAAACATATTACTGTTGTATTTCCCCTTAAGAATCAAGCTCCACCTTACATGTATAAGACAAACTGGAAAGTGTCTTTTAGCATAGGCCACTGGGAACCTACCACTGGTGCTTGGGTGAAGATGAGGTAAACCCTTAATTATACACAATGTTGGATTTGCTGTCCAGGTGGCCTGGAAGGGGCCAGCTGTGGCTTCTCCTCTGCAAGGCTGAGAAACACAGGGCTCCACATTTGGAAACTTGAGGGTGGGGTGAGGGGGGAGGCATTGACCCTGGTGCCTGGCAGGGAGGAGCTGTGCAATCACACCTTTAAGGGAAAGCCTAGGGATCTGGGACTTAGCATTAGCAACCACCAAAATGCAGACTTACCACACCTCTGAAGGAAGGATGGATTAAACCACATTAGAGGGGGAAGAAACAAAACCAAGACCTGTGAAGACACAAGGGAGTGAATCCACTGGCCAGAATGGAGTCTGCCTGCCTTTTATTCCCCTGGTTTTTGTAAGCCTTCTTCTAACAAGCAAACAACAAAGCTGAAAATCCTCTTTGCACAGACAGCATGCTTTGGTCAGTGCACTCAATGACTGACGAACCAATGTAGGACTTGTATTTCAGGATGTTTAAGCTCCTTAGGCACAGTGTCTCTGCTGGACTTAAACTTCCAGCCCCTTTTCTCCACAAGAGAGCCATGCTGGTCACTGCTTATTGATGGATTGGGAAGAGGCTAGACCTGGGACTTCTAAATTGGTGATGTTCTTCAGGATACTCTGGATAGCTTGTTGACACCAGGATTTCAGTTCCACCCTTGACATACAGATAGAGCAGGTCTGCAGGTTTTGCCCTAGACTCTGCATTTCTAACAAGCTACCAGGTGGCGCTGCCTCTACAAGGATCACACTTTGAGTCATACTGTGCAAGAGGGACTTAAGCAGGATAGAACGCAGATTCATGGAGAGCTGTGGGAATGAATGGGCACTGGATGCCTAGCAGAAGCTTTGGGAAACAAGAGAGGATGAAAACAGGCTGCTGAGATGGTGGTGGGCTGCTGGTTAGGGGCAAGGCTGCTGTCTGAAACAGACCTGATAAGCATCCTCCAGATTAAGTAGTATTTAGATATTACAGATGATCTTCTCTGTGCTAGGCCCTGGGGACAGAGGCAAAGTAGATATGATCCCACCCTTGTGGGGCCTCAGTCTAGAAGACCTCCTCATCATGGAGCATAGATAGACTGTGCCAAGGTGAGGACCACACCCTGTAAAGGTGGTCACCAGCTGAGTCTTGAAGGAAGGTAGGGATTACGTGAAATTGAAACTGTCCTGGTATATTCAGGGTTTACAGAGGCCATGGACCAGACCACTTGATGCACACAGAGTTTTTGCTGCTCTGGGGTGTGCATCAAACCAGCATCACATGCAGCTAACTTCATTTGTATTTCATGAGATGGTGAAGGGCCCCTAGGACAACCTTCTCTGTCTTGCTTCCAGAATTAAACTTGACAACACCCAGAGAAGTAAACAGCTTACATCCACAACTTCCTCTTTGGACTGAAAATCAGACACCAACAGGTTTCCCTGTTGAATACTCTGGTGAATGAGATGCACATTTTGCCAGAGATGAGCTGGTGGATGTTGGCTGGAAGGTGTTAGTAGAGGTTCTCTTGAAGCTACTTGCTTATGTTGAAGGATGGTTACAGAATACCATGTTTCCATCTCCTGACACTCTGGACAAGGTTGACAATGATCTGTATGGTTTGGTGGCAGAAGACAAATACAAAAGTACCACAGGTGAAGCCTTAGAGCAAGAAGGCTGCCCCACCTTTCTCTGCCTGTGCAGTCCAATGCAGTAGCCAGTGTTGAGCCCTTGAAATGTGGGAGTCCAAACTGAGATGTGTAGAACACACACCCAATTTCAACAGTTTCACACACACATAAAAGAATGTGAAATATCTCATTAATCTTGTTTTAAGTGGATTACATATGAAAGTAACATTTTGGATATATTGGGTTAAGCAAAATATATTAAAATTAATTCCTTTGTCTTTTACTTATGTCAGTGTGACCACTAGAAAATGTATAATTATGTATGTGTCATGCTATGTATTTTCTATTGGACAGAGCCAATGTAGCTCTTGCCACAGGAATGAGCCCACTTCCAGGGGCCCAGGTAAACTGACCCCATCCCCACTCCCCACAAGCCACAAGCCAGGAACTCATTGGAACCAGAGGTTCATTTATCACCCCAGGGTGCAGGAGAAAGAAGGCAGGCTTGGACCTGAGTTAGAATCCTGGATACACCAGCTTATTAGCTTATTAGCTGCCACCATCTTTCTAAGGGTCAGGTGGCCTCTTTAAGATGGGACAATATTTAGGTACTGTTTGGGGTCAGAAAGGATTAGATAAGATGCTGTCTGTAAGGTGCTTGACTCAGAGGGGGCTCCTCATGAATAACTGGTGCTAATTGAAAGCCTCTGAGTTCAGAACCTGCAGCCTTTCGAGTGGGCATGGGGCACATTCAGCCCGTCTCTGAGCTCCCTTGCTGGCTTGGCCCAATCCACCTGGCCTGCAGGGTCCCTCTCCAAGCCTGAGACCTGGGCAGCCATAAATCCTGGCTGCAGCAGGACAGACCTCACCTCCTACCTGTCCTGACTCAACTCTGACCTCCTCTCCCAGCTCTCCCTCCACTGAGCCTGGCAGAGGAGAGAGAACTGCCCACAGCTGTTTCTGCCCATCCTTCCAGGCCACATCAGCAAAGCTCAGGTGAGCTCTAGGTCATGGCCCTAGGAAATGCTCCTCAGAAACACCCAGGAGTCACCTGGATACAGCCCTCTTTGAGACAGGTGGGTGAAGTTGGGAACCTGGGTCTCCCAGGACACAGGGAGAAGCTCCTGGCAAAACCTGCCAATCCACTCTCCAGGGACTTCATGGTCCTGAGCCTCCCCCAGGCCCTGCCAGTCTCAGTCCCAGCCCTCTCCTGTTATCTGCCCAGTTAGGAGTCTCCCTACCCTGCAGTAAACCCTGGGACCAATGCTTTCCCAGCTCCTGGGGTCAGCCAGTGTATGAGAACTGCATCCTGATTAAGCATTGATCCATACGGGTGCTTTCAGGTCTCCTTGAGCTAAAAGGGTGGCTGTTATTGCTAAAGCCTGGCATGCAGACATGCCTTGAGGCCAGGCTAACCCTCCCCTGAGGTCACACTTCCTGTCCCTTGCTCCTCTTCCTCTGAAAGACACTGAAGGGTGGCATGATCCCAGAGGGATGATTCTCAGTGACTGTGCTGAGCAGTGATGTCTCCAGGCCCTCCAGGAGTTGCCCATCCTGGGACCCAGTGTATCCCCTCCCAGGGGGAGCCAGGGAAAATGGCCTTTCAGCATCCCAGCCTGCACAGAGGTTCCAAAGTGGGTGCTGGGCCCACTGAGACCACAGGGACAGGCCTTATCCCTGTCCCCACTCCCTCCTCCCTATTGCTCCCAATAGACTGGGGTCCTGGTCCTGGGGCAGGGCTAGCGAAAGGCCTGAGCATCCCTGATTTGGAAATCCAAGCTCAGCCCCCACCATGTGGGTTTCCTGCCAGGAAGAACCCACCTCCATGCAGGCCTCTCCCCGGCTGGCATCAGATGGCCAGGCTATAGGCAAGAGGGTGCTGTGGAGGATGTGTCTCTCTGGAAGAGGCAGCCTCAGGATACCACTGCTGTCCCCTCCTCCAACTCCAACCACACAGGGTCCCCCTATCCCAGGAGTGCCCCTTCCAGGGGAGCCAGGGTGCAAGCCTGAGTGCACCCAGTGGGATCTCAGTGAGGAAGGTGGTGCAGTGTAGCGTGCCAGATGAAGAGCTGAAAAACATGCAGACTTCGCAGAACATGCAGGCATCAAGTGGGTCACTCCAATGTGATAGAGACCCAGGAAGCCACAGTCTATGAAGGACAGACTGCAGTCACACTAAGGGTTGTACCCAATGGTGGCAGGTTGCATGGGGCCTTGTTCTGCTGCTGCTCAGTGGGGCATAGGTGTGCCCTGAACCCGGGGTCCTGGCCAAGGCCTGGGAATTCCTGAGCTGTGTCCTGTCATGGGCACCAGCCCCTGCCTTGCCCCATGCAATTGATCTCTGTCCTGCCCCTAACTTCAAAGAACAGGGAAGGTCCTGGAGAGAAATTCTTTCCCTCTCATCCCCTTAGTCAGGGTAAAGTCTCAATTGGTGTCAGGGGTTCCTTAGCATCCCTTTGACACTTAATCTCCCTTAAGAATTTAAAGTCTTTGCTTTGCTTCCTTGTAGTTTTTTGTATGATGGTCTTGGATTCATGGAAAGTGGTAAGGCTTTGTCATTTATGATAGTGATAGAAGTTTCCAGTTTAGTGCTTCACTTGTAAGCAAACACTGTCAGTATCATGTGATGGGGGTGTGTTTGCAGGCAGTTGGGGAGTTTGGGAGGCTCAGGACTACTTGATCTGGGTGCCGTTAGCAGGTGCTTACATGCCACTTGCCTTCTGTTTGCACACTCCCTGCTGTGACCCCCACAGCAGCAACTTGGAGAGATTAGACTTTCCCGGAGTGTATAAGCAGTGGGTGCAGGGCTGGAAGCCAGCACAGTGCCTGGGTCCCCACCTCTCTGGTGCATGCTCCTCCCCCTCTCTGTCACTGTGTCTGAGTCTTCATTTCTGTCTCACACACTCATGCACCCACCATGACATTTATAAAGAGTCACTTGGGCACCCCTGGTAGTGGGGTACTGCCCTCCGTTCTGTCATAGTGAGCCCTAAACATCCCTTTACCTCACTGTCACCAAGCAAAATGCTTCTGCAGATCTACTGAACATTTGCCTCCCAAGAAAAGGTGACAGCCAGTGAAAAGATGTGTGTGTTGTGCCACTGCTCACAACAGACAGACATTGCTTTGAAGAAGGGTGAGGACAGGACTGGCAGCTGGCACATTTAGGAAAGAGAAAAGTCAAATTAACTTGCCAAATCCTTATCAGAGAGCATGGATGCAATTGACTCTTGCATAAGGCTGTTCTGTTTCCCAGGCAGGCCAAGTGTCCTTTGTGTTCTAATTTGTGGAACTGGAAGAACCCATCATATATCATGCCATTGGCACCAGCTGTACAGAAACTGAGGATCATTTTTCAATACTAAACAATTTATACCACTTTTTACAATTATGGTTAAATATACATAACCTAAATACCATTTTAACCATTACAAATGGACATGAAGTACATTGACAATACTGTGTAACTTTCACCACCATCTATTTCTAGAGTATTTTTATCATCTGAAACCCAAATTCAAAGCTCAGCAATAACTCTCCATTTCCCCTATGCTCACCCTTGCAACCACTGTTCTGGGTTTTGTCTTTATGAATTTGCTTATTCTAGTTATTTCATATCAGTGAGATTGTACCATATCTGTCCTTTGGTGTGGGGCTGATTTCAGTCAACATCATGTCTTTCAGATTCATCCATGTTGCAGAAGGTATCAAGAGTTCACTTCTTTCTACTTCTGAATAATATTCCATTGTATGGATACATCACATTGTGTTTATCCATTCATGTGAAGAACACATGGGTTGTTTCCACCTTTTAGCTGTTATGAATAATGCTGTGACCTCCCACCCTGTACATACCCTGCTTTTCCAAGAATCTAAGGGCATCCAAATATCCTTGGAGGCATATCTCTCAAAGTACCTGGGAGCAATCAAATAAAACAATTGCACAGAGGACTCTATTAAGTGCCATTTATTAAACATCACTTCAAGACTGCAGAGATGCAGTGAAGGACCCTTCAAGTCTTGAGCCCTTTCAAGTGCCTATCAGGTTCTCAGTGAAGCTGAAAAGAGGGCTTTGTGCTTCTGGGAGACAGCATTTCCTCTAATCTGCAGCACATGGCACAGATGTCACCTCCTCCATGGAGCCTTTTGTGGAAGCCCAGAAAGGACAGATACTTGTTTTTCTGGGATCCCTTTTTTTTTTTCCCCTGGGACAAGCCTCCCTTCTGAAACATGTCAGAACCTGTCCTAGTTCCAACAGTAGCTGCCTATTCTGCTAATTGGATGACCCTCCCCTGCTCCCTGCAGTCAAGAACAGCAGCTGTGGGGTGAGGTCCTATTAATGACTGACTTCTATAAACCACACAAGAAAAACAGTTCTTTTGGACATTCTCCCCTCTTACCAGGATTGTCAGCTCTTGGTGGTATGCAGAGTATTGCACAACCCTCTTTCTCCCAGTAGACCTACTGTCAGTGGTCACAGTCTACACCTTGCCCTACTATGTCCAAGTGGAAGTCACCCTCAAACAAAAATGACCTAAAGAGGATAAACCACTGAATTTTGTGGTGCTTGACCATGGCTGCAAATAATCTTCTGCATAACTTAAGACAAAGATTCTGACTCCCAGGTCTCATTGCTGGCCAATTACATCACAATCACTGGGAGTGGGGTCAGAGCTTCAGTTGTGTTTAAACATTTCAGATGATTCCAGTGGGCAGCAGAATTGACAATTTCAGCTTCTAGAACTAGCTATTTGTTTTTCACTTCATCTTTTCATTGACCATTTCTGTTCATTTGTATATGGAACCACTGAAATCTCCTTGAAGGCAGGAAGGCAAGAGAACTGGGCCTGCACACACAGATGTGCACATCACAAACACAACTCTTTCTTGCACCACTCACCTTGGGATCCAAGGGGAAGAATCCTCTGAATATAAGGTAGGCATTTTCTGAGCAGACACGCACACTGAACTTGAACATGTTCACATGAGGAAAGTTTGTGAACTTGACCTTGGGGCAGATATCGTGCTCCCCAAACAATGGGGACATGGAGATGGTTGTTTTATCATGAGAGAAGGGCACATTGTCAGTCAAACCTCCATGAATGTATTGCTGTTAAGGGAGGAAATCAGGACACATATTTCTGGAAGTTCTGGGCCAGAGTTTCAACTTTTCTTTGGATAAAGGCTTCTCAGAGTTGTCAGCAGGTGATGTGGGAGACTAGGGGCTTTGGAATCACACTTAAGTCAATCTTTCAATAAATCCTTACTGAATATTTCCATGCTGGGCACCCAGTGTGGCCTTGAGCTGTTGTGTAGTTTGTTCAGTGCACAAAAGTGCTTGACCAAGAGGCAAGATGGAGGCTGGGGGCCATCCCATCATCTGCTAGCCAAGTCCTATGCCCAGGTGAGCACCCATGTGAGTGCCTTTAATAATGTGCCTAAGGGTGGCATGTAAATAAAGGGTCCTGTGGGCAATGGAGAGAGAGTTCATAGAGACCTGGCTACTGACCTAGAGGAGACAGGTAGTCACAGTTTCAAATACAAACCTCCTTGGTGCTTGGGACATCTTGGACAGGATACTTAACCACTGTGAGTCTTTTTCCTCCATACCTTCAAAATGGAGATAATCATCTCCTTGAGAGACACTGAGACTTATATGAAATAGTGACTCTATGGGGCAGATGGCCTGCAGAAGATGTCCTTTTATCTTCCAACTTCAAAAGCAGCATTTGAACAAGTTATGCTGAGGATGAGTTTTCCATCTTCTATATCCTGAACAATCTTGTTGTCCACAGCCAAGCTGGGACAGGCAGGTGTTGCTGCAATTTGGATAGAATTTGAACCTGTGCAATTGGTGTCCAGAATGATTCCCAAACCACAACGAGCCCACCTTCTTGTCAGGATGCCCTCAGAAGAATAATTTCAAAACCCTAAAAATGGAACATGTTCTTCCTTCCAAATTTCAGAACTTTCCAGACATTGGCTGAAAACATGTCCAGAAAACTATTAGCTTTTATTAGCCATGTTTCGGCCATTAAAAGAGACTTCTCTTGAATCCAGCAATTATCAGATGGGTACACAGTAGCATGTTCAAAATCATAGCCACAAAACTTCTATGGAAGCTGAAGGAAGGCACTGAAATCTCACTTCCTTAAAGAAATTTGAATTAAATGTTAGAAATCTCTATTAAGACTGAGGAGGCAGAAGGCCATGTGGATGATTTTTCATTTAAGGAATATTCCAAAATCTAATTGTTTCTCTGCCTCATAAAAGTTTTCCTTCCATTTTGAAGTTTTCTACACTAATATTCTGAGTTTGCTCAGGGTACACTTAAGAATGACCTTTTGTACTTTTCAGCAGGACTTAAGTGAGTATATTGGATGGGTGATTGTGTAACAGCTATGACCAGAGTGGCCTGGAGGAAAGGAAAGGTAATAACATCATAACCTGCATTACCAAACACTTCTATATACCAGGCTCTATGTGAAGCACTTTATCTGCCTTATCCCATTCAATTCCAAAACAAGTCTCTGATGTTGTGCTACTGTGAACCCACGTGTTGCAAGTCAATCTCTGAAAGTTTAAGACACTTGTCCCAAGTGGCCTATCTTGTAAGTGGGAGAGTATGAATTCAGTTCTAGGTTTGTGTGTCATGCAGAGGCTGTGAAGGTTTGGGGCAGCCACATCCTCATGCGAGACCTGAGTTTCCTCCCTGTAAACAGGGATGACAGTGCATCTGGGCCATGAGTGGAGCTCTGAGAGTGTAAATAAATGTCTCTGTTCTGCAGATGTATGGCCTATACCTATATTAAGATGTGAACTGAGAGGGTCTCTAAAGTGCTCTCCTGCTCTTGGACAGTGGGATTTCATGACCTGTCCCTGGAATAGAGTTAAAAGGGCTTCTTGGTCTTGGCACTATGGCCATTTGGGTCATGTAAGCCTGTGGTGTGGGCTATCCTGTGTCCTGCAGAATGTTAAACAGCCTCCCCAGCCTCTATCCACTAGATGCTAGTTGCAGTCCCTCGGCTGTGACAACCCAGTGGCCATGGCAGCTGTAGTGGGAGGTACAGAACTATCTCTGGTTGGCAACCACTGTCTGAAAGAATGCTGCCAAGTAGCCCAGCACAGACCCAAAGCCTAGTCCACAACCTGGATTTCAGATGGACTCCTCTTTCCTTGTCCCTGGTATGGCCCAGGAATCAGCCTGTACATCTAGTTGTTGAATTCTTCCAAATTCAAATACTACCAGCAGCTTCTAATCAAAACCTTTGATTAAAAAAGACAGAGTCAGATCCTGAATGGACTCAAAATCTCAACCAGGAGGAAGGGCCAGAACTGGGCACTGAGCAGTCAGAGGCCACCAGCAGGAGGCTGCTGGGACACTGGTGCCTAGTTCTGGGGAAGAAACAACATTCATGATCAGCCACTGGAAGAAAAAGGAACTGTGCTTGGGCCAGGCCATATCATGACAACAACAGGAGCTAGACATTGCTTTGGGCACTCTGTGGATGGCACTCCCTGTGGTGCCCTATGCTTTCTGGGACTGGGAGCAGAGGAGACCAGCTGCCCTCCACATGGACTAATTTAGGCCTCATCCTGTTTAGGGGTGGAGCACAGGCTCCAGCCTTCCTGATTGAGGGCCTGGACTGTGGTCAGTCACTGGGTGTCCCTGATTCTCAGTTTTCCCCCTCAAGTCACATGGGATAAAAAATTGCATTTCCCCTTAATTGAGAGAACTAAACAAGACAATGCCTATGTAACCTATGTCTCTATTAAAGTGGGAACACAGAGGGCCTCTAAAGTGCTTTCATGCTATCACACAATGAGTTTTCATGAGTTCTCTCCCTACTACAACATTTCTGCATCTTGACACTATGGTCTTTTGGGTAAGGTAAATGTGTGGTTGGGGCTGTCCTGTGCACTGTAGAGTATTAAGCAGCATCTTAACATTATCCGTTTTTCTGCCAGTAACATGGGATGAATAAACACATCCCTCTTTAGTGGCATTTAATGAATAAGATAATTCCTGTGAAGTAGTATCAATCCTCATTAATCATGGATTCTTATCCTGGCACCTTTATGGTCATTTGTGGATATGCATAGAGCAGGCAAAGTGACCATGTGCACATTCCGAAGCTGAGGTTGAGGAAGCTGGCACTCAGCCTCCTTACCTCAGCATTCATAAGGTAAATAAGTGCCCTTTCCACAGTATATTTAGTGACATTTTTCACATTTTTGTCCATTTTCTGGGTGTTTCCTTTTTATAAGCCCCTCCCTCCCAGTCTAGTGTTGAGATGCTGTCTAGTGTTCTTGAGCACAAGAAAGCAGTGATGTGCCTTTTGGAGAAAATACTTGTGTTCCATAGGCTTTGTTCTGGCCTGAATTTGATTGCTGTTGGCTGTGAGTTCAGTGTTAATGAACAAATACCTTGTTTAAAGGACTCCAATTACCTTCCCCCTCCCCTTGGGGTGATGATTAAACTTCCCTAAATTTATATTCAGAGGCCTTGTTCAAATGCTGCTCTAAAATGTCCTGAAAGCAATAATACTGTTTGTAGATTGGGCTCAAGAGGGAAAGTCTTCAAAAGGCAGTGAATCAAAGAACTTCCAGGGAATCACTATATGTACATTTAAGGAGCAAGCAAAAGGGATAAGGTAACTTTAAACAAAAGACACCTTAAACAAGGTTAAGGTTGAGGGATTGTTGTAAACAGTGACTCCAAGGAACCTATCTCTCTAATTCCTCATAGGCCAGATCAGTGCTTCAGAGACTTCATAGAACACAACTAGTGTGAATGTTGAGAACTGAGTATATTGGCTCATACAAGAAAGTCCATAAATGTGAGCTCTCTTTCAGCTTCGTTCTGCTTATACTACAAACAGGATTTTATCAAGTATTCTGCTACACTTCTCATAAGTTCAGGGCCTTCTGTAAAATGCTAATATTTTAGGGAGTAAACTTTATGTCTTGCAACCCATAGTGGCAAAACAAAGTAAGACACAAACCTATGTAAGGCCAGACTTTGGTTCAGAAAATATATTACTTTATTTCCCCTAAGAAGTAAGCTATCTCTTACATGTATAATGCATTGGAAATGTATTATACTTTAAGTTAGCCACTGGGAACCTATCTTTCATGCTTTTAAATATGTATTAAATCAGCCAGCTTACCTGACAAGTACCCAGGTACACAAAGTTGTGTTTGCTGCCCCAGGAGGCCTGGACGGGGGGGGCGGGGGCAGCTGTGGCTTCTCCTGTGAAAGACTGAGAAACACAACGTTCTGCATTTGGGGAATAGCATGTGGTGAGGTGGGGGGAGGGGGCACTGATCCTGGTGCTTTGCAGGAAGGAGCTGTGCAATCACACCTTTAAAGGTAAGCCAGGTAAGCCTGGGGACCCTGAATCAGCACTTGCAACCCCTGTAAGGGAGACTTACTACACCTCTAAATGTAGGAGGGATTAAACCACTGTAGAAATGGATGAAGCAGGCACAAACCAAGACCTGAGAAGATAAAACGGAGTGAATCCACCAGCCAGAACATAATCTGCCTGCCTTTTATTTCCCTGGGACCCTTGAAAGCCTTCTCCAAACAAGCAGGCAACAAAGCTGAAAATCCTCTTTGCACAGAGAAAGTGCTTTGATCAATGGATTGAGTGAATGATGAACCAATGTAGGACTTAGATTTTAGGTATTTGGGTTTTCCCTATACTATAAGCTCCTTAACAGCATTGCCTGTGCTAGCGTTAGACATCCAGCCCCTGTTTCCCACAACAGAGCCATGCTGGCAACTGGAGACAGGACCAAGAGTTACTGGCTCACTGACAGATTGAGAAGGGGCTAGACTGGGGGCTTTTCAAATGCCGATGTTCATGAAAACCTCTGGAGAGCTTGCCAACACCCAGATTGTAAGCTCCTCCCTGGATATTCTGATATACTGTTTCTGGGGTGTTTGTTGTAGTGTGTATTTCTAAAAACTTTCAAGTGCTGCTGCTTCTGCTTCTCTAAGGACCATATTTGGGGTTGTACTGTGATTGAGAGAAGCAAAATGGGACACTGATTCATTGACAGGTAATGATATGGGAATGGACAGGTGCTGGTTGTGAAGCAAAAGCTTCTGTACACAAGAAAGAATGAAGCAGGCTGCTTGGATGATGCTGGGCTGCTGGTTATGTGGACAAGGTTGCCATCTTATACAGTCCTGTGTTAAGCATCAGCCCAAATAAATGGCATTTTGATATTGCAGGTTATCTTCTCTGTGCTGGGTCCTGGGGGCCTCACTCTAGAAGGCCCCTTCATGATGGAGCATGTGTAGAACATGTCAGGGTGAGGGACATACTCTGAAAATGTTCCCTGGAGGAGGTAGTCATGAGCCTAGACTTGAAGAATGGGTATGGATTATTTGAAATTGAAACTGTCCTGGAATACTCAGGGCTTACAGATGCTGTAGAATGTACCACCTGAGGCACACAGGGTCACACATCAAAACAGCATCACATGCAAGGAAGCTCATTTACATCTCATGAGAGTGCAGGTAGCCTACAACTTCCTACTCTGTCACTTCCAAAACTAAACTTAACACCCAGTGAAGTAAACATCTTACATCCACAAGTTTGTCTTTGGACTGAAAACTGGACACCAGCATGTTTTCTCCATTGGACTTCTGGTGAGTGAGACACAGTTTTCCAGAGATGATCTGGTGGATATTGGCTGGGAGGTGTTCCTGGAGATACTCTCTACAGTACTTGCTTATGTTGAAGGATGGGTGGAAGATGCTGTGCTGGTTTGAATGTATTATGTCCCCCAGAAGAAGCCATATTCTTTGATGCAATCTTGTGGGGCAGATGTATCAGTGCAAATTAGATTGGAATCCTTTGAGTGTTTCCATGGAGATGTGACCCACCCAACTGTAGGTGATAACTCTGATGAGATAATTTCCATGGAGGCATGGCCCCACCCATTAAGCATGGGTCTTGATTTCTGCAGCAGTATATAAGCTCAGACAGAAGGAGGGAGCTTGCTACAGCCAAGAGGGACACTTTGAAGAACACACTGGAATGGAGAGAGGAGCTTCACCTTACAGACACATTTTGGAGACAGTCTTTGAAAGCAGACTTTTGCTCTGGAGAAGCTAAGAGGACAAATGGCCAAAGAGCAACTAAGAGTGACATTTTTGAGGAGCTGAAACCTAGAGAGGAATGTCCTGTGAGAAAAGCATTTTGAAACTAGAACTTGGAGCAGATACCAGCCACATGCCTTCCCAGCTAACAGAGGTTTTCCAGACATCATTGGCCATCCTTCAGTGAAGGTACCAATTGTTGATGCATTACCTTGGACACTTTATGGCCTTAAGACTGTAACTGTGTAACCAAGTAAACCTGCTTTTATAAAAGCTGATCCATCTTTGGTGTTACACATTCTGGCAGCATGAGCAAACTAGAACAGATGCTAAGGTTCTTTTCCTGGTTCTCTGGGCTAGGTTTGTCAGCATGCATATAGTATATTCTGGTGGTGGGAGAAAATCATAGAGAAGAATGTACCACACTGGAGACATGTTATGCTTTATGGCAAGACCAGATGAAGCCAGACATTAAGGAGACTGACAGCCTTTGTCTCCACCTTCATTGTCCAACACAGTCACCAGTAGCCAGATGTGGATAATGATCTGTTGTCATGTGTCTTGTACATACTTAGATGTTTAAAATAGGCAACTGATTTCAAAGGCTTAAAAACAAAACAAAACAAAACAAAAAAAACAAAATAGATTGTGACGGAGACATAAAACATCCCCTGAAAAAGTTGCCCTTGGTATTCACTTGCTTGGCACTGTGGAGGATGATAGAGACTGGAGAAGTATGCCCCAAACTCTGTATCAAAAAGGATATATTTAATCTCGATGATCAGATAGGATTTTACTTCCCAGACACACCAGTTCAGACTCCTACCTCTCACTTGGTCCTGTCCACTTGGAAGACTTGCAAAGCACATGGCCTAAGGTCTTTCTGCCACAGGTGCAGAATATAGAGTCACTCACAGTAATAAGTGAAAACCCCATGAAAATCCAGGCATAGGGAACCAAGTTTGCAGAGACCAAGAGTGCCACACAAGCAGCTGAGTTCTGCATACAAAAAGAACCTCTGGGAATAAAAAAATAAAAAAGGAAACTGTGGCAGAACTCTTGGAAAGGGGTGTGCACAGTGAGTCCACCCTCTGTATGCTAAAACACCTAAACTGAAAATGAACTTTGCTTGATTGACCCACCTTTCAGGGCTAACCACATCTGAGTTCCCAAGATGGTATACCCTAACAGAGAAAAAAACTGGAGGTAGAAAAGTCTTAAAGGAAAAAAACCAACATGGAACAGTAGGAGGTTTAACTGAAATCCTGTAAGATAGGGTGCATCCCAGAATCCAAAATTGTAAGGAAAAGGGGCCACTGAGGAGGGAAAGAATTTAAGCAAAGCATATTAACATGGGAAAAACTGTATAAAAAATCATCAGAACAGATAAAGATTCCTGGAGAAAGAAATGAGGAAGCTTTCTCCTGGGCATGAAACAATTGCATAAAAAGAACAATTTAAAAAATTGTACCAAATATCTAGGGGAAGAATAAGATGAAGAAGATCTGAGAAAATGTGAACAGTTTAATACATACTACTCCAAAGGTCCAGAATAAGTTGGATCAATTGTCAGAAAAGAGCCTTAACACAAAGCTAATCAACAATCCTGGAGAAGAGGGAGACATTGACCAGAGTTAACACATCAAAATAGTCAGATTCCAAGACTTCAGCAAAAACTTATAAACCATTCTAAGAAACAAGAAGATATGGCTCAGTCAAGGGAACAAATGAAAACTTTAGATGAGACAATGTATTTGGGAGAACTGATCAAACAAGTTCAAATAGGTCTCCTGAATCAGTTCAAGGAGATGAAGGAAATATGGATATAGAGCTAAAGGATATTAGGAAGAGCATTAGGAAGAATTCAAAAGTTTAAAAAGGAACATAACAAATGGGGACAAAAGACACTATAATGGTGATTAAAAAACTAGAGGTATCCAACAGCAGATGTGAACAGGCAGAAAAAAGAATTAGTGAACTAGAAGACAAGAATATCACAATCATTCAGTTAGAGGAACAGACAGAAAAAAGGAACTTGAGCAGTGTCTCAGGGATTTGAAGCACACAAATGTATATGTTTCATTTGTCCCAGAAGGTGAAGAGAAGGGGAAAAGAGATAAAGACTATTTCAGGAAATGAAGGCTGAAAATTACCTAATTTTTGTGAAAGACCTAACTATACTAGTCCAAGAAGTGTAACATAATTGAAACAGAATAAATCCTAATAAACATACTCTGAGAAACACACTAATCAGAATGTCAAATGCCAAAGTGAGAGATAGTTCTGAAAGCAGCAAGAAGGAAGCAATTCATCACACACATGGGACCCTCAATAAGATGAAGTGCCTGGTTCTCAATGTAAACCATGGAGGTGAGAAGGCAGTGGTATGATATATTTAGGATACTTAAAGAGAAAAATTGCAAGGGAAAATTCTTTATGTAAGAAACTTGTCCTTCAAAAATGAGAGTTTAAAATATTCCCTGATTAACAGAATGAGTGGGGGTGCCAACAAAAGTCCTGTCCTTCAAGAATTACTACAGGGAGTTCCACAGAATGAAGGAAAAGAAAGGAGATAGTGGTATGGAGTAGTGTGAATAAGTGAGCTCTTACCTGTTACTTAAAGGGTAAATTCAGAACCCAATAGTAGTTTATCCTCAATATGCAACTCTACTGTTTAATTCCTATAAGAGAATACAATTGAACAAAAAAAAAAAGCATATTTCCTGAGAGTGCACATGCAAAATACAAAGGGGTAGTGTGAGAGACAAACAATATAAACAGGATATAGAGATGGGTATGGGAGTAGAAAATGTGTATGTTATCAAAACTAAATCAGTATGTTTTAAAATTAGTAGCTTATAGATGTAGGTTGTATAATATAAACCCCAGAGTAACTACATAGAAAGTATTTATAAAATACACAGAACCAGAAATGAACAAGTGATCAGTCAGATACATCACAAAACATCAACTCTACAGAAAATGACATTGCAATAAAGAATGGAGAGAAAACAAAAGATAGGAAATAGAAAGTCCAAAGGATAAAATGGCCAAAATATGTACTGCCTTTATAGTACCCTGAATGTTAATGGATTAATCTTCCCAAACAAAAGACACAGATTGCCAAAATGGATTAAAAAAGATTGATCCAACTCTATCCTGTTTACAACAGACTTACTTAAACAGAAAGACACAACTCTGTTGAAAGTGACAGGATGGAGAAAGATATTCCATGCAAACGGTATCCAAGAAAGAGCTGGGATAGCTATTCTAATAGACAAAATAGACTTTAAGTCAGAAATTGCTAGACAAAGGACACCATATGTTAACAAAATGGACAATCTACCAAGAAGAAATAGCAATCATATATATTTATGCACTTAAAAACATTGCTCAAAAATTCATGAGGCAATCTTTTGCAAAATTGAAGGGAGGAATAGACATCTTTAAGATAATCTTGGGGAACTTCCATATACTTCTCTCGTCAATAGACAGACCATTGAGGCAGATGATCAATAATGAAACAGTGAACTTGAATATATGATAAATGAACTAGTCCTAACAGTCATATACAGAATATTGTACCCCTAAACAGCAGGATATACATTCTTCTCCACTGCACATGGATCATTCACTAGGTCAGACCACATATAGGGTCACAAAAAAAATTCAAGAAATTTAAAAAGATTCAAACTATTCAAAGCATATTCTCTGATCATAAAGGGATAGAATTGGAAATCAGTAACAGGCAGGCATCTGGAAAACCTACAAATATACAGAAGTTAAAGAACACACACTAAAAATCAGTGGGTCAAAGAAGAAATTATAAAAGCAACCAGTAAATATCTTGAGTCAAAAGTGGTAACACAAGATATCAGCATTTATTGGATGCAACAAAGGCAGTGCAGAGGGAAAATTTATAGGCCTAAACACATACATTTAAAAATATGAAAAAGCTAAAATCAAAGATATAACTGCACACCTGGAGGAAGTAGAAAAAGAACAGTAAACCAAATACAAAAATAGCAAAAGGAAATAGAAAGATTAGAGAAAATAGAAATGAAATTGAGAATTATAAAACATCAGACAGTATTAACAAAGCCAAATGTTGGTTTTGAAAAGATAAATAAAATTGACAAACACAAATCTAGACCAACAATGGCAAAAAGAGAGAAGATGCAAATGAAAGTATAAATAACAGAGGGGGCATTACTATTGACCCCACAGGTATAAAAGGGACCATAGGGGGATACTATGAACAGCCATAAGCCAACAAATTAGACAAAGTAAATGAAATGAACAAATTCCAAAAAACATGTGACCACTCTATAATGACTTGAAAAGAAATAGAAGACCTCTACAGAGCAATTACAACTTAAGAGATTGAATCAGTCATCAAAAACCTCCCAACAAACAGAAGCTCAGGGCCAGATGGCTTCACAGGTGAATTTTACCAAACATTCCAAAAACAAAGATCCAAAAAATTTCACAGGAGGGGGCACTACCTAACTCATTCTCATCTCCCTAATACCAAAGCCAGATAAAGATAAACTACAAGAAAAGGAAATTACAGACTGACTAAAGCAAGAATCCTCCATACAGTAATTGCAAATGAAATCCAACAGCTCATTGAAAGAATTATATAGCATGATCAAATGTGTTTTTATCCCCTATGCTAGGGTTGTTCAACATAATAAATCAATTAATATGATATGCTACATTGATAGCACAAATGGGGAATAATTTCATGAGCATCTCAATTGATGCAGAAAAATGCATTTGACAAAATTCAACATCTTTTCTTGATAAAAAACAATTAGACAGCTAGGAATAGAAGGAAATTTCCTCAACATTATAAATAGAATATATGAAAAACTCACAGGTACCATCATACTCAATCTGAAAGTTTTCCCTCTCAGATATTGAACAAGACAAGGAAGCTCACTGTTGCCACTATTACCAACATGTTTCTGGAAGTTCTAACCAAAGCAATTAGGCAAGAAAAAGAAATGAAAAGCATCCTGATTGGAAAAGAAGAATTAAAACTTCCCCTCTTTACAGATGACATGATATGATATATAGAAAGTCCTGAAAAATCTACCACAAGCCTACTAGAGCTTATAAATGAATTTAGAATGTTTTGGCCTTTAAGATCAATGCACAAAAATTAATAGTGTTTCTAGAGTAGTAATGAGAAACCTGAGGAGGAAATCAAGAACACAATTCCATTTACAATAGTAACTGAAAGAACTAAATAACTAGGAGTAAACTAAACCAAGGATATTAGGGACACATACGTAGAAAACCGCACAATATTCAAAAAAATCAAGAGAGACCTAAATAAATGGAAGGACATTGCATGTTCATGGATTGGAAATTCAAATATTGTTGAGATGTAAATTCCAACAAAAATCATTTACTGATTCACCCCTATCCCAAATTCCAGCATCCTACTTTGCAGAAATGGAAAAGCCAGTTATCAAATTTATTTGGAAGCATAAGGCACATGAAATAGCCAAAACTGTCTTGAAAAGGCTCAAATTTGGAGGACTCACACTTCCTGACTTTAAATTTTATTAAAAAGCTAAAGTGTTTAAAACACAAGGCTAGATACATGGTACTAACACAAGGTTAGATATATGGACTAATAGAATTGAATTGAGAGTTCAGAAATAGATCTTCCCATCTAGGGTCAATTGAGTTTTGTCAGTGCTGCCCAATCAACTCAATTTGGAAAGAACAGCCTCTTCAATAAATGGTGTTGGAAGAACTGGATATCCATATGCAAAAGAATGAAGGCCTAACCCTATCTTACAAAGCATACAAAAATTAAGTCAAGATAGATGAAAGACATAAATATAAGAACCAGGTATGAAGAAACTTTAGGGAAGTTTCTTCAAGATGTTATATTTAGGCAATGGTTTCTTAGATTTTACACACAATGCACAAGCAACAGGAGAAAAATAGATAAATGAGAGCTTATCAAAATTAAAAACATTTTTGCATCAAAGAACTTTATCATGAAAGTGAATACACCATCTAGTCCATGGGAGAAAATATTTGGAAAATAAATATCTGATAGAGTTTTAATATCCAGAATATATAAGGAATCCCAACAACTCAACAATAAAAGACAAGCAACACAATTTAAAATTTTGCAAATATCTTGAATAGATATTTCTCCTAAGAGGATATACAAATGGGCATAAAGTACATGAAAATTGCTGAACATCATTATCTATCAGGGAAATGCAAATCCAAAGTACAAAGGATCATTTCACACCCACTAGCATGGATCCTATTAAAATAAACAGGGAATTACTGTTTGGAGAGGATGTGGAGAAATAGAACCACTCATTCATTGTTGGTGGGAATGTAAAGTGGTGCAGCTGCCATGAAAGATAGTTTGGCAACTCCTCAGGGAGCTCAGTATAGAATTGCCATTTGATATGGGAGTCCTGCTACTAGTAGGTAAATACCCAGAAGAATTGAAAAAAGAAACTTAAACAGGTATTTGCACACTGAAGTTCAGTGCAGCATTCTTCAAATTGCCAAAAGATGGAAGCAGACCAAGTGCCCATCCACTGAAAAATGGATAAAGAAAATGCAGTGGAATAGGAATGCAGTTCTGGTTCATGTGATGACATGGTTTAATCTTGAAGACATGAGTGAAAAGCCAGGCACAAAAGGGAAAATATTGTATGATCACAATGATATGAAATAATTAGAATAAACAAACTCATAGAGTTAGAATCTCAAATATAATTATCAGGGGCTGTGTTTGGGGTCTGGAATGGGGAGTTATGCTTAATTTGTACAGAATTTCTATTTAGGTTGATTGTATAGTTTTGGAAATGGATGCTGGCAATGGTGGCACAACATTGTAAGCATAATTAAAAGCACTTATTTATATACATTTGAATGTGGTTACAAGGGGAATTTTTAAGACATACATATATTACTAGAAAAAAATTGAAAAACAGAATATAGGGTTGTTCAACACAGGAAATCCTATAGTAAATGACTCTTGTTAATAGTTAATAATTAATTATAAAAATGTACTTTCATGAATTATAACAAATGCATCACACTGATGCAAGGTGTTAATATTTTAATACCTTAAATATGGGAAGCAATACATCCTAATGTAAGCTATGGACTACAGTTACTAGAACAATAGTCATATATTTCATCAGTTGTAACAGAGTTACCATAATAATGCAAACTGTTAACAGATTTTTATAATGTAAATAATGGAAATATAGAGAACAACATTTTTTCACAAATTTTTGGTAAATGTACTTCTCTAATTAAAACAATTTTTTAAAAATTCAGTTTTATTGAGATATATTCACATATCATACAATCATCCATGATGTACAATCAACTGTTCACAGTACCATTCATCACCCCAATCTATTTTTGAACATTTTCCTTACACCAGAAAGAATCAGAATCAGAATAAAAATAAAAATAAAAAAAGAACACCCAGATCACCCCCCCCATCCCACCCTATTTTTCATTTAGATTTTGTCTCCATTTTTCTACTTATCCATCCATACACTGGATAAAGGGAGTGTGATCCACAGGGTTTTCACAAACACACTGTCACCCCTTGTAAGCTACATTGTTATACAATCATCTTCAAGAGTCAAGGCTACTGGGTTGCAGTTTGGTAGTTTCAGGTATTTACTTCTAGCTATTCCAATATATTAAAACCTAAAATATGTTATCTATATAGTGTGTAAGAATGTCCACCAGTGACCTCTCAAATCCATTTGAAATCTCTCAGCCACTGAAACTTCATTTTGTTTCATTTTGAATCCCTCTTTGGGTCAAGAAGATGTTGTCAGTCCCACGATGCTGGGTCCAGATTCATCCCTGGGAGTCATATCCTGCCTTGCCAGGGAGATTTACACCCCTGGGAGTCAGGTCTCATGTCACCTCCCCATCCCACCCTATTTTTCAATTATTTTTTTGTCCCCATTTTCTACTCATCTGTCCATATACTGGATAAAGGGAGTGTGAGCCACAAGGTTTTCACAATCACATAGTCACACCATGTAAGCTAGTTACACAATCATCTTCAAGAATCAAGGCCACTCGGTTGCAGTTCAACACATTCAGGCATTTCCTTCTAGCTATTTCAGTACCCTAAAAACTACAAAGGGTTTTCTATATAGTACATAAGAATGCCTTCCAGAATGACTTTTTGACTCCTTTTGAAATCTCCCAGCCACTGAAACTTTTTCATTTCTCTTCCCCCTTTTGTTCAAGAAGGCTTTCTCAATCCTACGGTGCCTGGTCCAGGCTTATCCCCAGGAGTCACATCCCACATTGCCAGGGAGATTTACACCCCTGGGAGTCTTGTCCCACATAGGGAGGAGGGCTGCCAGTTTACCTGCTGAGTGGGCTTAGAGAGGCCACAAAGTCCTGTCTTTTTGTGTCTAGTTTATTTCACTTAACACTGTATCTTCCAGGTTCATCCATGTTGTCACATGTACCAGCACTTCACTTCTTTCTATGGCTGAATAATATTCCATTGCATGGATACATCACGTTCTGTTTGTCCATTCACCTGTTGATGGACACTTGGGTTGCTTCAAACTTTTGGCTGTTGTGAATAATGCTGTGATGAACACTACTGTACAAATATCTGAGTCCCTGCTTTCAATATTTTTGGTTATACCTAGGAATGGAATTGTTGAATCATATGGTAGTTCTAAATTTACATTTTTGAGGCATGGCCAAACTATTTTCCACAGTGATTTCTCTGTTTTACATTCCCACCAACAATGTGTATGGGTTTCTTTTTATATGCTTCCTTGCCAACACTTCTTATTTTCAGTTTTTAATAACATCCTATTCTGTGTTAAGTGGTATCTCATTGTCATTTTAATTTGCATTTCTCTAGTGGCTACTGATGTTGAGCATCTTTTCATATACATAGAATATCAATTTTGGAGAAATGTCTATTGAAATCCTTGGCCCATTTAAAAAATTTACTTGTTTGACTTTTTGTTGTTGAGTTATAGGAGTTGTTTATGTATTCTGGATATTAAAACCTCATCAGGTACATAATTTCCAAATATTTTCTCCCATTCCATAGGTTATCTTTTCACTTTCTTGCTAATGTCCTTTAAATTCACAAAAGTTTAAATTTTGATGAAGTCTCCCATTTATCTGTTTTTTCTTTTGTTGCTCATATATTTGGTCTAAAATCTAAAAATCTATTGTCTACTACAAAGCCCTGAAGTTATTTCCCTATGTTTTCTGGTAAGTGTTTTATAGTGTTAGCTCTTATATCTATGCCTTTGGTCCAGTTTGAATTGTTCTGTGTATGTCATGAGAAGTTAGTGTCCACATTCATTCTTTTGAATATGGATTTCCAGTACCCCCAGCATCATTGGTTGAAAAGACTACTCTATCCCTCATTGAATGGACTTGAAATTCTTGTCAAAAATCAGCTGGGCATATATTCATGTGGCTTCCCTGGACTCTCAATTCTGTTTCACTGGTCTGTATGTCTATCCTCATGCCAGTCTCACATTGCTTTAATCCCTATAGCTTTTTGGTAAGTTTTTAAATAAAGAAGTGGGAGTTGTCCAACTTTGTTTTTCTTTTTCCTGAAAAGAATATTGGCCATTAGGGTCCCTTGCAGTTCCTTACAAATTTGAGAATCAGCTCTTCCATTTCTGCAAACAAAACAAAACCAAAAAAAAAAAAAAAAAACAACAACAAAAAAACCTGCTGGAATTTTGATAGGGATGGCATTGATTGTAGATTGCTCTAGGCAGAATTCACATATGAATCATATTAAGTTTTCTAATCTATGGAAACAGTATGTCTCCATTTATTTACACCTTCCATAATTTCTTTCAGCAATATTTTGTAGTTTTCACCATACAGTTTTTTCACATCCTAATCTAACTTTATCTCCTTTTGTTGTATCATTTCAGATGGTATTGTAAATGGAATTCTTTAAAAGTCTTTTCCAGTTTGTTCATTATTGGCCTATAGGAATCTTACTGAATTCTGTGTGATTATCTTGTATCTTGCCACTTTGTTGTATTCATTTATTAGTTCTCATAGTCTTGTGGGTACCTTGGGATTTTAGGATCATGTCATCTGTGAACAGGTGTAATTTTACTTCTTCCTTTCCAATTTGGATGCCTTTTATTTCTTTCTCTTGTCTGACTGCTGTGGTTAAAGCTTCCAGTACAATATTGAATAACAATGCAGACAGCAAGAATCTGAATCTTTTTCCTGATCATAGGGGAAATGTTTTCAGGCTTTCACCATCAAATATGATATTAGCTGAAGGTTTTCCACAAATTCCATTTATCATACTGAGAAAGTTCCCTTCTATTCCTAGTTTTATGGTTGTTTTTTAATTAAAGGATGTCAGATTTTTTCAAGTGCATTTTTTGCATCAATTTAGATGATCAGGTGACTTTTTTCCTTCATTCCAATAATACGATGTGTTATAGTGATTGATTTTGTAATGTTGAACCATCTTTGCATTCCTGGAATAAATCCCTCTTGGACATGGTGTATAAATTTTTTAATACACTTTTGGATTCTGTTTGTCAGTATTTTATGGAGGATTTTTGCATCTGTATTCATAAGGGTTATTGGTCTGTGTTTTTCTTTTTAGTGCTTTCATTACTTGACTTTCATATCAGGGTAATGCTGGCCTCATGGAATGAATTAGAAAGTGATCACTCCTCTTCTATTTTTTGGAAGAATTTGAGAAGGATTAGTATTAAATATTTAAATGTTTAGTTGAATTCAACAATGAAACCATCTTGTCCTGGAATTTTCTTTGTTGGGAGGTTTTGATTACTGATGCAACCTAGTTACTTGATATAGGTCTGTTGCAATTTTCCATTTCTTCCTGTTTCAGATTAGATAATTTGTATATTTCTACAAATTGAGCATTTCATCTAGATTTTCTAATATTGTACATATAACTGTTCACAGTACTTTCTCATAATCCTTTATTTCTGTGAGGCCGGTAGTAATGTCCCCACTTTGATTCCTGATTTTAGTTTGTTTTCTCTCTCTCCTTTCATTGTCAGTCTGGCTGAAAGTGTGTCAATTTTACTGTTTTCAGTGAACCACTTTCAGTTGTTTTATTCTATTTTTTTCCTCTTCTCTTTTTTATTTATTTCTGCTCTAATCTTTTCTATTTCATTCCCTCTATTATCTCAGGTTGTACTTTGTTCTTCTTGTTCTAGTTTCCTTAGGTGTGAAGTTAGTTTATTGATTTGTGATCTTTCTTCTTTTTTCATATAGGCATTTTCAGATATAAATTTTCTTCTGAGCACTGATTTTGCTGCATCACAGAAGTTTGGTACATGTGATGGTTAGGTTCATGTGCCAACTTGGCCAGGTGATGGTTTCCAGGTGTCTGGTAAAGGAAGCACTGGCCTACCTGTTACTGCAGGGACATTTGTGGCTTGTTAATAAACCAGAAAGCTGGTTTATTAAATCATTATTAAGTCAATAAACTGCAGCTGTGATGGATTACATCACTGAAGGGCATGTCTTCTGCAATGAGAGAATTCTATCAGCTATATATAATCCAATCAATTGAAGACTTTTAAGGGGAAAGAGATAGAGGACCTTCACTTTTTCTTTGACTAGAGTGAAGTGTTTCCTGAAGAGTTAATCCTAAACACCTTCATCAGAGTTTCCAGTTGGCTGCCTGAGGAGTTCATCAAACACCTTCACTGGAGTTGCCAGTTCACTGCCTTACCTATAGAATTTGGACTCTTGCAGCCCCATAGTTGTGTTAGACACTTTTATAAAATCTTATATTTACAGATATCTCTTGTTGATTCTGTTTCCCTAGAGAGCCCTAACTAATACAGCATGATACTGGGAGTGGTATTTGAGAAACAGAATCTTAAAATGGGCATTTACTATTGGTTTTCTACTCTCATTAGATTCACTGACACTATTGACTCCATTTCCAATAATCAAGATGGCACTGACAGTCCATGGCATGAGTTCACAATGGAGATATGCAAAATATCACCATTTGATTAGTCCAATCACAGTCTTATATGAAAAAAGGCTCTGGGTGACACTATTTCTGTCACCTTAACAGAGTTTTGCAAAGTTAAGGGGTATAATGATGTTGGTTGGTTGCTCTTAGATATGCTGGATGAAGTTATAAGAGAAAGGGATGAGCTAAAGGCTTCAAATTTGGAACTTAAGTGCCATATGACAGATGTAAAAGTGTCTATGTGTGCCCTGAAAGAAAATATTATTTCCTGTGGGTGCAGACTTGAGATTTCTGAAAACCAGACCCAGAGTCTTATTGTGTGAGTAGCAGATTTACAACATAAACTAAAATCTTTACCTTGCAGGGTGTCTGCTGTTAATGTAAAGGCGTTGATTGGAAAAGAATGGGATCCTGAAACTTGGGATGGGGACATATGGATTGATAATAATGTCAGTGAGGACATTGGAACCCTGGATTCTGCTGAGTCTTTGCTAGATATACCTGTAATGGTCTGCCCTGATGAAACAGCCCCACCCCAACCTCCAGTCTGCCCTGAGGAGACAGCTACCCAACCTCCAGCCTGCTTTGAGGAAACAGCTTCCTGACCCCTAGTCTGCCCTGAGGAGCCTGCCATGCATACTCCACCTAAAGAGATTAACCCTTCAGTGCCCACTAAATCTATACTCTCCTCTTTTGAGGAAGGAGCCCTCACTCCTGTGTCTGGAGGGATGAATCCTGTTTCACAAGATGAAACTGCAATGGAATGTCCTGAGGTAAATGGCTTGAGGGATACTTATAATTCTTTTCATAATCCACCCCACTACCAGTCTTTTCTTCCAGACCTGTAACTAGACTAAAGTCCCAACAAGCCCCAAGGGTGAGGTACAAAGTGTTACCCATGAGGAATTATGGTATACTCCAAAATAACTATATGAATTTTCCAATTTATGTAGACAGAAATCTGGGGAATGTGTGTGGGAATAAATATTAAGGGTGTGGTATAATGGTGGAAGGAATATAAAGTTGGATCAAACTGAATTTATTGATATTGGCCCACTAAGCAGAGATTCTGCATTCAATGTGGTAGATCAGGTTAGAAAGGGCATTAACAGTTTGGGTGGTTGGCTGAAACAGGGATGAAAAGGTGACTGACATTACTTGAGGTCAAAATGCCAGAACTTCACTGGTAAAACATCGAGGAGGGGATTCAAAGGCTTAGACAGTTTGGAATGTTAGAGTTGATTTATCATGAAAGACCTGCTCACACACCCCTGGAATGTCCAGGGGACACAGCTTTTACTAGGACTGTGAGGAATAAATTTGTGAGACTAGCTCCATCATCCCTGAAGAGCCCTGCAGTTACCCTTTGATGTAGGTCAGATATTACTGTGGAACTGCTGTCACTGACCTGGAATCCTTAAACACAACAGGTATAATCAGATTCCAAGTTGGCAGAAGCCATGTGTCAGCAGTTAATCGCCAAAGACAAGGTGGGCATGGCTACCATAATGGAAAACAGTTTCAAAGCAGTAGTCAAAATAATCTGACTCACAGAGACTTATGGCACTGGTTAGTAGATCATGGAGTGCCTAGAAGTAAAATACATGGGCAGTCTACTAAATGCTTATTTGATCTGTATAAGCAGAAGAATTCTAGGTCAAGTGAATGAAAGTCTACTTTAATTACAAAAACAGAGAGTCATGACCCCTTAATCAATTCCCAGACTTGTGACAGTTTGCACACCCAGAGTCCCTTGAATGAGGGGAAGTCTGGGTAAACTTGGGAAAGGACCCTGTTATACTGCCAAAAATTTATACTGTTAATCTTTCTCCCAGCCTTCTCCAGGGGTTCCTACAGCCTTTTACCAGGGTAATTGTGCACTGGGGAAAAGGAAATGATCAGATGTTTTGGGGATTATTAAATATTGGTTCAGAAGTGACACTAATTCTAGGAGACCCAGAACATCACTCTGGTCCATCAGTCATAGTTGGGGTTTCTGGAGTTCAGGTGACTGATGGAGTTTTAGCTCAGATCCACCTCCCAGTGGGTCCAGTGGGTAACTGGACCCATTCAGTGGTTATTTCCCTAGTTCTGGAATGCATAATTGGAATAGACATACTCAGCAACTGGCAGAATCCTCACATTTGGTTCCCTGTCTCATGGAGTGAGGGCTATTAAGTGGAAGCCACTAGAACTGCCCCTGCCTAGCAAAATAGTAAACCAGAATCAATACCAGATTCCTGGAGGGATTGCAGAGATTAATGCCACTCTTAAGGACTTGAAGGATGCAGGGGTGCTGATTCCTACCACATCCCCATTCAACTCTCCTCTTTGGCCTGTGCAGAAAACAGATGGGTCTTGGAGGATGATAGTGGATTATTGTAAGCTTAACCAGGTGGTGACTCCAATTGCAGCTGCTATTCCAAATGTGGTATCATTTCTTGAGCAAATCAACACATCTCCTGGTACCTAGTATGTAGTTATTGATACAGCAAATGCTTTTCCTCAATAGCTGTAAGGACCACCAGAAAAATGTTTACATTTAGCTGGCAAGGGCAGCAGTATATTTTCACTACGCTACCTCAAGGGTATATCAACTCTCCAGCCCTATGTCATAATATTGTCCACAGGGATCTTAATCATTTCTCCCTCCCACTAGACATTGCACTGGTCCCTTATATGGATGATATCATGTTGATTGGACTTAGTGAGCAAGAAATAGCAATTGCTTTAGATTTTTTGGTAAGTTATTTATGTGGCAGAGGATGAAAGATAAATCCAACAAAAATACAGGGGCCTTCTACTTCAGTAAAATTTCTAAGTGTCCAGTGGTGTGGGCAATGTTGAGATATCCCTTCTAAGGTGAAGGATAAGCTATTGTATCTGGCTCCTTCTATGACCAAAAAAGAGGCAAAATGCCTAGTTGGCCTCTTTGGATTTTGGAGACAACATATTCCTCATTTGGGAGTGCTACTCTAGCCTATTTACTACGTGACCAGAAAAGCTTCTAGTTTTGAGTGGGAACCAGAACAAGATAAGGCTCTGTGACTAGTCCAGGCTGCTGTGCAAGCTGGTCTACCACTTGGACATATGCTCCAGCTGATCCAATGGTGCTGGAAGTACCAGTGGCAAATAGAGATGCTCTTTGGAGCCTGTGGCAGGCTCCTATAGGAGAATCACCATGGAGGTCCTTAGGATTTTGGAGTAAAGCCTTACCATCCTCTGCAAATAACTACTCTCCATTTGAGAAATAGCTTTTTGGCCTATTTGGCCCTAGTAGAGACAGAAAACTTAACCATGGGCCACCAAGTTACTGTGAGACCTGAGTTAACTACCATGAGCTGAGTATTGTCCAACCCACTAAGCCATAAAGTTGGGTGTGCAAAGCAGCACTCCATCATAAAGTGGACATGGTATATACAAGATGGGGCTTGAGCAGATCCTGAAGGCACAAGTAAGTTACATGAGGAAGTGGCCCAAATGCCCATGGCCCCCACTCCTTCCACTTTACCTTCTCTTTCCCAGGCCTTCATTATGGCGTCTTGGGGAGTTCCTTACAATCAGCTGACTGAGGAAGAGAAAACTCAGGCCTGGATTACCAATGGTTCTGCATGATATGCAGGCACCACCCAAAAATGGACAGCTGCAGCACTGCAGCCCCTTTCTGGACAGTGATGAGGGGAAATCCTCCCAGTGGGTGGAACTTCGAGCAATACACCTGTTGTTCATTTTGCTTGGAAGGAGAACACGCCACAGGTGCATTTTTGTACTGATTCATGGGCTATTGCTAATGATTTGGCTGGATGATCAGGGACTTGGAAGGAACATGATTGGAAAATTGGTGACAAAGAAGTCTGGGGAAGAGGTATGTGGATAGACCTTTCTGAGTGGGAAAAAACATGAAGATATTTATATCCCTGTGAATGCTCACCAAAGGATGACTTCAGCAGATGAATATTTTAATAATCAAGTGGATAAGGTGACCTGTTCTGTGGATACTGGTCAGCCTCTTTCTCCAGCCACTCCTGTCATTGCCCAATGGGCTCATAAACAAAGTGGTCAAGGGGTAGGGATGGAGGTAATGCATGGGTTCAGCAACATGGACTTCCACTCACCAAGGCTGACCTGGCCATAGCCACTGCTGAGTGCCCAATCTGCCAGCAGCAGAGACCCACACTCAGTCCCTGATATGGTACCATTCCCCTAGGTGATCAGCCTGCTACCTGGTGGCAGGTTTATTACATTGGACCATTTCTATCATGGAAGGGGCAGCAAGTTCTCACTGGAATAGACACATACTCCAGATATGGGTTCGCCTTCCCTGCATGAAATGCTTCTGCCAAAACTACCATCTGTGGACTTACATAGTGCCTTATCCACAGTCATGGTATTCCACAGAGCATTGATTCTGACCAAGGAACACACTTCACAGCAAATGAAGTGAGGGAATGGGCACATGCTCATGGAATTCTCTGGTCTCACCATGTTCCCCATCATCTAGAGGCAGCTGGTTGGATAGAATGGTGGAATGGCCTGCCAAAGACTCAATTACAGTGCCAGCTAGGTGGCAATACCTTGCAGGACTGGGGCAGTGTTCTCCAGTAGGCTGTGTATGCTCTGAATCAGTGTCCACTCTATGGGACTGTTTCTCCCATAGGCAGGATTCATGGGTCCAGGAATCAAGGGGTGGAAACAGGAGTGGTATCACTATCACTCCTAGTGATCCACTAGGAAAATGTTTGCTCCCTGTCCCTGCAGCCTTAAATTCTGATGGCCTACAAGTCTTAGTTCCAAAAGGAGAAATGCTTCCACTAGGAGACAACAATAATTCTGTTGAACTGGAAGTTAAGACTGCCACCTGGCTACTTTGGTCTTCTCATGCCTCTGAATCAACAGACATGGAAGGGGATTACTGTACTGGCTGGGGTGACTGATCCTATCAAGGGGAAATAGCACTGCATCTGCACAATGGAGGTAAAGAAGAATTTTTGTCTGGAACACAAGAGATCCACTAGGGTGTCTCTTAATATTACCATGCCCTGTGATTAGAGTCAATGGAAAACTGCAACAACCCAATCCAGACAGGACTACCAATGGCTAAGAAACTTCAGGAATGAAGGTTTGGGTCATCCCACCAGGCAAAGAACCATGGTTAGCCAAAGTGCTTGCTGAGGGTAAAGGGGATATGGAATGGGTAGTGGAAGAAGGTAGTGATAAATATGAACTATGACCACCTGACCAGGTACAGAAACAGAGGACTATGATGGCATGAATATTTCCTCCTTGTTTTATGATTTTGTTTGTATTTTTCTGTAAAGCAGATATCTTTGTTTTCTTCTCTGTTTTATCCCCTTATCATATGACATTAGCTGTATTGTTCATTTCACAGTATTTAAGTCAAAGGTAATCAAGTTTAAGAGTCAGTTCACCCAAGGACTTGCACCCTATTCTGGAGAGATTTAGGGCATTTCTGGTTGTATGCAGGACAGCTGAGTATTGTTAGGTGAAATATAGGTCTGTTATTACTTTCTACTTAGAGATAAAGTATGGTTTCAGGTGATGTGTATAACAGCCAAGCTGACAAGGGGTGAGCTGTGATGGTTATGTTCATGTGTCAACTTGGCCAGGTGATGGTGCCCAGGTGTCTGGTCAAGCAAGCACTGGCCTAACCATTACTGCAAGGACATTTGTGGCTGGTTAATAAAATCATCAGTCAATTCACTACAGCTGTAACTATTACATGAATGAAAGGCATGTCTTCTGCAATGAGAGAATTTAATCAGCTGGATATAATCCAATCAGTTGAATATTTTTTTTAATTTATAAGTTTTTTATTTATTGAGATTATTCACATACCATACAATTATCCAAATATACAAAGTGTACAATCAGTTGCCCCTGGTGCCGTCATCCAGCTGTGCATCCATCACGATTTTTTTTCAATTTTTAGAACATTTTCATTACTCCAGAAAAGAAATACAGACAAAAGGAAACTCAAATCCTCCCATACCCCTAACTACTCCCCTCCATTGTTGACTCAGTATTGGTATAGTATATTTGTTACTGTTGATGAAAGAACATTTAAATACTACTAACTGTAATTAGTTTCTAATAAGTATAGTTTTCCCTATATGCCTCTCTATTATTTTTTTAAAGTTTCAGAATAGTATTTAATTTTCAGATATTTATAGTCTTCTTATTTGATATCACAAAATAGTGGCCATGTTATAAATTTTACAGATGAGGATATTGTTGCAGTATTCTCACCATACATATGTTGCAGAATAAATCTGAATACAGATCAATACTTCCCCTTCTTCCTCCTTTGTATATTTACAAACATGCCTACACATAACCCTTAGTATTCAAATTATTTTTATCTGAACCAAGAAACTAAATGCATTGAGATAATTTTCTTTTGTTTATAGGAATTCTCACTGTAAACTATACAAACTTAGCGATCAGAGAGTAAATAGATTTTTTTTTTTTTTGCCAAACCCTCTATCTGAACTCAGAAGCTAAAACGGTTCAGTATTTTCTGTTAAGTATGCAATAAATAGCAAATCTTGGGTCCACAATTGTTCTTTTGTTTCAGTGTATGAAATAAAAGTTAATGATTGCCACTTAAATTTAGTGGTTCAATGACTACCATAACAGATGTCTCTCCATATATAAATAGACATTTTCACCAACACTGCTCCCTATATGCCTTTGCTCTATATATCCCATGCCTATCTCCAGACAATGGCATCTAATCTACACCAGCCAATAAAACGTAATTGAGAATACACATTTTTCAATGTTATCAAAAAATATGAGTATTCCTTTGGGATTTCAAAAGAAGTCTATATTTTCAGACTTAAATTTAATAGTTTTTAATTATTTTTAGTCTAATTCCTGTTTTATCAATCAGGAAACTAAGAGTCATCTTATGAGTTAAGTGAGATGACCAAATGTACAATCAGCAAGTCAGAAAAGTGAGGCAAGTATCTTCATCTTCTGACTTCTAGTGTTTCAGAAAGAATGCCATACCATAAACCTGAGTTATCCATTTGAAATAGAGTGAAAGAAATGGTAGCATGAAATAGGATGTGATACCAAGTATGTTTTCTCCTTCATAATGTCACCATTCTGCAATGTCTGTTTATTCCTCTCTGAAATATGGAATTGAAAATAATTTAATATAGGGTTGTGTCTTGTGATGACTATGATGATAATAAAGCCATACTTATATTCAATGGTTACTATACGGCTTAAAAAATGCATCTTCATCTAATGTTACAGAACCTTTCTCAATATCTCTCTCTCTCCTTTCTTTGTTTCTCTGTTGGTAGGGCTCCCTTTAGTATCTCAAGTAGGGCAGGTCTTTTATTAGCAAAATCTCTCAGCATTTGTTTGTCTGTGAAAAATTTAAGTGCTCCCTCCAATTTGAAGGAGAGCTTTGCTGGAGAAAGAATTCTTGGTTGGCAATTTTTCTCTCTCAGGATTTTACATATGCCTTGCCACTGCCTTCTTGCCTCCATGTTGCCTGCTGAGTAGTCACTACTTAGTCTTATGTTGTTTCCTTTGTATGTGGTGAATTGCTTTTCTCTTGCTGCTTTCAGAAATTGCTCCTTCTCTTCAGTATTTGACAGTCTGATCAGAATATATCTTGAAGTGGGTTTATTTGGATTTATTCTATTTGGAGTTTGCTGGGCATTTATGCTTTGTGTATTTACGTTGTGTAGGTTTGGGAAATTTTCCCAACAATTTCCTTGAATACTCTTTCTAGACCTTTACCCTTCTCTTCCCCTTCTGGGACACCAATGAGTCTTATATTTGGATGTTTTATTTTATCTATCATATCCCTGAGGTCCATTTCATTTTTTTTTATATTTCCCCATTCTTTCTTTTGTTCTTTCATTTTCCATTTTGTTGTACTCCAGGTCACTGATTCATTGTTCAGCTTGCTCTAGTCTTGTACTATGAGTATCTAGAATCTTATTTAATTTGGTTATCAGTTTCTTTTATTTCCATAAGATCATCTATTTTTTAATTTACTCTTGCAATTTCTTCTTTATGCTCTTCTAGGGTCTTCTTGATGTCCTTTATATCCTGTGCCATGCTCTTCTTCATGTCCTTTATATCCTGTGTCATGCTCTCATTGTTTGTTTTTAGTTCTTTGATTAATTGCTCCAATACTGCATCTCCTCTGATCTTTTGATTTGGGTGTTTGGGTTTGGGTTATCCATATCATCTGGTTTTTTCATATGCTTTAAAATTTTCTGTTGTTTTTGACCTCTTGGCATTTGCTTAACTTGATAGGGTTCTTTTAGGATATGTTTGCTAATTCAAAGTCTTCTCTCTAATTTTTCAGATCTACAGCTTGGTGGCATACACTTTAACCAGCAGGTGGCATCTGCAAGCCACCTATTCCCCTCAAGCCAGTTCTCCCCAACTTTGTCTTTGTGATGTGTGGGGGTCTGATTCTTGTGGGGTCCAATCGATGCACCAGTTCTCCGTATGTAGTTGGTGCTGTCCACCCTGAATGGGGTGTGTGTGTCTGAGTGGTTAGGGAGTGAAGGAGGCTTTAAAAATCAAACCTCCTAGGTGTTCCTGGAGATTTATAGCTGTTCCAAGAGTCTAAAGCTTCAGTTCAGTCTCACCACAGATTGTCTCTGCCACTGACCCACAAGTCCTTGGTATTGGCATATGGTCACTGGGATTTCCAAGTGGGTCCCTCTTCCAAGCAATGCCCTTCTAGGGCCTCTGCTGAGGGAAGGCTGTGCTATATCATAAGTTCACACCAACCCCCAAGGGAAGTTCTGGGCCACCAGGCTGTGTAGGTGCATTCCCAGCCTGCTGAAAGGATGGCTGAATGGGGCATGTTAATTTCCCCCTTTTCACACCTCTCTGCCTTCCTAGCTCTGGGACAATTAGCTGCAGGTGTGTGAAAGGCTATTGTCCACACCGGATATTGTAGCATGTGTGTGCATTGCTGGAAACACTTCATGTTGCACTGGGTTTTTTGGCACAGCTCTGGTCTGTGGCACCAGCACCAGGCAGGACTATTCCCAGCCCACTGGGAAGATGACTCCAAGGGCCATGTTTTTTTTTCCCCTTTCAGCTAACCTCTGCCTGCCTCTGCCTGCCTTGCTCTGAGACAATTAGCAGTGGGTATGCAAAAGGCTATTGTTCATGCCAGGTGTACTCACAGGTTGTGGAGATGCCATTCCTGCCATGCTTCCCTGTGCAGTTCTCACTGCAATATCCACAGCCACTTTTGGGTTTTTAAAAAAGAACTAGTCTGCCTCCAAACACCAACCCATGGTTTCCCCACACTATGGCATGGCTGCTGGACATTCAGCAGGCTTATTCACTCATTTCAGAATGCGGAATCCCAGTTTCACCAAGTGCATGGTCCCTGTGGATTTAGCAGACCTTGTCCAGCTGGTGCATCATTGGGACTGGTGTTCTGGGTCACTTTCTGACTTTTATCTAGTGTTTTTTCATGGTGGTTTTTTTTGCCCTGTCTCTCCTAACTGCCATCTTCAAGAGGTCCAGATCCACAGTTTTTACTTACAGATTTTATGCTGCAATCTCAGGCATTCCTTCCAGTTCAGGTTGGTGTATGATGAGTGGATGGTCACATTGGTCCTGCTGCAGTTATTCTGGCTTATTTACTATTTGTTTCTGGGTTTTTTTAGTTCCAGAGGGACTACTTGGCTTCCATTCCTCTCTATGCCACCATCTTAGATCCTCAGTTGAAGACTTTTAAGGGAGAGAAACAGAGAATCTTCATTTCTTTGGCTAGCCATTGAAGCAGTTTCCTGTGTTAATGGCAGCCAATCTAATTGGTGTGAGATGATATCTCATTGTGGTCTTAATTTGCATCTCCCTAATAGCTAGTGAAGATCAACATTTTTTTCATGTGTTTTTTGGCCATTTGTATTTCCTTTTCAAAAAAAGTCTTCATATCTTTTGTCCATTTTATAATTGGGCAGTTTGTACTATTGTCATTGAGCTGTAGGATTACTTTATATGTGTAAGATTTCAGTCTTTTGTCAGATACATGACTTCCAAACTTTTTTCCCATTGAGTTGGCTGCCTTTTCACCTTTTTGACAAAGTCCTTTGAGGTACAGAAGCATTTAAGTTTGAGGAGTTTCCATTTATCTGTGTTTTCTTTTGTTGCTTGTGCTTCGGGTGTAAGGTCTAAGAAGTGACCTAAGAAGTGACCTCCTAATTCAAGGTCTTGAAGATGTTTCCCTACATTATCTTCTAGGGGTTTTAAGTTACTGTCTCTTATATTGAGGTCTTTAATCCATTTTGAGTTAATTTTTTGTATAGGGTTTGAGGTAGGGTTCCTCTTTCATTCTTTTGGATATGGATATCCAGCTCTCCCAGCCCCATTTGTTGAATAGACTATTATGTCCCAGTTCAGTGGTTTTGGGGGCCTTATCAAAGATCAGCCAATCATAGATCTGGGGGTCTATCTCTGAATTCTCAATTCGATTCCATAAACCAATGTATCTGTCTTTGTGCCAGTACTATGCTGTTTTGACTACTGTGGCTCTATTTTTTTTCTTTTTCAGAGTGTTTTTAGCAATTAAAGGCATCTTTCCCTTCCAGGTAAATTTGATAACTAGCTTTTCCAAGTCTTCAAAGTAGGTTGTTGGAATTTTAATAGGAATTGCATTGACTCTGTAGATGAGTTTGGGTAGAATTGAAGTCTTAATGACATTTAGCCTTCCTATCCATGAACATGGAATATTTTTCCATCTTTTTAGGTTCCCTTCTATTTCTTTTAGTAAAGTTATGTAGTTTTCTATGTATGGGCCTTCTACATCCTCGCTAAGTTTATTCCTAGGTACTTGTTCTTTTAGTTGGTATTGATAATGGTATCTTTTTCTTGAGTGTCTCTTCAATTAGGTCACTTCTAGTGTATAGGAACATTATTAACTTATGTGCATTAATCTTACATCCTGCTAATTTGCTAAATTTGCTTATTAGTCCAACTAGCTGTGTCATTGATTTCTCAGGGTTTTCCAGATATAAGATTATAACATCTGCAAATAATGACAGTTTTACTTCTTCTTTTCAAATTTGGATGCCTTTTATTTCTTTTTCTGGCCAGATTGCTCTGGCTAGCACTTCTACCACAATGTTGAATAACTGGTGACAGTGGGCATCCTTGTCTCATTCCTAATCTTAGAGGGAAGGCTTTCAGTCTCTCACCAATGAGTATTATGCTGGCTGTGGGTTTTTCATATTTTCCTTTATCATATTGTGGAAGTTTCCTTCAATTCCTACCTTTTGAAGTGTTTCTATCAAAAAAGGATGCTGGATTTTGTCAAATGCATTTTGAGCATCTATTGAGATGATCATTTGATTTTTTTCCATTTGATTTGTTAATGTATTGATTGATTTTCTTATGTTAAACCATCCTTACATGCCTGGAATGAATCCCACTTGGTCATGGTGTATGATTTTTTTTAACGTGTCTTTGGATTCGATTTGCAAGTATTTTGTTGAGAATTTTTGCATCTGTATACATTAGGGAGATTGGCCTGTAGTTTTCCTTTCTTGTGGCATCTTTACCTGGTTTTGGTATTGGAGTGATGTTAGCTTCATAAAATGAGTTAGGTAGTGTTCCATTTTCTTCAATGTTTTGAAAGAGTTTGAGTAAAATTGATGTTAGTTCTTTTTGGAAAGTTTGGTAGAATTCCCCTGTGAAGCCATCTGCCCCTGAGCATTTGTTTTTAGGAAGCTTTTTGATGACTGGTTGGATCTCTTTGCTTGTGATTGGTTTGTTGATGTCTTCTATTTTTTTGCTGGTTATTCTATGTTGTTCATGTGTTTCCAGGAAATTGTCCATTTCCTCTACATTATCTAGTTCATTGGCATACAGTTATTCATAGTATCCTCTTATAAATTTTTAAAATTTCCTCAGGTACCACAGTAATGTTGCCTCTGTGATTTACTATTTTGTTTATTTGGGTCTTCTCTCTTTTTGATTTTGTCAGTCTAGCTAAGGGTTTTGTCAATATTGTTGATCTTCTCAAAGAACCAATTTTTGATTTTATTTACTCTATTGTTTTGTTTTTCTCTATGTCATTTATTTCTGCTTTAATCCTTGTTATTTCTTTTCTTCTTACTTGGTTTAGTGTTAGTTTGCTGTTCATTTCCTTGCTTCTTCAATTGTTCCATTAGTTCTTTGATTTTAGCTCTTTCTTCCTTTTTAATGATTATATTTAGAGCTATAAATTTTCCCATCAGTGTCACCTTTACTTCATCCCATAAGTTTTGATATGTTGTGCTCTCATTTTCATTTTTCTCTATATGTTTAGCAATTCCTCTTGCCATTTCTTCTTTCACCCACTGATTGTTTAGGAGTGTGTTGTTTAACCTCCAGATATTTGTGAATTGTCTAAATCTCTGAAGGCTGTTGACTTCTAGTTGAATTCCATCATGATCAGAGAATGTGCTTGAAATATTTTCAATCTTTTTAAATTTATTGATGCTTGTTTTATGGCCCAGCATATGACCTATTCTGGAGGAAGTTCTGTGAGCACTAGAGAAGAATGTGTATCCTGATGATTTGGGATGTAATGTTCTATATATGTATATTAATTCAAATTCATTTATCAGATGGTTTATGTTTTCAGATTCCTTATTGGTCCTCTGTCTGGTTGATCTATCTATAGGAGAGAGTGATGAATTGAAGTCTCCCACACTTATTGTGGAAACATCTATAGCTTCCTTCAGTTTTGCCAATATTTGTCTCATGTACTTTGCAGCACCTTGATTGGGTGCATAAAGATTTGGATTGTTATTTCTTCCTGTTGAATTATTAGTATATAATGACCTCTTTGTCTCTTATAACATCCTTGCATTATAGTCTATTTTATCTGAGATTAATATTGCTACTCCTGCTTTCTTTTGCCTGTAGCTTCCATGGAATATTTTTTCCATCCTTGCACTTTCAATTTCCTTTTGTCTCTGTGTCTAAGATGAGTCTCTTGTAAGCAACATATTGAGTGTTCACATTTTTTAATTCATTCTGCCAATCTATAACTTTTAATTGGGGAGTCTAATGCATTCACAATCAACGTTATTACTGTGAAGGCATTTCTTGAATCAGCCTTCCTATCTTTTGGTTTTTATTTCTCAGATATATTTTCCCTCTATTTCCTTTAATGTACCCTTACTAAAACTCTTTAGTTCTAGACTCTTCTCCGTACCTCTCTCTCCTTTCTTTTTCTTTCTCTGCCTGTAGGGCTCCTTGTAGTATCTCTTGTTGGGCAGATCTCTTGTTAGCAAATTCTCTCAGCATTTGTTTGCCTGTGAAGATTTTAAGCTCACCTCAAATTTGAAGGAGAGCTTTGCTGGATAAAGAATTCTTGGTTGCCAATTTTTCTCTTTCAGAAAATTTAAATGTCATAACTCTGTCTTCTTGCTTCCATGGTGGCCACTCAGTAGTCACTACTTAGTCTTATGTTGTTTCCCTTGTATATGGTGAATTGCTTCTCTCTTGCTGCTTTCAGAACTTGTTCCTTCTCTTCAGCTTTTGACAACCTGGTCAGAATGTGTCTCAGAGTGTGTTTATTTGGATTTATTCTGTTTTGATTTCATTGGTCATCTATGATTTGCATATTTATGTCATTTAGAAGTGTTGAGAAGTTTTCCCCAACAATGTCTTTGAATACTCTTCCTAACCCTTTACCCTCCTCTTCCCCTTCTGGGACACCAATGTTTCTTATATTTGTGCACTTCATATTGTCCATCATATCCCTGAGGTCCATTTCAGATTTTCCATTTTTTTCTCCATTTGTTCTTTTGTACTTTCACTCTCCAGAATGTTTTCTTCAAGTTTGCCAGCTTGTTCTTTGTGTTCATCTAATCTGCTGCTGTGTTTCCAAGATCTTTTTAATTTGATCAACAGTTTCTTTATTTCCATAAGCTCATCTATTTTTTATTTACTCTTGCAAATTCTTCTTTATGCTCTTCTAGGGTCTTCTTCATGTTCTTTATATCCTGAGCCATGATCTTGTTGTTTGTAATCATTTCTTTGATTAATTGCTCCAAGTACTGTGTCTCCTCTGATTGTTTGATTTGGGTGTTTGAGTTATCCATATCTTCTGGTTTCTTCATAAGCTTTAAAGTTTTCTGTTGTTTTTGGCCTCTTGGCATTTGCTGATCTTGATAGGGTTCTTTTAGGATATGCAGATTTGTTTGAACAATTATCTATAATTTGTCAGAGCTACAGCTTGGTGGAGTGCACTTTCCCTGACTTACCAGCAGATGGCACCCCCAAGCCACCTATTACCCTCAAGCCAGTTCTCCCAAATTTTATCTGTGTGGCAAGTGGAGGTCCAAACCTTGTGGAGGTCCAATCTGTGCACCAACTTTCCATGTGCAGTTGAGACCACCAGCCCTGAGGGTGGGTGTGTTTTCTGTAAAGTTAGGCAGAGGGGATGGCTTTAAGACCCAGAACTCCCATCCATTCCTGGAGTTTTAGAGCTGTTACAGGAGTGCAACCCTTCAGCTCAGATTCCGCACAGTATCTCTCTGCTGTGCTCTGCTGTGAACCCACAAGTCCCTGGGATTGGAGGAGGGCCCTTGGGACTTCTGTGTGGGTCCCTGCCACTAAGCTGTGCACTATGTGCACATCTATGGAGGAAGACTGTGCAATGTCACAGGTGAGCAGAATCCCCAAGGGAAGCTCTCTGCCATGGCACTGTAAAGGGCCATCTTCCAGCCCACTGCAAATATGGCTATATGGGGCATGGAACCTTCCCACTTCTGAAGGCCTTTTGTTAATGCAATTTTATTGAGATATAATCACATAACATATAGTCATTCAAAGTATACAATCATTTGTTCACAGAAGAGTCATATAGTTGTGCTTTCGTCACCACAAACATTTTTTATTACTCCAAAAAATAAAATTGTATTTAAAATAAAAAAGAACATCCCAAACATCCCATTCCCCTCCTCCCCCCAATGTTAATCTACATTTTAATACAGTTTGAGATATTTTCAGATACACTACAGTGTACAGTTATTCACAGCACCATCATACAGTTGTGGATTCATCACAGAATCAATTTTTAAATGTTTTCCTTATTCAAAGTTAAAAACAAAAGCAAAAAAGAGCACCCAAAAGTTTCCATCCCCTCCACCCCACCCTATTCTTCATCTAATTTTTGTCTCCATTTTTCCCACTTGCCTGTCCATACACTGGACAGAGGGAGTGTGAGTCACAAGGTATTCACAGTCACACAGTCACACTGTGCAATCTACATAGTTATTGTAGAATCATATTCAAGAATCAAGGTCACTGGGTTACAGTTTGACAGCTTCAGATATTTCCCTCTAGCCATTCCAACACACTAAAGACTATAAAGTGATATCTAATTAGCACATTAGCACATAAGAATACCCTGCAGAGTGACCTCTCAACTCCATTTGAAATCTTTCAGCTACTGGAACCTTATTTTGTTTTACCTCTCTTCTACCTTTTGGTCAAGAAGTTCCTCTCAATCCCACAGTGCTGGGTCCAGGCTCATCTCCAGGAGCCATTTCCTGCATTGCCTGGGGGATTCACACCCCTGGGAGTCATGTCCCATGTAGGGGGTAGGGCAGTGAGTTCACCTGCAGAGTGGGCTTAGAGAGAGAGGGAGCCACATCTGAGCAGTAAAGAGGCTCTCTGGGGGGGTTACTCCTAGGCAAAATTATATGTGGGCTTAGCCTCTCACTTGCAACAACTAGCCTCACAGAGGAAAGCCCCCAGGTCAAGGGCTCAGTCAACTGAATTGGCAGTCCTCAATGTTTGTGGGAAAGTCAGCAATAGCCCAGGTGGGGAAGTCCAACACTTAGATCTTAGAGGGGGCACAAATACATTTATACTCTCCACCCATATCACTCTGGGATTTGTCAGGATTTAAACCCAGCCTGTACAAACTCACCAAATTCCACTTCCCATTCACTGCTCCCTGCACCTATAGTGTTCAAACAAACTGATCATACAAGTTAAATTATCTAGTGTGCTACAGAAAATATACATCCTGCACCAGATAAACATCTCCTCCCTTGGTCTCACATATAAGTTGTAGTTTTAAAACCCAGTCAGTTTCACCCTTTATGCTTGGGCCTCATTTGCCTTAGTCCTAACCAGATCCTCTTCATTCATATCTCTAATTGAAGTCTGAATTCTTTTTCAGCTCTTTCAACTGTTGCCACATGGGTTAATACTGACATTCACAGATGCCAAGTTCTAGCTTCCAGTCTGATGTGTCACACAGATACCCAAAGTTCCAGAGACTGGCCAGGTTATACACAAGGAACTCAGCATCTCAGAATTATAGATAACCATCACAACTCAGGAATAGATATGGCTGCTGTAAGAGCTTACAATCTAGGGACCATTACAGTGAGCATTTCCCTGGAATGCTGTGCTCTAAGATTCAGTTCTCAGAATTTACACGTTATTGTTAGTCCATATTAGTGAATCATTATAATGTTTGTCCTCTTGTTTCCGGCGTGCTTCACTCAAAATGCTGTACTTCAGATCAATTCCTTTAGTTCTGTGTCTCACAGCATCACTTCTATTCTATTGTATGCATCATTTCTATTCTATTGTATGCATACACTGCAGTTCACCCTTCTGTTCATCAGTCAATGTACTCTTATACCACTTCCATCTATTGCAAAGTGAATGCTGCCACCATATATAAAGGTGTGTAAATGTCTATTTGTTTCCCTGGTTTCTGATTTTCCACTTATGTACCCCATACTGAGGTTGTGGGACCTTGAAACCCCATGTACCTAGCTTCTTGCTGGGACCACCATACTGTCCTCCAGATAGGCTACACCATTCTACTTCCCCACCAACATTGAATACATACATCTCTCTCTCCAAGTTCTGTCCAACACATGTGTCCCTCTTTTATCTTTTTCCCAGCAATTTTATAGGGATGTGTATGTATATATTCAAATACCATACAATCATCTACAGTGTGCAATTGTTTACAGTATCATCATATGGTTGTGCATTCATCACAATTAGCACTTACACATGTTCATTATCAAAAAAATTGAAACAAAATAATATTAAAAAGGATAAAAGGAAAGGTAAGAATAAAATAAAATACTGCAATAAGGTCAGTCAACAACACCACTACCAAGAATCTCATACCCCTCCCCTACACCCCTCCCTCCCAGATATTCAGCTTTGGTATATTGTCCCTGTCACATTAATGGGAGCATACTACAATGTTATTGTTAACCCCAGAATCCAGTTGCATTGGTTTATTCTTTCCCCTAATACCCTCCCCTTTTCAACATCTCACAATGTTACCATTCATGTGTTCTCCACCATGTAAAAACAATTTTCCATTTGTATATTTAATCACCATGACTGACCACTCTAGGTTCACCAAGCTACACAATCCCAGTCTGTATCATCCATCCTTCCCTCTGATATTACACATGCCCCCAACCCTTCTCCCTCAACCCTACTCACAAACATCCTTGGTCAGTGCACCTACAATACTGTGCCACCATCACACAGCACTGCACTCTCCATTTCTGGATCTACAGTCAATCCTATTGAACATTCTATAATCCTTCAGCATGAAGTGCCTGATCTCTGACAACTTTCTGTCTCCTGATAACCTGTGTTCTCAGTTTTAACTCTCAAAGTTTGTTCATTAATGTTAGCTCATACTAGTGAGACCATACTGTATTTGTCCTTTTGTTTCTGGCTAACTTCACTCAACATAATGTCCTCAAGGTTCATCCACATTATTGTATGTTCAGTGACTGTCTCACAGCTGTATAATATTCCATTGTGTGTATATATCAGTTTGTTTATCCACTCATCCATTGATGGAAATTTGGGCTGTTTCCATCTCTAGGCAATCATGAATAATACTGCTATAAACCTTGGTCTACAAATATCCATTCACGTCTTAGATCTCAGTCCCTCTGGGTATATACCTAGTAATGGAATTGCTAGGTCATATAGCAATTCTATACTTGGCTTTCTGAGGAACCATCACACTATCTTCCAGAGTGGCTGCACCATTCTACATTCTCACCAACAGTGAATGTGTGACTCTTTCTCCACATCCTCTCTAGCACTTGTTAATTTTCTGTTTTTTGGATAATGGTCATTGTGGTAGATGTGAGATGATATCTCATTGCGGTTTTGATTTGCATTTCCCTGATGGCCAGTGTAATAGATTAGTCTTTCAAATGTTTTTGAGCCAAATTTATTTCTTCTTCAGAAAACTGTCCATACATTTCTTTTGCCCACTTTTAATTGGGTTGCTTGTCTTATTGAATTGTAGGATTTCTTTATATTTTCTGGATATTTAATCTTTATTTCTGATATGTGGTTTCTGAATATTGCCTCCCATTGCATAGGCTGCCTTTTTACTTTTCTGACAAAGTCCCTTGATGTAAAAAGTGTTTAATTTTGAGGGGATCCCATTTATTTCTTCTTTGATTACTTGTGCTTTGGGTTTAAGGTCTAGGAAGCCACCTCCTATCAGTAGATCCTTAAGATATTTCCCTACATTTTCTTCTAAAAGTCATATGCTCTTAGTGCTAATGTGTAGATCCTTAATCCATTTTGAGTTAATTTTTGTATAAGCTGTCACAGAGGAGTCCTCTTTCATTCTTTGGATATGGATTTCCAGTTCTCAAAACACCATTTTTAATTTTTTTTAAATTCAGTTTTATTGAAATATATTCACATACCATACAATCATCCATGGCACAGTATGATCATATGTCTATGCATTCATCACCACAATCTATTTCTGAACATTTTACTTACATCAGAAAGAATCAGAATAAGAATAAAAAATAAAAGTAAAAAAAGAACACCAAAACCATCCCCCATCCCACCCTATTTGTCATTTAGTTTTTGCCCCCATTTTTCTACTCATCCATCCATATGCTAGATAAAGAGAGGGTGATCCACAAGGTTTTCACAATCACACTGTCACCCCTTGTAATCTACATTATTATACAATCATCTTCAGGAGTCCAGACTACTGGGTTGGACTTTGGTAGTTTCAGGTATTAACTTCTAGCTATTCCTATACATTAAAACCTAAGAGATGTTATCTATATAGTGCATAAGAATTCCACCAGAGTGACTTCTTGACTCCATTTTAAATCTCTCAGCCACTGGAAATATTTCATCTTAGTTTGCATCCCCCTTTTGGTCAATAAGATATCCTCAATCCCATGATGCCAGGTCCATATTCATCCCCGGGAGTCATATCCTGCATTCCAGGGAGACTTACAGCCCTAGGAGTCATGTCCGACATAGTGGGGAGGGCAGTGAGTTCACCTGCCAAGGTGGCTCAGTTAGAGAGACAGAGGGCCACATCTGAGCAACAAAGAGGTACTCAGGGGGAGACTCTTAGGCACAATTATATGGAAATTTAGTCTCTTCTTTGCAGTAACGAGCTTAAGGGCAAGTTCCATGATAGAGGGCTCGGCACATCAAACCACCAGTCTCAATGTTTGTGACAACATCGACACCAGTCCAGGTGAGGAAGTCCAACACTTTTGCACCTACCCCCAGCTCCTTGGGGTGGGCTGTAAATATATATTTTTATTCTCTGCCCAAATTACTTTGAGATGTGTCACTATTTCACTCTAGCCTATACTGACCTACTGTATCCCACTTCCTATTCAAAGTTCCATGTAATTGTGGTGTTTGAACAAACTGACTGTAGAGTTATACTGTTTAAAAAATATGGATCCTGCACCAAATAGACATCTCTTCCCTTGGTCTCACATGGAAGTTGAAGCCCAAACACCATTTATTGAAGAGGCTGCTCTGACCCAGTTGTGTTGGCTTGAGTGCCTTATCAAAGATCAAATGTCTGTAGATGAGATGGTCTATTTCTGAGCACTCAATTTTATTCCATTGGTCACTATATCTATCTTTATGCCAGTACCATGCTGTTTTGACCACTGTTGCTTTGTAGAATGCTTCAAAGTCAGGTAGTGAGAGACCTCTGACTTCCTTCGTCTTTCTCAAGATATTTTTGGTTATTTGGGGCACCTTGCCCTTCCAAATAAATTTGGTTATTGGTTTTTCTATTTCTGCAAAGTAAGTGGATGGGATTTTAATTGGTATTGCATTGAATCTATAAATCAGTTTAGGTAGACTTGACATCTTAACTATGTTTAGTCTTCCAATTCATGAACACTGTGTTTTTCCAATTTTAAGGTACTGTTTGATTTCTTTTAGCAGGTTCTTATAGTTTTCTCTGTATAGGTCTTTTGTAGCCTTGGTTAAGTTTATTACTAAATACTTGATTCTTTTGGTTGATAATGTAAATGGATTTTTTAAAATTCCTCCTCCTGTTGCTCCTTACTTGTGTATAGGAAAACTACTGATTTTTGCATGTTGGTCTTGCAGCATGCCTCTTTCCTGTATTCATTGATTAGCTCTAGTAGCTTTGCTGTAGATTTTTCTGGATTTTCTACATAGAGGATCATGTCATCTGGAAACAGTGAATGTTTTATTTCTTCTTCTCCAATTTGGATGGCTTTTATTTCTTTTTCTTGCCTAACTGTTCTAGCTAGAACTTCCAGCACAATGTTGAATAACAATGGTGACAGTATGCATCCCTGTTTTTTCCTGATCTTAGAGGGAAAGCTTTTGGTCTTTCCCCATTGAGTATGATGTTAGCTGTGGGTTTTTTATATATCACCTTTATCGAACTGAGAAAGTTTCCTGCTATTCCTATACGTTGAAGTATTTTCATCAAGAAAGGATGTTGAATTTTGTCAAATGCCTTTTCTGCATTGATTGAGATGATCATGTGGTTCTTCCATTTTGATTTATTGATGTGGTGTATTACATTAGTTGATTTTCTTATGTTGAACCAGCTTTGCAGTTGATCATGGTGTATAATTTTTTTAATGTGCTGTTAGATTTGATTTGTATTTTTTTGAGGGTTTTTGTATCTATATCATTAAAGAGATTGGTCTATAATTTTCTTTTTGTGGTGTCTTTGTCTGACTTTGGTATTAGTGTGATGTTGGCTTCAAAGAATAAGTTAGGTAGATTTGCCTCCACTTCAATTTTTTTGAAGACTTTGAGCAGGATTGGTACTGTTTCTTGAATGTTTGGTAGAATTCACATGCAAAGTCATCTGGTCCTGGGGTTTGCTTCTTTAGGAGTGGGAGCTTTTTGATGACTGATTCAATCTCTTTACTTGCGTTTGGTTTGTTGAGGCCATCTACTTTTTTTTTTTTTTTACAATTTAATTTTTTTTATTAAATTCAGATTTATTGAAATACATTCACACACCATACAATCATCCATGATATACAATCCACTGTCCACAGTATGATAACATAGTTATGCATTCATCACCACAATCTATCTCTGAACATTTTCCTTACATCAGAAAGAACCAGAACAAGAATAAAAAATAAAAGTGAAAAAAGAACACCCAAATCATCCCCCCATCCCACCCCATTTGTCCTTTAGTTTTTATCCCCATTCCTCCATTCATCCATACACTAGATAAAGGGGGTGTGATCCACAAGGTCTTCACAATCACACTGTCACCCCTTGTAATCTACATTATTATATAATTGTCTTCAGGAGTCCAGACTGCTGGGTTGGAGTTTGGTAGTTTCAGGTATTTACTTCTAGCTATTCCAATACATCAAAGCCTAAGAGGTGTTATCTATATAGTGCATAAGAATGTCCACCAGAGTGACCTCTCGACTCCATTTGGAATCTCTCAGCCACTGAAACTATTTCGTCTCATTTTGCATCCCCCTTTTGGTCAAGAAGATACTCTCAGTCCCACGATGCCGGGTCCACATTCATCCCTGGGAGTCATACTCTGCGTTGCCAGGGAGATTTACACCCCTGGGAGTCGGGTCCCACGTAGGGGGGAGGGCAGCGAGTTCACCTGTCGAGATGGCTCAGTTAGAGAGAGAGAGGGAGGCCATCTACTTCTTGAGTCAGTGTTGGCTGTTCATGCTTTTCTAGGAATTTGTCCATTTCATCTAGGTTGTCTATTAGCATATAGTTGCTCATAGTATCCTCTCCTTATGTCCTTTATTTCTGCAGGGTCAGTAATGTCCCCTTTTCGATTTCTGATTGTGCTTCTTTGCAACTGCTTTTTCCTCTTTTTTTAGCCTAGCTAAGTGTCCATCGATTTTATTTCTTTTCTCAAAGAACCAACTTTTGGTTTTGTTGATTCTCTCAATTGTTTTCCTGCTCTCAATTTCATTAATTTCTGCTCTGACCTTTGTTATTTCTTTCCTTCTGTTTGCTTTTGGGTTAGTTTACTGTTTGTCCTCTATTTCCTCCAGGTGAGTACTTAATTCCTAAATTTTTTCTATTTCTTCTCTTCTAAGATAGGCATTTAGAGCAATCAATTTTTGTCTCAGCACTGCCTTTGCTGCATCCCATAAGTTTTGATATGTTGTGTTGTCATTTTCATTTGCTTTGAGGTATTTAGTGATTTCCCTTGTAATTTCTTCCTTTACCCACTGGTTTTCTAAGAGTGTGTTACTTGGCCACCACATATTTGTGAAATTTCTGACCTTCTGCCTGTTATTGATTTCCAACTTCATTCCTTTAAGTTCTGAGGTGTTTTGTATAATATCAATTCTTCTAAATTTGTTGAGACTTGTTTTATGACCCAACATGTGGTATATCTTAGAGAATGATCCATGAGCCCTTAAGAAAAATGTGTATCCTGCTGTTGTGGGATGTAATGTTCTATAAATGTCTGTCAAACCTAGATCATTTATCATACCATTCAACATCTCTGTTTCCATATTGATATTCTGTCTAGATTTCCTATCCATTGGTGAGAGCAGTGTATTTAAGTTTCCAACTATTATTGTAGAGGTATATACTTCTCCCTTCAGTGCTGACAGTGTTTGCTGCATATATTTGGGGAACTCTGACTAGGTGCATAAATATTTATGGCTCTTTTGTTTTCTTGAGGAATTCTCCCTTTTATTAATATACAGTGTCCTTCTTTGTCTCTGTTAATCATTTTACTTTTGAAGTCTAATTTGTCTGATATTAATATAGCTATCCCACTTTTTCTGGTTGTTTGCATGATATATCTTTTTCCAACCTTTGACTTTCAGCCTATTTTTGTCCTTGTGTCTGAAGTGAGTTTCTTGTAGACAGCATATAAATGGGTTCTTTCCCAATCCATTCTAGCAGTCTGTGTTTTTTATTGGTGAATGTGCCTGTTTGGATGTATTATGGCCCCCAAAATGCCTTCATCTTTGGTGCAATCTTGTGGGGGCTGATTAATCTTTTTGATTAGAGTGTGACCTTTTGATTGGATGTTTCTATGGAGATATTACCCACCCAACTGTGGGTGATGACTTTGAATAATTTCCATGGTAGTGTTATCCCACCCATTCAGGGTGGGTCTGAATTAAATCCCTTGAGCCATATAAATGAGTCAACAAACAGAAGGAACTCAGAGCAGCTAAGAGTGACATTTTGGAGAGCAACTGAGAGTGACATTTTGAAAAGGTGCTGCAGCTAAGAGAGGGCAAAACACCCCAAGAGCAACATTTTGGGGAACACCATTTTGAAACACAACCTAGGAGAAAGTAGATGCCAGCCAATCCATTTCTGGTGTTTTGCATACCAGCATCATTAGCAAACTTGAACAGGGAATTTAATCCATTGACATTTAATGTTATTACTGTAAGCATAGTGCTTTCTTCTACCATCTTGTCTTTGGATTTTATATGTCATATCTTATTTTTTCTCTTTCTGTCTCCTTTTACCCTTCCTGATAGTCTTAGTTTCTACACTTTGGTCCAAACCTCTCTCTCATGTCTTTTTCTATCAGCCTTTAGCACTCCATTTAGTATTTCTTGAAACACAGATCTCTTATTCACAAACTCTCTCAGTGTATGTCTGCCTGAAAATATTTTGAGCTCTCCCTCATTTTTGAAAGACAGTTTTGCCAAATATAGAATTCTTGGTTGGCAATTTTTCTTTTTCAGTATCTTAAATATATCATACCATTGCCTTCTCACCTCCATGGTGGCTGTGGATAAATCTGTACATAGTTTTATTGTCTTCCCTTGTATGTGATGGATCAATTTTCCCTTGCTGCTTTCAGAATTCTCTCTTTGTCTTTGACATTGGACAGTCAGATCAGTAAGTGTCTTGGAGTAGGTCTATTGGGATCTATTCTGTTTGGAGTTTGCTGCACATCTTGATTCTAATTTTATGTCTTTCCTAAGAGTTGGTAAAATTTTCAGTGATTATTTCTTCTATTATTCTTTATGCCCCTTTTCTTCTTCTTGGACACCCATAACACATATATTCATGCACTTCATGTTGTCATTCATTTCTCTAAGACCCTGCTCATGTTTTTCCATTTTTTTCCTTATCTGTTCCTTTATGTGCAGGCTTTCAGATGTTTTGTTTTCTAGTTCACTAATCCTTTCTTCTGCCTCTTCAAATCTGATGGTGTAAGTCTCCATTGTGTTTTTAATCTCTTCTATTGAGCCTTTAATTTCTATAAGATCTGTCATTTGCTTTTTCATACTTTTGAGTTCCTCCTTGTATTCACCCAATGTCTTCTTTATATATTTCATCTCTTTTGCCATATCTTTCCACAGCTCTTTGAATTGATTTTTGATTTTTGGATTTAAGAGATCTGTTCGGTTATTACTTAGTTGTTTTAATTCCTGTATCTCAGTTATAAAGTGTTAGTTTGTTCCTTTGGCTGGCCCATATTTTCATATTTCCTAGTATGGATTGTTATCTTAAGCTTTCTAGGCATCTGTTTTTCCTGATTAATTTATTCTAGAGCACATTTTCTCTCTTTTACCTAGGGTTTTCTTGTTGGGTGGCTTTCTTCTCTGTATGTTCTTTGGCATTCAGTTCAACTTATTCTAGACCTCTACCATAGCTTCTGTTTTGTTGATCAGAGTTTTTTGCCTCTTGCTTTTCTGTTTCTTGCTCTACCTCTATGTAACCTTTTTTGTAGGAGAGTCTTCTCTGATATGATCAACTCAAATCAGATTTCCCAGTCCAAACAGGCCCAAGTCTCAGGAGGAGGGTTTTGAGTTTCCCTGAGTATAAGAATCTGCATGTTGTCAGGCCCTCCGGTGAAGCCTCTAGACTCTGTGCTTTTTCTATCCTGTCCAGCAGGTGGTGCTTGTGTAAAGTGTAGAGGTGTCACAGGTGCCTTTAATTGTCCACAGACCTTGTCCCTGTTGGGGGTATGGCTGACTCAAGCTGGTTTCTATTTTCCATCCCCTGGACACTGAGTTCTCTGAAGGAGTGCTGGCCACCTGAGCTGGGCCCTGCCCTCCCCTTTTGTTGGGGAAATGATGCCTCTTAGGGAATTGTCTCCCACACTAGACTCATTGCTTTGTCTTTCAGAGCTTTCTTATCTCCACTCTTACCTGGGTCCAGTGGCCAATTGAAAATTTTGAGGCTTTCTGTAATGGGCTACTTAGAATAGTTATTAAAAAAAAAAAAAGACCAACCAAAAAAAAAAAAAAAAAAAAAGAAAAGAAAAGAAAAGAAAAAGAATGTCCTTTCCTCAGCCCCCAAGTTTTGTCAGTACCAGTATAGACTATTTAAAGATAAGCCCTATAGGCTATTATGTCTTTCTACTGGATAGATACTCTGAGACAACTTTAATTCTTCCTTTGCAGGGGGACTGGGTTTACAGAGGAGCTCTGATGGGCTATTGAAGTGCAAAATGATAAGGAGTTAGAGAGCAAGAAAAGAGGAAATAAGAAGCCAGAAAAACTGCCTTCACAGAATAGGGCCCCAGCCCTGGGTTTGCATATGTGCCTGTTTCTTTTGGAGCCCAGCTCTTCTCTCTATTATGAACACCCCCTACTCCAAAAGTCTCTTTTTAAAATTTTTGTTTGTGTTTTAGTTTTTGTTGTTTTTGCTAGCCCTGTCTCCTCTCCACCAGGCTGGTACTTCACAGTTTATCTGTGGTTGGAGTTTTTATTCTGCAGTCTGAGTTTGTTAATCAATTCTGCAACTGGGGCCTGGTTGAGCTTCCCTTCCACTTCCCAGCACAGATTGCTTCCTCCTCCCTCATGAAACCAGCTACAAGGCAGTCTACCATGCCTGGTGGGGTTGGGCACCAGCCTTCTGGCTGAGGGAACTTACAGGTTTCATTGCAATCTCAATTGCTCCACCTGTTCCAGACAGTTGTACATTGCATGACTGATTACAGATTTCCCTGGGATGGCTGTTCCTGGCTATCTCCCAGCTGCCCCAGAGGAGTAACTAAAACACCCACCTCACCACTCCACCATCTTGCCCCACCCTCCCAGTACCATGCTGTTTTGATTATACTGAGGCCTTGTGATAAGTTTTAAGATCAGGAAGTCTGATTCCTCCAACTTCATTCTTATTTTTCTAGATGGTATTGGCTATTCAGGGCCCCATATATGTTGTTACAAATTTAATGATTGGCTTTTCCCTGTCTGCAAAGAAGGAATTTTGATTGGGATTGCATTCCATCTGTAAATTGCTTTGGCAAGTATTGACATCTTAATGATATTTAGTTTTCTAATCCATGAACATGAACCATCCCTCCATTTGTTTAGGTCTTCTAAAATTTCTTCTAGCAATGTTTTGATGTTTTCTGGGTACAAGTCCTTTACACCCTGGGTTAGATGTAAATTTGATTCTTTTAGATGGTGAATGGGGCTTTTCTCTTGATTGCTTTTTCCTGTTGTTCATTGCTTGTGTCTAGAAACATTAAACAATTTGGGGGTGTTGATTTTGTAGCTGGCTACTTGGCTGATTTGGTTTATTAGCTCTTTGATATAGATTTTTTCAGGACTTTCTATATATAGTACCATTTCATCTGCAAATAATGAAAATTTTCCTTTTTCCTTTCCAACTCGAATGACTTTTGTTTCTTTTTCTTGCATAATTACTCTGGCTATAACTCCAGTACAATGCTCAGTAAGAGTAATGACAAAGTGCATCCCTTAGGTCCCTTAGATCTTAGAGGGAAAGCTCTCAGTCCATAACCATTAACTGGGATTTTAACTGTGGGTTTTTCATATATGCCCTTATTATGTTGAAGTTTCTGTCTATGCCAAATATTCTAGGGTTTTTTTTAATCAAGAGAGGGTGCTGTATTTTTTCAAATGCCTTTTCTGAATCAATTGAGATGATCATGTGATTTTCTCCATTCATTCTCTAGTTGTGGTATATTATATTAATTGGTTTCCTTATGTTGAACCAAGCTTGTATAACAAAGATTCATCCCAGTTGATCATGGTGCATAGTTCTTTCACTATGCTGTTGGATTTAGTTTTCTAGTATTTTGTTTAGGATTTTTGCATCTATGTTCATGAAAGATATTGGTGTGTAATACTGTGTTGGATAAACAGCAGGGAAGCCATCACATGTGTTGAGTGCCTCCTGGAGTGGTCCCCCATCCCAGGTGCTGTCATATATACTGTTTTCCATTTATCAAAATAATCACTGCAATTCAGATGAGGAGATAAAATCTCAGAAAGCAAAAGGATAAAGACAAACAATGAGAGCATGGCTCAAGATATAAAAGACATGAAGAAGACTGTAGAAGAGCATAGAGTAGAAACTGCAAGAGTAAATTAAAAAATGGATGATCTTATGGAAATAAAAGAAACTGCTGACCAAATTAAAAAGAATCTGGATACTCATAGTACAGGACTAGAGGAAGCTGAACAGCAAATCAGCAACCTCAAGGAAGACAGAATGGAAAATGAAAGAACAAAAGAAAGAGTGGGGAAAAATTGAAAACATCAAAATTGATCCCAGGTATATGATAGATAATATAAAATGTCCAAATATAAGACTCACTGGTGTTCCAGAAGGGGAAGAGAAGGGTAAAAGTCTAGGAAGAGTATGCAAAGAAATTGTTGAGGAAAACTTCCCAAACTTTCTAAACATCATAGATACACAAATCATAAATGCCCAGTGAACTCCAAATAGAGTGAATCCAAATAAACCCACTCCAAGGCATATTCTGATCAGATTGTTAAATACTGAAGAGAGGGAGCAAGTTCTGGAAGCAGTGAGAGAAAATCAATCCACCACTTACAAAGGAAACAGCATGAGACTACATAGTGAATACTCAGTGGCCACCATGAAGGCAAGAAGGCAGTGGCATGACATATTTAAAACTCTGAGAGAGAAAAATTGCCAACCAAGAATCCTTTATCCAGCAAAGCTCTCCTTCAAATTTGAATGACAGCTTAAATTTTTCACAGACAAACAAATGCTGGGAGAATTTGCTAACAAGAGAGCTGCCCTATTTGAGATACTAAAGGGAGCCCTACCAACAGAGAAACAAAGAAAGGAGAGAGAGAGATGGAGAAAGTTTCAGTACTAAAGAGATTCAGTATGGGTACACTAAAGGACATTAAGAGAGAAAGGGAAAAAATATATCTGGCAAGCATAAACCAAAGGATAGGATGGCTCATTCAAGAAATGCCTACCCAGTAATAACATTGAATGTAAATGGATTAAACTCCACAATTGAAAGATATAGATTGGCAGAATGGATCAAAAAATATGAGTCATCAATATGTTGCATACAAGAGACTCATCTTAGTCACAGGGACACAAAGAAATTGAAAGTGAAAGGATGGAAAAAATATTCCATGCAAGCTACAGACAAAAGAAAGCAGGAGTAGCCTATTAATCTCAGATAAAATAGACTTTAAATGCAAGGATGTTACGAGAGACAAAGAAGGCCACTACATACTAATAGAAGGGGCACTTCAACAAGAAGAAATAACAATCATAAATGTTTATGCACCCAATCAAGGTGCTGTAAAATACATGAGACAAACACTGGCAAAACTAAAGGAAGCAATGGATGTTTCCACAAAAATTGTGGGAATACTCAATACATCACTCTCTCCTATAGATAGATCAACCAGACAGAATACCAATAAGGAAATTGAAAACCTAAACAATCTGATAAATGAATTGGATTTAACAGACATATATAGAACATTACATCTCAAATCAACAGGATACACATTCTTCTCTAGTGCTCATGGAACTTTCTCCAGAATAGATCATATGCTGGGACACAAAACAATCCTCAATAATTTAAGAAAAAATTGAAATTATTCAAAGCATATTCTCTGAGCACAGTGGAATACAATTAGAAGTCAATAACCATCAGAGACTTAGAAAATTCACAAATATCTGGAGGATAAACAGCACACTCCTAAACAATCAGTGGGTTAAAGAAGAAATAGAGAAATTGCTAAATATAGAGAGATGAATGAAAATGAGAGCACAACATATAAAAACCTGTGGGATACAGCAGAAGTGGTACTGGGGGAGATTTATAGCAACAAATGCATACATCAAAAAGAAAGAGCTAAAATCACAGAATTAATGGAGCAACTTAAGAAGCCAGAAAATGAACAGCAAACTAATCCTAAACCAAGTACAAGAAAAGAAATAACAAGGATTAAAGCAGAAATAGTGGCATAGAGAACAAAAACAACTATGGAGAGAATAAATAACACCAAAAGTTGGTTCTTTGAGAAGATCAATAAGATTGACAAACCTCTAGCTAGAGTAACAAAATAAAAAAAGAGAGAGGACCCATTAAACAAAATAATGAATGAGAAAGGTGACATTACTTTGGATCCTGAAGACATTAAAAAAATTATAAGTGGATACTATGAACAACTGTATGCCAACAAACTGGATAATACAGAGGAAGTGGACAATTTCCTGGAACCATATGAACAACCTAGACTGACCAGAGAAGGATTAGAAGACCTCAGCCAGCCAATCACAAGCAAAAAGATCCAATCAGTCTTCGAAAAACTTCCCACAAATAAATGCCCAGGGCCACATGGCTTCACAGGGGAATTCTACCAAACTTTCCAAAAACAACTGACACCAATATTACTTAAACTCTTTCAAAACATTGAAGAAAATGGAACACTACCTAACATTTTATGAAGCTAACATCAATCTAATACCAAAACCAGACAAAGATGCTACAAGAAAGGAAAACTCTGGGCCAATCTCCCTAATGAATATAGATGCAAAAATTCTCAATGAAATACTTCCAAATGGAATCCAAAGACACATTAAAAAAATCATACACCATGACCAAATGGGGTTCATTCCAGGCATGTAAGGATGGTTCAACATAAGAAAATTAATCAATGTATTACAACACATTAACAAAAAACCAAAAGAGAAAACTCAAATGATCATTTCAATAGATGCTGAAAAAGCATTTTACAAAATCCAATATCCCTTTTTGATAAAAACACTTCAAAAAGTAGGAATTGAAGGAAACTGCCTCAATATGATAAAGAGCATGCCTGAAAAACCCACAGCCAGCATAATACTCAATGGCAAGAGGCTGAAAGCTTTCCCTCTAAGATCAGGAATGAGACAAGAATGCTTGCTGTCACCACTGTTATTCAACTTTGTGCTAGAAGTGCTAGCCAGGGCAATCTGGCAAGACAAAGAAATAAAAGTATCCAAATTCGAAAGGAAGAAGTAAAGCTGTCATTATTTGCAGATGATATGATCTTATATCTGGAAAACCCTGAGAAATTGACAAAACAGCTACTAGAGCTAATAAACAAAATTAGCAATTAGCAGAATACAAGATTAATGCACATAAGTCAGTTATGTTTCTATATGATAGAAATGAGCAAAGTGAAGAGACACTCAAGGACAAGATACCATTTTCAATAGCAACTAAAAAAAATCAAGTACCTAGGAATGAACTTAACCAAAGATGTAAAAGACCTATACATAAGTCTACTAAAAGAAATAGAAAGGGACCTTAAAAGATGGAAAAATATTCCATGTTCATGGAGAGGAAGGTGGAATGTCATTAAGATGTCAATTCTACCCAAACTCATCTATAAATTCAATGCAATTCCAATCAAAATTCCAACAACCTACTTTGCAGACTTGGAAAAGCTAGTTATCAAATTTATCTGGAAAGGGAAGATGCCTTGAATTGCTAAAAGCACTCTATAAAAGAAAAACAGAATGGGAACGCTTACACTCCCTGACTTTTAAGCTTATTATAGAGCCACAGTAGTCAAAACAGCATGGTACTGACACAAAGATAGACGTATTGATCAATGGAATTGAATTGAGGATTCAGAAGTAGACCCCCAGATCTATGGCTCACTAATCTTTGATAAGGCCCCCAAAGCCACTGAACTAGGACATAACAGTCTTTTCAACAAACGGGGCTGGGAAGGCTGGATATCCATATCCAAAAAATGAAAGAGGACCCCTATCTCACACCCTACACAAAAATTACCTCCAAGTGGATCAAGTACCTCAATGTAAAAGACAGTACCATAAAACTCCTAAAAGATAATGTAGGGAAACATCTTCAAGATCTTGTATTAGGTGGTCACTTCCTAGACCTTACACCCAAAGCACAGGCAACAAAGGAAAAACAGATAAATGGGAACTCCTCAAACTTAGAAGTTTCTGTGCCTCAAAGGAATTTGTCAAAAAGGTGATGAGGCAGCCAACTCAATGGGAAAAAGTTTTGGAAACCATGTATCTGACATAAGACTGATATCTTACATATATAAAGAAATCCTATAACTCAATGACAGTAGTACAGACAGCCCTATTATAAAATGAGTAAAAGATTTGAAAAGACAGTTCTCTGAAGAGGAAACACAAATGGCCAAGAAACACATGAAAAAATGTTCAGCTTCATTAGCTATTAGAGAGACACAAATTAAGACCACAATGAGATACCATCTCACACTAATTAGAATGCCTGCCATTAAACAAACAGGAAACTACAAATGCTGGAGAGGATGTGGAGAAATTGGAACTCATTCATTGTTGGTGGGACTGTATAATGGTATAGCCACTCTGGAGACAGTTTGGCAGTTCCTTAGAAAACTAGATATAGTGTTACCCTTCAACCCAGCAATTGCACTTCTTGGTATATACCCAGATCTGAAAGTAGTAACACGAACAGATATATGCATGCTAATGTTCATAGCAGCATTATTCACAATTGCCAAGAGATGGTGTTCTAGTTTGCTAATGCTGTGGAATGCAAAACACCAGAGATGGATTGGCTTTCATAAAAAGGGGGTTTATTTGGCTACACAGTTACAGTCTTAAGGCCATAAAGCATCCAAGGTAACACATCAGTACTCGGGTACCTTCACTGGAGGATGGCTGATGGCATCTGGAAAACCTCTGTTAGCTGGGAAGGCACGTGGCTGGCATCTGCTCCAAAGTTATGGTTGCAAAATGGCTTCCTCCCAGGACGTTCCTCTCTAGCAAGCTTGCTCCTCTTCAAAACGTCACTCACAGCTGCACTGAGTTCCTTCTCTTTGAGTCAGCTCATTTATATGGCTCCACTGATCAAGTCACTGAATGGGTGGGGCCATGCCTCCATGGGAATATCTCATCAGAGTCATCACCCACAGCTGGGTGGGGCACATTCCAAGCAAATCTAATCAGCACCAAAATGTCTGCCCCACAAGACTACATCAAAGATAATGGTGTTTGGGGGACACAATACATTCAAGCTGGCACTAACCCTAACCCTAACCCTAACCCTAACCCTAACTCAAATGTCCTTCAACAGATGAGTGGATAAATAAATAAAATATGGTATATACACATGATGGAATACTACATGGCAGTAAGAAGGAATGATGTCGTAAAACATACGACAACATGGATGAGCTTGAAGACATAATGCTGACTGAAATTAGCCAGGCACAAAAAGAGAAATATTATATACTATCACTAATGTGAACATTGAAAAATGTAAAATGAATGGTTTATAATGTAGAATGTAGGGTAACTAGAGATAGAGAGCAATTATGAAGGGGGAACAATAACCCAATAAGAACAGATAAGGTATCATGGGTAATTTTAATGTTCTGGGAATGCCCAGGAATGACTATGGTTTGTTAATTTCTGGTGGGAATGGTAGGAACAAGTTCACAGATATGTTGCTATATTAGGTTATTTTCTTGGGGTAGAGTAGGAACATGTTGGAAATAAAGTAGTTATTTGAGGTTAGTTGTCTTTTTCTTATTCCCTTGTTTTGGTTTGTTTCAAATGTTTTTTTATTGTATTAAAAATTTTTTTTTTGATACAGTCAATAGTTAATTTAAAAAAATAACAATGAAAAGAATATGCAGAGCCCCCTGAGGTGCTGGGGGAGAATGCAGGGGTGTTGGTCTTCCCTACCTTGATGGTTGCTGATGTGCTCACAGACATTGCGGACTGGCAGTTTGATGGGCTGAGCCCTCTATCATGGGACTTGCACTTGGGGAGACTGTTACTGCAAAGAAGAGGCTAGGCCTGCTTATAATTGTGCCTAAGAGTCTCCTCCTGAATGCCTCTTCATTGCTCAGATGTGGTCCTCTCTCTCCTGCTAAGCCAACTTGGCAGGTGAAATCACTGCCCTCCCTCTACATGGGATCTGACACCCAGAGGTGTAAATCTCCCTGGCAACATGGAATATGACTCCTGGGGAGGAATCTAGACCCAGCATCATGGGATGGAGAACATCTTGACCAAAAGGGGGATGTGAAATGAAATGAAATAAGTTTCAGTGGCTGAGAGATTCCAAAAGGAGCCAAGAGGTCACTCTGGTGGGCACTCTTATGCAAATACAGGCAATCCTTTTTATGTTCTAATGAATTGGAGTAGCTAGCAGTAAATACCTGAAACTATCCAACTACAATCCAGAACCCTTGAATCTTGAAGATGATTGTATAACAATGTAGCTTATGAGGGGTGACAATGTGTTTGGGATAACCAAGTGGATCACACTTCCCTTTGTCCAGTGTATGGATGGATGAGTAGAAAAATGGGGGCAAAAAGAAAAAGCACCCAGTGTTCTTTTTAACTTTGTTATTTTTCACTTTAATTTTTATTTCTATTATTTGTGTGTGTGTGGTAATGAAAATGTTCAAAATTAATGGTGATGAACACACAACTGTATAATGGTACTGTGAACAATTGATTGTACGCTTTGTATGACTGCATGGTATGTGAGTATTTCTCAATAAAATTGAATTAAAAAAAAAAAGCAAAAGGAGCAGTTGACAGTCATGTGCTGGTAAATGGACAGGGAAACTGAAGTAAGGATCCCAGTATCCAAGCCGCAGCTTTGCCAGCTGCTCATTCAAAGGTTCCCAAATAAACACTCCTCAATATCCAACATTTGTAAAATGCTTACAGTGATTCAGGCAATGTAATGTGAACTTATTTAATGATTATTTCACATGATTCTCATAAAAATCCTGGGTAGCTACTATTATCATCCCACTAAACACATAAAGAAAAACCTCAGGGATTAACAGTTCAGGGCCAACAAAACTACTGAGCAATGAACCCAGGACCCGAAACATTGTCCAACTGCAGAACTGGGCTTTACTACACATGCACATGCACAATGGATTCACAATGCAACTGAGTAACAGAAGCAAGGGCACAAGCCCCTATTCTCCCTTCCAGGTGAAGGCTACCACCACAGAAACCCCACCACTTCCTATTTGGGGATAAAGCCAGGGAGAAATGCAGAGGCATGACATGGCTGGGACCCACCAGCACCCAGAACCACTGAGCTCAACCTTGGTGGTCCCACCAGCTCTCAATGTCCAGGCCCCAGCCCTCTCCTGCAGGCTGTCTCCTAGGACTTACTTTCTCATCTCTCTCATTCCCAGTGGAAGACCTAACCCTGAGAATGCCCTCCTTGGCTCATCAGTTGGCTTTTCAGCCTGGTTTCCTCAGTGTCATTGCCTCCTCTTGAAGACAGTATCACCTCATTGGCAGCACTCCCCACGTGGGGACACTCACATACAAAGAAAACTAAGACATGCGACTCCCCCCACCTCCCCACCCAGGGGATGTCTTACAACTTGACTTAAATGAACCAGTTGGGCACAATCCCGTCATCTGTCACAAGAAAACTGAGGTGCTGAGAAATCTAGTGACTCGGGGTCTACGCGGCCTCTGCAGAACTCACTGGACTTGGGGCAGGTGAGGATCCATGGGTCACTGGGCCGCACCGGGAGGTTGGGGATCTCCTCCAGATTCGCACCTGGAAGGGCGGCAACTGTCCACCATGGTGCTCGAAGGATTTGGGGGCTGGGGATCTCGGTCTCTCTCCGCCAGGTCGCCCCCGCCACCCGTCAGGCATGGCAGGCGGGACAACATGGGGCCATGGGCCCGGGCCGGTGGGAGGAGCTGTGCCCCTCAGACTTGGCGTCATGGCAGCACCCAGGTAGCGCCTCACCTCGAGCAGGGCTCAGACTCCTCAGGGGTGGAGTCATGGCACTGCCCAACCAGTAGGCGCTTGGAAGTTGCCCCTCAGGCCTCCGCCCCTGTGACATCAGAGGGCAACCCCCACTGTGGAGCTCTGCCCGAAGGCAGACCTGGGAGCTGAGCGCCTCAGGAATGAAGTCATGGCACCGCCCAACAAGGAGAAGCTGCTTTCCATATACGTGACGTCACGGTGCTGCAAACCACGTTCTACACCCTTGTTGCTGCCCCTAACAAGAACAGCCCTAGACTCCCACTCCTTCTTCCTCCTCCTCCTCCCACTGGCTGATAGCATGTCCCCCACTCATGAGTTCAGTCATTCAATTCATGGCTTCTGAAGTTCAGCAAGTGCTCAACAGGGACTCATGGAATAGTTCTACTAGAAGTGACTGTAAAGAGTTATTCATTCATTCAACAAATGCCTATGAAGCACCTGAGTGTAAGTGACTCCTGCAATGCATCCCAGAAGACAGGCAAAAGCTTGGCCTACTTGGAGTTTACATTAGATTGCAGCAAAAAGATGACAAGTAACTAACCAAGATGATTTTAGGTTGTGACAGGTGTTATGAAAATGATGCTACACAATCATGGGGATCATCATAGAGGGACTGAGCAAACTTGGGGATCATGGAGATCATGGCTTGAATTGCATATTCTGGGGCTAACCCCAAACTCTTCAGAGACAGATTACCTTGGGATAGGGCCCAGAAATTTACATTTAATATGGTTCTTCTTAGGCAGGCTATAATTTGAGAACAACCAAATTCCAAAGAGATTTTAATACAATTTCTTATCCAATCATTCACTCAAGAAACATTTATGAAGCACCTACTATGTGCCTGGGGTTGGGAGAACCCAATGATGAAAGGGATAAAGCCCTGTTCTTAGTCTCTGATTAATCAACTGAGAGCAGTATTCTCTACCTCAAAGTCCTAGATTTGGAAGTCTGAGAGGAGACAACCACACCAGCAAGAATTTGTAGCAAAGCACATGGACAGGACCTACTTGCTTTCTATCCTTCTTGCTCCAGACTGAGTCTTTTGCAGTTTGGCAAGGAAGACACAGTTGGGCTGAAAAGCTTGGGCTTGTGTCCTCCATGAGCAGAGAGAGGAAAGGGAGCAGTGAACACTGACACAGGATGCTTGTGGATGCCAAACAAAACTAGCACATGGCCAGAGGGCATTTCAAGCACCCAGACATTATTAAGAACAATTAGGGTAATGGCACAAGGGCATCTATCCAAAGGCTAGAGGGATCAGGCAAATAAATGTATATACTGATATTTCAGTGACAGTTCTACTCAGGGGAGAAGGCAAGGAAGAGCCCTGCAGTATTGTGTTGGAATTACAGACATGAGAATGAATTCATGATTTTAAAGTTATGTATTTCTATTCTTGGATGGAAAAGTCTCTAGATAATGATATCCCAGGAGTACAAGGCATACCTTGCATGAAGATCTTGGTTTCTAAATACTATCCTAACAAAAGAAACCAAGACTTCTTGGAAGAATATGTTGACTGCAGGGTTGAGCAAGGAAAGCACAAGAGAAGCCTAAAGTATTTTGGGGGGCCTAAAAGGAAGAAACTGCTCAAAAATGATAAGACTAGGTAATGGACATAGCTGACAGTTTAAAATGGTTCCCTTAGGACAAATCAGCATAACTGGAAACAATCCAAGTGTACATGAACAGTGGAATGGATAAACTATGATGTGTTCATATAATGGAATACTTACAACACAGCAATAAAAAAGAATTACTGCTACATGCAGCAACGCAGATGAATTTCACAAGCTGATGAGCAAAAGAAGGCAAACACAACAGATTAAATGGTGTGTGATTCCATTTTTCTAAATTCAAGGAAAAGCAAAACAAATCTATTCAGATAGAGATCAAAATAGTGATGAATTCCAGGAAGCAGGAAGATTCACTGGGAGTAGACACAAAATACCCTCCAGGGTGTTGGAAAAATTATATCTTGTTCTCGCTAGTGATGTAGACATTGGCATAGACAAAGACATAAGTATAAAGATATGGATAATATAGACATGGTTATAGATGAAAAAGATATGGATGCAGATACAGATACAGGTGTAGGGTCAGCTTCATGGGTGCACAACTGGGTAGTCACAAAGGGCTTCACACTTGGGGTTTACTATTTGGTGGGCACCATCTTGAAATTCTTAATAATTTTATCTTTCAGTTTGTATTTTGCAGGTGATGTCGAATAGGACAATGGAACATGTTAGGTTTTTTGACTGGGAAGAGAAGAGATCAAAGCTCAATTGGAGAAGGTTTTATTGTAGCCATGTGCATGCAGGCTGAAGCCTAAGAGTGGCAACAGCCCTGAACAAAGGTGAGAGGACAGTTTTATAACATTTTGGGAGAGGTGTTTGGGGAAGAATTGTTGGTGGGTAAGATAGAGAAGCAAGGAGTTGAGTCAGGGGATTGGTTTGCTCAGGGTGGGATAAGGAGTTGTAGTCAGGTTAAGATAAGGAGTCGACATCAGGGAGATTATGATGTTATGGAAATTTTTTTTTATCCTTGCCCAGACTGTTACATTAGCTAAGAGTGGGTTTTATGTAAACTGTCATGTCTCTTGTGGGAGAGCTTCCTGGAATATTTGCTAGGGGTGTGTTTTGTATATCTTGGGGGTGGGGAGTTATTCCTAACAGGGCACACCTGGGTCTTGGTTTCTAAATACTATCCTACAAAAGAAACCAAGACTTACTGGAGGAATATGTTGACTCCAGGGTTGAGCAAGGAAAGCATCCAAAATCATGCATCTCTCTAGGACAAGATCTTGGGCCACCCACACCCCCATCCTCTAGTGCCTGGCCCTGCCCAAACTCCCCATTCTCATCCCTGCCCAGTGACCCTGGGGACCTGAACATGGGCACAAAGTGAGTCAGGACAGACATTCATGCCCCATGGCATCTCAGAGTAGGACATCATGGTAACCATCCCTGTCCCAGACTAACAGCACCACAGTGCATTCTGCTTGTGAACCAGGAAAGGCAGACCTCTGTCCCACAACTGATTCATGTACCTAGTGCATCCAGATGTGAAGGTCACAATCCCATAGGAGCAGCAGGCTTGTGGGAAGTGACGATAACTGACTTGACTTCTCTGCTCCCGGCTGGAGCATGATATGTCCATCTCACAGCTGGCAGGAGGGGAAACCGGCAGCCTCTGGGCTGTTCACAGATTTACAGGGAAGGTCCCTTAGTCTCCTGTGAGGGTCTGCACTCCTCCCATGAGCATCACAATGTACAGGAGAATGTGACCTTCAATAGCAAATATAAATCACCATGAGTGTGGAGATAGAGACCATGGGGAAAAGGGAATAACTTTATATTTGAGTACCTTTAATGGAATTTTTACCCAGCTTCTTAAACAAGGGACCCCACATTTTAATTTTACACTAGGCCACACATATTAAATAGCTAGTCATGTATAGACAAGTATATAAATATTGTTATACACTGAAGATTTGTTTGTGCATGTTATACCTAAATAACAATTTACTGTATGGATGTATGCTATACATTAATGAAAATATTTAAAATGAATTTATTGACATGAATTAGGAAAGGAATGGGTGAAAAAAAAGAACCCATGATTCCATTAAGAAACTAGGAAAAATGAATGATTGGATGAATGAATTATAGAGAGAAGAGAAAGCTCTTCTTTCCAGTAAAGTGGAAACAAATAAATATATTAGGAATTATGAAGTTATTAAATTGCCATTTTATAGTCATCATGGTAATAATTCCGGTAATTATATCACTGGATGCTAAACATGTTGGGTGAAGTTTTCTCAGGGAAAATCTTTTTTTTTTTTTTTCAGTTTCAGTGCATCTGCCCACAGATTATTTATCAATTATGGAAGAGAAAGATAATTTTATGGTAGAGAAACCTGGCAGACAACATCTTAACCAATTGATCAAAATAAATGGCACCTGTATCACAGCAAATTGACATCATATGCCTCTTGATGTGGTGAACTGAGAAGGACACAGGCTCACTCTTGTGGGTTTTCTACCAAAACCAAAAATTCATGCCCTGCATATAATAATGGGGAACAAGTTAAAAGCCTAAGTTGGCAGACATTCCATAAAACAACTGAACTGTACTCTTCAAAAATGTCAAAGTCATGAAAGACACACAAAAAGAGGCTGAAAGAACTGTGTCAGATTAAAGGAGAATAAAGAGATTTGATAATTAAATGCAATGTGTGATTCTAGATTGGGAATTGGCTCATTTTGTGAATTCTGTAAGAGATTATTGGGAAAATTGACAAAATTTGAATATAGGACCTGTATTAGGTAATAATATTGAATGTATTTAAAATTTTTTGAATTTGAAAACTGTACTGTGGTTACATAAGAAGCATCAATTTTCTTAACAGGTACATACTGAAGTCTTTAGGGGTGAAGAAGCATGATTTATGCCACTTATTTTCAAATGTTTCTAAGAAAATTATGACACTAACACACCAGCATGTGTACATGAACATAGAGAAAGGGAAAGAATGTGGTGACAGTCACAACTGGTGAATGTAGGTGATGGCATATACATTCATTTTTATATTTGTTTTCCATTGCTGCTGTAGCAAATCACCACAAACTGGCTTGAAACAACATGAATTTATTATCTGACAGTTTTGTAGGTCAAAAGTCGGATGCAGATGTCACTAAGTTAGATCAAGGTGTCAGCAGGGCTACATTCCTTTCTGGATACTCTATGGGAAAATATATTTCCTTTTCTTTTCCAGCTTCTAAATGCTGCCCACATTCCTTGGTCCATGCCCCCTACATCTTCAAAGTGAGTAGTAGTCAGTTGTATCTTTCTCACATCACTTCTTCCACTTTAAGGACAGTTGTGATTATATTAGGCCCCTGTAAGAAAAGGGTTAAGTTTAGCTTTCACATAAAGGTGATGTGGAATAGGGGAAATAAAAGCTAAACACAACTAGCATAAGCTGACTCTGTGATCAGAGGGAAAGAAAGGGCCTCCTATATAAGCGTAGAGTTAATGCCAATAACAACCAAGGTCACTGAAATGTGAAGGAATATGAGGTGTAATCAAAGGTGGGTTAGTCTGCTCTCTTGGATAAACTGTAACCTCTGGAGGTATAGGTCATCTAGGAGTACAGGCCAGGTGTGATTTGGTTCTTAAGCATTTTAAATGTGTGGGCCTTTATACTGTAGCTAAACAAATATGTGATTGATGCGTAATTTGCCACAGGGTTAATAAGAAAGTCCTAAGGAAACAATTACATGGGGGAAGAAAAACAGGCCTCAAACCATTTCAAAGTATTCAGGTTGATTACACTAAAATGCCCCCAGTGGGTCTGCTAAAATGTATTCTCCTTCCTGTAGACCATCTGAGAGGATGAGTGGAGGCATATCCTCTTGCCTCAGCCACAGCATCAGGAACTTCCAAAATCATCCTAGAACAAATTGTTCCCTGCTATGGGTTAGTGAAAAATATAAACTCACATAATGGTAGCCACTTCACCTCCCATGTATTACAAAATGTTATGCAAAGCTTAAATATTGCATGGGATTTCCAAACACCCTGGCATTCACCATCCTCAGGGAAGGTGGAGAGAATAAATCAAACCTTTAAAAAAATCTTTCTAAAATAGTCTTGGAGACAAAGTTACCCTGGACCAAGTGCTTATCCATAGCCCTATTAAGGATTACAACTGCCCCTAAAAAAAATAAAAAGGAATTTCCCCTTACAAGATGCTTTTGGGCTTGCCTTTTCCCAAAGGAACTGGAGGACTCCCTTCCCTAGATTTGAAAGATCTCTTCCTTAAGAATTATATACTGGCCTTGTCTTCTACTTTATCATCTGTCAGCCATCATGGTTTGCTGGCCCAGACCCCACCTTTTGAATTTTCCATGCATCAGCACCAACCTGGTAGTTGGGTCCTAATCAAAGTCATGAAAGGAGTCCAAACTTCAACTGGCCTGGGAAGGACTCTATCATGTCTTGCTAACAACTAAAACAGCAGTCTGAACAGCAAAAAAAGGCTGGACTCATTATACATGTGTAAAGAGACCAGTACCTGAACTGGATGATAAGTACCCAGCAACTCAGCCCAAATCCTAGAAAATAACTTTGACCTCAGATCCCTGAAAGATCACTCTAGAAAGACAATAACAAGGAAAGTATATTGGGAAAAGGAGTATTTTACTAATCCTACCAAAACTAACAAATGAGAGGTTTCAAGCTCAGCCTAAAAATAAAAATAATTATATTAATTATGGTTTTTCCAACAATAAGCCTCACCAAAAATAACTTAGTAATAACAGTAACTGAGGGCCTAGAATCCTAAACTGTGCAGTTTAACACTTGCCAGAAAATACCCTGCAGGAATTTAAAACATCAGCATGAGCTAAGTGGGGAAAAGGAAGTACCTTTGTCCAGGGGTAGAAATTTAAAAAAAGTATAGTGTCATTTTCTTTTGCCCCAGATAAAAAAATGTATGGTGGACCACCCAGCATAAAGGGTGGACTGCAGAGGCATGGGGAGAGCAACACTTACTAAAGGATAAAATAACTTTTTACAAAGGTAGTGCCCTACTGGACTGCACAAACTTTCAGTGCAACCTGGTAGTATTAACTGTCAAAAAAGTAGACAGCCTAATTAACAGAGTATGTGGAATGGGAGCAGATGTCACTGGTGAGGACCCTCTGGGAATGTTCTGTATACAGGTCCTCCCCTCCCCAGCAAATGCACTCCCAAGAACATCTCCAGTTAGTTTGTCAGCAACACCAGGGATAACTTGGCTGAAGACCAGCTCCCCAGTTCAGAATGATCCCAAAGTCATTAGAAAACTCTAGGCAAAAGACTTAAAACAGACCATAGAAATAGAGACGAATGATGGAAATACAAATTCCTGGGTAGAATGGGTCAAATATACATTCCAGAGTCTAAACAAAAGCAATTGTTATGCTTGTGAAACAGGTCAACCCACTGCCCAAATCAAGAGTTTATAGTACTCCTCTTTCAAAATGCTACTCCTGGTGAAAATTGTAGCACGTTGTCCTCTCTCCCCACCAGTCCGGAAGGGAAATATCAAGGCTGTACCAGCTTCTTGCCTTGGTCCAGAAAACCACTCTGCCTGTCTCTCTAGATGGGAAGAAGGGCTCAACAATCTTAAAACCATGGCCTTGTGTACACAAGTGTGAAACATAAGCAAGGATAGTGCTGGCAATTTCTCCAGTTTAACCATACCCCATGCAGACCTCTGGTGGTACTGTGGAAAGGACATCCTCCAGCCAACCTTACCTAAAAAGTTGGGAGGGATCTGTGCTCTGGTTCAATTGGCTATCTCATTCACCCTGGTATTTAAAAAAAAAAAAAAAAAAAGACAATACAAACCCAGCAGAAAAGAAAAAAAATACACCTGGCTCCTTTGATGAACAAATTTACCTAAATAATATAGAAGTTCCCTGGGAAATCCCAAATGAATTTAAGGCCAGAAATCAAGTAGCTGCAGGGGTTGAATCATTTTTATTCTGGTGGGTCACTATTAACAAAAATGTGAATTGGATTAATTATTTATATTATAATCAGCAAAGATTTATCAGTTATACCAGAGATGCAGTTAAGGGAATAGTTGGACAGCTAGATGCTACTAGCTGAAAGGCATGAGAAAATAGAATGGCCCTAAATATAATGCCGGCTAAAAAAGAGATGTCTATGTTATGATTGGAGGTAATTGTTGCACATTTATCCCTAATAATACAGCACCAGATGGAAGCATCACCAAGGCTTTACAGGGCTTAACAGCCTTGTCTGAGGAATTAGTAGAAAATTCTGGCATTAACTGGTTCAAAACATGAAAAGGAGTTGCACTATCCATCTTAACTTCCCTTATCATTTCAGCTGGGGTACTCACAAGTTGGATGTTGCATCATCCCATGTGCCCAAGAGTTAGCTCAAAAACTCATTGAGAGAGGTGGGGCAAGATGGCAGACTGGTGAGCTGTATGTTTTAGTTACCCCTCCAGGAAAGTAGGTAGAAAGCCAGGAACTGCGTGGACTGGACACCACAGAGCAATCTGTCTTTGGGCATACTTCATACAACACTCATGAAAATGTCGAACTGCTGAGATCAGCGAAATCTGTAAGTTTTTGCGGCCAGGGGACCCGCGCCCCTCCCTGCCAGGCTCAGTCCCGTGGGAAGAGGGGCTGTCAGCTCCAGGAAGGAGAAGGAAGAACTGCAGTGGCTGCTCTTATCGGAAACTCATTCTACTGATCCAGACTCCAACCATAGATAGACTGAGACCAGACACCAGAGAATCTGAGAGCAGCCAGCCCAGCAGAGAGGAGACAGGCATAGAAAAAAAAAAAAAAACAACACGAAAAACTCCAAAATAAAAGCAGAGGATTTTTGGAGTTCTGGTGAACACAGAAAGGGGAAGGGCGGAGCTCAGGCCCTAAGGCGCATATGCAAATCCCGAAGAAAAGCCGATCTCTCTGCCCTGTGGACCTTTCCTTAATGGCCCTGGTTGCTTTGTCTATTAGCATTTCAATAACCCATTAGATCTCTGAGGAGGGCCTTTTTTTTTTTTTTTTTTAATCCTTTTTTCTTTTTCTAAAACAATTACTCTAAGAAGCCCAATACAGAAAGCTTCAAAGACTTTCAATTTGGGCACGTCAAGTCAAGAGCAGAACTAAGAGAGCTCTGAGACAAAAGGCAATAATTCAGTGGCTGAGAAAATTCACTAAACACCACAACTTCCCAAGAAAAGGGGGGTGTCGGCTCACAGCCACCATCCTGGTGGACAGGAAACACTCCTGCCCATCGCCAGCCCCATAGCCCAGAGCTGCCCCAGACAACCCAGTGTGATGGAAGTGCTTCAAATAACAGGCACACACCACAAAACTGGGCGTGGACATTAGCCTTCCCTGCAACCTCAGCTGATTGACCCAGAGTTGGGAAGGTGGAGCAGTGTGAATTAACAAAGCCCCATTCAGCCATCATTTGAGCGGACTGGGAGCCTCCCTGCATAGCCCAGCAGCCCAGAACTGCCCTGGGGGGACGGCACTCACCTGTGACATGGCACAGTCATCCCTCAACAGAGGACCCGGGGTGCACAGCCTGGAAGAGGGGCCCACTTGCAAGTCTCAGGAGCCATACGCCAATACCAAGGACTTGTGGGTCAGTGGCAGAGACAAACTGTGGCAGGACTGAACTGAAGGATTAGACTATTGCACCAGCTTTAAAACTCTAGGATCACCAGAGAGATTTGATTGTTAGGGCCACCCCCCTCCCCGAATGCCCAGAAACACGCCCCACATACAGGCAGGCAACACCAACTACACACGCAAGCTTGGTACACCAATTGGGCCCCACAAGACTCACTCCCCCACTCACCAAAAAGGCTAAGCAGGGGAGAACTGGCTTGTGGAGAACAGGTGGCTCGTGGACGCCACCTTCTGGTTAGTTAGAGAAAGTGTACTCCACGAAGCTGTAGATCTGATAAATTAGAGATAAGGACTTCAATAGGTCTACAAACCCTAAAAGAACCCTATCAAGTTCAGCAAATGCCACGAGGCCAAAAACAACAGAAAATTATAAAGCATATGAAAAAACCAGACGATATGGATAACCCAAGCCCAAGCACCCAAATCAAAAGACCAGAAGAGACACAGCACCTAGAGCAGCTACTCAAAGAACTAAAGATGAACAATGAGACCATAGTACGGGATATAAAGGAAATCAAGAAGACTCTAGAAGAGCATAAAGAAGACATTGCAAGACTAAATAAAAAAATGGATGATCTTATGGAAATTAAAGAAACTGTTGACCAAATTAAAAAGATTCTGGACACTCATAGTACAAGACTAGAGGAAGTTGAACAACGAATCAGTGACCTGGAAGATGACAGAATGGAAAATGAAAGCATAAAAGAAAGAATGGGGAAAAAAATTGAAAAAATCGAAATGGACCTCAGGGATATGATAGATAACATGAAACGTCCAAACATAAGACTCATTGGTGTCCCAGAAGGGGAAGAAAAGGGTAAAGGTCTAGGAAGAGTATTCAAAGAAATTGTTGGGGAAAACTTCCCGAATCTTCTAAACAACATAAATACACAAATCATAAATGTTCAGCGAACTCCAAATAGAATAAATCCAAAAAAACCCACTCCAAGACATATACTGATCACACTGTCAAACATAGAAGAGAAGGAGCAAGTTCTGAAAGCAGCAAGAGAAAAGCAATTCACCACATACAAAGGAAACAGCATAAGACTAAGTAGTGACTACTCAGCAGCCACCATGGAGGTAAGAAGGCAGTGGCACGATATATTTAAAATTCTGAGTGAGAAAAATTTCCAGCCAAGAATACTTTATCCAGCAAAGCTCTCCTTCAAATTTGAGGGAGAGCTTAAATTTTTCACAGACAAACAAATGCTGAGAGAATTTGCTAACAAGAGACCTGCCCTACTGGAGATACTAAAGGGAGCCCTACAGACAGAGAAACAAAGACAGGACAGAGAGACTTGGAGAAAGGTTCAGTACTAAAGAGATTCGGTATGGGTACAATAAAGGATATTAATAGAGAGAGGGGAAAAATATGGCAAACATAAACCAAAGGATAAGATGGCCGATTCAAGAAATGCCTTCACGGTTATAACATTGAATGTAAATGGATTAAACTCTCCAATTAAAAGATATAGATTCACAGAATGGATCAAAAAAAATGAACCATCAATATGTTGCATACAAGAGACTCATCTTAGACATAGGGACACAAAGAAACTGAAAGTGAAAGGATGGAAAAAAATATTTCATGCAAGCTACAGCCAAAAGAAAGCAGGTGTAGCAATATTAATCTCAGATGAAATAGACTTCAAATGCAGGGATGTTTTGAGAGACAAAGAAGGCCACTACATACTAATAAAAGGGGCAATTCAGCAAGAAGAAATAACAATCGTAAATGTCTATGCACCCAATCAAGGTGCCACAAAATACATGAGAGAAACACTGGCAAAACTAAAGGAAGCAATTGATGTTTCCACAATAATTGTGGGAGACTTCAACACATCACTCTCTCCTATAGATAGATCAACCAGACAGAAGACCAATAAAGAAATTGAAAACCTAAACAATCTGATAAATGAATTAGATTTAACAGACATATACAGGACATTACATCCCAAATCACCAGGATACACATACTTTTCTAGTGCTCACGGAACTTTCTCCAGAATAGATCATATGCTGGGACATAAAACAAGCCTCAATAAATTTAAAAAGATTGAAATTATTCAAAGCACATTCTCTGACCACAATGGAATACAATTAGAAGTCAATAACCATCAGAGACTTAGAAAATTCACAAATACCTGGAGGTTAAACAACACACTCCTAAACAATCAGTGGGTTAAAGAAGAAATAGCAAGAGAAATTGCTAAATATATAGAGACGAATGAAAATGAGAACACAACATACCAAAACCTATGGGATGCAGCAAAAGCAGTGCTAAGGGGGAAATTTATAGCACTAAACGCATATATTAAAAAGGAAGAAAGAGCCAAAATCAAAGAACTAATGGATCAACTGAAGAAGCTAGAAAATGAACAGCAAACCAATCCTAAACCAAGTAGAAGAAAAGAAATAACAAGGATTAAAGCAGAAATAAATGACATAGAGAACAAAAAAACAATAGAGAAGATAAATATCACCAAAAGTTGGTTCTTTGAGAAGATCAACAAGATTGACAAGCCCCTAGCTAGACTGACAAAATCAAAAAGAGAGAAGACCCATATAAACAAAATAATGAATGAAAAAGGTGACATAACTGCAGATCCTGAAGAAATTAAAAAAATTATAAGAGGATATTATGAACAACTGTATGGCAACAAACTGGACAATGTAGAAGAAATGGACAATTTCCTGGAAACATATGAACAACCTAGACTGACCAGAGAAGAAATAGAAGACCTCAACCAACCCATCACAAGCAAAGAGATCCAATCAGTCATCAAAAATCTTCCCACAAATAAATGCCCAGGGCCAGATGGCTTCACAGGGGAATTCTACCAAACTTTCCAGAAAGAACTGACACCAATCTTACTCAAACTCTTTCAAAACATTGAAGAAAAGGGAACACTACCTAACTCATTTTATGAAGCTAACATCAATCTAATACCAAAACCAGGCAAAGATGCTACAAAAAAGGAAAACTACCGGCCAATCTCCCTAATGAATATAGATGCAAAAATCCTCAACAAAATACTTGCAATTCGAATCCAAAGACACATTAAAAAAATCATACACCATGACCAAGTGGGGTTCATTCCAGGCATGCAAGGATTGTTCAACATAAGAAAAACAATCAATGTATTAAACACGTTAACAAGTCAAAAGGGAAAAGTCAATTGATCATCTCAATAGATGCTGAAAAAGCATTTGACAAAATCCAACATCCCTTTTTGATAAAAACACTTCAAAAGGTAGGAATTGAAGGAAACTTCCTCAACATGATAAAGAGCATATATGAAAAACCCACAGCCAGCATAGTACTCAATGGTGAGAGACTGAAAGCCTTCCCTCTAAGATCAGGAACAAGACAAGGATGCCCGCTGTCACCACTGTTATTCAACATTGTGCTGCAAGTGCTAGCCAGGGCAATCCGGCAAGACAAAGAAATAAAAGGCATCCAAATTGGAAAATAAGAAGTAAAACTGTCATTGTTTGCAGACGATATGATCTTATATCTAGAAAACCCTGAGAAATTGATGATACAGCTACTAGAGCTAATAAACAAATTTAGCAAAGTAGCGGGATACAAGATTAATGCACATAAGTCAGTAATGTTTCTATATGCTAGAAATGAACAAACTGAAGAGACACTCAAGAAAAAGATACCATTTTCAATAGCAACTAAAAAAATCAAGTACCTAGGAATAAACTTAACCAAAGATGTAAAAGACCTATACAAAGAAAACTACATAACTCTACTAAAAGAAATAGAAGGGGACCTTAAAAGATGGAAAAATATTCCATGTTCATGGATAGGAAGGCTAAATGTCATTAAGATGTCAATTCTACCCAAACTCATCTACAGATTCAATGCAATCCCAATCAAAATTCCAACAACCTACTTTGCAGACTTGGAAAAGCTAGTTATCAAATTTATTTGGAAAGGGAAGATGCCTCGAATTGCTAAAGACACTCTAGAAAAGAAAAACGAAGTGGGAGGACTTACACTCCCTGACTTTGAAGCTTATTATAAAGCCACAGTTGCCAAAACAGCATGGTACTGGCACAAAGATAGACATATAGATCAATGGAATCGAATTGAGAATTCAGAGATAGACCCTCAGATCTATGGCCGACTGATCTTTGATAAGGCCCCCAAAGTCACTGAACTGAGCCATAATGGTCTTTTCAACAAATGGGGCTGGGAGAGTTGGATATCCATATCCAAAAGAATGAAAGAGGACCCCTACCTCACCCCCTATACAAAAATTAACTCAAAATGGACCAAAGATCTCAATATAAAAGAAAGTACCATAAAACTCCTAGAAGATAATGTAGGAAAACATCTTCAAGACCTTGTATTAGGCGGCCACTTCCTAGACTTTACACCCAAAGCACAAGCAACAAAAGAGAAAATAGATAAATGGGAACTCCTCAAGCTTAGAAGTTTCTGCACCTCAAAGGAATTTCTCAAAAAGGTAAAGAGTCAGCCAACTCAATGGGAAAAAATTTTTGGAAACCATGTATCTGACAAAAGACTGATATCTTGCATATATAAAGAAATCCTACAACTCAATGACAATAGTACAGACAGCCCAATTATAAAATGGGCAAAAGATATGAAAAGACAGTTCTCTGAAGAGGAAATACAAATGGCCAAGAAACACATGAAAAAATGTTCAGCTTCACTAGCTATTAGAGAGATGCAAATTAAAACCACAATGAGATACCATCTAACACCGGTTAGAATGGCTGCCATTAAACAAACAGGAAACTACAAATGCTGGAGGGGATGTGGAGAAATTGGAACTCTTATTCACTGATGGTGGGACTGTATAATGGTTCAGCCACTCTGGAAGTCAGTCTGGCAGTTCCTTAGAAAACTAGATATAGAGCTACCATTCGATCCAGTGATTGCACTTCTCGGTACATACCCGGAAGATCAGAAAGCAGTGACACGAACAGATATCTGCACGCTAATGTTCATAGCAGCATTATTCACAATTGCCAAGAGATGGAAACAACCCAAATGTCCTTCAACAGATGAGTGGATAAATAAAATGTGGTATATACACACGATGGAATACTACGCGTCAGTAAGAAGGAACGATCTCGTGAAACATGACAACATGGATGAACCTTGAAGACATAATGCTGAGTGAAATAAGCCAGGCACAAAAAGAGAAATATTATATGCTACCACTAATGTGAACTTTCAAAAATGTAAAACAAATGGTTTATAATGTAGAATGTAGGGGAACTAGCAGTAGAGAGCAATTAAGGAAGGGGGAACAATAATCCAAGAAGAACAGATACGCTTTTTAACGTTCTGGGGATGCCCAGAAATGACTATGGTCTGTTAATTTCTGATGGATATAGTAGGAACAAGTTCACAGAAAGGTTGCTATATTAGGTAACTTTCTTGGGGTAAAGTAGGAACATGTTGGAAGTTAAGCAGTTATCTTAGGTTAGTTGTCTTTTTCTTACTCCCTAGTTATGGTCTCTTTGAAATGTTCTTTTATTGTATGTTTGTTTTCTTTTTAACTTTTTTTTTCATACAGTTGATTTAAAAAAGAAGGGAAAGTTAAAAAAAAAAAAAAAAGAAAGAAAGAAAAACAAGGGAAAAAAATGATGTAGTGCCCCCTTGAGGAGCCTGTGGAGAATGCAGGGGTATTCGCCTACCCCACCTCCATGGTTGCTAACATGACCACAGACATAGGGGACTGGTGGTTTGATGGGTTGAGCCCTCTACCATAAGTTTTACCCTTGGGAAGACGGTTGCTGCAAAGGAGAGGCTAGGCCTCCCTATATTTGTGCCTAAGAGTCTCCTCCTGAATGCCTCTTTGTTGCTCAGATGTGGCCCTCTCTCTCTGGCTAAGCCAACTTGAAAGGTGAAATCACTGCCCTCCCCCCTACGTGGGATCAGACACCCAGGGGAGTGAATCTCCCTGGCAACGTGAAATATGACTTCCGGGGAGGAATGTAGACCCGGCATCGTGGGACGGAGAACATCTTCTTGACCAAAAGGGGGATGTGAAAGGAAATGAAATAAGCTTCAGTGGCAGAGAATCCAAAAGGAGCCGAGAGGTCACTCTGGTGGGCACTCTTACGCACACTTTAGACAACCCTTTTTACATTCTAAAGAATTGGGGTAGCTGGTGGTGGATACCTGAAACTATCAAACTACAACCCAGAACCCATGAATCTCGAAGACAGATGTATAAAAATGTAGCTTATGAGGGGTGACAATGGGATTGGGAAAGCCATAAGGACCACACTCCACTTTGTCTAGTTTATGGATGGATGAGTAGAAAAATAGGGGAAGGAAACAAACAGACAAAGGTACCCAGTGTTCTTTTTTACTTCAATTGCTCTTTTTCACTCTAATTATTATTCTTGTTATTTTTGTGTGTGTGCTAATGAAGGTGTCAGGGATTGATTTAGGTGATGAATGTACAACTATGTAATGGTACTGTAAACAATCGAAAGTACGATTTGTTTTGTATGACTGCGTGGTATGTGAATATATCTCAATAAAATGATGATTAAAAAAAAAAAAAACTCATTGAAACTGCCCTAGCCAAACAAATGCCCGTGAATTATAAGCAGAACAATCTATACCCCCTCAAAGAGGAAGACCCCTATGATAAAGAATGTGAAAAAGCTCTTAACAAATTTGAAAAACTAGAATGTGAAAACTAAAAGATGTTTAAAAGAAAGAAGAGGGAAATCTGTAAGAAAGGGTTAAGTTTAGCTTTCACATGAAGGTGACATGGAATAGGGGAAATAGAAGCTAAACCAACTAGCACAAAGTGACTACAATCAGAGGAAAAGAAAGGGCCTCTGATGTAAACCTAGAGTTAATGCCAGTGTGCCGGTTTGAATGTATTGTGTCCCCCAAATGCCATTATCTTTGTAGTTTTGTGGGGCAGAAGTTTTGTGCTGGTTGGATTTGCTTGGAATGTGCCCTACCCAGCTGTGGGTAATGATTCTGATGAGACGTTCCCATGGAGGCACGGCCCCACCCATTCAGGGTGGGCCTTTATCGGTGGAGCTATATAAATGAGCTGACTCCAGGGGGAGGAAAGTGAGTGCAGCTGTGAGTGATGTTTTGAAGAGGAGCAAGCTTGCTAGAGAGGAACGTCCTGGGAGAAAGCCGTTTTGAGGCCAGAGCTTTGGAGCAGATGCCAGCTGCCTTCCTAGCTAGCAGAGGTTTTCTGGACGCCATTGGCCATCCTCTGGTGAGGGTACCCGATTGCTGAGGTGTTACCTTGGATGCTTTGTGGCCTTAAGACTGTAACTGTGTAGCGAAATAAACCCCCGTTTTATAAAAGCCTATCCATCTCTGGTGTTTTGCATTCTGCAGCATTAGCAAACTAAGACATTTTGGTACCGAGAGAAGTGGGGTGCTTTTGCTGCTGAGTTTGCAAATACCAAACATGTTGGAATGGCATTTTAAATGGATAAGGGGAAGTTTCTGGAAGAACTGTGAGGAGCTTGATAGAAAAGGCCAAAACTGCTTTAAAGAGACTGTTTGTGGAAATATGGACTCTAAAGATACTTCTGATGAGGACTTGAGCAGAAATGATGAATGTGTTGTTGCAAACTGGAAGAAAGGTGATCCTTGTTTTAAAGTGGCACAAAATTTGGCAAAATTGAGTCCTGGTGTCAGACGGAAGGAAGAATCTGGAAGCAACAACCTGGAATACTTAGCTGAGGAGATCTCCAGACTACGTGTGGAGGACATATCCTGGCTTCTCCTTGCAGCTTATAGTAAAATGCGAGCAGAGAGAGGTAAACTTAGAACTGAACTCTTGGGTTCAAAGAAACCAGAAGCTGATGGCTTGGAAAATTACGAGCTTCCAGGGGGTGGAATCCCAGAAGCTACAGCCCAACATGAGGATGTTACCAAACATGGAACCCAGCCAGCATTTCAGTACAAGCCAAGATTGGAGATGGAATTATCCAGAAAGGATTTGTGGAAAGTCCTATTGTCTAATGGCTTTGATCCCTGTGTACTTCATGCAAAGCCAACAGAATTTTTGCGAGATCTTTATAGACAGAGCCATTGCTGATCTGGACTGGAGGAGACAGACAAGGAAAAAATTAAAGGAAAAATCTCTTCAAAGACAGAGCCATGGAGGTTGAGGTCTGGAGTCAAGAGGTCTCGGGCTGGGAGAGTGGAGCAGCCCACATGCATGGAAAGGGTGAGTTTGCCCTGGAGGTCGAGGGCGGGCCTTCTGCTTCGATGATCTGGAAGAGTTTTGCCATCTGAGGTCCCAAAGAGGGCGGAGCACATTCCCAGGGAATTAGGGAGAGCCTGGCTGCCACCCCACTGTTCTGAAGGGGTTGAGCATGTGCCCCGGAGATGGAAGGGAATCCGGGAGCTGCCCCAATGTTTGAGGAGGGTGGGGCTGAGAAGGTGGTCTCCCCAATGTGTGGATATGTTGGAGCACTCACCCAAGCATTTGGAGAGGAAACAGCTGACAAAAAGGCCCTTAGGAAGGGTTAGGCTACTGCTCTCTCAAGCCCCAAGGATGCAACGTTGTTCTGTTAATGACTCTTAGACTCTGAAATCTAATGGAGTTTGTCCTGAGGGTTTTAGGAACTGTTTTGCTCCTGTTAACCCTGTTTTCCTTACTGTTTCTCCTTATGGCAATGGAAATGTTTATCCCATGAATGTCTCGCCTTTGTATATTGGGAGCACATGACTTGTTCTAAGTTCACAGATCCACAGCTAAGGAAAGATTGTGCCTTAGGACTGACCACACCTAAATTGATTTTGATGGGATTTTGTATGTAACTTTTGTTACTGAAATGATTTAAGTTTTTGTGATATTGTGATGGAACAAATGTATTTTGTATTTGGAAAGATAATGTCATTTTGGGGTCCAGGGGGTGGAATGTGCCAGTTTGAGTGTATTGTGTCCCCCAAATGCCATTATCTTTGTAGTTTTGTGGGGCAGAAGTTTTGTGCTGGTTGGATTTGCTTGGAATGTGCCTCACCCAGCTGTGGGTAATGATTCTGATGAGATGTTCCCATGGAGGCGTGGCCCCACCCATTCAGGGTGGGCCTTTATTGGTGGAGCTATATAAATGAGCTGACTGGGGGGGGGAGGAAAGTGTGTGCAGCTGTGAGTGATGTTTTGAAGAGGAGCAAGCTTGCTAGAGAGGAATGTCCTGGGGGAAAGCCATTTTGAGGCCAGAGCTTTGGAGCAGATGCCAGTTGCCTTCCTAGCTAGCAGGGGTTTTCTGGATGCCATTGGCCATCCTCCAGTGAGGGTACCCGATTGCTGAGGTGTTACCTTGGACGCTTTGTGGCCTTAAGACTGTAACTGTGTAGCAAAATAAACCCCCGTTTTATAAAAGCCTATCCATCTCTGGTGTTTTGCATTCTGCAGCATTAGCAAACTAAGACAGCCAGTAACAACCACGGTCACTGAAATGTGAAGGAATATGAGGTGTAATCAAAGTTGGGTTAGTCAGCTCTTTTGGATAAGCTGTAACCTCTGGAATACCCAGCCAATGGGAAAACAGGGGAGAGACCTACATGTTAAGCTTAGGAAATAAATTGTGCTGCCTCCTTTGTTCAGGGTGCCATCCATTCCATTTTCTTTTGGTCATGTTCCCACTCTTGCAAGAACAAAAGTAAATTTCTTTCCTCCTTGACAATCAGGCAAGCCTTAGTTTTCTTCCAGGTACAACTCTGTTTCTAACAGCCCCCACAGGTAATCCAGGAAAATCTTCTTATGTGGTCAGCTGATTAGCAGCCTTAATTTCATCTGTATCCTCTACTTCCTATACTCATATTCCCAATATATTTACAGGTTCTGCAGGTTAGGATTTGGACATCACTGGGGGACTTTTATTTTCCCTACCATAGTTATATTACTTCTTCTGACCTTTCTAGAAGTTTCAATTTTATCAGAATAAAAACCTAAAAAAAACTCTATTAATATGATCACACACATAGAAAACCCAAAGTCATCTACAAAAGAAGCTACTAGTACTGATAAGTGACTTTAGCAAGGTCACATGACACAATGTCAACAAAAATCTATTGTATCTTTTATGTACTAGCTACAAGCAATGAGATTTTGACATGTTAAACACACTATTTACAGTAGCATCAAAAAACATGTACTACTTAGGAATAAATCTAACAAAATAAGTGCAGGATTTGTACACCAAAAACTACAAAACTCTGATGAGAGAAATTAAGCAAAACCTAGAGAAATGGAGAGATTGACAGTGTTCATGGATTGGAAAATTCACCATTGTTAAGATGTCCTTTCTCCTCAGATTCATCTATACAGCCAACACAATTCCAAACAAAATCCTAGAAAGTATTTCATAGAAATTAACAAACTGGTTCTAAAATATGGAAATGCAAAGGAGCCAGGAAAGGCAAAACAATTTCAAAAACAGTTTAAAAGGTGGGGGACTTGCTCACACTACACTATTTCAAGACTTACTATACAGTTACCTGCGGGACACTGATTACGTGCCTTAACTTGGCGGGCCTGGGCTGGGGGACCGGATCCACCCCTGGGGAGGGTAGTGGGTACGGGTGAGTGCGCCCTCTACAGCCCCTCGGGCCTGGGAAAGTGAGGCCGGAGGCAGGCCCCATTTCCTCACCCAAAATATACCAAATGTTAGGAGAGGCTTGCCGGAGGGAACCGCCTTTTCCCCACCCCCTTATCTTGCCCGGACACTCCCCGTTGCCAGCGCAACTCCCATCACCACCGGTGCGCATACATTGTTGCCGGACACCGTTATGGGAGCAACTCTCGCCCCTTTTCAATCAACCTCCGCGCCCTCTCAGAACCAATCCAAACCTTTAACCCTTGCAGCTACCCCGCCCTCTAAATGCCCGATATAAACTTGTACTCTCCCCTAATAAAGCTCTCTCTCTTGGTTTTCATCATCCTAAAAGAAACGTGTCCCGCCTGTTCCTTTCTCGCCGCCCTCCATACTTGCACGCCTCCCGCCGGGGACCTGGCCAAGTCCCCCGCCTCGCCCTCGCCTCCGGGAAAGAGCCCCCGCCGCCGGTACCCTCGGAGCAATCCTGGGAGCCTAGGATTTAGCAACCGGCCGCCACCCTCCCCCAGACGAATCAACTGCGACCGCAGTTACCTACTTTGAAGCTATAAATCAAGACAGCACAGAATTTACATTAGCAAAGTCACATAGATAAATGGAAGAGCATAGTGATCCCAGAAAAACACACAGATATACATGAGCAATTGACATATGACCAAGGTAGCCTTAAAGACCAGAGAATAGAAAATCTTCTCATCAGCTAAAACTGTCCACAAAGCCTGGGTAGGGAACACCCTATGTCTGGAGATATGTAAGAACAGGATGGAAGACCCTTTGTTCAGAAGAGCCTGTCTCTAATAAAGTGGTTCTCGTAGTCCTGCATGTTCTCTGCCCTCTGAGATGCAGGACTGCTGTTGCTGCAGGGGCGTGGCCGCGGGTCTCTCTCCCTGGTGCTGAACACGGGCCGCTGGCAGGTTTTCTCCGTGGTGCTGAATATGCATAGTTCGGCAGTATGTAGGGGGTCTCCCAACTGGGTCTTTAGGACCACAGCTCCTGGTGCGCCTGGCCTTGCTTTGTTCTCTTTTCTATATTTATGAATGTTTTCAACTTGAACTATCATATTTTTAATGTCAGGTATTTGTTTATTATGGAAAATAAACATATTTAAAATGAGAATTGTATGATTCTATATTTATGAATGTTTTCAACTTGAACTATCATATTTTTAATGTCAGGTATTTGTTTATTATGGAAAATAAACATATTTAAAATGAGAATTGTATGATGAACTTCTAAGTACCCGTCATTCATAGCAAGTTATCAAATCATGTTTTATCAACTCCTTACCCCCACCTCACCCACATTATTTTGAAGCAAATTCCAGTTATTGTATCATTGCATTCATAAATATTTCTGTATGGACCTCTGAAAGATGAAGATTCTCTGAAAACATAATCACAATATATTAACACAGCTAAAATGTGATTCTTTGACAAAACCACATACCCAATTCATGTACATGATCAGGTTTCTGCATGCAATACAAAGCTCAAAAGGCTTAAGGAAGCTGCCTGGATATGCCTAGAGAGGTCAGGACATCATACAAGGGCAGAGATCACCACTTTAGCATCAGGTGGCCCCAGCCCCAAATTGGGACATACAGACCTCTTTGCCATAGAGGATACTGAGAAATCCTGATGCACAGGCTGCAGACTCAGGCAGGTGATCACACCCAAAGGATGACACTTGACAGGGGAGCCCAGGAACTACAGGCTCCAAACACACTCCTGCCCAGACAGTTCTGGGCCAAGACTAGTTAAATCAGAATCTCTACAGGAGAGTCCAAGCATCAGTACTTATACCTAGCATTCCAGTGAGCAATCAGGGTTTAACCACATTCTGAGCATGGCTTGAATGATCACTTGACCACTGACTGGCTGTGTGAACTAAGACAAGTCAGTTCACCTTTCTGAGTCTCAGATTCCTTGGTTTAATTTACCATGGCCACCACTATCCTACCTTTGCACCTTCAGTGCCCCTTCCTGGAATGACTTTCCAGCCAACCCAAATTATAAGTATCCACAAAGACTCAGTTCAGAAACCAGTTCCTCTGTGGCTATCGCCCTCCTGAAATAACCATTTCTCCCTCTGAACCTTATGGCATCAATTGTCTGTGTTATGGCATCAGAGCAGAGGTGGAGAACACTTGGAAAACCAACTGGTCCAACCATTGATTTTAAGCCAAGGAAATGGAGGCAATGATTGAGGAAAAGATTTGCACAGTGTTACGGAGTAGGGGCAGGGAGAAGTGGTGATAGTCTAGGGCTCTTCCTGCTGCCTGAAGCACACTTGCACATTTCCAGTTCTAATACTCAACAGTTAACATAACCTCTCTGAGCCTCAGTTTCCTCAACAATAAAATGGGAAGAATAAGTTCTACCTCCCAGAGTTGCTCTGAGAATTAAATTAGATAATGGGCTTTGTAAATTGTGAGGGGAGGTGAACTTCTGGGAGTTAGTTTCACTGTTACCCTCATGGAAACTGGAAAAGAAGCATGTGGACCTCTTTGGGCAGGGATCTGCCTTAGGTATCAGGAAACACAAGCAGACAACTGCTACTCAGAAAGCCAGGGTAGGAAACTTGCAGCCAACCCAGGAATGAAGGCTGAGAATCATAGTGTGCCAGTTTGAATGTATTATGTCCCCCAAAACGCCATTTTCTTTGATGCAATCTTGTGTGGGCAGATATATTAATATTGATTAGATTGTAATTCTTTGTTTCCTTGGAGATGTGACCCACCCAACTGTGGGTGATAACTGTGATTGGATAATTTGCATGGAGGCATGGCCTTGCCCATTCAGCATGGGCTTCGATTAGTTTACTAGACCAGTATGTTAGCTCAGACAGAAAGAGCAAGCTTGCTAGAGCCAAGAGGGACAATTTGAAGAACACACAGGAGCTGAGAGTAGCTGTAGCTGAGACAGATATTTTGAAGACAGCCATTGGAAGCTGATGCAGACATTTTGGAGAATACCATTTTGAAGCACAACCTGGGAGAAAGCAGATGTCATCCACATGCCTTCCCAGCTAACAGAGGTTTTCCAGATGCCATTGGCCTTCCTTTGGTGAAGGTATACTTGTGTTGATGCCTTCATTTGGACATTTTCACAGCCTTCAGACTGCAACCTTGTAACCAAATAAATCCCCTTTATAAAAGCCAATCCATTTCTGGTATTTTGCATAATGGCAGCATTGTCAAACTGGAACAGATTTTGGTACCAAGAGCGGGGTGCTGCTGCTGCTGCTGAGCTTGCAAATACCAAACATGTTGGAATGGCTTTTTAAATGGATAAGGGGACAATTCTGGATGAATTGTGTGGAGCTTCATAGAAATGGCCTCAACTGCTTTGAAGAGACTGTTGGTAGAAATATGGACTCCAAAGATACTTCTTATAAGGCTTAAACAGAAATGATGAATGTGTTATTGCCAACTGGAAGAAAGGCAATCCTTATTTTAAACTGGCAGAAAATTTGGAAAAATTGAGTCCTGGTGTCAGATGGAAGGCAGAATTTGAAAGTGACAAGCTGGGATACTTAGCTGAGTAGATCTCCAGACTATATGTGGAGAATGAAGCCTGGCTTCTCCTTGCAAATTATAGTAAAATGTGACAGGACAGAGCTAAGCTGAGAAATGAACTCTTGGGTACAAAGAAACCAGAAACTGATAGTTTGGAAAATTCCAGGGTTCCAGAAAGTGAGACCACAGAGGCTACAGCCCCATGTGAGGATTTACCCAAACAAGGAACCTGACCACCATTTCAGTACAAGCCAGGATTGGAGATGGAGTTATCCAGGAAGGATTTGTGGAAACTCCTGTTGTCTGATGGTTTTGACCCCTGTGTGCTTCATGCCAAGCCAACAAGATTTTTGCAAGGTCTATACAGATGGAGCCACTGCCAGTCTAGAGTGCAGGAGACAGAGAAGGAACAAATTGAAGGAAAAATTCTTAAGATCAGAATTGTGGACATTGAGGTCTGGAGTCATGAAATCTTGGGCAAGAAGAGTGGAGTGGTCCATGCAGGAGGAAAGGGTGAGTTTTCCCTGGAAGCAGATGGTGGGCCTTCTGCCTTGATGCTCAGGAAGAGTGCTGCCATCCCAGGCCCCAGAGAGGGTGGAGCACATTCCCCAGGCCATGAGAGAAATCAGTGCCCAGAAGGAAATTCATAACCCATGAATTCAGGAACTCCAGATTGGCATTCCCCAGGGAGGGAGGAGAGCCTGGCCACCACCCCACTGTTCAGAGAGGGGAGACCCTATGCCCTGGAGAGAAAGACTCCAGGTGGCACACCAATGTTTGTGGAGGGTGGGGCTGAGAAGGTGGTCTGTCCAGTGGGTGGATATGTTGGAGCACTCACCCCAGCATTTTGTGAGGAAAGGGCTACTGCGTAAGCCTTTGGAAAGGATGGCACAGCTGCTCTCTCATGCCTCAATTATAAAACGTCATTTCATAAATGACTCTCAAACTTTGAAGTCTACTGAAGTTTGCCCTGCAGGTTTGAGGAACTGTTTTGGTCCTGTTAACCTTGTTTTCCTTTCAGTTTCTCTTTATGACAATGGGAATATTTATCCTATGACTGTCTTCCTTTGTATATTGACAGTACATAACTTGTTCTAACTTTCACAGGTCCACAGCTAGAAAAGAAATTTACCTTAGGACAGACTATGCCTGTAATTTATTTCAATGGGATCTTAACTACAATAGTTAAGAACAAATGATTAAAATGATTTAAGTTTTAGTGATTGTTCTAGTTTGCTAATGCTGCCAGAATGCAAAATACCAGAGATGGATTGGCTTTTATAAAATGGGGTTTATTCGGTTACACAGTGACAGTCTTAAGGCCATAAAGTGTCCAAGGTAACACATCAGCAATCGGGTTCCTTCACTGGAGGATGGCCAGTGGTGTCTGGAAAACCTCTGTTAGCTGGGAAGGCACGTGGCTGGTGTCTGTTCCAAAGTTCTGGTTTCAAAATGGCTTTCTCCCAGGATGTTCCTCTCTAGGCTGTAGTTCCTTAAAAATGTCACTCTTAGTTGCACTTGGAATATTTGTCCTCCCTCAGCTTCTTCGGAGAAAGACTCTGCTTTCAATGGCCATTTTCAAAATGTCTCTCATCTACTTCCTGTGCTTTCTTCAAAGTGTCCTTCTTGGCTGTAGCTTCTCTTCAAAAGTTCACTCTCAGCTGCACCACACTCCTTCTGTTTGCCAGCTCCTTTATATGGCTCCAGTGATCCACTTAGACCCATCCCAAATGGGAGGAGCAACACCTCCATGGAAATTATCCAATCAGAGTCATCACCCACAGCTGGGTGGGGTGCATCTCCACAGAAACACTCAAAGAATTACAATCTAATCAACACTAATAATGTCTGCCCACACAAGATTACATCAAAGATAATGGTGATCAAACTGGCACAGTGATCTTGTGATGGGATGAATGTATTTTGTACATGGAAAGATCTTGTCATTTTGGGGTGCAGAAAGTGGAATGTGCCAGTTTGGATGTATTATGTCCCCCCAACATCATGTTCTTTGATGAAATCTTGAGTGGGCAGATGTATTAGTATTGATTAGGTTGGAGTCCTTTGATTGAGTGTTTCCATAGCAAAGTGACTCAATCAACTGTTGGTGAGAACTTTGGATAATTTCCATGGAGGCATTACCCCACTCATTCAGGGTGGGTCTTAATTGAATCACTGGAGTCCTATAAAACAGTTCACAGACAGGAGTTGCTGCAGCCAAGGGAAACACTTAGAAGAATGCATAGGAGCTGAGTGGAACTGGAACACAACCTGGGATCAGCAGATGCCAGCCACGTGTCTTCCCAGCTAACAGAGGTTTTCCATATGCCATTGGCCTTCCTTTGGTGAAGGTACACCTGTGTTGATCCCTTCATTTGGACATTTTCATGGCCTTCAGACTGTAACTTTGTAACCAAATAAACCCCCTTTGTAAAAGTCAATCCATTTTTGATAGTTTACATAAAAGCAGCATTAGCAAACTGAAACAGAGTCCCTAAAAACACCACTCTCTGTGTGCCCACCCACCTTCTGGCCAAATAAGCTTCCTCTTAGGGTTTTCCTGCTGGTTCCTGGCCCCTCCTCTCCCCAGAAGCCTGAGATGCACCCTCCCACTTCTTGCAGACAATGGGTCACACCCATGTGGTAGAGACCTAGGAAACCAGAGCCTGTGAAGGACAGGATCCAGCTGCCTTCCTCCTCCAAGAAGTGGCCCTTGGCAAGTGGGGCAGAAGGGAAGTCAGTCACATTGGGGCCCAGATGTGACTTTGGAGATCTGGAAAGATTTAGAGTCAGGAATGGGCCAGGAAGCAGCTCTCAATCCCCCACTCCACCCTCTACCATCTAGGTGTCTGGGGCTATGCCTGACAAGTGGCTGCACCCCATGAATGCCTAGGCACCAGACGTCATCCCCTGTCCCAGCTCCAGATGGCAGTCCCACATTTCCAGGTGACTGCACTCTGGGGCATGGGGCCTAATCTAGGTCTGATCTCTGGTAGTCTTGGCAAAAACATCATTTCTACCCCTGTTCACAGCCGAGGATCTGAGATGCAGGGAGGGAAAGTGACAGCCAGGGAGTGGCAGTGCTGCACCCACCACACCTGGCCTTCCAGGTCAATCTAGTCCTAATTCTGCAGATGTCCTGGTGCAGGCACCAGGCAGAGATGTGGGCAGTAGGAGGCCTGGGTTCTAGGCAGCACCCTGGCTCCTGGGTAATGTTCCAAAATTCTTCACCCTCTCTGGACTGTAGTGTTTGTGGATAATGTGAGTGGCTTGGATTCAAGGACCTACAAAGCTGTTTCTGCTCTGAGGCTGCACCCACAAACCCAGATCCAGAACCAAATGCCCAGCCATGGGGGTAGGGGTTGCTAGGGGTGATAGCACTAGGTGGTCACCTGCAGGCAGAAGGCTTTCTTTGGAGCTACTAGCTGAGCTCACAGCTGTGGGTATAGGGGTCACCATACCCACATGCAGCCAGGGAGACCCAACTTGGAGAGGCTCAGGCACCAACACAGCCAGGAAGCTCTGATAGATCAAATAACTTCCCCACAACACTGTAAACTGGACAGCAGCTCTGGAAACCAAGACAGGAGCACTGGGGGAAATTGAATCCCCAGATGACATCCCCTATGTGTCCAAATGGTGATGCAGAGAATGAAGCTGATGACACAGTTGACTGCAGTGGGACACAGGTGACCTTATGCCCTCCTCTCCCCTAGACACCCTGGGGCATCCCTGGATGGGGGAATGGGGGAGCCTGACAGGATGGGGCACTCAATGAAATACAGCCTTGGAAGTGACAGGAAAATCAGAATGAGGTTTATTTCATGATAGCATTTAACAAACATTAAAATAAAAACATTCCCCAAGCATTACTATATATATATTTAAATAATATGGGTAACTGTCTGTGAAGGTGGTTGAAAGATCAGACATTAGAAATTCTAGGAGTAGGCCTGTGGGGAGCAAAGTTGGGTGAAGAAGGGATATGAAAGGAATAAAACAGACAATGTGCACCTGACTGACCAAAAGGAATAGGGAGAGCTCAAAGTATAATCACATAATTGTACATATAAACCCATGATCAATTTTAGAACATTTTCACTACTCCAGAAAAGAAACAAAGAGGAAAAAAAAAAACCCAAATTCTTCCATAGCCCTTATCCATCCCCCCATTATTGACTCATAGTATTGCTTTAGTACATTTGTTACTGTTGATGAAAGAGTATTAAATCATTACTATTTACTATAGTCAATAATTTGTAATGGGTACTTTTTTCCCATATACCTGTTGATAATTAACTCTTTGTAATAGTGTCATACATTTGTTCTAGTTCATGAAAGAGCATTTTTATATTTGTACAGTTAATCATGGACATTGTCCACCACAAGAGTCACTGTTATACTTTCCCATGTTGTAACCTCCTACTTTCCTTTTGGTGACATACACAACTCTAAACTTCCCCTTTCCACCACATTCTCACACCATTTAGCCCTGAATGATCTTTTCAAATAACCAACTTTTGATTTTGTTAATGCTTTCTGTTGTTTTTTTATTCTCAGTTTCATTTATTTCTGCTCTAATCTTTGTTACTTCATTCCTTCTCCTTACTTTGGGATTGGTTTACTGATCTTTTTTCTATTTCCTCCAGGTGTGCAGTTAGGACTTTAAATTTATGTTTTTCTTTTTTTATAATGCAAATATTTAGGGCTCTAAATTTCCCTCTCAGCACTGCCTTAGCTGCATCCAATAAATGCTGATGTGTTCTCATATTCATTCATCTCAAGGTATTAATTGATATTCCTTGCAATCTTTATGGCCACAGAAAATTTTAGAATTTTTCTATTCATTTTTAGTGTAGAAAAGAGATGCCTAAAATGTTTTCAAGCATAAAAGTATATTACATTGGTATGAAATACTGTTATGGATGTGGATTGGAAAAGTGATTTCAAGGACAAAAACTGTGATGCAAAATTCTCTGTACTGTTAAAGATAAGCCTGTTTTAGTGTTTTTATATGCATGATAGTTTCACATCACTGGAGAAGTAGATAGTATTTGACATGTTTTTTTTAAAGTGATTATATAGAGAGAGGAAAATTTTAGATATTGACTTAAAATGTAGAAACTATTATGTATTAGGGTACCCCAGAGAAACAGAATTGATGATTCTATATACATAGATATATAGATATCTACATCTATCTATATTGATGTGTAGATAGAGATAGAAACAGACAGAGAGAAGATAGAGATGTAGAGATAGAGATAGAGAGATATGACAGGCTTATAAGACAATGGGTGGGGACTGCCAAGTCCAAATTCTGTAATGCAGGTGGCAAGCTGGGAACATCAATAAAACTGAAGGTGAACTCTCCAGGAGAAGCTGGCTGGCAGTAGTAGAGTCAGAAATTCTCCTTTTTAACTTTTGAAATCCTTAGTTATGAATTTTAAGACCTCTAACTGATTGGATTAGGAAACTCCCCCAAATTGCTAAAAGCCAAATACTTTGTTGATTGTAGATGCAATCAGCCATAGATGCAATCAGTTGACTATAGATGCAACTCCATCTATAAAATACTCTCACAGTAACAATCAGGTCAGTGCTTACTTGACCAAATACCCAGACAACATAATCTATCCAAGTGGACACATGAGTACATAGTATTTCAAGAAAGTTTTGTAATCCATGAACAAAAATGTTGGAAGACTGATCCAGGCTTGTATGGAAATAAAGACCATGTAAATGAGAACAAGCAAAGGCTATGTATTCAGTGATTTCTGTAGAAGGGGAGGCAACCACCATCACTTGTGTTTGGCAGAAAGTCAGAGACAGGCAGAGGATCATAAAAGCTTTATAATGGAAAGAGGGATGGCTTCAGGTATGCTGTGATTAGAGGTTGTGGCCATGGGGAGGTAGGGGTGGGCTAACTAGAAGCATCTTACTTGATTAGTAAGGGGAGCATACTTGGATCTCTATGGTTGGTGCTAAGTTGGAAATGGTGGCAAAAGATAGGGAAGCTGGCCGTGGCTAAGTCCTGACTCCTTGGGGCCAAGGGCTACAGAGGCAGTGGTTTGGCTTCTTGAACAGATACCTGCAGACTGTGGGTCAGAGTCCTTATCTTTATACATGGTCTGACTGTTGTCTTATTTGTACCTTTAGTCCCCACCTTTTCTCATGCTCTCCCTTGCAAGAGACTGATGAATCCAGAGAAAGTCAGAGAAACACATCTTTACCACTTGGAGCTTGCTCAGTTGTTGTCATATCCCACCTTATTGCAAGAGCTTGACCTTTTTGTTGTTGGTGTCATCACTGCAAACATCTGTACAGAAGCATTTCAAATTCTGGATACAATGCAACATATCAGCATCATGATCAGCATAGCAAAAACAAGAACAGAGAAATGCTCTCTGTTCCACACTTCAGAACCAGAAACTCCAATTGCACAAACTGGGTCAGGAAAACAAATCCCATAGGCCAGGAGGATCATCCTTAGTGAGCCAAATAACCTTTTTACCTTAAGGCTGTTCCACATTCCTCTTTCACTGTTCAAAGCACAACAGTAATTGTTAGTAATGACCAGGTGCCACCATGACAAACCAACAAAAGTCTAAAGCCAGTGAGCTTACACTGACCTCTAACCCATCTGGGGGATGAGTTTATACTGACCTCTAATCCATCTGGGGCAGAGGTGGTATCACTAATAACTTCGGCCAGAGTTACTGATAGGGTTCTTTTTTATTTTTTTTGGAATTCTTATAGCAATTTTGTTCATATTTGTCCCAAACTGGAAATAATCCAAATATCCTTAAACTAGTGAATTGATAAACAAACAGTGGTACATCTCTTCAATGGAATACTAAGCAATAGAAAGAAAGCACTATTGGTGCATACAATGGCATGAATGAATCAAAGGCATTATACTTAATGAAAGAAGTCAAGTTCAATATTCTGTACAATTCCATTTATATGACATTCTGAAAAAGGCAAAACTATAGTGACAGGAATCAGATCAGTGGTTGCCAGGCATTGGGTGTGGGGGAGGGTGGGACTACAAAGAGGCATTAGGGGGAGTTCTTGGGGTGATGAAACTATTCCATATCCTGAGTATGCTGGTATGTACAGTAATTATCCATGTGTCAAAACTCAGACTTACACCACAGAATAGTCAATTTTACTCTAAGATAATTAAAAAAATAAAATAATTCCATTGTTAACAGGTTGTTACTAGTAGTTACCAATATCCAATTTTCCTCTCTTTTTGAGCATGAAGAAAATATTTTCCCTCCTTTGACAATTAGACAGTGCTATGTAACTTGTTTGGCCACTGGGCTACGAGTGAGTATGATATGTACTATTTCCAGGACAAAACATAAGATTTGGGGAGATTTGTTCTTCTATTGCATATACTGAGAAAGGCTGCATATTCTAGGTGATACAATTTTAAGGTAAGGGAACCTCCATCAGCCTTGTACCTGGGTAACTGTACACCAAAGTCATCCCCCCACTCTGCTAATCCATCATGCACTTACAATGGGAGTGGAATAATTTTTTTAAATTAAATTCAGTTTTATTGAAATACATTCACATACCATACAGTCATCCATGGTGTACAGTCACCTGTCAGTACCATCATATAGTTATGCATTCATCATCCCAATCTATTTTACTGATAGGGTTCTTACAGTCTTTTCTACTAATGGGAAGACAGCTCTGAGTGTCACATAAACCATTAGTATTTTCTTGGGTAGTGGGCCTGAGTAAGCAGGAATGATCTCAATTTGGATTTTGAGAATGAGTCAGAATATCCAGCCTTGGTTATTTATGGAGTTATGGTCTCTGTGTACAGACAGCTCTCAGAATACTATTCCTAAAGTGCATGAGGTGTTAGTCTGGGGCAAAACAGACCAGGCATTCTGGCCATGAAGTAAGTAATAACTAATGGAGTCATATGGAGATCCAGGAAAAAAGGGGTTGTTCATAACAAAGTCAGAACAAAGGCCTTACATTAGCTGGGTTATTTGGATCTCCATTAGTCTTTTCCAGGTGGCAAGTATTTGATTCATCACCCTTCATAGGTTATTTATTCAAATTCTGAATCACCTAGGTTCTGAGTAATAGAATGTAATAATTGGTTTCTTTTCTAGGAGACAAAGACACTAAGAAAGTGTCAGGTTGATTTGATTAACATGATTTGTCCATATAGATGAAAGTTCAAACACCAGTGGCTGAATATCTTATGGTCTCATTTGAGGAAACCAGAATTTCCTGTGGGGAATATTATCCTGGGGGGCAAGAATGGTGATTTATGGCATATCGAGCAATCAATAAGATTGCTGACAGTGGCTACTGTTTGAGATAATCTAGGAATGGCTTTAGAATGAATATGCTCTGTTCTAACAATTATATTAATGGTGGAAGAAGAGAGAAAAATAACCATTATGGGTGGCAACAACCAGAGGTGAACTGTGGTGGCTTGGAATTATGTACCCCTAGAAAAAGTTGTTCATAAACTCAGTGCATTCCTGTGTGTGTGAACCCATTGTAAATATTACCTTTTGATGAGGATACTATAGTATCATTCAGCTGAATCAGGATGGGATTTTATCAGAGTACTGGAGGCCACTTACAGAAGGCCACAGAGAGAGAAGTCATGGGAAGCAAGAAGCTGGAAGTCAATGGGATTTGGAATAGATGCAAAAAATGCCACCATGTGCATTGCCACGTGATGGAAAAATAAAGGACCAAGAACTGCCTGCAGCCAGTCCCAGAACACCACAGTCTCCAGGGAGAAGGCATAACCATGCCGATGCCTTGATTTTGGGCATCTCCTAGCCTCAAAACCATGAGCCAATCAATAAATTCCCATTGTTGAAGTCAACCCATTGTATGGTATTTGTTTTAGCCACTAAGAAACTAAAATAACTATAAAGAATGAGATGAAGAATGAAGATAAGCAAGCCAACAAAAATCAAAAGAAGAATTAGAGAGAGGTCTTGGACTGACATCTTGGGTAGAAGCTGTCCACTATCTGGGATCATCTGCTTGTTCTGAAAGTTTTGGGTCAGCTGTCAGCTTTCAGTGATTGGATACATCTACAAAATCTCCAAAATCATCAGTTTGAGGTACCCTTTTGGAGTTGCATTCTAAATATATGTAATTCTGAATAGCTTCTTTAGTTGTGCAACATGAACCCAAGGATTTTCTCCCTGAAGTTTCACTGCTTTATATGTAGTTAACAGTACCTGAGAAGTTCTTTTCCAACAAGGATCAAGAGCAATTTTTCTCTAAGCCTCTTCTAATAGATGAAATCTCCTGGTTGAGGATCACAAAAAGGCTGTTTAGAAGATGCTGTGGGAAGGCAGTCTTAACCTACTGGTGAAATATCTGGGTATATTACAAGGTCCTTGCAATACTTTGTCATGTGTATTAAATTTGTAGAGGTAGAACCCCAGAAAAGGAAGGAATGTTTTTCAGCTAATACCCAAGGGCCAGAGTTAAGGGCATGGTGATTGGAAAAATCTGTGGATTAATTGAAAGACCCATCCCCAGAAGAGGTTGAGGAAAAGTGGCAGTATTGAAGAGAGAGAAGCACCTGTATCTACCAGAAATGGATGATGCTGACCAAGTATATTTACATTTAATTCACCTTGAGTGTTGAAGGCTAAAGTAGGACAATTGTTCTTTTGTTAATCAGAATATTGTCTTCAATTGAAATTGAGGGATTTTCTTTGCCTTGGTTTTTCATTCATAAAATGTGACAATCTTTTCTTTTCCCAATGTCTCTTCTGCTTACAGTATCTATAAGTGTTCATCAGTAGGTGGCTGGTTGGGAAATGGACTACCTAGATGTTTGTTCTGCAGGGCCACAAGTTTTCTTTTGGTCCTTTCTTGTTTTTGTTCTAAAGCCCTTTCAAAATGTTTTGCCAGGTGCTGTGGTTCAGATAAAGGAGCTATTTCATATTCTAATTTTTGTTTTTGAATTTCAAATTCAGGTTTCATTCTCCTGACAAAATGAGATAAAAGAGCTCCTATTACTTCAGCACCTTCTTAAATTCCTCAATATTTTCAGTAGGTATTTTCCAATCTATCCTGAAAGTGTCCTATAATTTCAACTTTTCTCTGTTTGCATGATAAAGTTATGGTGCAATCAGTTTTAAAAAATTATTCAGGATTTAGGAATGGCTTTTAGGAGATTTTGCCCTACATTTTGAGGAATTTTTAATCCCTCTGGGTAAGTGTGAAAGAGAGATCCATTAGCTTCCTTTCCATGTGAGTCCAGTAACATTTTGCCATCCAGGATTAGAAATTGTGGCTCCAACCAGTATGTTTATGAGTTGATATATATCAGGTAATTCTGGGTCATAAGAAGTAAAAGTATTCTAAAATATTCTATCAATATTTTCTGGTCTAGTGTAGGCTTAGGGAAATCTTTGATTATAGCTCTTACTTCAGCTTGGATCCAAAGTTTCATTCTAATGTGGCCAGCATACTTGGCTCATGGGAGGGGTGGCTGTATAGGGACAACTGGCATTTGGGGGTTTGAGGAATGTTATTGGGAAATGGTAGGGGAGCAGGACAAGGTGAAGAAAGGAGGGAGAAGCTCATGGAGGTACAGAAGGAGAGAGATCTGAAGGTGAAGGGGGAGAGTTGGAGAGAGGCAGGTGGAGGACAAGGAAGGGAAGGATGTCTTATGGAATTAGTTTGTTTTTGCTTAAGTTGGTAAAATTTATTAATCTTGGCCAAAGAATCTTTAGGGAAGAAATTTTTGATTCATAATTTGGTTGGGATGCCTGTGAAAACCAATCCAAAAATGCTGCCTACTAGGCATGAAAACTCTTATTCTCTTAGGGTTTTAAGGATCTTCTCAAATGAATGATTTTATTTTGTTTAAGTCAAATGTTTCCAAGCCAGGCCACTAAAGGCTCAAATCATCCTTGGGGAAGTTATGACATGTAGAAAGAGAGGCACAAGAATTAGGATTGTAAAGAGAGTGCATGTAAGAAGCAGGAACATTTCCTAGAGGACCGGATTTAGACTTAGGTGGCCCCACAAGAGCTGGCAGTGCTTTGTAGAATTTTAAGGCTTGTTCAACTCCTATCTTGTGACCCCAAACTGACATTTAGCTGCCTGTGAACATAAACTAAAAAGTCTGAACCTTCCACCAGGCAGAAAACTAGAGACAGCACTCCCTCTGGGTCAAAGCCAAGCACTCAGAACAAAAAATTTAGACCAAGGAAGATCCTCAACAGGTTTTTTTGGTGACCAACAACAAAGTTTGTCAAGTGGACTTTGGTCTTTTGAGAACTGCAGACTTACTGGTCTGTGAGGTCAGTTCAAACAACAGGCTTAGAGGGCCTGGGTGTGTGTGCTCCCCTATGATTCTCCTTACTAACATAATCAGCAATTTTAGGCAGCAGAACACAAAACACTAACACAAAAAACAGCAGGAAAGGAATGCCCTGGTATCCCTTGGAAGCCAAAAACTTGGAGAATAATAACAAAAACCTGGGTACCAAAAATAGAATGAACAGCGAAGGAATTCATGTAAAAGAGCAGAGTTCAGGCCTGGTGCTGACTCACCACGTTGGCCCAGATTTGACAACCATGCACAGCAGGGCACATGGGGCCTCAGAAATACCATACCTGGTGCAAGGCTGAGTTCTTTGGTGGCAGGTCCTATGAGCAGATCTCACTGGAATCTCTAGATAACTGTGGATATAAGTGGAGAACACCTGTATCAGTCAGGGATCTCCAGTGAAACTGAACCCACAGAATACACATAGAGATGTGTGTGTGCACATGAATATACACATATTATATATATGTGGATATACATGTATGAGATATATAGTCAGGAATTATCTCCAACAATTATAGGGTTTGAAAAGTCCAAAGTCCATAGAGCAGACCAAAAGCAAGAAATTTTAGTAAGAGTGATGTAGAAATCTTGTCTAAATTTCTTAGTCTGCAATCTGAGGAAGGAGTGGGGGGGGGGGTGTGATCTTCAGGCAAACTTTCCCTGAGATCCTTGGAACCCATAATTCTAGCTCTTAAGACCTACAACTGATTGGATGAGGCCCACCCCCATATTGAGAGTATATTTTTGCTCATAATAGATGCTAATCACAACTATGAATTACCCCTACAGCAATAACAAGGCCAGTATGTGACCAAACAACTGGACACCATAACCTTGCCAAGCTGATATATGAACCTAATCATCAAACACGGCAAATGCAAACAAACAAAGGCTATTTATTCAGTACAATGAAGCAAACCACCTTCTCTGGCATTTGGCAGAAACTCAAAGGCAGGCAGAGGAGGGTTAAAGGTTTATAATGGAAGACAGGGAAGGCTTCAGGTTGGATCTGACTGGAGATTTTTGACAATGGAAATGATCTAGTGTGAGGAACAGAATGAATAAATAATGAAGAAATTGAACAGAGCCTGAGGGACCTTTGAGACAGCATTAAGCCTAGCAACTTAAACACCATTGGAGTTCCAGAAGGACAAGAGGGAGAAAAACGTACAGATGAATCACTTTCAGAAATAATGGCCAAAAGCTTCCAAATCTGATGAAAGACTTTAACATACACATCCAGTATTTCAATCAACTCCAAGCAGAATAGATGCTGAGAGATCTGAACCAAGACATATTATAGCATAATTGTCAAAATCCAAAGCAAATTGAGGATTCTGAAAGCAGCAAGAGAGAAATAACTTGTCACATACAAGAGATCCTAAATATTATTGATAGCAGATTTATCAACAGAAACCATGAAGGCCAAAAGACATTGGGATGCAATATTTAAATCCTCAGATAAAAGAACTGTTAGCCAAGAGTTCTACATCTGGCAAATTATCTTTTAAAAATAAAGGAGAAATTTAGATATTTATAAGTAAATAAAGTTGAAAGAGTTCATTGCCAGAAGAACTGTCCTATAAGAAATGTGAAAGGGAGTCCTTCAGGCTGAAACAAAATGTCATGAGACAGTAACTTGAACCCATAAGAAGAAATAAAGAACACTGATAAAGGTAACTACATGGGTAAATATAAAATCCTGTATTATTATACATTTGTTTTCCCCAAGTATAATTTAACAGGAAAATATGTAAAACAAAAAAACATTATAGATCTGTGTGAATGGGCAGTTAATGTATAAATATTTACTCTGAGACACTACCAATATAGTTGGGGAGGGACAGAGATATATAGGAATAGAAAATTTGAATACAACCAAAACTAGGTTGGTACTATCAACGTAAGTTTTTAGTTTGAGGTGTCTATTTTATTTACAAAGAGAACTACTAAGAAAATAACTAAAAAATATAAAGAAAAGGAAGGAAGAAGAGAACCAAAATAGTACACTACAAAAAAGCAACTAAATACCAAAAAGGCAGTAACAGAGTAATTGAGGAACAAAAAACATAAAAGACATAGAGAAAATGAATAGCTAAATGGCAAAAGGAAATTCTTTCTTCTCTTAAATGTCCATGCATTGAACTGTGTATTAAAAGGCACCTATTAGCAGACTGGATGAAAAGGCATGAGCTATCTATATGGTGTCTACAAGAGATTCACTTTAGGCAGAAAGAAACAAAGAGGTTGAAAGTAAAAGGTGGAAAAAGATATTCTATGCAAACAGTAATCAAAAGAGAGACACACTGGTTACATTATTCTCAGACAAAATAGACACTAAGAGAAAAAAGATTACAAGAGATAAAGAAGGATATCGCATATTGATTAAAGGTTCAAGTCAGAGAGAAGATACAATGATTATAAACATATTTGCACTTCACAAGAGAGCCCCAAATATATGAAGCAAAAATTGACAGCAGTGATATGAATAGAAAGTTCTATAATAGTTGGAAATGTCAATACACCCATTTCAGTAGGTGATAAAACATCCTGTAGATGATAAAAAAGGAGAGGACTTGAACATCACTATAAACCAATTAGACCTAATGGACATAGATAGAACACTCTGCCCAACAACACATTACACATACTTCTGAGGTTGAATATGCAACATTTTCCAAGATAGACCATATGTTAGACCACAAATCACATCTTAATAAATTTTAAAATACTGAACTCATAAAAAGTATCTTCTCAGATCACAATGGAATAAAGTTAGAAATCAACAGAGGAAAATGTAAAGTGCTCAAATATGTGAAAATTAAAAACACACTATTAAACAAACAATTGGTGAAAGTAGAAATCAAAAGGGAAAGTAGGAAATATCTGAGGAGGACTAAAAAAAGAATTGTATAGTGAAAATTATAAAATATTGCTGAAAGAAATTTAAAAAGACCTAAATAAATGGAAAAAACATACTGTGTTCATGGATTGGAAGACTTAGCATAGTTCATATATCAATTTTGCCTAAAGCAATCTACAAATTCAATGCCATCCGTATCAAAATTCCACATCCTTTTACTTTTCTTCTTTTTTTCTAGAAATGGGAAAGCTTATCCCCAAATTCATAAGGAATTGCAAGGGACCCCAAATGGCCAAAACAATCAAGAAAAAGAAAAAGTTAGATAACTCACTCTTCTTTATTTCAAAACTTACTAAAAAGCTACAGCAATTAAAGCAGTGGGAGATCAATATAAGGAAAGACATATAGACCAGTGGAACAGAATTAAGAGTACAAAGAAGCCACATATATATGGCCCATTGATTTTCAACAAGGGTACCATGTCCATTCAATGGGGGAAAGAATAGTCTGTTCAACAAATGGTGCTGGGGATTCTAGAAACCCACAGGCAAAAGAATGAATGTGGACCCTTACATCTTACCATATACAAAAATTAATTCAAAATGGCCCAAACACCTAGATATAAGAATTATTAATATAAAACCCTTTCCAAAAAGTACCAGCAACAAAAGAAAAAAATAGATAAATGGGACTTCATCAAAATTGTAATGTTTTTACATTAAACGACATTAGAAGAAAGTGAAAAGATAACTATGGAATAGGAGAAAATCTGATGAGGTTTTAATGTCCAGAATATATAAAGAACTCCTACAACTCAACAACAAAAAGACAAATAAATTGAAAAATGGGCCAAGGATTTGAATAGACATTTCCCTAAAGTTGATATACTAATAGCCACTATGAATACGAAAGAGTGGCGTGTAGGCATCTGCTTATAAGTGAATCACTAATGTGGAAATATCCTGTCACTGTCATAAATGAAAAAGCCTTACCACTTGCCATGAATCCGAGACTATCATACAGCAAATTATAAACAAGCAAAGCAAAGACTTTAAACTCTATTTAGATACCGGTGCCTGCTTCAGGGAGATTAAGTGTCCAAGGCACGCTAAGAACCCAGCGGAGCCAATAAGACTTCCTTCCTGATTTAGGAAATGAAAAGGAAAGCATTTCTTTCCAGGACCTTCCCCTTGGAGTTAGAGAAACACTCCCGACTTAGGGGCGGGGCCTGGCGCTCATCTGCATGGGGTTAGGGGCGGGGAGGGGCCAGCCGGGGCGGGTCTCAGCCCCAGAATTTCTGGGCCGCAGTGGGGATGCGGGGCTCAGAGCACACCTGTAGAGCAGCAGCGGCCGTGACCCCGGGACCGACTGCCGCCGTCATGGACGACCCCGAGCGCGGCTGGAGCCTGTCCTTCGCGGGCTGCGGCTTCGTGGGCTTCTACCACGTCGGGGTGACCCACTGCCTGAGCGAGCGCGTCCCGCACCTCCTCCGCGACGCCCGCATGTTCTTTGGCGCCTCTGCAGGGGCGGTGCACTGTGCCGCCTTCCTCGCCGGGATCCCACTGGGTGCGCTCGGCCGCCTCCGAGTCTCCCAGGGGAGGGGGCTCTCCCGGGACTGGGGCGCCCCGTGGGGCAGGGGTTGGAGGAGGACACAGCGGGGGCTCCCGGGGCTGCTCCTCCCGGACAGATGCATCCTCCGCGGCGCCCTCTCGCCTCGCGCGGGGCGCTCTGTCACCCGCCTGGGGAAGGGCGCTCCTGGGGGTCAGTTTTTCCGGGCGCGGAACCGTGAGCGAAACCAGCCAGAGCTGGGCCTTGTCGAATCCCGGACGCTCACGCTTTAACCCCCGACCCCACCCCGGACCGAAACCAGGGTCCTCCCGGTGCCATAGGGGGAAGCGGTGGGGCCCCGGGGTGGAGGTTGGGGCCGGTCCAGGTATGAAATGGGACTTCATCAAAATTGTAATGTTTTTACATTAAACGACATTAGAAGAAAGTGAAAAGATAACTATGGAATAGGAGAAAATCTGATGAGGTTTTATCCCCAAATTCATAAGGAATTGCAAGGGACCCCAAATGGCCAAAACAATCAAGAAAAAGAAAAAGTTAGATAACTCACTCTTCCCTGGGCTACACGCGGTCATCGCGACGAGGCATCTGGGAGCCCAGCAGCTGCTGGGAGTGGGCCATCCTTGGGTGTCTTCCAGGACAGAACTGATTTCGGGTCGTGACCACCGGGGTGTTGTGCTTGGTGGAGAAGGTGGGGTGGTGGGAGAGAAACTCATCGCCTCTCTCTCCTTCAACATTATGCAGGACCCTTCCTGGGACCTGGTGGGTCCTGGACATCCCCCATTGTCTCCTTTCATCTCCACTGACCTGGGTGTGGGGTTTGTGCCTGGCTGACCCACAGCTCTAGGGGAATCCCACCTCCCATTCCCCCACTCCCCCCAAGCAAACATGTGCAGATGTGTTATCAGCCTGTCCAATGACCAGAGGGTAGAGCCTGGGACCAGTTTCAGGGTGAAGCTGTTGTCACCTAAAGGTCCTCTGACAGGAAAATAATGCCCTTTATTAGCCCAACTTTACCTGGGTTTCCTTAACAATTTGCTCTTTACTCTGCCTGGTGACTGCTGTGGTGGAGGAAGGCACAGCCAACAGGGAGAGACTTTGCTCCCAATTGCCAGGAATCCCCTGCCATGTGGGCTGGCTGGTCCTAGGGTCCCCTCCAGTGCAGGGGGACAGAGGAATTGTGGGCTGGAGCTGTGACTGGCAGGGCCAGGGGGAAGCTTGGGAGGAGGTGAACTCTGTCTTGCTGCAGTCCAGGATTTATGGCTGGCCAGGTCTCAAGCTTGGAGAGGGGCCCTGCAGACCAGGCAGACAGGGCCAGGCCAGCAAGGGAGATCAGAGGGAGGCTGAACATGTGCCCCTTGGCCACTTGACAGGCTGCTGGTTCTGGCATCAGAGGCTTGTGGTTAGCACCAGTTATTCATGGGAAACCCCTTCTGCATCAAGCATCTTACAGACAGCATCTTATCTAATCCTTTCTGACCTCAAACAGTAGATAAATATCATCACCATATTAAAGAGGGTGTCTTTAAGTCATCTTTAATGAAGAGGCTAAGAAAGATAGTGATGTCACTTGCTGAAGCCTCTTAGCTAATAAGCTGATGGAATGGGGATTCTAACTCAGGTCCAAGCCTGCCTTCTTTCTCCTGCACCCTGCAGTGCTAATTGAAGCTCTGGTGCCAATGAGTTCCTGCCGTCTGTCTTGTGGACAATGGGGATGGGGTCAGCATACTTGGACCCCTGGAAATGGGGGCTTATTCCTGTAGGAAGAGCTAGAGTAGCCCTGTCTAATAGAAATACAGTGCAGGCCACATGGATAACTGTACATTTTCTAGTGGCCACACTGACAAAAGTAAAAGACTAAAAGTTACCAGTGAAAGTAATATTGATAGTATATTTTGTTTCACCCAATAAATCCAAAATATAATAAATATAAAATAATAAATATGATAAGCTTTAAGTACAATAAGAATTAAATTCAGGAAGTGTGAGTTCTCCAGTTTTGTTTTTTTTTTTTCCTTTTTCAATATAATTTTGGCTTCTTGAGTTACCTTGCCCTTCCAAACAAATCTGAAAATTGGCTTTTCTGCTTCTGCAATGTAGGCTGCTAGAATTTGATTCAGATTGAGATGAATGAGTAAATAATTTTGGGTAGAATTGGACATCTTAATGATTTCCAGTCTTCCAATCCATGAATGTGGAATGTCCTTCCAGTTATTTAGGTCTTCCTTGATTATTTTTTAGCAATATTTTGCAATTTTCTATGTGCGTGTCTTTAACATCCTTGGTTAAATTTATTGGTAGTCATTTGATTCTTTCAGTTTCTACTCTAAATGGAATTATGTTCTTGATTTCCTCCTCAGAGCTCTCATTATGAGTCTAGAAACACTATTGGTTTTTGTGTGTTGACCTCAAAGGCTGATACTTTGCTGAATTCATTTGTAAGCTCTAGTAGCTCTGCTGTAGATTTTTCAAAACTTACTATATATAGTATCATGTCATCTGCAAAGAGTGAAAGCTATAATTCTTCCTTTCCAATCCGGATGCTTTTTTTTTTCTTCTGTTGTTGCTCTGGCTGGAACTTCCAGTAAGATGTTGATTAACAGTGGTGACAGACAGCATCCTTGTCTCATTTGCTATCTTAGAGGGAAAACTTTCTGTCTTTCGCCATTGAGTAAAATGTTAGCTGTCGATTTTTCATATATTCTCCTTATCAGGTTGAGGAAATTTCCTTCTATGCCTATTTTACTAAGTATTTTTAATCAAGAAAGGATGCTGGATTTTGTCATGTGCCTTTTCTGCATCAATTGAGATGATTGAGCATTTTCCCCTGGTTGTTCTCTTAATGTAGTGTATCACATTAATTGATTTATTATGCTGAACAACTCTAGCATACCTTGGATAAAACCCATTTGAACATGTTCTATAATTCTTTTAATGTGCTGTTGGATTTGATTTGCAACTATTATATAGAGGATTCTTGTTTCTTTATTTGGTCTCTAATTTCCTTTTCTTGTAGTTTATCTTTATCTGGCTTTGGTATTAAGGTGATATTGGCCTATAGAATGAGTTAGGTAGTGTTTCCCCCTGTCAAATTTTTTCAGAAATTTATTTTTGGAATGCTTGGTAGAATTCACCTGTGAAGCCATCCGGTCCTGGGCTTTGGTTTGTTGGGTGGCTTTTGATGACTGATTCAATCCATTAAATTGTTGTTTTTCTGTAGAAGTCTTCTATTTCTTCTCAAGTCAGTGTAGGTTGTTTGTGTGTTTTTCAGAATTTGTTCATTTCATCTAGGTTGTCTAACTTGTTGGCTTACAATTGTTCATAGTATCCTCTTATGATCCTTTCTATTCCCATTGGGTCAGTAGTAATGTTCCCCATCTCATTTATGATTATATTAGTGTCTTATATCTTTTTGTCTATGTAGACTGACTGTTTGTCAATTTTATTGATCTTTTCAAAACCAACATTTAGTTTTGTTAATGGTCTCTATTGTTTTAAAATACTCAATTTCATTTATTTCTGCTCCAATCTTTGTTATTTCTTTCATTTTGCTTGCTTTGGATTAAGTTTACTGTTCTTTTTCTATTTCCTCCAGGTGTGCAGTTATGTCTTTAATTTTTGCTGTATTGTCTTTTTAAATGTATGTGTTTAGGGCTCTAAATTTCAATCTCTTGCATGGCCTTTGCTACGCCCTATAAGTGGTGATATCTTGTGTTACTGTTTTTATTGGACTTAAGATATTTACTGCTTTCCTTTATAATTTCTTCTTTGACCCATTGATTTTTAGAGTGTGTTCTTTAACTTCCATTTATTTGTAGATTTTCCAGGTGCCTGCCTGTTATTGATTTCCAATTCCATTCCACTATGATCAGAGAAGATGCTGTGTATATTTTCAATATTTTTAAGTTTATTGAGCTGTGTTTTGTGACCAATATGTGGTCTGACCTGGAGAATGATCCATGTGCAATGGAGAAAATTGTATATCCTGGTGTTTAGGGGTACCATATTCCTTATGTGACTGTTAGGACTGGTTTATTTATCATATTTTTAAAGTTCTCTTTTTCATAATTGATCATCTGTCTCAATGGCTATTGTTGTGAAAATTGTACTGAAGTCTCCAAGTTTTCTTTTAGAGGTTGTCTATTTCTCTCTTCAATTTTGCAAGGGTTTTTCTCATGAATTTTGGGGCAATATGGTTAGGTGCATAAATATTTATGACCGTTATTTCTTCTTAGTAGATTTTCCCTTTTGTTAATACATCATGTCCTTCTTTGTCTAACAGATTCTGATTTAAAGTCTATTTTGTCTGATATTAGTAGACCTACCCCAGCTCTTCCTTTCATACTGTTTACATGGAATATTTTTTTCCATCCTTTCACTTTCAACTGAGTTGTGTCTTTCTTTCTAAGATGAGTCTCTTGTAAACAACATATAGTTGGGCCATTGTTTTTTTTATTCGTTGTGCCAATCTATGTCATTTGCTTGGCAAGATTAATCCATTAACATTCAGGGTTATTACCATAAAGGCACTACTTACTTCTGCCATTTTATCCTTTGGTTTTTTATATGTCTTATCTTCTGCATCTCTTCATTCTGTTATTGCAGCCTCATTTTCTGTAGAGTTGATCTAATGTGATGTATCTGACTGATTTCTTTTTCATTTCTGGTTCTGTGTATTTTAAAAATACTTTCTATGTGGTTACCCTGGGGTTTATATTGTACAGCCTACATCTATAAGCTACTAATTTTAAAAGATGCCAATTTAGTTTGGAGAGCATACACATTCTCTGCTCCCATACCCATCTGTTTCCCCTCTATATGTTGTTTTTCTTCCACATTACCTCTCTGTAGTTTGCATGTCCTTTATCAGGAAATATGCCTTTTTCTCAATCAGTTGTATTCTTACTCTTATAGGAATTAAACAGCAGGGTTATACATTAAGGATAGAGTAGTACCGGGTTTTGCATTTACCCTTTAAGTTACCCTTACTGAAGAGCACATTTCTTCACACTACCCCATGCCATTATCTCCTTTCTTTTCTTTCAATCTGTGGTACTTTTATTAGTAATTCTTGTAGGGCAGGTCTTTTGTTACTGATCTGACTCTTTCTATTTATCTGGGAATTTTTTTAACTTTCATTTTTGGAGGACAATTTTGTCACATAAAGAATTTTTACCTTTCAATTTTTCTCTTTAAGTACCCTAAATATATCATACATTGCCTTCTTGCCTCCATAGTTTCTGAGAAATAGGCACTTGGTCTTATTGATGATCCCTTGTATACGACAAATAGAGTAGGTCTATTAGGATTTATCCTGTTTGGAGCATGTTGTGCTTCTTGGACTTGTATATTTAGTTCTCTCATTAAAGTTACAGAATTTTCACTCATCATTTCCTGAAATAGTCTTTATCTCTTTTCCCCTTCTCTTCTCCTTCTGGGACACACATAACACAATGTTTTTGTGCTTCAAATCCCTGAGACATTGCTCAAGTTTTTTATTCTTTTTTCTGTCTGCTCCTCTGACTGTATGGTGGTGATTTTCCTGTCTTCTAGCTCACTGATACTTTCTTCTGCCTGTTCAAATCTTCTGTTGGATGCCTCTAGTGTATTTTTAATCTCCATTATGGTGTCATTCATCCCTATAATTTCACTTATGTTCCATTTTAAACTTTCAAATTCTTCTTTATGCTTACTCATTGTCTTCTTAATATCCTTTAGTTGCATATACATATTTTCCTTCATCTTCTTAAACTGATTTAGGGGATCTGTCTGAACTTGTTTGATTAGTTCTTCCAAGTACAGTGTCTCTTCTGAAGTTTTCATTTGTCCCTTTGCCTGAGCCATATATTCCTGTTTCTTAGAATGGCTTATAATTTTTTGCTGAAGTCTTGGAACCTGATTATTTTGATGTGTTAAATCTGAAGGTCAATTTATCCCCTTTCTCTAGTATTTTATTGGTGATTGCCTTTGTGTTAAGGCTCTTCTCTGAAGACTGGTCCATCTTATTCTGGACTTTTTGAGAAGCACCTGTTAAATTGTTCACATTTTCTCAGGTCTTCTTCATCTTAACCTTGCTGTGGATATTTGGTACAACGTTTAAAATTCATCTTTTATGCAGGGGTATTGGCCTACCCCACCTCGATGGTTGCTAACATGACCACAGTCATAGGAGACTGGTGGTTTGATGGGTTGAGCCCTCTACCACAGGATTTACCCTTGGGAAGACTGTTGCTGCAAAGGAGAGGCTAGGCCTCCCTATAATCATGCCTAAGAGCCTCCTCCCAAATGCCTCTTTGTTGCTCAGATGTGGCCCTCTCTCTCTAGCTAAGCCAACTTGAAAGGTGAAATCACTGCCCTCCCCCCTACGTGGTATCAGACACCCAAGGGAATGAATCTCCCTGGCAACTTGGACTAGGACTCCTGGGGAGGAATGTAGACCCAGCATCATGGGATGGAGAACATCTTCTTGACCAAAAGGGGATGTGAAAAGAAATGAAATAAGATTCAGTGGCAGAGAGATTCCAAAAGGAGCTGAGAGGTCACTCCGGTGGGCACTCTTATGCACACTTTAGACAACCCTTTTTAGGTTCTAAAGAATTGGGGTAGCTAGTGGTACATACCTGAAACTATCAAACTACAACCCAGAACCCATGAATCTTGAAGACAATTGTATAAAAATGTAGCTTATGAGGGGTGACAATGGGATTGGGAAAGCCATAAGGACCACTCTCCCCTTTGTCTAGTTTATGGATGGATGAGTAGAAAAATAGGGGAAGGAAACAAACAAACAGACAAAGGTACCCAGTGTTCTTTTTTACTTTAATTGCTCTCTTTCACTTTAATTATTATTCTTGTTATTTTTGTGTGTGTGGTAGTGAAGGTGTCAGGGATTGATTTAGGTGATGAATGTACAACTATGTAATGGTACTGTGAACAATCGAATGTACGGTTTGTTTTGTATGACTGTGTGGTATGTGAATATATCTCAATAAAATGAAGATTTAAAAAAAATCATCTTTTTATGCTATTGTTTCATGTCCAGGAGAAAGATTGCTTTCCTCCCTTCCTTCTCCAGGAAGCATGATATGTTCTGATGATTTTTTTTTACATAATTTTCTCCCAAGTTATATGATTTGCTTAAATTCTTTCCCTATTCAGTGGCCTCTTTTCCTAACAATTTTTAATTCTGGTACATGTCCCATTGTACAGGAATTAGGTCACATCTCCCAGAGTTTTGTTTTCCTTTAAGACTTTTCTACCTGTGGTTTCTTCTCTGTTAGGGTATCCTGCCTTGGGAACTCAGGAATGGTCAATCCAGAAAGGTGGGTCAATCAAAAAAATTAAGGTATTTAACCAGAGTCTGCAGTCACTGTGCACTCCTCTTTCCAAGAGTTCTGCTGCAGTTTCCTTTTTAAAATGCTTTTTGTTTCCCAGATGAAGCCAAACATTGAGGAAAGTGACAGCCTTTGTCTCCACCTTCATTGTCCAACACAGAACTCCTTAGCTGGTTATGTTGCCACCTGGGTCTCTGCAGACTTGGGTCCCTATGCCTGGATTCCATGGGGTTCCAACTCACTGCTGTGAGTGACTGTATATTCTGCACCTGTGGTAGAAAGAACCTGGCTGTGCTGCCTCTGAAAGACTCCCAAGCTGTGCAGGACCAATGAGGGTCATGCTTGAACTGGCATATTGGGCAGGATGCCTCATATCTGATCATGGAGATTGCATTTCTCCTTTTTGATTCAGACTTTGGGGCATACTTCTCCAGTCTCTATAATCCTCCAAAGTGCCAAGCAAGTGGATACTGAGGGAGATTTTTGCAGGGGATGTTTTATGTCTCCCTCATGATATTTGGCCAAGCTTTTGAAATTAGGTGCCTATTTTAAACATCTAAGTTTGGTCTATACACTAAACCAGGGTTCATTAGCCACATCTGGCTACTGGTGACTGTGTTCAACAATGAAGGTTGAGAGAAAGCCTGTCAGTCTCCTCAATGTTTGGCTTCATCTGGCCTTGGCATAAAGCATATCATGTCTCCAATGTGGTACATTCTTCTCTATGTTTGTCTCCCACCACCGGAATCTACTATATGCATGCTGACCAACCTAGCCCAGAGAACCAGGAAAAGAAAACTTAGCATCTTCCACCCATCTTTATCCATAAAAAAATACTGTAGAGAGTATCTCCTGGAACACCTCCCAGACAATGTCCACCAGCTTGTCTCCGGGAAACTGTGCACCTCACTCACCAGATTGTCTGACTGGGAAAACGTTCTGGTGTCTGATTTTCAGTCCAAAGATGAACTTGTGGATGTAAGCTGTTTACTTTGCTGGGTGTTGTCAAGTTTAGTTTTGGAAGGAACACAGAGTGGGGTGTTCTAGGATTCCTGCCCTGTCTCATGAGATGCTAATGAACTTCTCTGCATATGATGCTGATTTGGTGTGTGATCCAGAGCAGTGTAGACTCTGTGTGCCTCAGGTAGTAGCATCATTTAACCCTGAATAATACAGGACAGTTTCAGTTTCAAATAATCCCTGCCCAGTCTTCAGGACTCGGCTTGTGACCACCTCCTCCAGGGAAACTTTTCAGAGTGTGTCCCTCACCCTGACATGTTCTACACCTGCTCCATCATGAGGAGGCCTTCTAGAGCAAGGCCCACAAGTGTGGGAGCATATCTTATTTGCCTCTGTCCCCAGGGCCCAGCACAGAGAAGATAACCTGCATATCAAATTACCATTTAATTTGGCTGATGCTTAACACAGGACTGTATAAGACAGAAAACTTGCCCATGGAACAAGCAGCCCAGCTGCTCTGTTTCATCCTCTCTTGTTTGCAGAAACTTTTGCTAGGCAGCCATCACTTGTGCATTCCCATATGAGTAGCTATCAATGAATGAGTGCCCCATTTTCCTTAATTCTCTCCATCACAGTATGACTCAAAGTCTGGTTCTTGGAGAGGAAGCAGCAGCATCACTTGGGAGTTCTTAGAGATCCACACTCACTGGAAACTGCCTCAGAACCACTGAATCAAAATCTAAGAGCCTCCTCCCAAATGCCTCTTTGTTGCTCAGATGTGGCCCTCTCTCTCTAGCTAAGCCAACTTGAAAGGTGAAATCACTGCCCTCCCCCCTACGTGGGATCAGACACCCAAGGGAATGAATCTCCCTGGCAATCCATCTCAGGGTGGAGCCCAGAGTCTGGGTGTTGGCAAGCTCTCCAGATGCTTTGATGAATATCAGAACTTGAGAAGCCTTCAGTCTAGCCCCTTCTGAATTTGTCAGTGGGCCAGTAACTTTGTCCTGTCTCCAGTGGCCAGCATGCCTCCTTGTGGGGAACAGAGGCTGGAAGTTTAAGGCCAGCATAACACTGTTGTTAAGGACTTTACACTCTAGAGAAAACACATGGACCTGAAATCCAAGTCTTACATTGGTTCATCATTCATTCAAGCCACTGACCAAAGCACCTCCTCTGTGCCTAGAGAATTTTTAGCTTTTTCGGCTGCTTGTTTGGATAAGGCTTATGAGAGGCCCAGGGAAATAAAAGGCAGGCAGACTCTTTTTTGGATGGTGGAGTCACACCCTTTTGTCTTCACAGGTCTTAGTTTGTTCCTGCTTTGTCCCCTTCTACAGTGTCTTAATTCCTCCAACCTTCAGAGGTGTGGTAAGTCTCCCTTTCAGGGGTTGCTAGTGCTGACTTCAGGGTCCTTGGGATTACCTTTAAAGATGTGATTGCACAGCTCCTTCCTGCAAGACACTAGGATCAGAGCTTCCTTCCCCTTCTCCACCCCAACTGAATGCCCAAAGCATGGTTTCTCTCCTGTTGTTGCAATGGCATGGCCTGGCCCAGGCACAGTCCCTTCTTCCAGGGGCTGCACATGGATGTTTTTATCTCCTCCAGAAGTAAGCATCAGTGTAACCAGCAGCCTCCTGCTGGTGGCCCCTGACTGCCCAGTGCTCAGTTCTTGCTATTCTTCCTTGTTGAGAGTTTGAGTCACTTCAGGGTCTGACTCTGTGCTTTTCAACTGAAGGTTTTGATCAGAAGCTGCTAGTAGTATTGGGATTTGATTCAATGAGTAGATAACACTGGCTGATTCCTGGGCCATTGTGGGGACAAGGAAGCAGGTATTCAGTCAATCTCTGGGTTTTGGGCTAGGCTTTGGGTCTGTGCTAGGCTACATGAAAGCATTCCTCTAGGCAGTGGTTGTCAAGAGGAGATGATTCTGAATCCCCAGTACCACTTTCATCACCACTGGATTGTCATAGCTGGGCAACTGCTACTAGCATCTAGAGGATAGAGGCTGGGGATGCTGCTTAACATTCTGCAGGGCACAGGACAGCCCACACCACAGGCTTATATGACCCAAATGGCCATAGTGCCAAGATTAATAAGCCCTGTTAACCCTGTTCTAGGGAGGAAGTTCATGAAATCCCACTGTCTTGGATCAGGAAATCACTTTAGAGGCCCTCTCAGTTCACAGATTAATACAGGTATAGGCCATATGTCTGCAGAATGGAGGCATTTATTTACACTCTCAGAGCTTCACTCATAGCCCAGATGCACTGCCAACCTTGTTTGCAGGGAGGAAACCCAGGTCTAACACGAGGATGTGGCCATCCCAAACCTTCACAGCCTCTTCATGACACAAAAACCTAGAACTGGATTCCTGCTCTCCCACTTATGAGATGGGCCGCTTGGGACAAGTGTCTTAACCTTTCTGAGATTGACTTGTAAGATGTGGATTTATAGTAGCACAATATCATGGAATTGTTTTAGAATTGAATGTGATAAGGCAGATAAAGTGCTTTGCACAGAGCCAGGCACATATAAGTGTTTGGTAATGCAGGTTATGATGTTATTACCTTTCCCCTCCCACAGGCCACTCTGGCCATAGCTGATACACAATCACCCATTCAATATGCTCACTTAAGCCCTCCTGAAAAGTACAACAGGTCATTCTTGAGAGTCCTTTGAGGAAACTCAAAACATTAGTGGTGAAAACTTCCAAATGGAAGGAAAAATTTTATGTGGTGCAGAAACAATTAGATTTTGGGATATCCCCTAAATGAAAAAGAGTCCATATGGTCTTCTCCTCCCTCTGTCTTAATAGAGATTTCTTACATTTAGTTCCAAGTTCCTTTATAGCAGTTAGATTTTGAAGCCTTCCTCCATCATCTGTAGAAATTGTGTGGCTATGATTTTGAAGGTGTTACTGTGTACCTATCTGATAATTTTTGGACTCAAAAGAAGTTTCCATTAATGGCCAGAGCATGACCAATCATAGCTAGCTCTTTTCTGGACATGTTTTTAGTGAAGCTCTGCCATAAAATTTCCCCACTTGGAAGGTAGAACATGTTCCGTTTTTAGTGTTTTGAAATCATTCTTCTGTGGGCATACTAACAATTAGGTGGGCTTGTTGGGATTTGAGAATCATTACAGACACCAATTCCACAAATGGAAACACTATCCAAATTTTACCAACACTGGTCTGTCCCAGTTTGGCTGTGAACCATAAGAATGTTTACTATATAGATGAAGGAAAAGACATCTTCAGCATGATTTGTGCAAAATGCGACTTTTTGAAGGTGGAGGATAAAAGGACATCTTCTGCAGGCAGTCTGGGCTGTAGGTTTGTTGTTTAATTTAATTCTCAATGTCTCTCAAGGAGACAATTATCTGCATTTTCAAGGTATGGAGGGAAAAGACCCTAATTAATTATCCTGTCCAAGTTTTCCAAAGCACCAAGGAGGTTTGCTTTTGAACCCATGACTACCTGTCCCTTCCAGGGAAGTGGTCTGCTCTCCATCAACTCTCCCCCCAATTTCTACAGGGCCCCTCATTTACATGCTAACTTTATGCACATTATAAAAACCACTTGTGTGGGCACCCACCTAACATAGGACTTGGCTAGCAGATGGTGGGTGCCTCCAGCCTCCATCTTGCCTCTTGGCCAAGCACCTTTGTGCACTGAACAAACTACACAACAGCTCAAGGCTGCCCTGGATGCCTGGCATGGTAATACTCAGTAAGGATTTATTGAAAGATTGATTAAGTGTGATTCTGAAGCCCCTGGTCTCCCACTGCATCACCCTGCTTGTAACTCTGAGAAGCCTCTACCTATAGTCAAGAAAACACATGAAACTCTTGCACAAAACATCCAGCAATATTTGTCCTGATTTCCTTCCTTAACAGCAATACATGGATGGATGTCTGTCTGACAATGTGCCCTTCACTGATGCCCAAACAACCATCATTGTGTCCCCCTTCTGTGGGAAGCATGACATCTGCCCCAAGGTCAAGTCCACAAACTTTCTTCATGTGAACTTCAGCAAGCTAAGTCTGTGTCTCTGCCCAGAAAATGCCTACCTTTTGTTCAGAACATTCTTCCCTGCAGATCACAAGGTGAGTGGTGCATGAAAGAGTTGTGTGTGGTGTGAGCATCTGTGTGTGTGCACAGTTATTTTGCTTTCCTGTCTGCCAGGAGATACCCATTTTTTCTATATACAAATAACAGAAATAGTCATTGAAAAGATGAAGTGAAAAACAAGTAGCTTGTAGCAGAAGCTCACAGATTCTCAACCCTGCTGTCCATTGGGAACATTAAAACCCAACTGAAGCTCAGACCTCACTCTTAGTGTCTGTGATGTAATTGGCCAGCATTGAAGCCTAAGAATTTTAATCTTTTTCTTAAGTTACAAGAATATTATTATTTGTGGCCATTGTTAAGAACCACAGAATTCAGTGGTTTAACCACTTTGGATCATTTTTGTTTGAGCCTGCCTTCCACCCAGATAATAAAGCAAGGTGTAGACTGTGTCCACAGACAGTTGGTCCTCTGGGAAATAAAGAGGGTTATGCAATACTTTGCATACCACCAACAGCTGACACCACCAGAGGGAGGGAAGACTGTCCAAAAGAACTGGTTTTCTTGTGTGGTTTATAAGACAGTTATTAATTGGACCTCACCCCACAGTTGCTATTCCTGTCTGCATGGAGCAGGGGAGGGTCATACAGTTAGCAGAAGAGGCAGCTGCTGTTGGACTGGTGATACCTAGGACAGGGTCTGACATGTGTCAGAAGGGAGGCTTGTTCCAGGGACAAAGGGATCCCTGAAAAACAAGCACCTGTCCTGTCTGAGCTTTCACCATAGGCTCGATTCAGGAGGTGACATCTGTACCACATCCCACAGTTTAGAGGAAATGTTGTCTCCCAGGAGCCCAAAGCCCTCTGTTCAGCTTCACTGAGAACCTGATAGGCACTCAGAAGGGCTCAGAAATTGAAGGGTCCTGCACTGCATCTCTGCAGTGTTGAAGTGATGTTTAATAAATGGCACTTAACAGATTCTTCTGTGCAATTACTTTATTTGATTTGCTCCCAGGTACTTAGAGATACATGCCTCCAAGTATATTTGGATGCCCTTAGATTCTTGGAAGAGCAGGGTAAGTATAGGGTGAGAGGTCAGATGAGCCACTTTAGCAGGCTCTCTTGTTGGTGGTCTTTGGAAACAGAAGATTGAACCTCAGTTACATCTACCAGAACTCAGCTCTTTTGTGCCACTCTTGCTCAATCCATGCATTTGCTAAATGAGATAGTAAATCTTATTCCACTTGATAGATGAGGAAACAGAAGCATGGAGAGTTTACCAAGGACCACATGGCACTGAGGGGCAGGGTTGGTATTTACCCCAGAAACTTATGAGCCCAGGGCTCTTCCACTTCCCACAGGGTCCCCTTATCTGCAGGTTTTTTTTAAATTAAATTCAGTTTTATTGAAATATATTCACATACCATGCAATCATCCATGGTATACAATCAACTGTACACAGTATGATCATATAGTTTGGCATTCATCACCACAATCTATTTCTGAACATTTTACTTACATCAGAAAGAATCAGAATAAGAATAAAAAATAAAAGTAAAAAAGAACCCCAAACTTTCCCCCCCATCCCACTCTATTTTTCATGCAGTTTTTGTCCCCATTTTCCCACTCATCCATCCATACACTAGATAAAGGGAGTGTGATTCACAAGGTTTTCACAATTGCACTGTCACCCCTTGTAATCTACATTATTATACAATTGTCTTCAGGAGTCCAGACTACTGGGTTGGAATTTGATAGTTTCAGGTATTTACTTCTAGCTATTCTAATACCATTAAAACCTAAGAGGTATTATCTATATAGTGCATAAGAATGTCCACCAGAGTGATCTCTCAACTCCATTTGAAATTTCTCAGCCACTGAAACTATTTCATCTCATTTTGCATTCCCCTTTTGGTCAAGAAGATATTCTCAATCGCACAATGCCAGGTCCAGATTCATCCCTGGGAGTCATATTGTCTGCAGGTTTTTTTTTAAATTCATTTTTATTGAGATATATTCACATACCATGCAATCATACAAAATAAGCATGCATTCAATTGTTTATAGTACCATTATATAGTTGTGCATTCATCACCAAAATTAATTTTTGACATTTTCATTACTATGCACACAAAAATAATAAGAATAAAAATTAAAGTGAAAAAGAACAATTAAAGTAAAAAAGAACACTGGGTGCCTTTTTTTTCCCTTCCCCCATTTTTCTACTCTTCCATCCATAAACTAGACAAAGGGGAGTGTGGTCCATATGGCTTTCCCAGTCACATTGTTACCCTTTATAAGCCACATTTTTATACAATCATCTTCAAGATTCATGGGTTCTGAGTTGTAGTTTGATAGTTCCAGGTATTTACTGCTAGCTATTCCAATTCAATAGAACCTAAAAAAGGTTGTCTATATTGTGCATAAGAATGCCCACCAGAGTGACCTCTCAGCTCCTTTTGGAATCTCTCTGCCACTGAAGTGTGTTCCATTTCCTTTCACATCCCTGTTTTGGCCAAGAAGATGTTCTCCATCCCATGATGCTGGGTCTACATTCCTCCCCGGGAGTCATATTCCACATTGCCAGAGAGATTCACTCCCCTGGGTGTCAGATTCCACATAGGGGGGAGGGCAGTGATTTCACCTTGCTTGCAGGTTTTCATGATTCTTTTGCTCTTCTACTTGAACCATAGTGAATATTTCATTTAACAGGGAATGAAATTGAACTGAGTTCAATTCTGTTGCCAAAATGATGTAATCAGAATGGTCATCACCATCCAGGTTGGGGTCACAGCTGGAAAACTAGTTCTACCCGGGGCAACATGGCAACTTTGAGTCATCCCAGCTCTTTCAGGCTCGAGAGGCACTAGAGTGGAATTAAATATTAGGTGTCTTTGGAGCTACTTTTCTTGAATACTAAGAGTTGTTTAGATTCTTGGTTGCTTTACCAGTCCCCTGGGTTAGTTTTTGACCAACATAAAGGAGGCAGTAGGGTGAAAAGGACATATATACAATTTGCATTCTCTGCAGATTCTGTGTTTGCAAATTCACCTACTCACTAAATTGTACTGCTGACCACAAGAGCAGTACTAGCAACACTTTAGAGGTCATGCATGGAAAAGGGTTGGAAGATTTGAGTGGTCTGATGTGCATGTTCCCAACTGAGGTCAGGGCAAGTGTCACTTATCCTTCTCAGCTCATACTGCCAAGAGCAAGTGTCCTTTTCACAGTCTATTTAATGCCATGGCTGTTGCATTTTTTGTGCTTATTTTTGGAGATTTCACTGTTTAAAATGGCCCCCAATTGTAGTGTTGAAGAGCAGTCTAGAATACTGAGGGTAAGGAGACTGTGATGGGCCTTAAGACAAAAATACATGTGTTAGATCAGCCTTCTTCAGGCTTGAGTTCTTGTGCAGTTGGCTGTGACCTCAATGTTAGCAAATTGACAACATGTATTAAATAGTCTTTAAAGAAAACCACAGATAAAACAAGGTTATGGATTGATCTATTGATGAAATTGTTGGGGGTAGAGGCTTGCTTCTGGATCCAGCAGCTGTAGGTCTTCAGAAGGGAACAGATTTGCAAAAAGACCTGGTGTGTTCTGTGTAGGACACACAGGGAGAGAGGTGCCCCAGGGGCATCCCTTCCTGACAGGTATTGGGGTCTGGAGTATGGGAAGGCAATCAGGGCTGGATATGAAATTCATGGTACCGCACAAGTGGACTTAGTGGGCATAATTTTTGGTTTCAGTTCTGCTATTTCCCAACTTGATGACTTTAGAGAAACTTTTCCCTCCCTGGGCCTTGGCATCCACATCACAACAAGGGCTGTTTGGAAGAAAGGAAGTATAAGCAATTCCTAATAATTTTGGTGACAGGTGGAGTCCAAGCACACATAGCATCTGGGCTGCATTTGTTTATAATGATCAGAGCAAGATTCCTGAGCAGGCTGGCCTTCCTGTTGCTCTGCAGCAGGAATGGAGTATTTAAAATATATCTGAGGGAAAGTGATGTCAGAGAGGATGTGGAGTATGATTAACAGAGGCCCAGAAACATCTAGAGTGAAGCATACACATGAGGTGTAACTTGAGGTGCAAGGTGTGGGCATTCAGGAGCAGCCCCTGGTCTGGTCTTTTTACCCTGAGGCTGGGATGGAGTGTTGGCAGGTGCATCCCTGGGCATCTCTAACTACCTATCAGGGACCACTTCCCAGTGTTGGATATGGGGTCCCAGCATCTAGGACAGTGCCTGACCTGCACACCTCCCCTTACTTAGTTCTCCATTTATTTCATCAGTAGGTGACACAGGCAAGGCAGTGTGATGGAAAAGTGTGCCACCTTGGATATCAGTCTTGGGTTCATTTTCTGGCTCTGCCACACATTAGCTGTGTGGCATTGAGTAAGTCCCTTAATCTCTGTGTTTTTGAGTCCTCAGCTGATAAATGGAGACAATGTAATGATAGCAGTCAAATGGCTACTATCAAGACTATGATGTTCCTAGCTCAGGGCCTGGGACATCTTAACCAGTGGGTCAGTTATTAGAAATTAATTATAACCCTTATCTTTCAACTGCATGAATCCAGGTGTGGATATTGAGCTCATAGAGGTGGTGAGTGGGGGAGCCAAGAGCTGAACTCACATCTTTCTAGCGTCAAAGACCCTCACTACTTTCTCCTCATTATAAATGCCTGCCCCTCCTTGAATTTCAGCTAAGAAAAGGACTGCAGTTTCCATGTGTTTGCTTTCCTATGCTCTAGCTCAGGGGGTGCATAAGTAGGTAAGTAACAGTCTGTTTCCCAAATTATCCTGATGGGCTTGTCCCATGCTTTTTGCTCTTCATAGGTATCTGCACCAGGCCAGGGCCAAGCCTGAATTTACCCTCTGAAGAGAGAAAGTCTGAGGTCAGTGCTCCCCGTGGGGAAAACATGAGCCTGGAGGCTCCCTGGGAGGCAGCTGCTTTTGAGATGAAAACCAACAGAGCTGAGCTGATGGAGACACTCTCTCCCAAGCTTGCTAAAGGTAGCAACTATTCAGGGGGTGGGGACAGGTGAAGGAAGTTGTTTTCTGTGGACATTTGGAGGAGAAAAGGGTTTCTTTCCTGTGTGTTGTGGAGGAAGGTGATGTGGCCTAGTTGAGAAGAAATGGGGAAAAGTGACCAGGGACAAGGTGATCATGGGGCCACCACTTCTCACAGGCACAGGCTGAGCTCAGGGTGGTCATTATATACCAGCACAGTTGTCCTACCTGGTGGGTCTCCTTGGCTCATAAGAACTTCAGCCTCATTGGGTTAAAATCACCTTCATTTGATCTGGGCATCTTGATTGATAACAGCATCTTCACATCCACAGTGCTGGAGTCAGTATTTCAACAAGACTTGAGGGGGGATACAACTTAATTCCCATATCAGGTTGCAAGGACTATTCCATAGAAATTTCAAGCACTACTAGGTAAAAGTGTTTGGTTTTTACCCTGGTGGGAGATATCTCTTACATAGAGTTATACAATTTTCTTATTCAGCACTGAGTGAAGCAATGAAAGACACGGGTGGCCACATATGCAAGATGTGGAACTTCTTCCCTCTGAGGATAATGTCATCTATGATGCCATCCTGCACCCTGCCTCTGGAGTCTGTGATTGCTCTTGTCAAAAGGTGAGAATTTCATATTCTCTGAGTCTTCCTCAGGGGTTGATGTGAGGATGATAACACAGTCCAGGCCCTCAGCCATAACATGGCCCAGTGGGATGGACAGAGGCCCTGCTGACTGGAGCTCACAGTCTATATGGAAGGTCCCAGAAAGGTGCCTGCCTGTCCTCCTGGAGCCATGAGCACCCTGTCACCTGGCACAAGCTCAGAAACGAGCTGGGAGACTTGATGAGCCAGTCATGGCCACACAGCATCTGCTCCCATCACTCATCATCCCCTGGGGAAACTGAGGACAAGAGAGGTTGGGATCACAGCTCTGGAGGCACAGGGGTGACTAGAATGTTAAATCAGGTTAACGTAGAGTGCAGGCAATTCCTTCTTTCATTCTAGCCCTAGTTTGTTGATGTGATTCACAGTCAGCAAAGGAGATGAAAAGGTCAAAGAAAGAGGCTCCTAGAACTTGTTTCTTGGGCACAGTCAGACACATGGCTCAGGGATGGGACTTCCCTGCTTCAAATCCTGGCTCCACCACTGACCACAGCTGTGTGATCTGTGAGAGCCCAGGCTTTTTTTTTTTTTTTTTTTTTCTTTTATTTCCATGTAAATCCCTTGCTCTTCCTTGTATCAAAGTGGTCTACCTTTGCTTTAGGGCTCTGTTAGGCTTATTTTTGGTCTCAATTTCCAAGTTCACCTTCTGGGAACTCATCAGACTAGAGTTAGAGGCAACTCTGGCAATTGACCCAGACTGAAGGTGCTGTTGTAAGATAGCTGCACTTGGGGTTGATGTTTTCTTTTTGTTTCTTCTTCTTTTTTTAAATCTTGGCTTTTTAAAAAATTCAAATTTTTTGATATATGTTCACATACCATACAATCATCCATAGTTTACAATCAATTGTTCACAGTACCACCATACACTTTTGCATTCATCACCACAATCAATTTTTGAGCATTTTCATTATACCAATAAAAGCAAAAATAAGAATAAAAATAAAAGTAAAAAAGAACACCCAAAACATCCCAACCCCCTATTATTTATTTAATTTTTGTCACCATTTTTCTACTCATCTTCCATACACTGGCTAAGGGGAGTGTGACCCACAAGGTTTTGACAATCACATGGTCACACCATGAAGGCTATATAGTTATATGATTGTCTTTAGGAATCAAGGCTTGCAGTTCAACAGTTTCAGGTATTTCCTCCTAGCTATTCCAATACACTAAAAACTAAAAAGGGATATGTATATAACACATAATAATAACCTGCAGAATAACCTATCAACACCACTTGAAATTTCCCAGCCACTGAAACTTTATTTTGTTTCATTTCTCTTCCCCCTTTTGGTCAAGAAGTCTTTCTCAATCCCAGCATGGCTGGTACAGGCTCATCTCCATGAGTCATGTCCCATGTTGTCAGGGAGATTTACACCCCTGGGAGTCATGTCCCACATAAGGATGAAGGCAAGTCCACCTGCTGAGTCAGCTTAGAGAGAGAGGCTACATGTGAGCCACAAAACAGGTTCTTTGGAGGTGAATCATGCACAATTATAAGTAGGCTGAGCCTACCCTTTGCAGTAAAAAAGCTTCATAAGGGCAAGCCCCAAGATTGAGGCTTCAGCCTTCTAAATTGGCAGTCCCCAATGCTTGTGAGAATAATACCAATTTCCCAGGTGTCAGGAAGTTTAATATTTCCACATTTTCCCCCAGTTGCTCAAGGGGGCTTTGCAAATACATTTTTATTCTCTGCCCAAATTACTTTGGGGTGTATTAGGGCTTCACACTAACCTCTACAAACCAACCAGATCTTACCCCCTTTCAAAGTTCCTTATGATTATGGTGTTTGCATAAAGTGACCATCCAAGTTCAATTATATGGTGTGTTACAGAAAATATAGATTTTGTACCAAATAAACATCTCTTTTGTTTTCACACAGAAGTTGAAGTTTTAAAACACTGTCAATATTGTCCTTTACCCTTTAGTTTGATTTGCCTTAGTCCTAACCAGATCAGCTTCATTCATATCTCTAATTGAAGTCTGAATTCTTTTTTCAGCTTTTTTAACAGTTGCTCCATGGGTTAATACTGACTTTTGTAGCTGCTGAACTCTGAGATCTGAGTCTCAGGGGTTACACAAATACCTGAAGTTCCAGGGACTGACCAGATTATACACAAAGAGCTCAGCATCTCAGAATTTGGAGATAACCATTACAAATCAGGAATAGATGTGACTGCTGTAAGAGCTAACAATCTAGGGACCATTACAATAAGCCTCCCCCTAATAACCTGTGCTCTTAGATTCAGTTCTCAGAGTTTGCACATTATTGTTAGTCTGTATTAGTGACTCATTATGATGTTTTTCTTTGTTTCTGGCTTATTTCACTCAAAATGCTGTCCTCAAGGTCCATTCACCTAGTTGCATGCCTCTCATGTTCATTCCTTCTTCCATCCACTCAATATTCTATTGCACACATACACCACATTTCAACATTCTGTTCATCAGATGATGTACCCTTAGGCCACCTCCATCCATTGCAAATCATGAATACTGCTGCCATAAACACCAGTGTTCAAATGTCCATTCATAACCCTGCTCTCAGTTTTTCCAAGTATATTCCCAGTAATGGGGTTTCAGGACCTTATGACAACCCCATATTTAGCTTCTTGTGGAACCACCACACTGCCCTCCAGACAGGCTGTACCATTCTACTTCCCTACCAACAGTGCAAAGGTACATCCCTCTCTCCACATTTTCTCCAGCACTTGTTATCCCTCTGTTTTTTTCCCTTTTTTAGAATGTTGATAACAACGCTCATGTGTGGGAGTGTGTGTATGTGTGTGTGTGCATGTATAAGTGCATGTGTACCCCTACAAGCTGGTAAAGTAGTTGTGTCTGTGTGCATGTGTGTGTGTGTACACACATGAATGAGATATTGCTGCTTTGGGTTTTATTCCCACAGGCTGGTGATGTGCTTCCCATATATTCCTGATGGCATGCAGTGGCAGCAGTGGGCAAATGCCCAAATTTACTCTCATTTGATGGCTTATCTGCTCTCCACTTCCATATAAATCATCATACTGTTAGTGTGGGGACTGCACAGGCATCCTATTCTTCTGATCAGACCACCACAATATTTCAGAAACCTTTCGCTGTGTGCCTGATTGGTGGTAAGCACCTTGTACTCTAATGGAGGGAGCCTCTGCCTTGGGGTGGCAGCTGAATAAATCAGAGGTTACAGTGCTGAAAATGGAAATCAGATTTGCACATGGTGCATTGGCCTGCTGAAGAGAGATGTGGGAAGCCTTCCCATGGGAGGAGTCCTTTGGGGCTTAGTCTTATTGGCAGAGGACAGAGCTGGATGATAGAGCAGGGGAAGGGCAACTCAGGCAGAGGGAGCAGGATGAAGGTTGGGGAATGTCAGACAGCCTGTGCTTTGCTTACAGGACACAGCTCTGGATGCCTGCAACCTAGGTAGGTAGGTGTGGTGTGGACCAGGTCAGGCTTCTCAGGATGGGCTAAGGGGAACCAGCTCTGAGGATGGAACCTGGCAATCTATGTACTTAACAAATGACCTATCCAGGCAATGCTGCCACAATCTGAATTCATACAACTGCTGATGCAGAGCAGGAGGGCCCTTGTGGATATTCAGGGACTGAACCTTACCTGGAAAATCATGGGCTTCTTTTCCTCTCCTGTCAATGGGAAGGATCCTCATCTCAGGAAATGGGGTTATTGTTGTCCTGGTTGTTTTTATTATTACTGGAAGCCATTGGAAGGGTTTAAAAAGGGAAGCCTGGGGATTTGGTTTGCTGTGGGAAGTGGAAGATGGCTTACCTGTTGGGGAGCTGGTTTGTGTGAATGCATAGATGGACCCTGTCAATTGGTGGAGATGCCTGTGGATGTTCAGTGGGTGATGCTCTGGGGATAGAGAGGACAGGGATGGTGCTGTCACCCCAGCACATGGGTGGTGGTGGGAGCTCCAGGTGGCAGCAGGGCCTCCCTGGAGTACTCAGTGTGCATGGCAGAGCACTGAGCTCCCAGAAGGTCAGCTGACTCTATGATGGAAGTTGTCAGAGCAGAAACAGTGGCTAAGCTTGCTTTCTTCCTGTGGTTCAGAAGCCAAACTCCAGTGCCAGGGCATCAGCCTTTTGCATAACCAGAACATGACTGATGCTGATGGCCTCCCCATGCCTCCAGGAGCCTGGATGCCTGCTCTGTGGACTGCCATTAGGGCACAAGCTGAGGCCACCCAGCAATCCATCCTCCATTCTGGCCTGATCTACTCAGGCAGCAAAGTAGCTGCCAAGATGGGAGGGCTAGAAAAGGGTTTCTAAGTCATTTCAGGAGATGAGATTAAAAAATTCTTCCCAGGTTGCTAAACCCACCCAACCTTTGTGATGTTACCTATCCTTGGCCTTTTAATGAACTGGTGCTTCAGGAGTATACAACCATGGCTTCTAGACTCAATTTATTGTTTATCAAAGACACATGTAATGAAGTTCTTTTTAGGAAAAGCTAGGAAGATTATGTTGTTATAAGTGGATGTCCAACTTTTCTGGAAAGCTAATATGTAAGTGTCTGAGTCAATTGGGTCAGTTGCTTGGAACATGGCACCTGGGAAGCCAAGCAAGGAGGGTCCTTTGCTGGCTCTGCTTCATAGCTATCTTAATGGAATGTCCTCTGTGAGGGTCCTAGAATGGCCAGTATTTGGGCAAGTAGGGTCCTAGTGACCAATGGCATCTAGAAAATCTCTGTCAGCTCGGAAGTCATGTGGCTGGCATCTGTTGGTCCTTTGCTCCCGGGTTGCATTGCAGTTTTGAAATGAAACTCACCTTTCTGCTTGGTTCCCCTGGGATGTTTCTCTCTAAGCATCTGGGAGTCCTCTCTTGGCTTCTCCTGGGCAAACTCTGGGTTTCAACTCTTAGCTTAGTATCTCCATATGTCCTTCTGTCTGCATCTCACAGCATCTCCAAGTGTCTCATTCTGTGTCAGTTCTTAGCTTCTCCCAGGTGCAAACTCTGGATTACATATCTTAGTTTCTCTCCAAAGTGTCTCTCTGTCTCTCTGAGCTCCTTCTCTCCATGAGCTCTCTGAAAGGACTCCAGTAAACTAGATGACCTCCATGGAAATGATCTAATCACAGGTCTCACCTACATTTGGGTGGGTCAAATCTCCTTAGAAAAAACCTAATAAAAATTTCCCACCCTACTCTAAAGACTAAGTCTGCCCCACAAGATAGCATTAAAGAATGTTGCTTTTGTGGGGGTCATAATAAATTCAAACCAGCACAACCCAGTTATGTTAAACAATAAAATAAAATGTATGTTGGTGTCTATAGTATATGGATATATAAATGGAAAAAAGACTAAAGGGATATATTCCAGAATAGTTACAATGGTATCATTTTATGATTATTTATAATTATATTTTACTCATTGTTCTTAGGTATTTTCTAGATTTCTATGATGAACATATCTCAATTTATAATCAAAGTATAACTAATAATAAAAACTATTTTTAAAAATCCTTCCATTGTCTCTATGTCCTTTCCAAGTATGAGCCAGGGTTCTCCAGGGAAACAAAAACCAATGGGATACATGTGTACATTTATTAAGAGATTTATTTTAGGAAATTGACTGATGCAGCTGTGGGTGTTGGCAAGTCTCAAGCTTGTAAGGCAGGTCAGCAGGCTGGAAATGCAGGGAGGAATTGATAGGGAAGTCTTACAGGAGAATTTCTACTCTGGGAAACCTCAGCTCTTTGCTCTTTATAAGTGTTCAGCTCATTAGCAGAGGCCCACCCACCTTACTGAATCTCTTTTACTAAAACTCAACTGATTGTAGGTGCTAATTCCATCTACAGAATGCCTCCACAGCAAGTGGACAACAGGACTGGGATAAACTGGGAGAGCGAAGCCAAATGGGTGAAATAAGTCAATTCATGGAAGGTGTTTGGCACAGTCCCTGACCCAGAGGAAGTACTCAATAGCTTTAGCTGTCATTGTTATCATTTTCAACACCTTGGTTACTTGTCTTGCTGCCGTCTGCCTTTCTGTACATGGAGAAGAGGCAGTAATGACTTCTGTGGAGCAATATTTTAAGGATAGGAAGGGATTTGTTGGCCCAACTTATGTGAAGTCTGCCAGTGAACAAGTCAGTTTTGGCCAAGGGGGACCAATGTTTTGGGGAGGGGCTGAAGGTAGAAGAGCAGGGATTGGTGCTTTCAAAGAAATGGGAGCACATGGGAGGGTCATCCTTAGCATGGACATGGAGTTGGCCATGTGGATGGAAGACATCTTTGGGCAGAGCTGGACAGAGCTTGCCCAAAGGTGCTGTCACAGTCACCAGACCCAACACCAACCTCAGGCCATAGGAAGAAGGTGAGATGCCCCTGAAGCCACCAGGAAAAGCAGCAGGAATGTTGAAGGGATCTGGGGAGCACATGAAGTCAGAGCAGAACAGAGGAAGGGCTGGGAGATCCAGTCACCCCACCCCATGGCCTCCCAGACTTGGGGTTTGAGTTCATTATGACAACCAGGGTCACCACTGAAACTGCCTTTCCACCTCTGATTGGGCCAGGTCAGCACTCCATAAACCACATCCTCAGGAGACTGGTGTCCCTGCAGATGTTAGTAGGTGGTTTTATCACTTAGGATAGGCTTGGTTTGGCTACATTAACAAGAAGTTCCAGAGGGATTACTTCTTCCTCTTGCTCCATGTCCATCAGACCTGCTGGAGCTCTGCTTTAAGTGGTCTTCACTCCCAGACCACCATTTAGAAGAGCACAGATCACCATGGAGGGGTGAAGGGAATATAGTTCTCAAAGTTTTCACTCAGAAGTGAAACACTTCACTTCTGTTCATGATGCGTTCACAAGAGCAAGTCACATGGTAGGATCATGGAAATGCAGTTCTACCCTGGGCCCAAAAGAGGAGCAACAGAAATGCTGGTGAACAGCACCACTGAAGGCCACATACACCTCAAAAACAGAAACAAGGAAGCATCTATGATCCCATAAATTCAGGACATACTGAGTTAAGGCAGGGTAAACAGAGATATCTACAGCAGGACTTCTCAGGGCCTTTAGTATGTTAATGTACACTGGGACCCTCAGAGACAGAGTTTGCCTGGGGGTAAAGCCTGTGACTTTGTTTTGCCAAACTTTTCTCCCACCCTGGCCCAGAAACTTTTCAGTTTCTGGCACACAGAGGACCCACAGATATTTGCTTCCTGCTCTCACTGCCATCTGCAGGGCAACCTCATGGCTGTAGTTTAGAAGAGGCATACTGGACAGAAGAAAGCTGAGACAGAAGTGACAAGAAGATCATTTGGGGAAAGAAAATCTGATTTTGTGTGTGAGTTCATGGTTGCTGGCCCCAGGATTTCCCTCACTCAATCCTCAGTATAACATTATGCCTCAGTAACTGTTACAAACCCCATTTCACATACCAGGAAATTGAGGCTCCCAAATGAACTTCAAATAAGTATCCAGCTTATTTGACTTATGCTTAAAATTTGTTAATCTCTAGATATTCTTCCAAAATCCCTCTGAAAGTTTTCACACATAAAATCACCTTTTGAGTATGAGTGGGGATCAGTGGGATGACAGAAACCTCACTTTGGTGGCCAAGGGTATGTGTCCTAGACCCCAGGAGCTGGGCTTATGGGCAATGAGCTGGGCACTGGTTGGCCTTTCAAAGTTCCAGCTTGTGGAATTACTTACAATAACCCAGAGGGTCCTGCCAGGGAGCAGCAGGCAGGCAGCATTTGAGCTTCCTTTATGTAGATTTTTGGCAACTGAAGACTATTGGGTGTGCCAGTTCTTCCCCAGACCTTCTACTCCTTTAAAATTGTCCCATGAGGGGATTCCAGGGTGGAGAGGCTGCTGAGCCCTCATCTACTTTACCCTTTGCCCAATCTTGTGACATCTGAGCAGCATTTGGAAGTGGCAAAGAGTGAGGCCTGTGTGAGACACTCCTGGGTTAGAGTCCCACCTGGCTTGCAAAATCTGGGACTTAGGGTGAATTCTTTACTTTATTGGGGCCTCAGTTTCATCCTCTATAAAAGGTTGACAGTAATAGCTCCCTCCTTATTGTGATGGGTAAATGAGACCATTTATGAAAAGCACTTAGCATGGTTGCTGGCTCATGGTTTCAAGGACAATAGTGCCCAGATTCTTTCAGAACCAGGGACACCTTTTCATATATTAATTCAATGATTCTCTGAGCAACCACATGAGGCAGAGTCTGTTACTATCCCCATTTTATGGAAAGGAAAACAGCCCAGCAATGTGTGGGCCTTGCCCAAAGCCACACAGCTTAGAAGTGGTAAAGCCATGACTAAAATTCATAGGTCTATCCATAAAGCCCATTTTCAAAGCTGCTCAATGGGAACTCATCTCTTATTACACTGACAATTGGCTATCCAGTATGTAATAAAATCCTGCAGCTGCCAGGGCTTATTACTTGCTAGTATGAAATCTAATCAGATTCTTAAAATCATTGTAGAACTGGCTGAGACCTTAGCAATCCCATCCCATTATTTTGTTAGGGAGAACACTGACACTCAGAGAGGGTGTGACTTTCCTGGGCTCCCACAGCTAACTGATGGCCCAGTTCTTCCACCTCCTGGCAGTGCATGCTCCTGTCACCTGCCTCTCTAGCCAAGCCCAGTCCCTGATGCCTCTCCCCAGAGCTGGCACTGCACACCTTTCTGCTTTTGTGCCGGCTATCCAGAATGCCTTTATCCATCCTGTATCCTAGTCCCACACCACCTGGTACCACCCTGGCTGCCTCCACCCCTTCCTCCTCCCCCTACTACTGCTCTGCACCCTTTCCACCCCATTTCTGACCAGGTTCCCCAAAGGCACGTTACGAGATCTGTTTTCAAAGACTCTGGAAACTAAGTAGACAAAGGGGCTTCATTCATTAATCCAGTGATTCATTCAGCAGACACAGTATGCAAAGCCAAATGACACAGAAACAAAGAGTGAAACAAGCCAGAGATTCTTAAACCTTGTGGGCCAAAGCATTACCTGGTGTACTACTTTAATATCCAGATTTCTAGGTTCCACTTCCCAGATATTTTGATTCAGTATGTCTGGGTGCAGGCCCTGTAATGTGCTTTTACTTTTTAAATAGAAATGTTGTGGGTTTACAGCATAAGAATGCATAAAATTCAGGATTCTCATATACCACCCCACTACCAACATTTTGCATTGGTGTGGAATATCTGCTACCACTGATGATAGCACATTTTTATAACTGTATGATAATAATTAAAGACAATGGTTTGACTTAGGTTTCACTGTTTATATAGTGTAGTTCCATCAATTTTTAACAAGTTTTTTCTGTTACCATATATACAATCTTACATTTCCATTTTTAATCATATTCAGATATATATTTCAATGGTGTTAACTGCATTCACAGTGTTATGCTACCATCACCTCTTCCATTACAAAAACATATCCTTTGGTGGAGAGGCAAGATGTGGCATAGAGAGGTGTGGAATTTAGTTTGTCCTCTAGAGCAACTAGTAAATAGCCAGGAAAAACTAATAAAGAATCTGGAAAAACTGTTGAGAGACATCCATGAATAGACACACATTGTACACCAGCCTGGAATGGGTGGGACAGCTGAGATTACAGCACAGAATTGTAAGTAAAGCTCCCCAAACCCACTGCTGGGGCCCCTCCCCCACAGGCATGGCAGGCTGAGATGAAACACTTCCATGTGGAAAAAAGAAACATGTTACAGGGAAAGCAACTCAACCAAGCTCCAATTGCAGTTTTAATTAACAAATTTGGACTACTGAATATAAGATACAAGCACAGATAATCCTAGACAAAGCAGGAAAGGAAACTGAGGTCCATTCCTGCAAAGAGGAGGCAGGGCTAATGGAAAAAAAAATACATAACTAAATTAAAACAGAGGCTTTTGGAAACAGCTGAGTTCAGAATACTGGAAAACAGCTGTGTTCCAAGAAAGGGGACACAGAGAACTGGGTATGAACACCAGTTGACCAGAAAAACCGAGGGGATGGGGACCAGCTCTGAAGAGGAGCTTTTGCTCTTTTACTTTTTTTTCCCCTTTCTAAGCAGCCCATTAGAGAAAGCCTCAGGCCTTTTTAATTGTCCCTGCTGTTGCAGGCAAGGGTGGAGATAACAGAGTCAAAGAGACAAAGGAGGAATTCAAGTGCGTATCTTCCCTAAGAAAATGGAGGTGGGACCAGCTCAAGTCGCTACCCTCCCTCAGAATTCACACACTAGGGCTTGGGGAAAAACAAATGAACAAAGCAAAAACAACTTAAACTTGGCATTTGACAGCCTCAACCCCTGGCCAGGACAGAGTTTGCTGAGAATTAAAGTGACCACATCTCTTTACAGCAGTGGGGAGCTGCAAGCTGACAATTGTCACCTGCTGGGTAGGATAGGAAAAGCACCAAGTCTAGAGGCCTCACAGAAAGTCTGTCAATCTTCTAGGACTTATGCTCAGGAAAACCTGGTACTGAATACAGCTTCCTTCTGAGACCTGGGCCCATCTTTTCTGGGAAAATCTGATTTACTTGCAGTAATTAAGGAAACCAGATGCCTAGACAATAGAAAATTACAAATCACACTAGGAAAAATGAAGATACGGACCAGTCAAGGGAACAAGTGTACACTTCAATGGAGATACAGGAATTGAAAGAACTAATTAAATATCTTCAAACAAATATGCTAAATCAATTCAAAAATCAATCAACAAGTTGAGGGAAGATATGGTAAACGATGAAGAATATAAAGAAGACATTGGGCAAACATAAGGAAAAACTCAAAAGTTTGAAAAAACAATTAGACCTTATGGGAATGAAAGGCACAACACAAGAGATGAAAAACACAATGGAGACACAAAACAGGAGATTTGAAGAGGCAGAAGAAAATGTTAATGAACTGGAGAGCAGGACATCCAAAATCCTACAAACAAAAGAACAGATAGAAAAAAGAATGGAAAAATATGAGCAATGTTTCAGGGAATTGAATGACAGTGTGAAGTGCATGAATGTATGTGTCATGAATATCCAAGGAGAAGGGAAAGGAAAGGGAGCAGAAGCAGTAAGGAGGAAATAATCCCTGAAAATTTCCCATCTCTTATGAAAGACATAAGATTACAGATCCAAGAAGTGCAGCATATCTCAACAAAATAGATATGAATAGACCTACACCAAGACACTTAATCAGATTATCAAATGTCAAAGAAAAAGAGAATTCTGGGAGCAGCAAGAGAAAAGTGATCCATCACATATATGGAAAGCTTGATAAGACTGTGGATTTCTCAGTAGAAACCATGGAGGTGAGAAGGCAGTGGTATGATATATTTAACATACTGAAAGAACAAAACCACCAACAAGAATTTTATATCTGGCAAAACTGTCCTTCAAATATGAGGGAGAATTTAAAATATTTTCAGGCAGACAGTGGGAGAGTTTGTGAACAAGATACCTGCTCTACAGGAAATACTAAAGGGAGCACTATAGACAGATAGAAAAGACAGGAGAGAGAGTATTGGAGAACAGTTTTGGGTGATGGTAGCACAATAATGTAAGTACCCTGAACAAAGATGACTGTGAGTATGGTTGAAAGAGGAAGCTTAGGGGCATGCAGGACACCAGAAGGAAAGAGAGAAGATAAAGATGGGCACTGTATAACTTAATGAAACCTAGAGTGGTCAGTGGTTGTGATGAAATGTACATATGTTTTTACATGAGTTAGAAAAATGAATACCAATTTTGCAAGGTGTTAAAAAGGGGGTGGTGTTGGGGGAAAATACAGTTAATGAAAACTAGAATCTACAGTTAACAGTAACACTGTAATATGCTTCCTTTAATTGTAGCAAAGGCAATGCCTCTAAGGGAGATATAAGGGAGAGGTATGGGATCCTTGGCATTGGTGGTGTTGTCTGACATCTTTATTCTATTTCATTTTAATTTTACATTTTCTTTTATTGCTTTTTATTATCATTTTTCTTTCTTTTTCTTTTTTTATCTTTTTACTTGTTTGCCTCTTTCTCTTTCTTTGTGGAAGAAATAGAAATGTCCTTATATAGATAGTGGTGGTGAATGTATAGCTATGTGATTGTACAGGGAACTGTTGATTGTTTATGTAGGATGGAAAGAATGGTGAAAACTATCTAAAAATAAACAGAGGGATAAAAGTGCTGGAGAAAATGTGGAGAAAGGGATGTACCTAACCACCATTGGTTGGGAAGTAGAATGGTGCAGCCCATCTGGAGGGCAGTGTGGTGGTTCCACAGGAAGTTAAGCATGGAGTTGCCAGGTCCTGCAACATGGTTATTGGGTATTTACTTGGGAGAACTGAAAAGAGGGACAAGAATGAACATTTGTACAGTGTGGTATATGGTGTCAGTGGATGGAGGTGGCCTAAGGGAACACTGAATTGTTAATGGAATGGTGAACTGTGGTGTATACATACAGTGACATGTTAGACTGCTACAAGTAGTGAAGTTGTGGGGTGAATGGACACTGAGAGCAGTATGTTGCATGAAATAAACTAGAAATGAAAAGAAAAACATTATAATGCCTCACTAATATGGACTAACTATAATGTGCAAACTCTGAGCCCTGAGCTGAGAGCATAGGTTATCAGAGGAAGGCTTATTGTAAAGGTTCCTAGATTGTAAGCTCTTACAGTAGTTACATTTATTCCTGAGTTGTAATGGCTATTTCTAAATTCTGAGATGCTGAGCTCTTTGTTTATAACCTGCTTGGTATCTGGAACTTTGGGTATCTGTGTGACATCTGAGACTCAGAGCCAGAGTCCACCAGCTATGAATGTCAGCATTACCTGATACAGCAAATGTTAAAGAGTCTGAAAAAATGAGATCAGACTTCAATTAGAGCTATGGACAAAATGGACGTGGTTAGGACTAAGGTAAATCAGACTAAAGGGTAAAGGATGATATTGACAGTGTCTTAAAAACATCAACTTCTGTGTGAAACCAAAGGAAGAGATGTTTATTAGGTCCAAAATCTATGCTGTCTGTAACACACTATATGATTTTACTTATATGGTCATCTATTCAAACAACATAATTACATGGAATGTTGAATATGGAGTGAAATCTTGTTGGTTTATACAAACTAGTGTGAAGCCCCAATACATCCCAGAGTAATTTTGGCAAAGAATAAAATGTATTTGCAAAGCCCCCTTGAGGGACTCAGGGGAAATGTGGAAATATCAAATTTCCCCACTTGGGGAATTGATATTCTCACAAGCATAGGGGACTGCCGGTTTGGAAGGCTGAGGTCTCCATCTTGGGGCTTGCCCTTATGAAGTTTCTTGCTGCAAAGGAGAGGCTAAGCCTACTTAAAATACAGCTTAAGAATCACCCCTGAAGAATCTGTTTTGCTGCTCAGATGTGGCCTCTCTCTCTAAGCCAACTCTGCAGGTAAACTCAATGCACCCCCCACCCTACATGGGACATGAATCCCAGAGGTCTAAAGCTCCCTGGAAATATGGGAAATGACTCACAGGGATGGGCTTGGCCCTGGCAGCATGGGATTGAGAAAGCTTTCTTGGACCAAAAAAGGGGAAGATAAATGAAACAAAATGAAGTTTCAGTGGCTGAGAGACCTCAAACAGAGTGGGCAGGTCATTCTGGAGGTTATTCTTATGTATTATATAGATATTCCCTTTTGGTTTTTAGTGTATTGGAATAGCTGGAGGGAAATACCTGAAAATGCTGAAATGCAACTTAGTAGCCTTTATTCTTGAAGATGATTATATAACTTTATAGCTTACATTGTGTGACTGTGATTTTGAAAACTTTGTGGTTCTCACTCCCTTTATCCAGTGTATGGACAGATGAATAGATGAATGAGGACAAAAAGCAAATGAATAATAGGGAGGGATTGGATATGTGATGTTTTGGGTATTCTTTTTTACTTTAACTTTGTATATAATACTGTAAACAATTGATTGTACATTGTGGATGACTGTATGGTATGTGAATACAGCTCAATAAAATTGAATTTAAAAAGAGAGAGAGAGAGAGAAGAATATGGCAGCATAGAGAGGAGTGGAAGCTACTCAGTCCCCCTAGAACAACTAATAAACAACCAGGAACAAATAGGAAATAATCTGGAATAATTTGGGGGAGGACAAACATGACCATATACTCACCATACACCAACCTGAATTGGGAGGAATGCTCAAGATGGCAGCATAAAATCTGTAAGTAAAACTGTGGATCTGAACCTGGAGCCCCCTGCCCCCATGGCCAGAACTGAAAAGTGTTGCAGTGCTACAGAGCAGCACTCTCTGAGCAAGCGAATATAGCTCTGCTGAGCTCCAACTGGGGTTTTAATTAGCATGATATGAATCCCCAACAAGCAGACAGAGGCATTCACTGACCTTGGAGAGCCTGAGGACCACTCTGGGAGGGAGGGAGAGCCCAGAGGACTGGGTGCTGTCTCTGGCTGATGGGTAAAACTGAGGGGGCCTACAGAATGACACTGAAGGGGGTCTTTCTGTCCCTTTTTTGGATCAGTGGAGAAAGCCTCAGCCATTTTCAATTCCCAGTGGTCAGACCCAGACAAGGGTGGAGATAGCAGTCAGAGATGATCCAAATACAAATGACCTCCCCTCAGGGGGTATATCTTGCCTAAGAGGAAAGAGGCTGTGCAAAGCTCTACTACTCACCTTCCATTCAGAACCAGACCACAGAGCCTGGGGGAAAACAGCCACAGGCCACACCTCTTACACCAGTTGGGAGTGACAGGCTGACAGGTGCTACCTGCTGGGCAGAAAAGCACAGTGACTTGAGGCCTCACAGGGTGTACCAATCTTCTGAGACACACCTTCAGGGAGACCTGAAACTATTGCCATCTTCCAAGACCTGAGCCCATTCTGGTCTAGGAAAACCTGATTGGGGTAACCAAGGAGGCCAGTGGCCCAGACAACAGAAAAGTACAACCTACACTAGGAGGGGTGAAATTATGGCCCAGTCAAGGGAACAAACTTGTGCTTCAACTAAGGTACAGGAATTTAAACAACTAGTGCTGGATCAATTTAGAAAGTTTAGGGAAGATATGACAAAAGAGATGAAGTGTATTATGAAAACATTGGGCTTGCAAGAAATAGAAATTGAAGGTTCAAAAAAACAACTCATAGAATCTATGGAAATGAAAGGCACAATACACAAGATGAAGGACATAATGGAGACATGCAACAGCAGATCTCAAGAGGCAGAGGAGAACACTCAGGAACTGGAGAACAGACACCTGAAAGCCTACACACAAAAGAACAGGTAGAGAAAAGAATGGAAAAATATGAACAATGTCTCTGGGAACTTAAGAACAAAATGAAATGCAGGTATGTATGTGTCATCGGTGTCCCAGAAGGAGAAGAGAAGGGAAAAGGGGCAGAAGCAATAATAGAGGAAATAATCAATGAAAATTTCCCATCTCTTATGAAAGAAATAAAATTACAGATCAAGAAGTGCAGTGTACCCAAAACAGAATAGATCTGAATAGGAACATGCCAAGACACTTAATAATCAGATTATCAAATGTCAAAGATTAAGACAATCCTGAAAGCAGCAAGAGAAAAGTGAGCCATCACATACAAAGCAAGCTTGATAAGACTATGTGTGGGTTTCTTAATAGAAACCATGGAAGCAAGAAGGAAGTGGGGTGATATATTTAAGATACTGAAAGAGGAAAACCACTGACCAAGAATTCTATACCTGGCAAAACTATCCTTCAAATATGAGGGAAAGCTTAAAATATTCTCTGACAGACAATGACAGAGTTTGTGAATAAGATACCTGCTCTACAGGAAACACTAAAGGGAGAACTACTGTGCCAGTTTGAATGTATTATGTCCCCCGAAATGCCATTATCTTTGATGTAATCTTGTGCAGGCAGATGTACCAGTGTTGATTAGATTGTAATTCTTTAGATGTGACCCACCCAACTGTGGGTGAGACCCTGGATACTTTCCATGGAGGTGTGGACCTGCCCATTCATCATGGGCCTTGTTTAGTTTACTGGAGCACTATATAAGCTCAGACAGGAGTGAGCTTGCTACAGCCAAGAGAGACACTTTGAAGAATGCACAGGAGTTGAGAGAGGAACTGCAGTTTACAGAGACATTTTGGAGATGGCCTTTGAAAGAAGACTTTTGCTCCAGAGAAGCTAAGAGAGGACAAATGCCCCCAAGAGCAACTGGCAGTGACATTTTGAAGAGAAGCTGCAGCCTAGAGGGGAACATCCTGAGAGAAAGTCATTTTGAAACCAGAATTCTGGAGCAGATGCCAGCCACATTCCTTCCCAGCTAACAGACATTTTCCAGATGCCACTGGCCATCCTCCATTGAAAGTACCCAATTGTTGATGCATTACCTTGGACACTTTATGGCCTTAAGACTGTAACTGTGTAACCAAATAAACCCCCTTTTATAAAAGCCAATCCACTTCTGGTGTTTTGCATTCCAGCAGCATTAGCAAACTAGAACAACTACTGACAGAAGGGAAAAGATGGGAGTGAGAGGTTTGGAACACAATTTTGGGAGATAGTAGTACAGCAATGTAAGTACACTGAACAAAGATGACTGTGAGTTTGGTTAAAAGATGAAGGTTAGGAACATGTGGGACACCAGAAGGAAAGAGGAAAAATAAAGACTGGGACTGTATAACTCAGTGAATCCTAGGGTGCTCAATGATTGTGATAAAAGATGCAAATATGTTTTTACATGAGGTAGAACAAATGAATGTCAACATTGCAAGGTGTTAAAATGGAGTGGGATTAGGGGAAAAATAAAACCAAAGCAAACTAGAGACTACAGTTAACAGAAACATTGTATTATGCTTCCTTTAATATAACATATGTAATATACCAAAGCTACATGCATATGGGGGATACATAGGGGAAGGGTATGGGACTCCTGGCATTGGTGATGTTTTCTGACTCTTTATTCTACTTTAGTTTAATGCTATCTTTCCTTTTGTTGTTTCCTAGCTGTCATGTTTTGTTTTGTTTTCTTTCTTTTTTCTTTTTCTCCTGTCTCTCTAACTTGTTTGATTCTTCCTCCTCCTTTGTGGAAGAAATGGAGATGTCCTTATACAGATAGCGGTAATGGTGGTGAATACACAAAGAATATATAAATATGTGACTATACAGGGGACCATCAATTGTTGACTTAGGATGGAATGTATGGTGTGTGAAAAAAACTGTCTTAAAAATGGGTTGATGAAGAAACCTTGAGGAGAATATATTGAGTGAAATAAAACAGACACATAAGGACAAATATTGCAGGGTCTCACTGATATGAACTGATTAAATATGTAAACTCATAGACATGAAATGTAAGTTATCAGGATATAGAATGAGGTAAGGAATGGGGAGCTGTTGCTTATTATGAGCAGAATGTTCAACTAGGGTGAATTTAAATTTTTGTAAATGGACAGAGGTGATGGTAGCACATTGTGAGAATAACTAACAGTGCTGAATGGTGTATGAAGCTGGTGGAAAGGGGAAGCTCAGATTCACATATGTCACCAGAAGGAAAGTTGGAGGTTAAAAGATGGGAATGTATAAAACAGTGAATCTTGTGGTGGACAATGTCTGTGATTAACTGTACAAATATTAGAAATCTCTCTCATGAACTAGAACAAATGTATGACACTATAACTAGAAGTTAATAATAGAGGGGCATATAGAAAAAATATACATATTGCAAACTATATACTACAGTTAGTAGTATTTTAACATTCTTTCATCAACAGTAACAAATGTACTATACCAACACTATGAGTCAATAATGCAGGGGTGGTGGTTAGTGGTATGGGAGGATTTGAGTTTCCTTTTTTTGTATGTCTTTATTTCTTTTCTGGACTAATGAAAATGTTCTAAAAATTGAAAAAAATTAACTGCTGATGGATGCACAACTGTATGACCATACCACGGGCAATTGATTGTACATTTTAGATCTTTGAATAATTGTATGGTATGTGAACAATCTCAATAAAAAATAAGAAATAAAAAAAGAAAAAAAAAGGAAAGAGAGAATCAGGAAGTCACATTGCCATATACAGGAGGTAGGTATACAAGCTACACAAGCATCAGAACACTACTGACTCTGGGAGGAAAAAAGCCTTCTAGCCCCCAAAACTATGAGCCAGTAAATTCCCATTGTTTTTGACAAAACATTGTGTGGTATTTGCCATAACAGCTTTGGCAAAACTAAGGTGTATATTTGGAAGTTGATAGTAGTTACCTCAGTTGAGGGAAGGGGATTGGTATGGACTGGGAAATGGCATGAGAGCCTTCTGGGTGTTGGAATGTTCTATAACTTGACCTAGGTGCTAGCTACCCAGGTGATATAATTAGCAATACAATTAAGATCTGTGTACTTTACTGTATGTAGGTTATATTTAACAAATTTTGTAGAAGTATATTGAGTGATGTGGGGGAATTTGGGGTATATATTGTTGAGTCAAAGAAAAGTAGCTACAATCAATGGGCATAATGTGATCCAAACATTTTTAGTGTGATATATGTATATGCTCTTCCTTTCTCAATCTCTCTTTCTCTCTCTCTCTCTCTCTCTCTCACACACACACACACACACACACACACACACAACCCAGAAATAAAATATTTTACAACCCCCCCAAAAAAACACATCCTTCATTCCAAATAGGAAATCTGTACATTTAAAGCCTCAACTTTCCATTCTTTATGCGCCCCCCCCACCATCCCCTGGTAATCTATATTGTAGATTCTTACTCTATGAGATTGCTTACCATAACTAATTGAAAATAGTGAGATCATATAATATTTGTACTTTTCTGTCTGGCTTATATCAATCAACATGCCATCTTCAATATTCACCCATGTATCAGGACTTCATGTTGTCCCATGTATCAGGACTTCATTCTTTTCATGGCTGAATAACATTCTGTTGTATATACATTTTACATTTTGTTTGTCCATTAATTGGTTGGTGGATCCTTGGCATGCTTCCATCTTTTGGCAATTGTTAATATTGCCCCCGTGAACATTGGTATGTAAATATATGTTCGAGTCCCTACTTTCCATTCTGTTGGGTACATGCCTAGTAGTGGGATTACTGAGTCATATGGTAGTTCTATACTTAGCTATCTGAAGAACTGTCAAATATCTTTCACAGTGGCTGCACCATTTTACACTGCCACCAGAAATGAATGAGTGTTCCTATTTTCTGCAATCTCTCCAATACTTGTTATTCTACCTTTTTTAATAGCAGCCATTGTAATTGATATGAAATATTACTTCATTGTGGTTTTGATTTGCATTTCCCTTATGGCTAATGATGTTGCACATCTTTTCATGTGCTTTCTGGCCATTTGTAAATCTTCTTTGGAAAGATGTCCATTCAAGTCTTTTAACCATTTTTAATTTTCTTTCTGTTTTTAAGTTGAAGGATATCTTTTTATGTTCTGGGTATTAAAACCTTTATCAAATATGTGGTTTACAAATATTTTCTCCCATTGCATAGGTTGTCACTTTGGCTTTCACGATAAGATCCTTTGCAAACAAAAGTTTTTAGTTTTGATGAGGTCCCAGTTATTTTTTTCTTTGCTTGTGCTTTGAATGTAAAGTCTAAAAATCATTGCCTACCACAAGGTCCTAAAGATATTTCCTTAAGTTTCCTTCTAGGACTTTGATAGCTCTAGTATTTCTATTAGTTTTTAACCATTTGAGTTGACTTTCATATATGGTGTGAGGTAGGGGTCCCCTTCCTTTTTTTTTGTAAATATAGATCTAGCTTTCCCAGAGCCATTTGTTGAAGAGACTATTCCTTACCAAGTGATCTTTGACACCTTGACAAAAATGAGTTGGCCATTGTGCCAGTTTGAATGTATTATGTCCCCCAAATGCCATTATCTTTGATGTAATCTTGTGTGGGCAGACCCATCAGTGTTAATTAGATTGTAATTCTTTGAGTGTTTCCATGGAGACACACCTCACCCAACTGTGGGTGATGACTCTGGATAATTTCCATGGAGGTGTTGGCCTGGCCATTCAGGGTGGGTCTGAATTAAATTACTGGAGCACTATATAAGATCAGACAGAAGGTGTCGGGAGCCAAATCGCCACATCCTAAACCTGATGGCAAGGCCTCAGGTTCAACAGAAAACATTACTGTGGATGTGCCGCACGGCGGCAGGTGTGGCCCCTCGACGGATCCTGGCAAAGCCTACCACCGATGGACTATTGCAATGCTGATTCTTTTAATCTTTGTGCTTCTGCTTTCTCTTTTTCTTTGCTAATGTTATTATTTGGGATATACTCTGGATAATAATCAAAGATATGACAAAGTGTTGGGCACCTTCTGATGATTTTACCTTTCGATGAACCCCCTCCTCCACCTATGAGAAAGCAGCCACCCCATTTAGCCGCCTGAAGCCCCCTTGCCCCTTTCCAGACATCCTCCTTTACACAAGTTCCCCCTTTGACATCCAAAAATATTTCACTGAGAAAGCGATTAGAAGGCCAAAGCAGAAGCAATGTAAACCACGTAATTCATCACCCGGTTCCTTGACAGGCCCCGTTGTTTGCCGAGGTTAGAACTGAATCAGGGTCAACACACTCCACTAGTGCCTAATGGCTGGCCTCGGGCAGCCAGAGCATACAAAAAATTCTTTGGGCACCCACCCCACGGGCTTATGGTACGAGAGTAGTTCCTCGTATGAGCCCACAGCTAATTTACTTTAGGTTCAAAAACAAGCCCTTCTAAATAATTAAAAATAGCCAAAACAGAGATCATTACTGAGAACAAGGAAGAATATTATGAGAAACTTGGAAGGTCTGCACTGGAACAGAGTTGTCTTAACATAGGGATGAAAACACACACTGCTCGGCCCCCCCGCCCTGTTCAGACCCCAATGTCCCCTGGAATTGAGTAACAATGGTTTTGTGATTTATATGCTGTGCTTGCCAGCTCTCACCCGTGTAATCCAGGTGCAGAGCTTATGTAACTTTGAGCTATAAAAGAAAATCACTTTTTCATTAAAATTGTCGGAGCCCTGAGCTTTGTCCCAGACACTTTGCGTGTCTGTCTCCTTCCTTGCTGCGCCGACGCCGACCCCCACTTTAGGACCCTGTCATGTTTGCTGAGGCAGGACCTCGGCAAGAAGGAGCAACCTGCTAAAGCTTAAAGGGACACTCTGAAGAATGCCCAGAAGCTGAGAGAGGAACTGCAGTTTGAATACATCCATTGAAAGCAGACCCTTTCTAAAGAGAAGCTGAGAGAGGAAAAATACCCTAAATGCAACTAAGAGTGACATTTTTGAGGAACTGCAGCCTAGAGAGGAATATCATGGGAGAAAGCCATTTTGAACCAGAACTTTGGAGCAGATGCCAGCCACATGCCTTCCCAGCTAACAGAGGTTTTCCAGAGACCACTGGCTATCCTCCAGTGAAGGTACCCAATCGCTGAAGTGTTATCTTGGACACTTTATTACCTTAAGACTGTAACTGTGTAACCAAATAAATCCCCTTTGTAAAAGCTGATCCATTTCTGGTGTTTTGCATTCTAGCAGCATTAGAAAACTAGAACAGCCATATATGTGAGGGTTAATTTCTGAGCTCTCAATTCATTTCCATAGGTCTATGTGTCTATCCTTGTGCCAGTATGATGCTGTTTTGATTAGTGTAATACATTTTAGGATCAGGAAGTGTGACTCTTTCAACTTCATTCTTCTTTTTCAAGATAGTATTGGCTGTTCAGGGTCCCTTACACCTTCATATAAATTTGATGATTGGCTTTTCCATGTCTGTAAAGAAGATTATTTGGATTTTGGATTTGGATTTTGATTGCAATTGCATTGAATCTACAAACTGGTTTGGGTAGTATTGACATCTTAATGATGTTTGGTCTTCCAACCCATGAACATGGAACATCCCTCCATATTTTTAGGTCTTTTAAAATTTGTGTTAGCTATGTTTTACAGATGTCTGTGTACAATTCCTTTATTAGATCCTTGGTTAGATTTATTCCTAGATACTTGATTCCCTTACTTGCTATTGTGAATGAAATTTTTTCTTGATTTCTTATTCTGATTGTTCACTGCTTGTTTAAAGAAATATTACCTATTTGGGGGTGTTGATCTTGTACCTGGCTACTTGGTTGAATTTGTTAGCTCTAGTAGCTTTGATATAGATGTTTTATGACTTTATATATATAGGATCTTTTCATCTGCAAATAGTAAAATTTTCCTTCTTCCTTTCCAACTTGGATGCCTTTTACTTCTTTTTCATGCATAATTGCTCTGGTTAGGACTCCAGTATGATGCTGAATAACAGTGGTGACAATGGGGCATCCTTGTCTTATTCCTAATCTTAGAGGAAAAGCTTTCAGTCCTTCACCTTTAAGTAGGATGTTAACTGTGGACTTTTTATATACACCCTTAACATGTTGAGGAACTTTCCTTCTATTCTTAGTGTTCTCATGTTTTTATCAAGAAAGGGTACTGTATTTTGACAAAAGTCTTTTCAGAATCAATTGAAATGATATGATTTTCTTCATTCATTCTCTTAATGTGTGGTATCACATTAATTGATGTTCTTCTTTTGAACAAACCTTGCATAGCAGGGATAAATCCAACTTGATCATGATATACAATTCTTTTAATATGCTGTTGGAAAGAATATTGAATAGCAATAGGAAAGAATGAAGTCATATGGCATGCAACTAGGTGAATGAAGCTTGAGGACACAATGTTGAGTTAAATAAGCCAGAAAGAAAAGGACAAATAATGTATGGTCTCACTAATATAAACTAACTATAATGAGCAAATGCTGTGAATTTAATTTGAGTGCACAGGTTATCAGAGGATAGAAAATGGGCAGAGAATGTGTTATTGATGATTAGGAGTACAGAATGATTAAATAAAGCTCATTGTAAAGGTTCCTAGATTGTAAGCTCTTACAGCAATCACATCTATTCCTGAGTTTTTACTGTGATCTCTAAATTCTGAGATGCTGTACTCTTTGTGAATAACCTGGTAGTTCCCTGGAACATTGGGTATCTGTGTGACACCAGAGACTCAGAGTTAGAATTCTGCAGCTCTGAAAGTCAGCATTACTCCATACATCAACTGTCAAAGGAGCTAAATAAGAGATCAGACTCCAATTAGAGGTACGAATGAAATGGACCTTGTTAGAACTAAGGTAAATCAGGATACAGGATAAAAGATGATATTGTCTCTATTCTAAAACTTCAACTTCTGTGTGAGACCAAAGGAAGAAATGTTTGTTTTGCCCAAAATTTAAATATTCTGTACCACACAATCTAATTTAACCTGTCTGGTCAGTGTTCTTAAACAACCCAAATACATGGAACTTAGAAAAGGGAATGAGATCCTAATATTCTGTACAGATTACTGTAATACCTGGATACATTACAGAGTATTTTGGACAGAAAATTTAAAAAAGTATTTGCAAAGACTTCTTAAGGAACTGAGGAAATATGTGGAACTACTAAACTTCCCTACTTGGGGAATTCTTGATATTCTCTCAGGCACTAGGAAATCACAATTGATTAAGCCAACCCTCAATCTTAAGGCTTGCCTTTATGAAACTTATTTCTGCAATGTCAAAGCGAGGCTTGCATGTAATTATGCCTAAGTCACCACCAGAGGGCCTCTTTTGTTGTTCAGATATGACCTCTCTATTTAAGCCACTGCAAATAAACTCACTACACTCCCCTCCCCCACTACATGGGACATGACTCCCAAGGGTATAAGTCTCTCTAGCAATGTGGGACATGACTCCCAGGGTGAGCCTGGACCTGGCATCATGATATTGAAAATACCTTTTGGACCAAAAGAGGGAAACGAAATGAAAAAAATTAAGTTTCAGTGGCTAAGAGATTTCAAATATAATTGATAGATTATTATGAAGGTTACTATTATGAAATATTTAGCTAGACATTGCAAACTATCACAGTTGTGAAGCCCCAACTAACATTCCTGAAAACCCTAGGGGGTGTTCTTGGCATTATCTAAGTCTGTATAAAAATTTTTGACATCAAGTTTACTTTTTCTGAGACTTAAGGCCTCCAGATTGATCCTATGTTAGATAAGCCCTGAAATCCAGTTGTACCAGTCTCTCCAAGAACACCGAACAGTTTCGTGCCTCTGCTCCATAAGGTCAGCACCCCTTTCCAGCATGAAGAAGTTAAAATTGTCATTGCCCGGATAACTCTGAAGATAGAAAGAAAAATGAGAGCAAGGAGGTGTAACTGAGAAAATTTGGATTTAACAAATGACTGCCAGTGTTGACTGATTATACAGATATTTCTTTTTAGTGTTTTAGAATAGCCAGAAGGAAATATCTGAAGTTGATTAACTGATATCCAGTGCCCTTGATCTTTGATAATGATTGTTTAACTATATAGCAAAAAAAAAAGTTGGCTGCATTTGTATGGATTGACTTCTGAATGTTTTGTTCTGTTCCACTGATCTATATATTTATCTGTGACAATACTACACTCTCTTAGCTAACCTACCTCTATTTTAAGTATTAAAATGGGTAGAGTGCAATACTAGCAATTAGTAAGAGGGACATGAACTCATGGTGCCCCACACAGGAACACCATTGCCCCCAAGGACAATCCCAGACCCCAGGCCTCTCCTCCTTCTGCTCCTCCTCCTCTGCTTCCTTCTCCTCCTCCTCCAGCCTGCTAATGGCAGGTCCTCCACTGGAAAGTTCAGGCATTCATTTCACTGCTTGATGAATTTGGCAAGTGCTCAATACAGTCTCATGGAATATTTCAAATAGAAGTGACCATAAACTGTCATTCATTGGGCTTCTTCTCCTTTGGAGACTTCTTGCTCACAGCCTTCCAGCATGTACATTCACTAGCATTAAACTTCATGGCTGTAAAAAAAATTCATCCATTCATTCAACAAATATTTATGGAACACAAGATCTGAAAGAGATTCCTGAGATGCATCAGGAAGAAGACAGACAAAATCCTGGCTGTCTTGGAGCTTACATTCAACATGAGCAGAGAGATGACAAATAAGTAACCAAGATGATTTCATCTCATGATCAGTGCTTTGAAAATGATGCTGCACAATTGTGGGGATCATGGGTAAGGGAAATATTGAATTGTAGATTCTGAAAACAGCCCCACACTCTTTACAGACAGACTATCTTGAGATAGGTCCCAGAAATTTGCATTTAATATATTTCTCCTTATGCAGACTACTATTATGAGAACAATGAATATGAAAGAGATTTCAGAACAACCACCTCTCATCCAATCATTCACTCAACAAACATATATTAAGCCCTGCTCCAGTTTGCTGAAGCTGCTGTTATGCAAAATACCAGAAATGGATTAGCCTTGATAAAGAGGATTTATTAGGTTACAAATTTAAAGTTCTAAGGCCGTAAAAGTGGCCAAATTAAGGCATCAACAAGAGGATACCTTCACTGAAGAAAGGCCAATGGCATCCAGAACACTTATGTCAGCATGGAAGGCATATGGCTGGCATCTGCTGATCCTTTGCTTCTGGGTTCTGGCTTCAAAATGGTTTTCTCCAAAATGTCTCTGGGTTTCTCTTAGCTCCTCTCTCTCAGCTCCTGTACATCCTTTCTTCTCTCTCCCAGAATGTTTCTCTATAAGCCTCTGGGTGTCCTCTCTTAGTTTCTCCAGGGCAAATTCTGGGCTTCATAGCTTAAGCACCTCCAAACATCCTTTTGTCTGCATCTCCCAGCGTCTCCAAGAGTCTCCAAGTGTCAGCAACCATCTGGGCTTGTACCAGCTGTTTGATTCCCTCTTAAATACCCCAGTGAACTAATCAAGACACACCCTAAATGAGAAGGACCACAGCTCCATGGAAATCAATAAGAGGTAGCACCCACAGTTGGGTGAGTCACATCTCCATGGAAACACTCAATCAAAGGTTGCACCCTAATGAACATACTAAACAGTCTTCCCCCACAAGATTGCATTAAATAATATGACTTTTCTGCAGGACATTATATATCCAAGCTGGCACAAGCCCCTACTACATGCTGGGGGCTTGGGGAACACAATGATAAAAAAAGATACATCCCTGGTCTGAATTTCTGAGACTCAGTGACCTCAACTGAAAATGATAATCTCTATTTCAAAATGCAAGAGCTGGAAGTATGGAAGGAGAAAAACATGCCAGCAAGAATCTGGAGCAAAGCGGGTGAACAGAAGCTAGTCTGAGACTTGCAGTTTGGCAAGTGAGACACAGATGTACTCAGTAGCTTGGGCCACATATCCACTGTCAGCAAAGGGAGTAAAGGCAGCAATGAATCCTGACTCAGGATGCTTGTGGATGTCTTACAAAACCAGAACATGGGCAGGGGGCATTTCAAGAACCCAGACATTATTAAGAACAATTCGTGTAGTGGCACAAGGGCATCTAGCCAAAGGCTAGAGGGATTGGGCAAATAAATGTATTTACTTATGGTTCCAGTGAGGGTTCTAATTATGGGTGAAGACAAGGAAGATCCTTGTGATATTGGGTTGCAATTAGAGACATGAGGATGAATTAATGATTTTAAAATTATTTACTATCTTGGCTGTAAAAGTTTCTGGACAATAATATCCCAGGAGTACAAGGCACACTAAGTATCCAGACCTTGCTTTCTAAGTACTTTCCCACCAAAAGAAACCAGGACTCCTTGGGGAAAAGGTTGATCCCAGGACTGAGCAAGAAAGTCAAAAGAGAAGCCTAAAATATTTTTTTGGGCCAAAAAAGAAAGAATTCCCCAAAAATGATGTCGATTGTTGAAAAGGACACTAGTGACAGCCTAAAAGGAATCCCACAGGCCAAATCAGCATAATTGGATAGAAACTAAGTACCTGTCAGCAATAGAATTCATAAATTGTGGTGCAGTCACATGATTTGCATGCCAATGTTAATAGCAGCATTATTCACAATTGCAAAAATAAAGGAAACAACCTAAGTTTCCACCAACCAATGAAAGGATAAACTAAATGTGACATAAACATATGATTGAATATTATTCAGCAGTGAAAAGGAATGAAGTCCTGAAGAATGAAACAACATGAATGAAAATTAAGAACACTATGTTGAATGAAAAAAGTCAGAAAAAAGGACAAATGTGTATGATCTCACATTTGAACCAATTTAATATATAAACTCATAGTGATAAAATCTAGCATATATGTTACCAGGAGATACTGTAAGAGTAGAGAATGGGCAGCCAATGGCTAATGTGTACCATAAGTGTAGAGAATGAGCAGCCAATGGTTAATGTGTACCATAAGAGTAGAGAATGGGCAGCCAATGGTTAATGTGTGCAGAATTTTTAATTAGGTCAAATTTAAATATTTGGAATTGGATAGAGGTGATAGTGGCACATTATTGTGAGTATAACTGACAGAACTGAATTATATGGGTGATTGTGGTTGAAAGGGGAATTTCAGAGTCAGATATGTCACCAGAAGGAAACCGAGGTTAAAATATGAGAATGTATAACACAGTGAACCCTGTGGTGAAATATGAAATTTGTAATAGTACAAATATAAAAATGTTCTTTGATAAACTAGAACACATATGTGTCATTATTACAAGGAGTTAATAATAGAGTGCTATATGGAGGAAATTCACCTATTCTGAAGTATGAACTATAGCTGACAGTAATATTTTAATAATATTCTTTAATCAGCAGTAACAAGTGTACAACAATGCTAGGGGCCAATGGGAAGAAAAGGAGTATAGGATGTTTGGGGGGCTTTTTCTGGAAAAATGAAAATGTTCTAAAATTGACTGCAGTGTTGAATGCACTCCTATATGATGATACTCTGAGCCACTGATGGTATACTTTGGATGGATTGTATGGTGTATAAATATATCTAAATAAAACCACAAAAAATGGGCAAAAGACTTGAATAGACATTTTTCCAAAGAGGAATACAAATGGCTAAAAAGCACATGAAGAGATGCTCAACATTTTTAGCCATTAGGAAATGCAAATCAAAACCACAATGATATATTATTTCACATCTATTAGAATGGCCACTATTAAACAGAAAAGTAGAAGTGGTAGAGAGGATGTGGAGAAATAAGAACATTAATTCTCTCCAGGTGGGAATGTAAAACTTGTGTGGCCAATATAGAAGATGGTTCAGTGATTCCTCAGGTAGCCAAATATAGAACTGCCATATGATACAGCAATCCTTCTATGAAGTATATACACAGAAATGAAAGCAGAGACATGAACAGATATTTGCACACTGATGTTTATAGTTGCATTACTCACAATTGCCAAAAGATGGAAGCAACACAAGTTCCATCAACCAATGATGGATAAATGAAATGTGGTATATACATATGATGGTATATTATTCAGCTGGAAGAAGGAATGAAGTCCTGATGCATGCTACAGCATGGTGAACCTTGAGGACATTATGTTTGGTGAAATATGTCAGGCACAAAAGACTATTGTAGGATCTCACTGATATGAACTTATTATAATCAGCAAACTCACAGAGTTAGAATTTAGAATCCAGGCTACCAGGAAATAGAATAAGGGTTGAGAATGGATAACTAATGCTTAATTTGTACAGAATTTTCAATTAGGTTATTTGCAAATGTTTGTAAATGTATAGAGGTGATGATAACACATTGTTATGATGTAATAAAGAGTGCTGAATCATGGGTATGTTTATGGTTGAATGGGGAAATTTCACTAGAAGGAAAGCCAGAGGATGAAACATGGAACTGTATAACATAGTAAACCCTGTTGTGGAACACAAAGGTGGTGAATAGTACAAATGTAAGAATGTTCTTCCATGAAATAGAACAAACGTACATCACTATTCCAAGGTGTTAATAACGTAGAGGTATATGGAGGAAAATACACTTAATGCAAATTATGGACAACAGTTAATGAAATATTATTGTTTTCTTCCATCACATGTAAAAAAGTACCAGACAAATGCAAGGTGTCGATAATAGGGAGGTATAAGGGATATGCGGTTTTTCTTTTCTGAACAATGAAAATGTTCTAAAATTGATTGTGGTGATGGAAACACAACTCTGTGATTATACTAAGAGCTACTGATTGTACACATTGGATGGATTGTGTGGTGTGTGAATAAAACTGATTTTTAAAAAATCAGGAGACTTCCAGGAAGATGGTGGAGTAAATGAGGTGGAATGGGCTTCTCCTCCATGAAAGTAGAGAGGGCTCAGAAGATGCCCAGAACCACAGTTTCAGGGTGTGACTGGCCATAGATGGTCCCCCACATTATGTGGAGGGGATGGCAATAAAAACGTATGAAATGGTGGTTCCAGGGATGGGTGAGTTTTTTCCTAGGGACTGCCTCCTGGCCAGCAGCAGCAATGCCACCACCAGCTAAGGGAGTGAGCAGAAGTTCCCTACTCCCATGTACCTATGTTTGCAGTTGGCTGGGGGGTGATCCTCCACAGTCAGATGGCAGAGAGCATTTACTGTCCCCTTAGAGAAGTGTGTGTGTGTGTGCACCTGCAAGAAGCAGGGAAGGGAGAGTTGCCATACCAATGATCAGGAGCCCCTCCCACACCCCAGAGAATCACTGGCACAAGGTAGGCAGGGAGTAGGGCAGGCAGGGCCCACATTCCATTGAGTGGACTCCATGCCTACCTGCTCAGGGCCCACATCACAAACCCAGGGTGGGCAGTCCCCAGTTCACATGGACAACTGGTGCACTGATTGGTTCCCCACCTGTTTTGTACTCTGCCCAGCATGCAGGAAAACTTCCAGGAAGACCAGCTTGACAGCACCACCTCCTGGTAGGTTAGCAAAACTGCACTCCAGCAAGCTGTATCTCAAGAGTGCCACCTGCTGTTAGGATTGGGAAACTGCACTCCAGAAAGCTTTAGCTTTATCAAATTATATATGAATGCTCAAATAATCCTGCATTTCCCAAAATAACCTTATCAAGAAAAGCAATGGCCTGAAGCCAACAGAAAATTCCAAAACAAGTGAAGAATCTAGAAGATATGGAGAAGCCAATGAACAAATTAAAAAGCCAGAAGAAACACAAAATTTGGAGCAATTAATTAAAGAAGTACAAAGAAATCTTCAAAACAATTTCAACATGATGGCTAAAGACATAAAGGAAATCAAGAAGATTCTACAAGGGCATAAAGAAGAATTTGAAAAAGTAAATTAAAAACAGCAGATCTTATGGAAATAAAAGACACTGTGGATCAAAGTAAAAATATACTAGAGACCCACAACAGCAGATATGAAGAGGCAAAAGAAAGGATAAGTGAACTTGAGGACAGAGTAATTGAATGCTAGCACACAAAAGAAGCAATTGGAAAAAACTATAAAAAATTTGAAGGACAAATGATGGACAACATGAAATGAAAAAATATAAGAAAGTTTGGTGTCCCAAAAGGAGAAGATAAAGGTAAAGAGCTAGGAAGACTGTTTCAAGAAATAGTTGGGGAAAACTTCCCAATCCTTCTAAATGACATAAACATGCAAATAAAAGATGCCCAACAAACAACAAATATAATAAATCCAAATAAACCGACTCCAAGATATATAATGATTAGATTGTCAAATGCTGAAGAGAAGAAATATCTGAAAGCACCAAGAGAAAAGTGATTCACCACATACAAGGGAAAGAACATAAGACTAAGTACTGACTACTCAGTGGGAACCATGGAGGTGAAAATATAGTGATATGACATATTTAAGATTTGGGAAGAGAAAAATTGCCAGCCTGGAATTCTTTATCCAGCAAAGCTCTCCTTCAAAACTGAGGGGGGAGTTTAAAGTTTTCACAGAAAAACAAATGCTGAGAGAATGTGTTAACAAGAGACCTGTCCTGGAAACTCTACAGCTGAGAGAAAAAGAAAGGAGAGAGAGGTCTGGAGAAGAGCATAGAACTGAAGAGTATTAGTAAGGGTAACTTAAAGGAAAAAAAGAGAGAGTGGGAAAAAATAATACCTATAACAACTAAAAACCAAAGGCAAAGATGACTGATTCAAGAACACCTTTCACAGTAATAACATTGAATGTGAATGGATTAAACTCTCCAATTAAAAGATACAGACTGGTACAATGGATTACAAAGCATGATCCAACAGTATACTGTTTACAAAAGACTCATCTTTGAACCTGTGACACAAAGAGACAAAGTGAAAGTATGGAAAAAATATTCTACACAAACTGCAACCAAAAGAAAGCTGGGGTAGCTACACTAATATTGGACAAAATAGACTTTAAATGCAAAGATGTCATAAGAGACAAAGTGTGACAATATATCCTAATAAAAGGGACAATTCACCAAGAAGAAATAACAATCATAAATGTTTATGCACCCAATTAAGGTGCTCCAAAATACATGAGACAAACATTGGCTAAACTGAAGGGAAGAATAGACAGTTCTACAATAATAGTGGGGGATTTCAATACACCACTCTCTTCTACAGATAGAACAACTAGACAGAGGAACAATAAGGAAATTAAGAACCTAAAAAATATGATGAATTAGACTTAACAGACATATACAGAGCATTATATCAGAAAGTACCAGGATATACATTCCTCTCTAGTGCCCATGGAACATTCTCCAGTATAGATCATATTCTGGGGCACAAACAAAGTTCATAAACTTTAAAAGATTGAAATTATTCAAAGCACAGTATCTGACCATAAAGGAATGCAACTAGAAATCAATAACCACCAAAGAACCAGATCTTTCATAAATATGTGGAGGTTAAACAACACACTCCTAAACAACCAGTGGGTCAAAGAAGAAATTGCAAGAGAAATTGGTAAATATCTAGAGACAAACGGAAACAGGAACACATCATATAAAAACCTGTGGGATGGGGGTGTGGCAAGATGGTGGCAAAGAGAGGTGTGGATTTTAATTAGTCCTCTAGAGCACTAGTAAACAGACAGGAACAACTAGCATATAGTCTGGAAAATCTGTTGGGGGACATCTGTGATGGTTCACACACCATACACCAGTCAGGAATTGGTGGAATGGCTGAGATGACAGCATAAAAACTGTAAGTAAAACTCTGAGTTGGTGCCCCCCATCCCAACAAGGCAGGCTGAGTTGCAAAACTTTGCTGTTGGAGAAAGAAGCAGTACCTGCTGGGAGCAAAGGGAAAGTAGCTCAACCAAACTCCGATTGTGGTTTTAATATAACAAATTTGTATTGTTGAATACATGCTACAAGTGCAGATAAGACTTGAGCAAGCATCCATCTGAGGTTCCTTCCTGCAGAGAGGAGGCAGGGCTGAAGAAAAAAACAAATACATAACTAAATTTAAAAAAAGGCTTTTGGAGATGGCTGAGCTCAGAATATTGGAAAACTGTTGTTTCCCAAGAAAAGGGGAATGGAAAACTGGGTGCAAACACGTTAACCAGTGAAACTGAGGGGCTGGGTACTGGCTCTGAAAAGGGGCTTTTGCTCTTTTTCCTTTTTTTCTCTTATTCCAAGAAGCTCATTAGAGAAAGCCTCAGGCAGTTTCAATTGTCATGCTGTCCCAAGCAAGGGTAGAGTTAAGAGAGTCAGAGAAACAAAGGAGGAATTCAAGTGGAGGAGATAACCCCTGGGTGGGGCCCAGCTGAAGTGGCAGCTCTCCCTCAGAGAACTAAGATCCTAGAGCTTAGAGAAAAAAAAGTGAGAGCATAAGAATCTTGCAGTTTCACCAGGCTGAGTCAGACAAAGCCTGTGCTCAGAGGCAAGACTCTGAGGATGATTAAGTTACCAAACAGTGCCATCTGCTGGACAGTCTAAACATCCTATATGGATAAACAGCCCTGCTGTGGCTGAGAAATAGGGAAGACCCCACTGTTAAAGCAGGTCCCCAATACAAATCCAGGTCTTGCTACCCAGTGGAAAATAAAGCACTACTGGATGTGGGCAGCCAACTCAGCACCCAGCAGTCGGCCTAGTGGCACGGTCCCTGGGCCTTCAGTACATGTCACGGTGACCATTCTGCAAGGTGGAGCACCGAGTGGCACCTATGACTCCTGCCTAAAAGGAATTTGCTTCTTGCTGCTGTTTCTTATATTCTTACTGCTTCTTTTTCCCATTTGGTGTCTTTTGGGCCCTGTGGTGGTGGAATGCTCCCACATCTAGCTACATTAATGAGCCAGCAGCTTACCCTGCATTAGCGTCAGCGTAGTGAAAATGCCTGCTCCTTTCTTAGAGGACAAAAGGTCACCCTTTCTGCTCACTCCCACTGGCCACCTGTCATCTAGGCGGTAATCCCCCTTCCCAAGCTTTGAAAGAGTTAGCTAGAAGAAATAAATAGCTTTGGAAGAGTTAGCTAGAAGAAACAAAAAGGTAATGATTAACAGATTCAAAAACATGAACACAAAAAATAGTTATAGATTGCTTGGTACCAAATAACAGGAACTGCTATGCCTGTGCCCAGACACTGTGTCTTGCTGCGCTCCAGGGAGTCTGTCCCTGCTAGCCCATTGATCATTGTGTGAGAATAAATAATGCCTGAGATTTAGCCAAACTATTCTACTATTGCATGCCTAAATGCTAGTGCGTATGTTGTAGAAAATTATAAAAATAAAGCTCTGATGCTCTGCTTGGTCGGAGATTTCATCTTCGTACCCAGACACGACAAGGTGTCTGTCTTCTTTCTTCGCCGACTCCAGCCCCCCTATCAGGACCCTGACCATTGCTGAGGCCGGCCCTCGGCAACTGGAAGCCAGCACATTTGTATTACCACACATAGTGAACTTCTGGGGTGCCCAGTGCCTACCTCCCATCCCTGTGGCAGGTCATGGTGGATACATAATTGGGTGGGGGACTGAGTGTCAGAGCCAGTCTGACAACTGGCCAGGGAGAGAAAAAGAAAAAATAGAGATCAAAGTGAACAACAAGAAAACTTTAGGTAAAAGAGAGAAAACAACCTTCAGAATAAACCAACCAAGAAAGTCAGATGTCAAGATGTAAGCGAAATTCACAAGCCACATTAGGAAAGGGGAAGATATGTCTCAAAGGAAGAAACTAACATTTCAACTAAGATTCAGTGGTTGAAACAAATAATTATAGATGTTCAAATAGATTGTTTAAATCAAATCAATGAGTTCAGAGGGAACATGACAAAAGAGATGAAGCATACAGAGAAGACACTGGTGGTGATAAGAAAGAATCCACAAGATTGAAAAAACAAATGGCAGAACTGATGGGAATGAAAGGAACAATACAACAGATTAACAACACAATGGAGACATTAAACAGCAGACTTAGAGAGGCAGAAGAAAAGATCAGTGAGATGGAGTACAGGACACCTGAAATCCTGCACACAAAGGAACACATAGGGAAAAGAATGGAAAATTATGAACAGGGTCTCAGGGAACTGAAGTACAACATGAAGCACATGAACATATGTGTTATGGGTGTCCCAGAAGGAGAAGAGAAGGGAAAAGGGGAAGAAGGAATAATAGAGGAAATAATCAATGAAAATTTCCCAACTCTTATGAAAGACATAAAATTAAAAGTCCAAGAAGCACAGCATATCCCCCCAAAAAAGAGATCCAAATAGACCTACCCCAAGACACTTACTAACCAGAGTTTCAAATATCAATGACAAAGAATTCTGAAGTCAGCAAGAGAAAATGAATCCGTCACATACAAGGGAAGCTTGATAAGAGTAAGTGTGGATCTCTCAGCAGAAACCACGGAGGTGAGAAGACATACTCAAGATACTGAAAGAGAAAAAATGCCAACCAAGAAAATTATATCTGGCAAAACCATCCTTCAAAAATGGAGAATTTAAAGTATTTAAAGATAAACAGACACTGAGAGAGTTTGTAAACAAGAGACCTCCTCTACAGGAAATACTACAGGGAGTGATACAGACAGAAAGGAAAAGGCAGGAGACAGAGGGTTGGAGAAGAGTACAGAAATGAAGATATCAAGAGATAGAGGGTAGAGATTGGGCATTTGATGTTGAAGGAATATAGAATGTTTTAGAGGACTGATTGTGTAGATCTAGAAATGTATAGCACGATATGTGTGATAATAGTACAATATTGTAAGTACACTGAAAAATGGTGACTGTAAATATGGTTGAAAGAGGAATGTTAGAGATCTGTATGGTACCAGGAGGAAAGATAGAAGATAAAGACTGGGACTGTATAACTTAGTGAAAACTAGAGTGGTCAATGAGTGAGATTAAATATAAAAATATAAGAGTGTTTTTCATGAGAGAGCAGCAAATAGGAATGAAGTTGTGAGGTATGAAACAAAATGAGTCTATCATGAGGACAGTAGGTTGAATGAAACATACTAGAAATGGAAAGACAAACATTATAATGTCTCACTAATTTGGGCTAATAATTATGCATAAACTCTGAGAATTGACTCTGCAAGCATGGGTGATAAGGGGAAGGCTTATGTAAAGGTTTCTAGATTGTAAGCGCTTACAGCAGTCACATTTATTCATGAGTTGTAACAGTGATTTCTAAATTTTGAGATTCTGAGCTGTTTGTGTGTGATGTGGTCAGTCCCTGGAGCTTTGGGTGTCTGTGCAACCCCTGGGACTCAGAGCCAGAGGTCAGCATCTGTGAGTGTTGGCATTGACCCATGAATCAATTGTTAAAGAGGCTGAAAAGGATATCAGACTTTTGATTGGAGGTATGAACAGAATGGGCTTGGTTGAGATTGGATAAAAGATATTATTAAGTGTGTTTTAAAACTTTGGCTTTTGTGCAGGACCAAAGGAAGAGATGGTTATATGGTGCAAAATCTATATTTTCTGTAACACACTATATAATTTAACTTGTATGAAAAGTTTACTCAAATGCCATAATTACATAACACCTTGACTAGGGAGTGAGAACTTGTTAGTTTGCACAGGTTACCATGAAGCCCTGATGCAACCCAAAGTAACTGGGCATAGAATGAAAAGTATTTGCAAATTCCCCTTGAGGGACTGTGGAAAAATGTGGAAATACTAAACTTCCTCAGCTGGGGAATTCCTGATATTCTGACAAACATTGTGGACAACCAGCTTAATAGGTTCAGTCCTCAATCTTGGGGTTTGCCCTTATGAAGCTTGTTACTGCAAAGGGAGGGTAAGCCTACTCATAACTCTGCCTAAGAGTCATCCCCAGAGGGCATCTTTTGTTCCTCAGATGTGGCATTTCTCTCTAAGCCAACTCAGCACATAAACTCACTGCCTTCCCCCTATGTAGGACATGTCTCCCAGGGGTATAAATCTCCCTGGCAATGTGGAATGTGACTCCTGGGGATGACCCTGAACCCTGCATTGTGTGATTGAGAAACACTTCTGGACCAAAAGAGGAAAGAGAATTGCAACAAAATAAAGTTTCAGGGCTGAGAGATTTCAAATGGAATCAACAGGTCATTCTGGAGATAACTCTTATGAATTATATAGATATGCCTTTTTAGTTTCTAGTTTATTAGAATAGTTAGAAGGAAATATCTGAAACTGTTGAACTGCAATCTGGTATCCAGTATCCATGACTCTTGAAGATGATCATACAACTATTTAGCTTATATGGTGTGGCTGTGTGAATGTGAAAACATTGCAGCTCACAATCCCTCTATCCAGTGTATGGGCAAATGAGTAGAAAAATGGGGACAAAAAGTGAATGAATAACATGGAGGAGGTGGTTATGGGACATTTTCGGTGTTCTTTTACTCTTATTTTTATTCTCATTTTTGTTTTTTGGAGTAATGGAAATGTTCAAAAATGGATTGTGGTAATGAATGCATGACTATATACTGTGAACAATTGTTTTACACTTTGGATGATTATATGGTATGTGAATATATTTCAATTAAAAATTTAAAAATGTAAATTGGGGGCAGAGGAGGGTATGAGATGTCTTAGTTTTCTCTTTTACACTTTATTTTCTCTTATTTTTATTCTTATTTTCATTTTTAATTTTTAGAGTAATGGAAATGTTCAAAAATGAGTGTGGTGTTGAATGCACAACTATATGATGAAACTGTGAACAACTGTACATTTTAGATGATTTTATGGTATGCAAATATATTTTGATGGAATTACATTAAAAAATTCTGTTGGATGCAACAAAGCCAGTGCTTAGAAGGAAATTTATAGCTCTAAATGCATATATCAAAAAGCAAGAAAGCTCTAAAACCAAAGACCTAATTGAACAACTGAAGAGGCTAGAGAATAATCAGCAAAATAACCCTTAAGCAAGTAGAAGAAAAGAAATAAAGATTAAAGCAGAAAAAATGAACTGGAAAACAAAACAACAACAACAAAAAAAACAATAGAGAGAATAAATAAAACCAGAAGTTGATTCTTTGAGGAGATAAACAAGATTGACAGACCCTTAGCTAGATTGACAAAGTAAAAAAGAGAGAAGATCTAAATAAACAGAATCAGAAATGAGAGGGGGATAATTACTATGGATCCTTAAGAAATAAAACAATCATGAGGATACTATGAACAGTATGCCAAAAAGCTAGACAATGTAGAGGAAATGGACAGTTTCCTGGAAACATACGAACAAACTAGACTAACCCAAGAAGTAAAAGAAGACCTCAACAAACCAATCACAAGCAAAGATATCCAATTAGTCATCAAAAATCTACCTACAAATAAAAGCCTAGGGCCAGGTAGCTTCACAGGGGAATTTTACCAATTTTTCCAAAAATAATTGACACCTTTCCTGCTCAATCCCTTTCAAAAAATTGAAGAAAAAAGAACACTACCTAACTCATTTTATAAACCTAACATCACTCTGATACCAAAATCAGATAACGATTTTACAAAAAATGAAACTATAGGACATTCTCCCCAATGAATATAGATGCCAAAGTCCTAAACAAAGTACTTGCAAATTGAATCCAAAGGCACATGAAAAGAATTATTCACCGTGATCAACTGGGGTTGATTTCTGGCATGCAGGGGTGGTTCAACATAACAAAATCAGTTAATGAAATTCAACACATTAACAGATTGAAAGGGAAAAATAAAATAACCATCATGATAGATGCTGAAAAGGCATTTGACAAAATACAAGATCCCTTTTTGATAAAAACATTTGAAAAGGTAGGAATCAAGGCAACCTTCTTCAATATGATAAAGGGCATATATGAAAAACCCACAGCCAGCATAGTACTCAAAGGTGAGAGGCTGAAATCCTTCCCCCTAAGATCAGAAATGAGACAAGGATGCCCACTGTCACCTCTATTATTCAACATTGTGCTAGACACTCTAGCCAGAGCAATTTGCCAAGACAAAGATATAAAAGGTATTCAAATTGAAAAGGAAGAAGTAAAAATGTCATTATTTGCAGATGTAATCTTATATTTGGGAAATCCTGAGAATTCAATGACAAAGCTACTTGAGTCAATAAAAAACTTCAGCAGAATGGCAGGATATAAGATTAATGCACATAAGTCAAGAATGTTCCTATACACTAGTAATGACCTAACTGAAGAGGCAATTAAAAAAATCCAATCATAATAGTAACTAAAAAAAAAAAAATCATGTACCTAGGAATAAACTTAATCAAGGATGTAAAAGACCTCTACACAGAAAATTACAAAATTTTACTTAAAGAAATAAAAAGGACCTAAATAGGTGGAAACATATTCTACGCTTATGGATGGGAAGACTAAACATTATTAAGATGTAAATTCTATCCAAACTGATCTACAGATTCAATGCAATTCTAATCAAAATCTCAACAACCTACTTTGAGGACTAGGAAAATTAGTTAATAAATTTATTTGGAAGGGAAAGGGGCCTCAAATTGCCAAAAACATTCCAAAAATGAACAAAGTGGGAGGACTTACACTTCCAGACTTTGAAGCCCATTATAAAGTTACAGTGGTCAAAACTGCATGGTATTGGCATAAAGATAGACATATTGATCAATGGAATTGAATTGAGAGTTCAGAAATAGGACCCCAGATATATGGTTGATTAATTTTTAATGAGGCCCCAAATACACAGAACTGGGACAGAACAGTGTCTTCAACAAGAGGGCTGGGAGAACTGGATAGCCATAACCAAAAGAATGAAAGAGGACCCCTAAGCCACACCCTTTACAAAATTAACCCAAAGTCAAACAAAGACCTCAATTTAAGACACAGCACAATAAAACTCTTAGAAGATAATATAGAGAAACATTTTCAGGACCTAGTAATAGGAGGTAGCTTCTTAGACCTTACACCCAAAGTACAAGCATCAAAAGAAAAAATAGATAATTGGGAACTCCTCAAAATCAAAAGCTTTTGTGTCTTGAAAAACTTTGTCAACAAGATGGAGAGGCAGCCAACTCAATGGGAGAAAATATTTAGAAACGATATATCTGATAAAAGACTGATAACCTGCATATATAAAGAAATCCTACAGCCCAGGAGCAATAGTACAAACAGCCCAATTATAAAATGGACAAAAGATAGGAAAAGGTATTTTTCTGAAGAGGAAATACAAATGGTTAAAAAACACATGAAAAAATCTTCATCTTCACTAGCTCTTAGGGAAATGCAAATCAAAACCATGATGAGATACCATCTCACCCCAATAAGAATGGCTGCCATTAAACAAACAGGAAATAAGGCTGGAGAGGATGTGGAAAAATTGGTACACTTATTCATTGCTGGTGGGAATGTATAATGGTACAGCCACTCTGGAAGACAGTCTGGTGGTTCCTTAGAAAACTAGATATGGGGCTACCCTTTGATCCAGAAATTCCACTTCTTGATATATATACAACAGATTTGAAAGGAGAGACACAGACATGTGTACACTGATGTTCATAGCAACATTGTTCACAATTGTGAAGAGATGGAAACAATCCAAATGTTCAACAGATGAGTGGATAAACAAAATTTACTATAGACATATGATGGAATACTATGCAGCAGTAAGAAGGAACAAGGTCCTGAAACATATGGTAACATGGATGAACCTTGAAGATATAATGCTGAGTGAATTAAGTCAGACACAAAAGGAGAGATATTGTATGTTACCACTTATATGAACCCTCTGTAAAATGTAAAATCAATGTCTTATAATGTCGAATATTGGAGAGCTAGGGATAGAAGCTAGTGAGGTGGAATGATAATCTAACATGTTCAGATATGTTAATGACTGTGAATTCAGAGGTATGGGAATGGATAGGGGTGATGATGTTTGTTAATGGGATTATAAGTATCAGAGCTGTATTGAACACAAATAAGATTGAAAGGGGTTGTTTAAAGGCATGTTTCTCACAGATCAGCACCATAAGTATAGATAGGTGCTTCCATGATATACTTCTAAGGCATGACACTAGCACAGAGAGTTGAAAACAGGAGAGTATACAGGAAAAATCTACCTATTGCATATTAGAGGCTATAATTAATAGGAATACCTTACTGGTACCACACAAATACTAATTTGTGTGGTACCACAATAATTAAGGGCTGACAAGAGCTACAATGTGTTTTTTGTCATGAGGATTGTTTAAAATGGAGAGTGGTGAGGATTGTAAAACTGAATGGTGATAATGTGAGATGTGGATGGATTATCATGGACATAACATATGCAATGCAAACTTAGGAAACCTCTACTTTATGAGTCAAACCCTTGATCTTGAAGAGTCCTCAGGTGAAGCTTATGGTTATAAAGGCAAGAGTAAGCCTCCAGAGGACCTCTTTTGTTGCTCAAATATGGACTTCCCCTTTCTAAGCCTAACTGTGCAAATAAATTCATCACCCTCCCTCTGACATGGGACAGGACCCCCCAGGTGAATGATTCTTCCTGGCAACCTGGGACATGGATTCCAAGAATGAGCCTGAGCCTGGCATGGAGCAATCAAGAATGCCTTTTTTGACCAAAGGGGGAAAAGAAAGGTAACAAAATAAGGTTTCAGTCGCTGAGAGAATTCAAATAGAGGCAAGAGGTTACCCTAGAGGTTACTCCTATGAAAGCTTCACCTAGATATACCAAATGACCACGTTATTTTAAGCCCAAGTCAACAGTGTCCTGAAAATCTTAAAGGATACCAAATCCCTATCTGAGACTCTATAAAAGTTTCATTAAGTTCATTCTTCAGAAGCTTAAATCCTTCAGAGAACTCCTATGCCAGCCAAGTCACAAAACCCAGAGGCAATAGCATTTTCAAGAACATCCACCAGATACATCCCCTTTTCCCTTACTGTAGACACCCTTTTCAACATGAACAAGTTAAGGTGGTCATTGCATAGACATCCCTGAAGACTGGGAAAGTGATTAAACTAGAGGAAGTTATAGCAACAGACACGATGGAATTTAACAAAGGATTGTGAATATGGAGTCTCTATGTAATTTTCTTTTTCTTAGTTGCTAGGATATTAGAATAGCTAGAAGGAAAGAATTGAAATGGTGGAACTTTAATCCATAGCATCTTTTGAAATTTATTTGAAAGCTATCACCATTTTTGTATATATGTTTTATTTCACAATAAGGAAATAACTGGAACTATGGTACTGTAACTCATAACAACTTTGGAAATTTCCTACATAACTACTTGTTAAATCATACTTTGAAAGATATTATCTTTTTGTATATAAGTTATATTTCACAATAAGGAAATAACTGAAACTATAGAACTCTAACACATAATATTCTTTGAAATTTGCTCTCTAACTACTTGGTAAATTGCACCTGGCAGGTTATCACTTCTATGTATAACTTATATTCTACAATACAAATAACATTAAAAAATCAATTATCCAAAGGTGTAAGGGTCAATGTCTGAACTCTCAATTTGATTCCATTGGTCAATATATCTATGCTTGTGCCAGTCTATGCTGTTTTGACACTGTCATTTTGTGATACACTTTAAAGTCAGGTACTGTGAGTCCTCCAAATTAGTTCTTCCTTTTCAAGATGATTTTGGCTATTTGGAGTCTCTTACTCTTTCAAATAAATTTGATAACTGGCTTTTCCATTTCTGTGAATAGGCTCTTAAAATTTTGATTGGCATTGCATTGAATCAGTAAATCATTTTTGTAGAATTGACATCTTAACCACATTTAGTCCTCCAATTCACAAACACAGAATGTCCTTCAATTTATTTAGGTCTTCTTTGATTTCTTTTAGCAATGTTTTCTGGTTTTCTGTGTATAAGTTCCTTACATCATTGGTTAAGTATATTCCTAAATATCTGATTCTTTTAGTTGCTTAAAATGGATTTTTTTCTTGATTTCCTCCTCAGTTTGCTCATTACAAGTGTATATAAAAACTACTAGTGTTTGCATGTTGATCTGATAGGCTGCCACTTTGCTGAATTCATTTATTAGCTCTAGTATGTTTGTTGTAGATTTTTCAGGACTTTGTGTATAGGGTATCATGTCATCTGTGAATAGTGAATGTTTTACGTCTTTCTTTCTGATGTGGATGCCTTTTATTTCCTTTTCTTCCCTGACTGCTCTATGTAGAACTTCTAGCACAAAGTGGAATAACAGTGGTGACAGTGGGTATCCTTGTCTTGTTCCAGATCTTAGAGAGAAAGATTTCAGTCTTTCACCATTGAGTATGATGCACACTGTGGGTTTTTCATATATGTTATTTATCATGTTGAGGAAGCTTCCATTTATTCCTATCTTTTGAAGGATTTTTGTCAAGAAATGTGCTAGATCTTGTCAAATACTTTTCTGAGTCAATGGAAATGATCATGTGGTTATTCCCTTTTGATCTGTAATGTGATTTATTAATTAGCTGATTTTCTTATGTGGAAACACCCTTGCATACCTGGGGTAAAACTCATTTAATCATGGCATACAATTTTTTGATGTGCTATTGGATTTGAATTGCAAGTATTTTCCATAAAATTTTTGCAAATATTTTCATAAGACAATTTGGTCTTTTTTTCTTGAAAAGAATTTTTTTCTTGATAAGAATTTTCTTTTCTTGAAATATATTTATCTGGTTTTGGAATTAGGATGACAGCCTCATAGAATGAGTTAACTAGTATTCACTGATATTCAATTTTCTGGAGGAGTTTAAGCAGGACTAATTCTGCTTAGAATGATTGGTATAACTCATCTGTGAAGACATCCAGTCCTGAGCTTTTGTTTTTGGGACAGTTTTGGTTATCTATTACTTGTAACTGGTCTGTTGAGGTGTTCAATTTCTTCCAGAGTCGGTGCACATTGTGTATTTCTAGAAATTTGTCTATTTCATCTATGCTGTCTAATTTGTTGGCCTACAGTTGTTCACAACATCCTCTTGTGATCCTTTTTATATTTGTGGGGTCAGTAATGCCCCCCTCCCATTTAAAATTTTATTTATTTTCTTTACCAGTCTAGGTAAGGATTTGTCAAATTTATTGATTATTTCAAAGAAGCAACTTTTGATTTTGTTACAGCTCTCTATTGTTTTTCTTCTCAATTTCATTTATTTCTAATCTTTGTTATTTCATTCCATTTGCTTGCTTTGGGGTTAGTTTGTGATTCTTTTTCTATTTCCTCCAGGTGTTCAGTTAGGTCTTTGAATTTAGCTCTTTCTTCTTTTATAATGTATGTATTTAGGGCTCTAAATTTCCCACTCAGAACTGCCCTTACCTTCATCCTATGAGTTCTATGTTGTATTTTCATTTTCATTCATCTCAAGATATTTACAGAGTTCCCTTGAGAGCCTTATGGTCAGAAAAAAAATTAAAATTTTTCTATTTATTTTTGTTGCACAAAGGTGATACCTAAAAAGTTTGAAAGTATAAAAATATATTGCATTTGTATTGTATTTAATGTATATGGGGTAGCAAAATATGTTTAAAGACAAAAAATTTGATGCAAAACTCTGTTTACTGTTAAAGACAAGCTTTTCTTAGTGCTTTTAAATGCATGTGTTTCAAATAACTGAGGAATTAGATTCCATTTGACATAATTTTAAAAGTGATTAATTACATAGAAGAAAATTTTCAATGTTAACTTAAAACTGTGCAAAGTATTATGTGCCTGTCAGGGTATCCAATAGAAATGAAGTGAGATAGAGATAGACATAGAGAGACAGAGACAGAGATTTTTTCATAAGACAGTGTTCTAGTTTGCTAATGCCGCTGGAATGCAAAACACCAGAAATGGATTGGCTTTTATAAAAGGGGTTTATTTGGTTACACAGTTACAGTCTTAAGGCCATAAAGTGTCCAAGGTAATATCAGCAATTGGGTACCTTCACTGGAGGATGGCCAATGGTGTCCAGAAAATCTCTGTTAGCTGGGAAGGCATGTGGCTGGTGTCTGCTCCAAAGTTCTGGTTTCTAAATGGCTTTCTCCCAGGATGTTCCTCTCCAGGCTGCAGTTCCTCAAAAATGTCACTCTTAGTTGCACTTGGGGTATTTCTTCTCTCTTAGCTTCTCTGGAGCAAGAGTCTGCTTTCAACGGCCATCTTCAAAATATCTCTCATCTGCAGCTCCTGTGCTTTCTTCAAAGTATCCTTCTTGGCTGTGGCTCCACTTCAAAACATCACTCACAACTTCACTGAGTTCCTTCTGTTTGTCAGCTCACTTATATGGCTCCAGTGATTTAATTTAGACCTACCCTGAATGGGTGGAGTAACACCTCCATGGAAATTATCTAATCAGAGTCATCACCCACAGTTGGGTGGGGTGCATCTCCATGGAAACACTCAAAGAGTTTCAATCTAATTAACACTGATAGGTCTGCCCACATAAGATTACATCAAAGATAATGGCATTTGGGGGATATAATACATTCAAACTGGCACATTCCACCCCCTGGACCCCAAAATGACATTATCTTTCCATATACAAAATACATTCATCCCACAATATCACAGAAACTTAAACCATTTCAGTAACAGTAGTTAAGTACAAAATTCCATCAAAATCAACTATAGGCATGGTCAATCCTAAGGCATAATTTTCCTTTAGCTGTGGGTCTGTGAACTTAGAACAAGTTATGTGCTTCCAATATACAAAGGAGGGACATTCAGAGGATAAACATTCCCATTGCCATAAGGAGAAACTGAGAGGAAAATGGTTCACAGGACCAAAACAGTTCCTAAAACCCACAGGATAAACTCCATTAGATTTCAAAGTCTAAGAGCCATTAACAGAATGACGTTGCATCCTTGGGGCTTGAGAGAGCAGGAGTCTAACCATTCCTAAGGGCCTTTTTGGCAGCCCTTTCCTCTCCAAATGCTGGGGTGAATTCTCCAACATATCAACACATTGCAGAGACCACCTTCTTGGCCCCACCCTCCTCAAACATTGGGGCAGTACCCAGATTCTCTTCCATCTCTGGGGCACACACTCAACCCCTTCAGAACAATGGGGTGGTGGCCAGGCTCTCCCCATTCCCCTGGGAATGTGCTCCACCCTCTTTGGGTCCTGGGGTGGCAAAACTCTTCTAGAGAATCCTGGTGGAAAGCCCACTCTTGACCTCTGGGGAAAAGTCACCCTTTCCATGCATGTGGGCCACTCTGCTCTCCCAGCCCAAGGCCTCTTGACTCCAGACCTCAACCTCCATGGCTCTGTCCTGAAGAAATTTTTCCTTCAATTTGTTCCTTGTCTGTCTCCTCCAGTCCAGACTGGCAAAGGCTCTGTCTGTAAAGAGCTTGTAAAAATTCTGTTGGCTTTGCATGAAGCACACAGGGGTCAAAGCCATCAGACAATAGGACTTTCCACAAATCCTTTCTGCTTAACTCCTTTTCCAATCTTGGCTTGTACTGAAATGGTGGCTGGGTTCCATGTTTGGTTACATCCTCATGTTGGGCTGTAGCTTCTGGGATTCCACCCCCTGGAAGCTCATAATTTTCCAAGCCATCAGCTTCTGGTTTCTTTGAACCCAAGAGTTCAGTGCTAAGTTTGTCACTCTCCGCTTGCATTTTACTATAAGCTGCAAGGAGGAGCCAGGGTACATCCTCCACACATAGTCTGGAGGTCTCCTCAGCTAAGTATTCCAGGTTGTTGCTGTCAAATTCTTCCTTCCATCTGACACCAGGACTCAATTTTGCCAAATTCTCTGCCACTTTAAAACAAGGATCACCTTTCTTCCAGTTCAAAACACATTCATCATTTCTGTTCAAGGCCTCATCAGAGGTATCTTTAGAGTCCATATTTCCACAGTCTCTTCAAAGCAGTTTAGGCCTTTTCTATCAAGCTCTTCTCAATTCTTCCAGAATCTTCCCCTTATCCACTTAAAAACTGTTCCAACATGTTTGGTATTTGCAAACTAAGCAGCAAAAGCACCCCACTCCTGGTACCAAAATCTGTTCTAGTTTGCTAATGCTGCTGGAATGCAAAACACCAGAAATGGATTGGCTTTTATAAAAGGGGTTTATTTGGTTACACAGTTACAGTCTTAAGGCCATAAAGTGTCCAAGGTAACATCAGCAATCGGGTACCTTCACTGGAGGATGGGCAATGGTGTCCAGAAAACCTCTGCTAGCTGGGAAGGCATGTGGCTGGTGTCTATTCCAAAGTTCTGGTTTCAAAATGACTTTCTCCCAGGATGTTTCTCTCTAGGCTACAGTTCCTCAAAAATGTCACTCTTAGTTGCACTTGAGGTATTTGTTCTCTCTTACCTTCTCCAGAGCAAGAGTCTGCTTTCAATGGTCATCTTCAAAATATCTCTCATCTGCAGCTCCTGTGCTTTCTTTAAAGTGTCCTGCTTGGCTGTGGCTCCTCTTCAAAATGTCACTCACAGCTTCACTGAGTTCCTTCTGTTTGTCAGCTCATTTATATGGCTCCAGTGATTTAATTTAGACCTACCCTGAATGGGTGGAGTAACACCTCCATGGAAATTATCCAATCAGAGTCATCACCCACAGTTGGGTGGTGTGCATCTCCATGGAAACACTCAAAGAATTTCAATCTAATTAACACTGATAGGTCTGCCCACATAAGATTACATCAAAGATAATGGCATTTGGGGGCATGATACATTCAAATTGGCACAGACAGGTTCATGTGACAGTGGATGGAGATTGCCAAGTTGAAATTCCATAAGTCAGGCTGCAAACTGGGATCTCCAATGAAGGTGAAGCTAAATTTGCAGCAGAAGATGGCTGGCTGCAGGAAAAGCAGAAATTCTCCTTTTCAACTTCTGAAATTATTATTTCTGACTTTGAAGACCTCCAACTGATTGGATTAGGAGGCTCCCTACATTGAAGAGCCAAATCCTTTGTTGATTGCAAATGGAATCAGCCCTGGATAACTCCAACTGATTGTATTAGGATACTCCCCACATTGAAGAGACAAATCCTTTGTTGATTGCAAATGGAATCATCCCTGCATCAAGTCAACTGACTATTGGAAATCCATCTATAAATTACTGTCTCATGGTAACAATCAGGGCAGTGCTTCTTTAACCAAATCCAAGACACCATAAACTATCCAGTGGATACATGAAGTTAACCATCATAGAGTACATAGTTTTCAAGACACCATTGCACACCATGAGCAAAACTGGGGAAGACTGATCCAGACTAGTGTGGAAAAATATGAAGACCATACAAATGAGAAAAATTAAAGCTATGCATTCACTGATTACTATAGCAAGATAGTCAATCACCAACACCAGTGCTTGTCAGAAAGTCAAAGGCAGTCAGAGAAGTGTTGAAGCTTTATAATGGAAAAAGGGATGGCTTCAAGCATGCTCTGATTGGAGGTTGTGGCCATGGGGAAGCTGGAGGTGGGCTAACTGGAAGCATCCTACTAATTAGTAAAGGGAGCATACATGGCTTTCTGTGGTTGGTCTTAAGTTGGAAGTGGTGGCAGTGGCAAATTCCTGAACTGGTTTAGGCCAATTGCTACAGAAGTTATGGTTTGGCTTCTTGAACAGGTTGCTGTAAATTGGGGGTCAGAGCATTTATTTTTATATATCACCCGACTGTTGTCCTATATGTGCATTTAGTCCCCACCTTTTTTCATGTTCTCATTTGCAAGAGGTTGACAAATTCAGAGAAAGCTAGAAATAGATACATTTACTGCTTGGAGATTCCTCTGTTGTCTTCATAGTCTATCTTATTGTGAGATCTTCTTGAACTTTTTTGTTGGTGGTGTCATTTTGGCAAAGCAACTGTGCAGAAGCATTAAAAGTACTGCATAGAATGCAACAGACTAGCATCATGACCATTATGGCAAAAACAAGAACAGTGAAATAGTCTCTGTACCATGCTTCAGAAGCAGAATCTCCAATTGCCCAATCTTGGCTAAGAAAATGAATCCTTTAGACCATGAGAATCAGCCTTAGTGAGCAAAATAACTGTTACTTTAGGGCTGTTCTACATTCCTGTTTCATTGCTCAAAACACAACAGTAATTATTAGTAATGACACAGGTGCCACCATGACCAGCCAACCAGAAATCTAAAGCAACATGATTGCCCATCATTACTTGTGTTAGTGAGTTGAGACTGACCTCTATTCCACCTGGGGCAGGGGTGGTATCATTAATAGCTTCTGCCAGAGTTACTGATAAGGTTCTAACAGTCTTTCCTATTTGTATGATTCCCACCAATGGGAACATATCTCTGAGTATTAGAATAAATAGTCAGCTAGTGATTATCCTTGGTAGCAGTCCCTGAGGAATCAAGAGTGATCTCAATTTGGAGCTTGAATCTGAGTCAGAATATCCAGCCTTGTCTATTTATAGAGTTATGGTCCCTGGGTACAGAAAACTCTCAGAATATCATTCCTGCAATGCATGAGGTGTTAGTCTAGGGCAAACCAGGCCAGGTGTTCTGGCCACCAAGTAAGTAGTACCAAGTGGAGTCATATGGAGACCCAGGAAAAAAGGTGTTGTTCACAAAAGGTCAGAACAAATGCCTTAAATTAGCTGGGTTATACATTTGGATCTCCATTACTCTCTTTCAGGTGGTAAGTATTTGGCCTTTCACCCTTCAAAGGTTACTGAATTCAAATCTGGAATCACCTAGGTATTGAACAATAGAATGTAAAAACAGGTTCTTTTTCTAGGAGAGAAGGACACTGGTAAAGTGTGAGGTTAGTTTATTCTAGGTCATTTTTCCATGTAGATGCAAGTGCAAACACCATTGTCTGTAATTCCTTATGGTCTCGTTTGATGAAACCAGAATTTCCCAGAGGTTTTTATCCTGGGGGGATCTGGCAATGGCATATTGAGCAACCAGTAAAACTGAAGACAGTGGCTAATGTTTGTTATAATCTCGGAATGATGTTAGAATAAATATGTTCTCAACTCCCAGGGGTGTAACTCTTCCTGGCAACATGGGACATGACTTGCAGGGATGAGCTTCACACTGGCATTGCAGAATTGAGAAAGCCTTCTTGGAACAAAAGGGGGAAGAGAAATGAAACAAAATAAAGTTGCAGTGGCTGAGAGACCTCAAATAGAGATGAGAGGTCATGTTGGAGTTTATTCTTATGCATTACATAGATATCCCTTTTTAGGTTTTAGTGTATTGCAATAGCTAGGAGAAAATATCTGAAACTGTTGAACTGCAATCAAGTATCCTTGCTTCTTAAAGATGATTTTATGACTACATAACTTACACTGTGTGACTGTGTGATTGTGAAAGCTTTGTGGTTCCTACTCCATTTATCCAGTGTATGGACAGATGAATAGAAAAAATGAGGACAAATAGGGAGAGATGGGGGATAGGGGATGTTCTGGGTGTCCTTTTTTACTTAAACTTTTATTATTATTCTTTTCTGTGGGTGGTAATGAAAATGTTCAAAACTCTACTGTGGTGATGAATACACAACTATATAATGGTACTGTGAACAATTGATTGTACATCATAGATGATTATATGGTATGTGAATATATCTCAATAGAATTGAATTGAAAAAAGAATGATATGTTCTGTTCTAACAATTATTATAAGGAAGGAAGGAAAGAGAAAAAGCCATTATGTGTGATGCACCAATCTGGATATATTATGGCCCCCGAAACACCATTATCTTTGATGCAATCTTGAGGGGTCAGACATATTAATGTTGATTAGGTTGGAACCTATTGGTTGTTTCCATGGAGATATGAATCAATCAACTGTGGGCAAGACTTTGGACAATTTCCATGGAGTTTTTACCCCATCCATTTGGGATGGGTGTGAATTAAATCACTGGAGCCACATAAATGAGCTAGCAAACACAAGGAACTCAGAACAATGGAGAGGGACATTTTGGAGGAGCTGCAGCTGAGAGGCATATTTGGAAGACAGCCATTGAGAGCTGAAATTTGGGGAGTGGCATTTTGAAACACAACCTGGGAACAATCAGATACCAGCCATGTGCCTTCCCTGCTAACAGGGGTTTTCCAGATGCCAATGGTCTTTCTCCAGTGAAGGTACCCTATTGCTGATGTATCACCTTGGATATTTTATGCCATTAAGACTGTAACTGTGTAACAAATAATCCCCTTTATAAAAGCAAATCCCTTTTTGTTGTTTTGCAAAATGGCAGCATTAGCAAAAAAGAAAAGGTGGCAACAACCAGAGGTCTTCTGTGAAGACTTGGCATTACACAGCCTAAGAAAAACATGCACCTAATATTAATCCATTCCTGTGTGTGTAAACCCATTTTGATGAGTTTACTAAGGTCCAGCCCAGTTGAAACAGGTTGGGACTTAATCCAATTACTGGATGCCTCATAAACACAGTCACAGGGAGAGAAGCCATGGAATCAAGAAGCTGAAAGTCAATAGGAACTGCAACAGAAAACACAAGACAATGCCATGTGTTTTGCCACATGATGGAAAAGCCATGGACCAAGGATCAGGGGCAGCCAGCAGTCTTTGGGCAGAAAGCATCACCTTGCTGATGCGTACATTTGGGACATCTCCTAGCTTCAAAAGCATGAGCCAATAAATTCCTGTTGTTGAAGCCAACCCATTGCATGGTATTTATTTTAGCAGCTAGGAATCTAAAATATCTACAGAGAATTAGAAGAATGATGATAAGCAAACAGATAAAAAACAAAACAAGAATTAGATAGGGGTCTTGGGGCAGATATCATGGGTGAAGGTTATCCACTAACTGTGATAACCTGCTTGTTTTGAAACTTTTGGGACAGTTGTCTACTTTCAATGACTAATTATTTCCACACAATCCCTGATAATCCTCAGTTTTATGTCTCTTACTGGAGTAGCTTTCTGATTATATGGAATTCTGAATTGCTTCTTAGTTGTGAAAAATGAATCCAAGGATTCACTCCCTGGAGTTTCACTGCTGTATTTCCTGCAATCAGGAAATTTCAGGAAAGGAAGTTCAGAACAGAGGCTGGAGTTCTGTGAGGGGACAGTGGGCAAGGGACTGTGCTCACATGAGCTCCATCTCATCTGCCCTAAATCTCAATTTGACTCCCTTTTTGCCCACAGCTAACATTAGCCACTTCTGTTCACAGAATTATTTTGCTGTGAGAGGTTCAAGATGCTCGTAGGTGGAAAAGGAGGTAAGGCTCCACATAGTCTCCTGAGGGGCTGGGATTTGGAACCAGGTAAAGTTTCCTGGCCCTCCATTTGCTGGGTACTGGGGGGAGAAGAAGGGACAGGCCCATCACAGGCTAGACCACAGATGTGCATGCTGAGCAGCATGGTCAGAGTTGACTACCCTGTATATCCAGTTCTGCAGAGGAAGCAAAGCCAAGATTCATGGCATCCACCTGCTTCTCCTTGTGAAAGTCAAGATGGCACATTTGTTCTATTTGGAGACCATTGCTCATTTTTTGTGTCTCCTCACAGGTCTCTGGACCAGTGTTTAGCCATCTCCTGTGCAATAATATCAACAGCCACTACCACTTACTGAAGCTTATGTGGGCCAGATAGGCTACCTCTAAGTTTGCAGGCAGAGGGCAAGAGGACAAATGGTGACCCATTGAGTTTGTCTGGCTTGAAGGGCTTCCCAGGATTTCAGACCTTTGGTACCAGAACATAGAATGTCCTAGTCTAACTGGGCAAGTTTGGTCAGCCTACATGGGATTTGTCTAAATATTATAAAAATTTATATCTAATTTATTTAAATATAACTGACAATTAAAAATAATGCTAAATGTTATCTATCAAAATAAAACTATCCACTATTTTTCCATTCCATAGGCATCTACCTGCCAAGGTAAAGAACGGGTATTAAGTTTCAGAAATTATGTGAAGACCCACAAATATAAACATTTAAAAACAATGTAAATTGGAGAGGATTGTGGGGAGATGTAAGAGTAGGAAGCTCAAGAATTAATCTCTCCAACATAACAACAATTGAACTGTCAGGGACTGTACAAATCAACTGTTTTGGAACTGTGTAATCAAGAGGAATACTATGCAGCACCCAGGGAATAGCAGGAGGAAGACACAGGTAAATTGAAGCAAATACTTTACTTTCACCCTTCATAGTGGTCATGATCCCCCTTGCCCCAATCCCATGGCAGGCAGCAGTGGAGACTACAGCCTGGGCTCCTAGTGCAGATTGGTGGTGTCACATTGGCTATAAGGACCTAGTCATCCATAATCAGAGGCAGTGTGGTCTGATTGCTTATCACTGCTTTGGATCAGGTCTTTTGGACTGCTGAGTGCACACTCTAAGGGGCTATTGTTCCAATTGCCCACTCCCCTCCACCCAGGAAATAGTGGCAGAGAATCCTTGAAGAGGAAGTACACATATTTTTTATCTTATCTTTACTCCTCTTCACACTTTCCCTTCTCCATTTAGAGCAAAAATCCTAGGAAAGATCACTTCACAAATTGAAGCTTCAGACCTCAGCAACAGCAACCAAAAAACATCTTCATACTCAGAGATACAGAGGAACTGTATTTCCAGAGTTACAACAACATAATACTCTGAATATCCAGTTATCCACAAAAAAATTCAAAACACACACAAAAAAATAGGAGAGTATGGGCTGTTCACAGGAATATAAGAATTTGCCAGAAACCATCCCAAATAATCTCATAAATAGGAACTATTAGTCAAAGACTTCAAATAAACCATCTTAATATATTCAGTGCGGTAAAAGAAGCCATTTACAAAGAACTAAAGGAAATTAAGAAGATTTTTAAAGAACAAAACAACAGAATAGACATTCAAGAAAGAGAACTAAACAGAATTTTGGGAGCTTCAAAGTACAGTAATTTAAATGAAAAACTCATTAGATGCATTAAACAGCAGATTTGAACAGACAGAAGAAACATGCAGAGACCTTGAAGTGAAGGCAGCAGAAATTACCCAATTTGAGGAGCAGAAAAAAAATTAAGAAGAAAAATGAAGAGAGTCTTAGGGACTTGTGGGACACCATCAGGCATACCAACACACGGATCATTGGAAGCCCAGAAGGACAAGAGAGAAAGGTGCAGAAAAAACACTTGAGAAAACAATGGCTGAAAACTCCCCCAATCTGGTGAATGACAGGAATACACACATCCAGAAAGCTCAACAAACTCCACACAGGATAGACACATGATAGTAAAATTGCCAAAATACAAGGCAAATAATGGAATTTCAAAGCAGCAAGAGAGAAGCAACTTATCGCATAACAAGGAATCCCCAATAACATTAACAGTGGATTTCTCATCAGAAACCATGGAGGCCAGAAGACAGTGGGATGGCATATTTAAAGTTCTTACTTTAAAAAAAGAAAAACTGTCAACCAAAAACTTTACCCAGCAAAATTATCTTTCTAAAATTAAGAGATTTACAAATAAACAAAAGCTCAAAGAGTCCATTACCAGAATACCTGCCCTACTTGAAATTCTAAAGTGAGTCCTTCAGGCTGAAACATATGACACAAGACAATAACTTGAAGCCATAAGAAGAAAAAGATCACTAACAAAGGTAACTAAATGGATAAGTATAATATCCCATATTTTTCTTTTGGTTTGTTCCCCCAATTTGATTTGAATATGTAGAATAACATTATAAATCTATATTAATGGACAATGTATAAAGATGTAACTCAGACAATACAAATAATAAGGGGAAGGGACCAAGATATATAGGTTTACAGATATATATATATATATATATATATATATATATATATATATATATGTAGTTTGCTAATGCTGCCATTAGGCAAAATACCAGAAATGGATTAGTTTTAGTAAAGGGAATTTATTAGGTCACAAATTTACAGTTCTTAGGCCATAAAAGTGTCCAAACTAAGGCACCAACAAAAGGATACCTGCACTGAAGAATGCCCAATGGCATCTGGAACACCTCTGTCAGCTGGGAAGGCATGTGGCTGGGGTCTGCCGGTCTTTTGCTCCAGAGTTGCATTTCAAAATGGCTTTCTCCAAAATGTCTCTGGGCTTGTCTCTCTTAGCTTCTTCACTCCTGTTGCATCTAAGCATCAGGGTCCTCTCTTAGCTTCTCTGGAACAAACTCTGGGCTATCATCCCCAAACATCTCCAAGCATGTCAAAGTGTCAGCAAGCATCTCTCCAAAAGCCTCTCTCATCTGCTCTGAGCTCCTTTGATCTGTGAGCTCTGTATACGACCCCAGTGATTTAATTAAGAGCCATCCTGAATGGGTGGGATCCATGTCTCCATGGAAATAATTTAATCAAATGTTTCCACCCTAATCAACAGGCTAATCAGTCTACCCCCACAAGATTGCATTAAAGAACAAGGCTTTGGGGGAGACATAAGATATCCAAACCAGCACAAATATGAATATGACTAAAACTAGGTTGGTACTAGTCAAACTAGGTTGCTCTGGGTTTAATATGTTCATTATATTTACAAGGGTAACCATTAAGAAATTAACTAAAAATATAGGGAAAGGAATGCAAAAGAATCAAAATAATACACCATAAAGAAAACAACTAAATATAAAAAGTCAGTAATGGAGTAATGGAGGAACAAAAAACATGCAAGACATACAGAAAACAAATAGCTAAATGGCAGAAGAAAATTCTTTCTTCTCAGTTATTACCTTAAATGTCAATGGATTAAATTCCCCTATTAAAAGGCAGAGATTAGCAGATTTCATGAAAAAGCATGAAGTATCTATGTGTTGTCTACAAGAGACCCCCCTTAGGTACAAGGACACAAAAGATGCTAGCAGTAATCAAAAGAAAGCCAGACTGACTATAATATTCTCAGAAAAATATAGGCTTAAGTAAAAAAAAGATTATGAGAGACAAAGAAGGATATTATACATTGATAAAATGTTCAAGTCAGCAAGAAGATATAACAATTATAAATGTATATGCACCTCACAACACAGTCCCAACATATATGAAACAAAAACTGACAGAACTGAAGGGAGAAATGCAGAGTTCTACAATTGATTTGGACACTTCCACACACCAATTTCAATAACTGATAGAACATCCAAGCATAAGATCAACACAATACAGAGGACTTGAACATCACCATAAACCAATTAGACCTAATGGACATATATGGTACACTCCACATAACAGCATAATACAATTTCCTCTAAAGGATACAAGGAACATTTTCTAGGATAAACCATATGTTAGGCCACAAAAAAATGTAATAAATTTTAAGATATTTAAATCATACAAGCCATATTATCACATCACAATGTAATAAACCTAGACATTAACAACAGAAGGAAATTTCAAAAATTTACAAATATGGGGAAATTAAACAACACACTACTAAACAGCCAATGGATCAAAGAAGAAATCACAAGGGAAATTGGAAATAACTTGAGGTAAACAAAAAAAATGAAAGCACAACATACCAAGAATTATGGGATGCAGTGAAATCAGTGCCAAGGGAAATCTATAGCTTTAAATACCTATATTTTAATAGAAGAAAGATCACAAATCAATTGCCTAATTTCAATCTTAAAGAAACAAGAGAAAGAAGAGCAAACTGAACCCAATGTTAGTAGAAGGAAGGAAACACTAAACATTAGAGCAGAGATAAATGAAATAGAGGATAGAAAAGAATAAAGAGAATCACCAAACCAAATGTTTGTTCTCTAAAAAAATCAATAAAATCAACAAATCATTAGTCAGACTGACAAAAAAAAATAATAATTCAGGACACAAATAAAATCAGGAATTAAAATGGAAACATTACTACCAACCTCAGAGAAATAAAAAGGATTATAGGAAGGTACCATAAGCAATCATATGCCCCAAATTAGGTAGCCTAGAAGCAATCATCAAATTCACAGAAACATATTGTGCCGGTTTGAATCTATTATGTCCCCTACAAAAGCCATGTTCTTTAATACAATCTTGTGGGGGCAGACATACTAGTCTTTTGATTAGGGTGGAAATTTTGATTATTTCCACAGAGATGTGACTCACTCAACTGTGGGAGAGATATTTTGATTAAATTATTTCCATGGAGATGTGGCCTGTCCATTCAGGGTAGGTCTTAATTAGATCACTGGAGTCCTTTAAGAGGTTCAGAAAGAGAGACAGGAGCCAGAACTGACAGAGATGCTTAAAGATGCTTGGAGGGGCAGACAGAAGGATGTTTGGAGATGCTAAACTAAGAGATGAAGCCCAGAGTTTGCCCTGGAGAAGCTAAGAGAGGAATCTCCAGATGCTTAGAGAGAAATGCCCTGGGAGAAAGAAGCAAGAATGCACAGGAGTTGAGAGAGAGGAGGAAAGACAGAAGCCCAGAGACATATTGGAGAAAGCCATTTTGAAACACAACCCAGAAGCAAAGGACCAGTAGACACCAGCCACATGCCTTCCCAGAAGACAGAGGTGTTCCGGATGCCATTTGCCATTCTTCAGTGATGGTATCCTCTTGCTGATGCCTCAGTTTGGACACATTTATGGCCTTAGAACTGTAAATTTCTAACCCAATAAACTCCCTTTATAAAAACCAATCCATTTCTGGTATTTTGTATAACTGCAGCTTTAGCAAACCAGAACACATACCAATTACTCATCTGACACAACAAGAAATAGAAAATTGCAACAAACCTTAAACAAGTAGTAAGATTGAGTCAGTAATCAAAACCCCCCAAGAAAGAAAATCCAGGACCAGATGGAATTCCACCAAACATTTAAAGATTTAATGTAAGTCCTTCTCAAATTCTTCCAAAAAAATTGAAGAAGAGGGATAACCTCCTAAGTCATCCTAGAAGAACAGTATTAACCTCATATCAAAGGCAGATAAGGACAGATATAGAAAAGAATATTACAATTCAATAAGCCATGTGAATATAGGTGCAAAAAATCCTCAATAGAATACTAGAAACCAAATTCAACAGCATTTTGAAAAGAGTATACATCATGACCAAGTGTGTTTTATTCCAGGAATAGAAGGGTGATTAAATATAAGAAAATCAATCAATGTAATACACTCAATTTGGAATGAAGGGAAAACTCACATTATCAACTGAATTGATGCACAAAAGGCATTTGACAAAATCCAACATCATTTCATGATAGAAAGTTAGAAAACTAGGAATAGAAGAGAATTTTCTCAACATGACAATCGTTACTTAAGAGAAAACCACAACTAATATCATATTCAATGGTGAAAGACAGCAAGCTTTCCTCCTAAGATCAAGAAAAAGACAAGATGCCCACTGTCACCACTGTTACTCAACAACGTAGTGGAAGTTCTAACCACAGCAAATCAGGCAAGGGAAAAAAATAAAAGGCATCCAAATTGAAAAGGAGTAAGTCAAATTACAGTTATTCACAGATGGCATGACTCTGTATAGAAAATCCCAAAAAATCCACAAGAAGATAATTGGGACTAATAAACTAATTCATCAAATTTTCAGTACAAAATAAACACACAGAGGAGAAACGAAGATGGTGTCTAGGTGAGATAGGGCAAAAAAACACCTCTGTGAAAAACACTAGATAAAAACCAGAAGGTGACCCAGAATACCAGTTACAGTGATGCTCCAGCTGGATGAGGTCTGCTAGTATCACAGGGGCTGTATACTTAGTGAAACTGGGAGTCTGCATTCTGAAATGAGTGAGTAAGCTGGCTGGAAGATTCGCAGCCACGTGGCATTGTGCAGAAGCCAGGACTTGGCATTTGGAGACCAACTGGCTCTTTAAAAAAAAAAAAAAAAAGGGAAAAACCCAGAAGTGGCTGCAGTTGTGGGAGTGGGAACCATGCAGTATAGCACAGCAAGAGGGGGCTGGGCCAGCCTCTTGGGGTCTGACCTGGAGGATAGTCTGCTGCAGATACCCTTGGGGCTGGGGGAACACAGGGGACAACCAGAAGCTGAAAGAAACCCTGCAGCTCACAGCTGGCTCCCTGGAGAGCTGGATAAACTCCTGCCCAGGGCCATGCCCACAGCCCAGAGCCCCACCAGTTGTCCCAGAGCTGGGAAGGAGGAACTGTGCAAGGAAGGGGGGTTGAGATGCTCTGTTCAGCCATCTTTGCATCAGGCTGACAGCACTGCTGCATAGCCCAGCATTCTGGGTCTTCTCTTGAGGGACTGCGTGCATTTGTGATGTAGCACAGCATTCCCTCAGCAGAGCTTCTGGAGGATCACACCTGGGAGGGGGGACCCTCTTGGAGAACCCAGGAACACTACGCCAAGTCCAGTGGTTTGTGGGACAGTGAGAGAGAGGGTCTGGGGCTGAAATGAAATGAAGGCTTAGACTCTTGCAGAAGCCTTGAATCTCCAGGAACCTGGGGGATTTGAATATTAAAGCTGCCATTCCTCCCTGGCCACCCATACACATGCCCCACATTCAGGGCAGACAACTCCAGCAACACACCCAAACTGAGTTCTCCAACTGTGCCCCACAAGAATCATTTCCCCACACACTGCAGGGACAAGGTTGAGAACTGACTTGAGGGGTATAGGTGACTCACAGATGCCATCTGCTGGTTAGTTAGGAAAAGTGTACATCATGAAACTGTGTTTCTGAAAAATCAGATTTTTTTTTTTTTTTTTTTTTACAACTTGAAAGAGCCCAATCAATCAAAGCAAATGCCAAGGGGCCAAATCTTAAGGCATATGATAAAACCAGATGATATGGAGAATCCAACTCCAAACACACAAATCAAGATATCAGAAGAGACTCTGTACTTGGCAGAATTAATCAAAGAACTATAATCAAGGAATGAAAACATGGCAAAGGATTTAAAGGACATCAAGAAGAACATGGCCCAGGATATAAGCGACATAAAGAAGACCCTAGAAGAGCATAAAAAAGACATTTCAAGAGTAAATAAACAAATAGAAGATCTTATGGAAATAAAAGAAACTGTTGGCCAAATTAAAAAGACTCTGGATATTCACAATACAAGATTAGAGGAAGTTGAACAATGTCTCAGTGTCCTAGAAGTCCACAGAACATAAAATGAAAGAACAAAAGAAAGAAAGGAGACAAAAATTGAACAAATCAAAATGGATCTCAGGGATACAATAGATAAAATAAAATGTCCAAACTTAAGACTCATTGGTGTCCCAGAAGGGGAAGAGAAGGGTAAAGGTCTAGAAAGAGTATTCAAAGAAATTGTTGGGGAAAACTTTCCCAACCTTATACATAATATAAATACACAAAGCATAAATGCCCAGCAAACTCCAAATAGAATAAATCCAAATAAACCCTCTCCAAGACATATTCTGATCAGACTCTCAAATACTGAAGAGAAGGAGCAAGTTCTGAATGCAGCAAGAGAAAAACAGTGCACCACATACAAAGGAAACAACATAAGACTAAGTTGTGACTACTCAGTGGCCACCATGGAGGCAAGAAGGCAGTGGCATGACATATTTAAAATTCTGAGAGAGAAAAATTTCCAACCAAGAATACTTTATCCAGCAAAACTCTCCTTCAAATTTGAGGGAGAGCTTAAATTTTTCACAGACAAACAAATGGTGAGAGACTTTGCCAATAAAAGACCTGCCCTACTTCAGATTCTAAAGGGAGCCCTACCAACAGAGAAACAAAGAAAGGAGAAAGAGATACAGAGAATTTTAACAGACATATATAGTACCTTACATCCCAATCATCAGGACACTCATTTTTCTCTAGTGATCACAGATATTTCTCCAGAATGGACCATAAGCTGGGATAAAACAAGCCTCAATAAATTAAAAAAAAAAAAGAAATTGAATATACTCAAAGCACATTCTCCAACCACAATGGAATACAAATAGAAGTCAATAATTTTTGAATTGTAACTCCACTATTTACTTCCTACATGATATAAAATACACAAACTCTAATGACAAATCAGTGGTTTTGAACTCAATGTAAAACATGTAATTTTAGACAACTATATAAAGGTGGGGGAATGGAAGAGTATAGGAACATAGTTTATGTGTCCTATTGAAATGAAGGTGGTATCAAAGACAAACAAGATTGTCATGGATTTAAGAGGTTAATTTTAAGCCCCACAGTAAACACACAGAAATTATCAGAGAATATAAACATAGAGATGAAAAGTAGAGTATGGGTTAAGAGAAATGGGGGAAGGGGCAATGGGGAGTTAAGAAATGAGTGTAGGGTTTCTGTTTGAGGTGAAGGAAAACTTCTAGTAATGGATGATGGGAAAGAGCATTACAACATTCAAAATGTGATTAATCCCACTAATGGAAGGCTAGGGAGGGGGTGGAATGGGAAGATTTATGCTGTATATATGTTTCCACAATTGAAAAAAAAAAAAAGACAGTCTAAATAGATGACAATTGAATGTCAAGGATGAGCCTGGATGGGATTGGAGGATGGAGGACAGGAGGCTCAAAGGGACACAGTTGAGACATAAGGAAAAGGAAATATAGAATGTAAGCTTTGTATCACTGTTGAATCTCTTGTACTTCTTAGCTGCACTTAATGGGATTGCATAAAAGAATGTTCTTATTCATGGGAGGTGTATATGTGAATTATAGTGTTTGTTCAAGGGTGTGTGCAGCTAGCTCTCATATGTGCAGAAGACAGAGCAATAGATGATGGATGATAGATAGGGAGGGAGGGAGGGAAAGAAATAATGATGTGACAGCATGTTAAAGTTGGTGGATTGGGCTATTGGGAGAGGGGGATCAGGGTGTGATGGAATTCTGGGTATGGGGTCAGTATTGTTTTTGCAACGGTTCCTATAACTTTGAATTTATTTCAAAATAAAAAAAAACAGAAAGATACCAGTGCTAGAGAAGATTTGGAGAGACAAATATACCTATTCACCATTAGTAGGGAACCAGAACAGTGCAGACCCTGTGGAGGGCAGTGTATGGCACCACAGGATGATGGGTTTAGGACTGCCATATGATCCTGCAGCCCTGTTATGTTGTGTACACTTGGATGTACTGAATGCAGGACATGAACAGACATTTGCACACTGATACCATGGTGGCATCATTCACAATCTGCATCAGATGGAGGTGGCCTAAGGGCACATTGATGAACAGAGGGGTGAACTGTGGTGCACACACACAAGAGAACACTGAACCACCACAAGAAGGAATGAAGTCACAAGGCACACACCCAGGCATACTGAGGACATTATGCTGAGTGAAATAAGCCAGAAATGAAAGGACAACTATTGTAAGGACACACCAATGTAAATTAACTACAATGAGCAAACACTGAGAATTGAATTTGAGAGCATAGCTTATCAGGGGATAGAATGGTAGCAGAGATTGGGCAATCTCCAATAAAGGAGTATAGAATGTTCAATTATGCTTATTGTAAAGGTTCCTAGATTGTAAGCTCCTACAGCAGCCACATCCTTTCATGAGCTGCAAACTGCTGTCTCCAAGTTCTGAGATGCTGAACTCCCTGTCTGCCCCTGGAAATTTGGGTATCCATGTGCCACTCGAGATGCAGAGCTAGAGTTCTGCAGCTCTGAAAGTCAGCATAACTCCATACAGTGACTGTTAAAGAAGCTGGAAGATTTCTCTGCTCTTGTGCCACATTTCAAATGGTGGTAGTCCTGTGGTAGATTGAATCCTGTCCTAACTACTGGACTGTGGTCTCCATGGCCTGGCTACTCCCCACTGCCATTTCCACACCCTCAGGGTCTTTGCCTATGCCATCGGTGGAGGCCTGGGCACCAAAGTGATGCTATGGGCCGGGTCTAAATGGCAACTTTTAAATCAAGCTACTTTATACAAATCACTTTACTTGTTTTAGAACAAATCAATCATTATTTTAAAGAGTAAATGTGATTATATTGTTTTCTGTATTTGGAATAACTATGTGATTCTATCAGGACACAGTACCTATTAAATTTTATGTCAGTTAAAAATATTAAAATTCCCAAGTATGCAATAAAAAAAATAAACACACAGAAATTGAATGGATTTCTATATGCCAGTCAGGAACCTTCTGGAAAAAAAATTTAACAAAAATTCCATTTACATTACCATTAAAAAGAATATAATACCTGGGAATAAATTTAACCAACAATGTGAAAGACTTTGTTCACTGAAAGCTACAAAATATTGCTGAAGGAAATTAAAGAAGACCTAAATAAATGGAAATAGATTCCATGTTCATGGATTGGAAGACTTAATATTATTCAGATATGAGTTCTGTCTAATGCATTCTACAAATTCAATGTTATCCCTATCAAAATTCTAGCAGTCTTATTTTTGCAGAAATGGAAAAGCTGATACCCAAATTGATATGGAATTGCAGTTTGCAAAGGGCTACAAAGGGCCCACACAATCTTGAAAGAGAAAAACAAAGTTGGAGGACTCACACTTATTGATTTCAAAACTTACTGTAAACCTAGTATAATTAAACAGTGTGATACAAGCATAAGGATAGACAGACCAATGGAATGGTCCAGAGAAGCCACATATACATATCTACTTTATTTTCAACAAGGATGCTGTGCTGGTTTGGATGTATTATGTCCCCAAAAATGCCATGTACTTTGGTGCAATCTTGTGGGGGCAGATGTATTAGTGTTGATTAGATTGGAATCCTTTGATTTTTTTCCATGGAGATGTGATTCAATCAACTGAGTGAAATGTTTGGTTGGATAATTTCCATGGAAGTGTTACCCCACCCATTCAGGGTGGGTGTTAATTGGATCACTGGAATCGAGTTGACAGGCAGAAGGATCTCAGAACAGCTAAGAGTGACATTTTGAAGAAGAGCTGCAGCTAAGAGAGGACAAACCACCCAAAAAGCAACATTTTGGAGAACACCATTTTGAAGTGCAACCTGGAAGCAAGTGGATGCCAGCCATGTGCCTTCCCAGCTAACAGAGGTTTTCTGGACACCAAAGGCCATCCTTCAGTGAAGGTACCCTGGGTTGAGGCCTTACCTTGGACACTTTATAGCCTTAAGACTGTAACTTTGTAACCAAATAAACCCCCTTCCTAAAAGCCAATCTATTTCCTGGTATTTTGCAAATGGCAGCATTAGAATACCAGAACAGATGCCAAGTCCATTCAATAGGGAAATAATAATCTGTTCAACAAATGGTGCTGAGGATACTGGAAATCTGCATGCAAAAGAATGAAGCTGGACATTTACCTCTAACCATATGCAAATGGTAACTCAAAATGGACAAAAGACCTAGATATAAGAGCTAATACTATAAAACACTTACCAGAAAATGTAGGGAAATATCTTCAGGACATTGTAGTAGACAATGGTCTTTTAGATTTTATACCAAACATAAGAGCAACAGGTATATGAAAAGATGCTCAACACCATTAGCCATTAGAGAAATGCAAATTAAAATGAGAAGATACCACTTCACATCAACTAGGATGGCTATTACTTTAAAAACTGAAAATAGCAAGTGTTGCTGAGTATGTGGAGAACTAGGAAGCCTCACCAACCTTCACTGTTGGTGGCCTTGTAAAATGGTGCAACAAAGATGGGGGAATGGTGAGCTGTGTCTTTTAGTTACTCCTCTGTGCAGCTGGTAGATAAACAGGAACTGTGTGGAATGGATGCTGCAGAGGAATATGAGCTTGGACACACAGCACACAACAGTCCCAAGTGCATGGACTAGCTGAGATCAGTGAAATCTGTAAATTCTTATGGCAGGAGGACTGCTCCCCTCCCTGCCAGGCACAACAGACTGTTTTGCTGCTAGTCTCCCAAGGGAGGAGGGGCAGTCTGTGATGGGAACTAGGAGGGAGAATGGCAGTTGCAGCACTGATTAACAAACTCAGATTGCTGAACAAAAACTACAACCATAGATAATCTGAGACCAGACTCTGGAGAATCTGGAAGCTGTCAGCTGGCAGAAAGGAGATAGAGCTAGCAAAAACAGTAGAGAAAAAACAAAAATACAAACAGAGGCTTTTGGATTCTGGGCTGAACATAATATGGAGAAGGGCTGGGCTCAAGCAGAACATGGCACATTTGTAAACTGGGGAAACCTTCTCTGAAAAGTCTGTTTACTTGGTTTCATGTTTGCTACTCAATTTCCTTGTCTTTTTACGTGTCAATAGGCCATCAGAGCTGCAAGGAAGGAAATAAAGTCTTGTCTTTAGTCTATACTGGGCCTTTCTTTTCCTATTGTCTTTTTCTTCACCTTTTTCTCTCTCTTTTTAAAAAATAACTATTCTAAGTAGCCCATTACAGAAAGCCTCAAAGAATTGCAATTTGGGCCCAGGCAAGAGCAGAGCAAAGATAGTTCTGGGGACAAAGCAATAAGTCTAGTGGGGGAGAAACTTTGTTAAAGACCATAACTTCCCAAGAAAAGGGGTATGGCCCAGCTCCAGTGGCAGTCCTCCTTTGGGGAAATCAGACCCCAGGGGCAGGAATTCAGAAACCAGCCTCTGGCAGCCACACACCAACAGGGTCAGGGTCACTGGGAGAACTAAAGGCACTGCACTTCCTTACAATGATGCAGGAGCTTCAGCCTGGACAGCATAGGAAAACCACAGAGTCTAAAGACCTCATAGGAGGGTCTCATCCTCAAGGAAACTCCATACCCTCCTCTTGAGGCCTGGGCCTTGCTGGACTGCAAAAACCTGACTTGGATTAACCATATCTGAGGAAGTGCCCACACAAAAAGGCTACATAGAGGCAAGGCAAGAAACAGAAAAACAAGAGGTGAAAAACTCTGATCAACTAAACAGAATCTAAGTTGGGGGTGTAGAATAAGTCATACGGAACATCAAAGGTTAGAGAAGAAAGCCAACCAACAAGAAAACCTTAGGTAAAAGAGTGAAAACAACCTCCAGAATAAACTAATCAAGAAAGTCAGATACCTAGACAGCTTAAGATAATGAGCCATATTAGGAAACACAAAAATATGGACCAGCCAAATGAACAAACTAATAGTTCAACTGAAATACAGGAGTTGAAGCAATTGCTGCTAAATCACTTCAATGAACTGAAGGAAGAACTAATAGGAGATGTTCAAACAAATCTAAATCAATTCAAAAATCAAGTCAATGAACTGCGGGAAGACATAGCAAAAGAGATGAAGGATATAAGAAGGACACTGGATGACCATAAGGAAGAATTCATAAACTTGAAAAACCAAATGGCAGAACTTATGGGAATGAAGTACATAATGGAGGAGATGAAAAAGACAGTAGAGGGACACAACAGTAGATTTTAACAGCCAGAAGAAAGGATCAGTGAATTGAAAGACCAGACATCTGAATTCACACACACAAAAGAACAGATGGTGAAAGGAATGAAAAAATATGAGCAGGGTTTTGGGGAGCTGAGTGACAATATGAAGCACACAAATATACATGTTATTGTGTCCCAGAGGGAGAAGAGAGGGGAAAAGGAGCAGAAAGAATAATAGAAGAAATACTCACTGAAAATTTCCCAACTCTTATAAAAGACAGAAAATTATAGATTCAAAAAGTACAGCATATCCCAAACAGAATAGATCCCAATAGGCCTACTCCAAGACACTTACTGATCAGATTCTCTAATGTTAAAGACAAAGAGAGAATTCTGAAAGGAACAAGATAAAAGCAATCCATCACATACAAGGGAAGCTCAATAAGACTTCATATAGATTTCTCCACAGAAACCATGGAGGTGAGAAGACAGTGGTATGATATATTTAATATACTGAAAGAGAAAAACTGCCAGTGAAGAATTCTATATCCAGCAAAACTGTCCTTCAAAAATGAGGGAGAGATTAAAACATTTTCAGACAAACAGACATTGAGAGAGTTTGTGAATAAGAGACCGGTGCTGCAAGAAATGCTAAAGGGAGTGCTATAGGCTGATAGGAAAAGACAGGAAGGAGAGGTTTGGAGAAGAGTGTAGAAATGAAGATTATCAGGAAGGGTAAAAGGAGAGAGAGGGACAAATAAGATGACATATAAAATCCAAAAGACAAAATGGTAAAAGAAAGAGCTGCCTATATAGTAATAACACTAAATGTTAAAGGGTTAAACTCCCCAATAAAAAGACACAGACTGGCAGAATGGATTAAAAAACAGGACCCACCTTTATGCTGTCTACAAGAAACTCACTTTAAACAAAAGCACAAAAGTAGGCTTAAAGTGAAATGTTGGAGAAAGGTATTTCATGCAAACAGCAACCAGAAAAAATCAGGAGTAGCTATATTAATATCAGACAAATTAGACTTAAAAAGTAAAACAAAAGAGACAAAGAGTATACTGTACATTAATAAAAGGGTCAAGTCATCAAGAAGACATAACAATCATAAATATTTATGCACCAAGCCAGAGTGGTCCAAAATTCATGAGGCAAACACTGAGAACACTGAAAGAAGAAGTAGATCACTCTTTAAAAATAGTTGGAGATTTCAGTACACCACTCTCTTCAATGGATAGAACACCTAGACAGAGGAGCAGTAAGGAAATGGAAATGTTAAATTGTATGATAAATGAACTAGACTTGACAGACATTTATAGAACACTAGACCCCACAACAGCAGGATGCACATTTTTCTCAAGTGCTCATGTAACATTCTCTAGGATAGACCACATGTTGGTTCACAAAGCAAGTCTCAACAAGTTTTAAAATATTGATAGCATAAAAGGCACTTTCTCAGATCATAATGGAATGAAGATGGAAATAAATAACAGGCAGAAGACTAAAATTCACAAATATATGGATACTAAACAACACACTCTTAGAAAACCAGTGGGTTAAAGAAAAAAATTACAGGAGAAGTTATAAATACCTCAAGGCAAATGAAAATGAAAATACAACATATCAAAAGTTTTGGGATGCAGAAAATGTGGTGCTCAGAGGGAAATTTACTGCCCTAAATGTCTATATTAATAAGAAGAGAACAAAAATTGAGGATTTAACTGTTCACCTGGCAGAACTAGATAAAGAACAGCAAACTAATGACAAAGCAAAGAGAAGAAAAGAAATAGCAAAGATTAGAGCAGAAATAAATGAAATTGAGAATAGGAAAACAATAAAGAGACTCAACAACACCAGAAGCTGGGACCTTGAAGCTAATGAGAGAGAGAGAGAGAGAGAGAGAGAGAGAGAGAGAGAGAGAGAGAGAGAGAGAGAGAGGCTGGATGAAAATAAATGCAATCAGAAATGGGAAAGGAAACATAACTACTGACCCTGCAGAAATAAAGGAGATAATGAGAAGATACTATGAGCAACTATATGCTAATAAACTAGACAACTTAGATGAAATGGACAACTTCCTAGAAAAGCATAAACAACCAATAATGACTCGAGAAGAAATAGCCAACCTCAACAAACCAACCACAAGTAAAGATTGAGTTAGTCATCAAAAAGCTCCCAAAAAAGGAAAGCTCAGGACCAGATGGCTTCATATGTGAATTCTACCATGAATTCAAGAAAGAATTATTACCAATCCTGCTTAACTCTCCAAAAAACCTGAAGAGGAGGGAGAGCTACCCAACTCATTCTATGAAGCCAAAATCACCCTAATACCAAAATCAGACAAAGACACTACAAAGAAAGAAAATTATAGACCAACATCTTTAATGAATATAGATGCAAAAATCCTCAACAAAATACACACAAATTGAATCCAGGAACATTTTAAAAGAATTATATGCCACAACCAGGTGGGGTTTATTCCAGGTATGCAAGGCTGGTTCAACACAAGAAAATCAATTAATGTAACACACCACATCAATAATTCAAAGCAGAAGAACCACATGATCATCTTGATTGATGCAGAAAAGGCATTTGACAAAATTCAACATCCTTTCTTTATGAAAACACTTCAAAGGATAGGAATAGAAGGGAATTTTCTCAATATCATAAAGGCAATATAAGAAAAACTCACAGCTAATATCTTACTCAATGGGGAGAGACTGAAAGCTTTCCCTCTAAGATCAGGAACAACACAGGGATACCCACTGTCTACATTGTTAGTCAACATTGTGCTGGAAGTTCTAGCTAGATCAATTAGACAAGAAAAAGAAATAAGAGTCATCCAAATTGGAGAGGTAGAAGTAAAACTTTCACTCTTTGCAGATGAAACGATTCTATATGTAGAAAATCCAGAAAAATCTACAGCAAAGCTATTAGAACAAATCAATGAGTACAAAAAGGGGCAGGCTGAAAGTTCAACATGCAAAAATCTGTAGTGTTCTTGTATGCAAATAATGTGCAAGAAGAGGAAATCCAGAAAAAAGTCCATTTATAATAGCCACCAAATAATCAAGTATTTAGGAATAAACTTAATGAAGGCCACAAAAGTCCTATACAAAGGAAACTGCAAGAAACTGCTAAAAGAAATCAAACAGTAGCTAAAACTGGAAGAACATACCATGTTCATGGATTGGAAGACTAAATATAATTAAGATGTCAATTCTACTGAGACTGTTTTATAGATTCAATGCAATACCAATGAAATCCCAACAATTTACTTTGCAGAAATAGAAAACCCAATAACCAAATTCATTTGGAAAGGCAACATGCCCCAAATAGCCAGAAATATCTTGAGAAACAGGAATAAAGTGGGGGGTCTCACATTACATGACTTTGAAGAATATTACAAAGCTACAGTGCTCAAAACAGCATGGTACTGGCATAAGGATAGATATACCAACCAATGAAATCGAATTGAGTGTTCAGAAATAAACTTTTGCATCTACAGACAATTGATCTTTGATAAGGCAATCAAGTCAAAGCAACTGGGACAGAGAAGCCTCTTCAACAAATGGTATTTAGAGAACTGGATATCCATTTCCAAAAGAATGAAAGAGGACCCTTATCTTACACCTTATACAAAAATTAACTTGAATCAAAGACCTAAACATTACTGCTAAGACCATAAGACTCTTAGAAGAAAATGTAGGGCAATTTCTTAAAGATCTTGTGATATGAGGTGTTTTCCTAGACCTTACACCCCAAAGTGTAAGCAACCAAAGAACAAATAGACAAATGGGATCTCCTCAAAATTAAACACTTTTGTACACCAAAGGACTTTGTCAGAAAGATAAAAAAAACAGCCTACACAATGGGAGACAATATTCAGAAACTACATGTCAGATAAGGGTTTAGTATCATGAATATATAAAATGATCCTACAACTCAACAACAGAAAGACAAACAACCCAATTAAAAATGGGCAAAAGACATGGACAGACACTTTTCTGAAGAGGAAATACAAATGGCTCAAAAACATATGAAAAAATGCTCAGCTTCATCTGCTATTAGGGAAATGCAAATCAAAACCACAATGAGATATCATCTCACACCTACCAGAATGGCCTTTATCAAAAAAGCAGAAAATTACAAGTGCTGGAGAGGATGTGGAGAAAGAAGCACACTTATTCACTATTGGTGGGAATGTAGAGTGGTGCAACCACTCTGGAAGACAGTATGGCAGTTCCTCAGGAAGCTAAGTGTAGATTTTCCATATGACCCAGCTATTCCATCACTAGGTATATACTCAGAGGACCTGAAAGTTAAGACATGATCAGACATTTGTACACCAATGTTTATTGTGGTATTATTCACAATAGCCAAGAGATGGAAACAGCCCAAATATCCATCAATGGACAAGTGGATAAACTGTAGTACATACACATGATGGAATATTATGAGCTGTAAGACAGAACAAAGACATGGAACATATAATAACATGGAAGAACCTTGAGGACATCATGTTGAGCAAAGTTAGCCAGAAACAAAAAGACAAATGCTGTATGGTCTTACTAGTATGAACTAACATTAATAAGCAAACTTTGAGAGTTAAAAGCTGGATGAAACAGGCTACCAGGAGATAGATAGAGGGTAGAGATCAGGCATTAGATGCAGAAGGACTACAGAATGTTCAGCAGGATTGATTGTGTAGATCCAGAAATAGCATAATATTGCATGATGGTAGCACAATATTCTAAGTACACTGAACAAAGATGTCTCTGAGTAAAGCTGAAAGAGGTGGGCTAGGGGTCTGAATGACACCTGAGGTAAAGATAGAAGATAAGGACCAGGACTATTTAACTTAGCAAAAAATGGAGTGGTCAAGGATTGTGGCTAAATGTACGAATATAAAACTGTTCTTGCATGTGGGAGAACAAATGAATGTCAATTATGCAGAGTGTTGGAAAGAGGATGGTATTGGTGTGCCAGTTTGAATATACTATGTCCCCCAAATGCCATTATCTTTGATGTAATCTTCTATGGGCAGAATTATCAGTGTTAATTAGATTGTAATTCTTTGAGTGTTTCCATGGAATGTGCCCCACCCAACTGCGGGTGATGACTCTGATTAGATATTTCCATGAAGGCATGGCTCCACCCATTCAGGGTGGGCCTTGATCAGTGGAACTATATAAATAAGCTGACAGGCAGAGGGAACTCAGTGCAGCTGTGAGTGATGTTTTGAAGAGGAGCTACAGCCAAGACGGACACTTTGAAGAAAGCACAGGAGCTGGAGATGAGAGACATTTTGAAGACAGCTGTTGAAAGCAGACTCTTGCTCTGGAGAAGCTGAGAGAGGACAAATATCCCAAATGCAACTAAGAGTGATGTGTTTGAGGAACTGCAGCCTAGAGAGGAATGTCCTGGGAGAAAGCCATTTTGAAACCAGAACTTGGAGCAGACACTAGCCACGTGCCTTCCCAGCTAACAGAGGTTTTCCAGACACCATTGGCCATCCTCCAGTAAAGGTACCTGATTGCTGATGTGTTACTTTGGACACTTTATGGCCTTGGTAACTGTGCAACCAAATAAACCCCCTTTTATAAAAGCCAATCCAACTCTGGTGTTTTGCATTCCAGCAGCATTAGCAAACTAGAACAATTGGGTAAAAATATAAGCAAAGCAAACTGGAGTCTATGGTCAACAGTAACATTGCAATGTGCTTCCATTAAATGTGACAAAGGCAATATACCAAAGGTAAATGCATATGAGAGGGGGGTATAAGGGAGGGATATGGGATTCTTGGTAGTGGTGTTGTCTGAAACTGCTATTATATTGTATGGTATGATTTTTTTCTTTTTATTATCTTTTGTATTATTCATTGAAAAAACTTTTTTCCATAGCAATCAATATGTTCAAGTGCTGACTGTGGTGGCAAATGCACAACTGTATGATGATACCATGAACAACTGATGGTACATTGTGGGTAATTATATGGTTTGTGAATATAGCTCTTATAAAATTCTATGAAAAATATAAACAGGGATAAAAGTGCTGGAGAAAACATGGAGAGAAGGATGTACATATTTACTGTCAGTTAGGAGGTAGAATGGTATAGCCTTTCTGGAGGACAGTGGGGTGGTTCTAAATTAAGCTAAGTATGTATGTGGGTGCCATAAGGTCCTGCAAACTCATTAGGGGGCATTTATCTGGAGGATCTGAGAGCAGGGACATGAATGGACATTGGCACACTGGTGTTTATGGAGAGAATATGCATGATTTGCAATGGTTGGAGGTGGCCTAAGAGTATATCGACTGAGGAACAGAATGGTGAACTGTTGTGTGTGCATACGATGGAATATTGAGCAACTGTTAGAACGAGTGAAGCTGTGAGATACCCGACAAGGGGAATGGAACCTGTGGACAGCATTCTGGGTGAACTACAACAGAAACAAAGGCAAACACTATAATGCCTCTCCAATATGACTAACTACAATGTGTAAACTCAGAATTGAATCTTACAGCACAGCCTAACAGGGGAACAATTATTTTAATGGTCCCTAGATTGTAATCTCTTACAGCAGTCAAATCTATTCCTGACTTATAATGGCTGTTTCCAAACTCTGAGATGCTGATCCCTTTGTGTATAACCTGATTGGTCTCTAGAACACTGGGTATCTGTGTGACAACTGAAACTCAGAGCTAGAGCTAGGCAAACATGAATGTCAGTATTAGAACATACAGCAACTGTTAAAAAAGCTGAAAAAGACTCCAGATTTCAACTAGAGATATGAATGAAGCAGACATGGTTAGGACTAGGGCAAATCTGGCCAAAGGGTAAAGACAATACTGACTGCATTTTAAAAACTCAAATTCCATATGAGACTAAGGGAAGAGATGGTTAATTGGTGCAAGAGCTATATTTCCTAAACACTTTAACTCATACAGTTTGTTCAAATACCATAATTACATGGAACGTTAATAGGAGGTGAGATCTGGTACGTTTGCATAGGTTACTGTGAAATAACAACACATCCCAAAATAATTTGGGCAGACAATAAACATATATACACAGGGCCCTCCTGAGGAGCCAGGGGAAAGTGCAGAGGTACTAGGCTTCCTCACCTGGATTGTTGCTGATGTTCTCACAAGCATTGAGGACTGAAGCTTTGATGTGCCAAACCCTCTATATTGGGACTTGCCCTTTTGAGGCTTGTTACTGCAGAGGAGAGACTAAACCTGCTTATAATTGTGCCTAAGAGTCTCCTCCTGAGTACCTCTTTGTTGCTCAGATGTGGCCCTCTCTCTCTAGCTAAGCCAACTCAGCAGGTGAACTCACTGTCCTCCCCGCTACATGGGATCTGACTCCTAGGGTGTAAATCTCCCTGGCAACATGGGACATGACTCCTGTGGATGAATCTGGACCCAATACCATGAGATTGAGAACAACTTTTTGACCAAAAGGGGATGCAAAATGAAATGAAACAGTTTCCATGGCCGAGAGATTCCAAATGGAGCTGAGAGGTCACTCTGGTGGACATTCTTATGCACTATATAGATAACCCTTTTTAGGTTTTAGTGCAGTGAAATAGCTAGAAATAAATACCTGAAACTATCAAACTACAACCCACTAGCCTTGACCCTTGAAGATGATTGTATAGCAATACAGCTTACAAGGGGTGACAGTGTGATTGTGAAAGCCTTGTGGATCACAGTCCTTTTATCCAGTGAATGGATGGATGAGTAGAAAAATGGCTATAAAAACTAAATGAAAAATAGGGTTGGGGGTGATTTGGGTGCTCTTTTTTACTTTTTTTTTAATTATTTTCTTTGCTTTTCCTGGTACAAGGAAAATGTTCAAAAATAGATTGGTGTGATGAATGCACAACTCTATGATGGTATGTGAACAATTTATTGTACAATTTGGATGATTGTATGGTATGTGAATATATCTCAATAAAAATGAATTTTTAAAAAATGGTGCAACCACTGTGGAAAACAGTTTTGCTATGCCTCAGAAAGTTAAATATAGAAATATCATAGGATCCAGCAATTCCACTCCTAGGTATATACCACCCAAAAATGAATACAGGGACTTGAACAAATATATCTATAGCAGTGTTCATGGCAACATTATTCACAACAGCCAAAAGGTGGAAACAGCCCAAGTGTTCTTCAGCGCATGAATGGATAAACACAATGTGCTACATCCATACAATGGAATATAATTTGGAAGTAGAAAGAAGTGAAGTGTTGCTACCTGTTGCAACATGGATGAATTTGAAAGACATCATGTTGACTGAAATAAGCCAGACACCAAAGGACCAGATATGGTACAATCTCACTGAAATGAAATAATTACAATAAGCAAATTCATAAAGATGGAACACAGAATAGCGGTTACAAGGGTGAGGGGAGAGGGAATGGGGAGCTATTGCTGAGCTTGGGTTTAGGATGATAAAAATATTCTGGAAATAGATAGTGATAAAAGTTACATAGTTTTGTCAGTGTACTTCATGTCCATTTGAAATGGTTATAATGATATGTAGAATATGTATATTTAAGCACAATTGTAAAAAGTGATATAAATTGTTTAATACTGCAAAACGAGCCTCAGCCTCCAGGCACAGATGTTGCCAATGCCATGCTATATCATGGGTACCTCGAGTTCCACAAAGAACACTCGGCCTGTCTGGGAAACAAAGCAGCATTATGCAAGAGTTAATTGCCTCTGTGCTCTCTGATAAGCATTTGGTAAGTTAATTCAACTTCTCTCTTTCCTAAGTGTGTTGGCTGCCAATCCTCCCCCTTTTTCAAAGTAATGTCTGTCTGATGTAAGCAGTGGCACAACCCACACATCTTCTCACTGGCTGTCACCTTTTCTTCTAAGGAAAAAGTTCAAGAGATGTGCAGAAGTGTTTTGCTAGATGACAGATAAAAGTGGGTGTTATGGTTCACTGTGATGGCACTGAGGTTGGGACCCCACCACCAGCAGTGTCCAGGTGACTCTTTATAAAATGTCACTGTTAGTGCATGAGTACATGATGGGGGAGAGAGAGAGAGAGAGAGAGAGAGAGAGAGAGAGAGAGAGGGAGAGAGAGGAAGGGAATGAGAGGAACAGTGGGCACGGGGTAGAGCACACGAGAGAGAGGTGGGGACCCAGGCACTGTGATGGCTTCCAACCCTGCACCCACTGCTTATGTACTCTGGGCAAAGACTAACCTCTCCACGTGGCTGCTGTGCCGGTCACAGCAGGGAGTGTGCACACAGAGGGCGAGTGGCATGTAGGCACCTGCTAAAGGCACCAGTGCCAACTATTCAAGCCTCTCAGACTCCCCACCTATCTGCACACACACCCCTAGCACAGGATATTCATGGTGCTTGCTTACAAGTGAATCGCTAAGGTGGAAACTTCTGTCACTATCTTAAATGAAAAAGCCTTACCACTTGCCATGAATCCAAGACCCTCATACAGAAAAACTACAAGGAAGCAAAGCAAAGACCTTAAATTCTATTTCAATACTGGTGCCTGTTTAAGGGAGATTACGTGTCAAATGGACTCTAAGGAATCTGTAGCACCGATTCAGGGAAGGCATTTCTCTCTAGGATCTTCTTGTCCTTTGAAGTTAGGGGGGCAGGAAAGGGATCAGTTGCATGGGGCGAGGCAGGGGCTGGTGCCCAGGACAAGTCTCAGCCGGGGAATTCCCAGGCCTTGGCGGGACTCCAGGTTCAGGGCGGGACTCCAGGTTCAGGGCGCGCCTACGCCAGACAACAGCAGCAGAACAAGGCCCCAGGCGACCTCCCGCCGTCAGGGACGACCCTAAGTGCGGCTGCAGCCTGTCCGTGGGCTTCGGCTTACTCGGTCTCTACCTCGTCCGGGTGACCTGGGCCTGAGCGAGCGCACCCCGCACTTCCTCCGCGACGCCCGCATGTTCTTGGGCTCCTCATCCCGGGGCGCTGCACTGCGCCGCCTTCGTCGCCGGGATCACGCTGGGTGCCCCCGGGCCGCCACCCTGGCTACCAGGGGAGGGGGCTCTCCTGGGACTGGGACGCCCCCGTAGGGCCGTGATTGGAGGAAGGCACAGAAGATGCATCCCAGAGCTGCCCTTCCCAGAGGCATTCTTCTCTGCTGCGACCTCTTGTTTCGAGCCCCGCGATCTGATGCCGGCCCCAAGGCGGGTTGCGCCTGGGGGTCTTTTCTTCCGGCCCCGGCCCAGGGCAGTGGGGGTCCGGAGCGTGAATTTCCGGATCCGCGACGCTCATGCCTTCCCCACAACCCCGCCCCAGGACTGAAACCCCAGTCTTTCAGGAGTGCTAGGAAGGAGGGAGTGGACCAGGTGTCAGGCTTGGAGAGGGGCCCTGCAGGGACCGTGCTGGCCAGCGAGGGAGGTCACGGGGAGCCTGGACGTGCCCCACCCACTCGACAGGCTGCTGGTTCTTACCTCAGAGTCTTATGGTTAGAACCATTTACTGAGGAGGAGCCCCCTTTGGGACAAACAGCTTAAAGACAGCATTTTATCTAATATTTAGGAGATAAATGTCCCATCCTAAAGACACCGTTTCAATATGAAAAGTGATTAATGAGATATTTCACATTCTTTGGGATGTGTGTTAAGCCTTGGAAATTGGGTATGTATTTTGCACATCTTGGTTTGGACCAGCCACATTTCAAGGGCTTAACACTGGCTAATGTATTGGACAGCAGAGGTGGAGAGAAAAGCGGGGCAGCCTCCTTGCTCTAAGGCTTAATCTGTGATACATTTTTGTGTGTATTTGTTTTCAGCCACCAGACCAGAACTTACAGATCCTCCACCTTGTCCAGAGTGTCAGGAATGGAAACTTGGCATTCTGCACCTGACCTTCAACTGCAGCAAGTACCTTCTAGAGGACCTCCACAAACACCTCCCAGACAACATCCGCCAGCTGTGTCTGACAGGGAAAATATGCTGCTGTCTGATTTTCAGTCCAAAGAGGAAGTCATGGACACAATCTGTTTAGTTCTCTGGGTGGTGTCAAGTTTAATTCTGGGAGCAACACAGAGAGGGATGTTCTAGGCCCCCTACCCCATCTCCTGAGATCCAAGGGAAGCTGGCTGCATGTGATGCAGGGTTGTTGCAGAGCAGCATAAACTCTGTGTCCATTGTGTGGTCTGATCTGTAGCATCTGTAAACCCTAAATATTCCAAGACAGTTACATTTCAAGTAATCCCTGCTCATCCTTCAAGACTCAGCTTGTGACCACCTCTTCCAGGGAACCTTTCCAGGGTGTGGTCCTCACCACCACACAGTCTACATGTGCTCCATCATGAGGAGGCCTTCTAGACTGAGGCCACACAAGGGTGGGAGCATTTCTTCCTTGCCTCTGTCCCCAGGTCCCAGCACAGAGAAGATCACCTGAAATATCAAAATACCATTTAATTTTGTGGATGCTTAACAAAGATCTGTTTGAGACAGCAACCTTGCCCCATAACCAGCAGCCCAGCAGTGTCTCAGTAGCCCATTTTCATTGCTGCTTATTTCCAAAAGCTTTTGCTAGGCAGCCAGCACCTGTCCATTCCCATATGGCTAGCTCTCCATGAATCAGTTTTCCATCTTGCTTAATTTTCTAGAGCACAGTATGACTCAAAGTGAGGTCCTTGTAAAGGCAACATCACCTGGGAGTTGTTAGAAATGCAGACTCTAGGGCAGTCACCCCAGTCCCACAGATCAGAATCTTAAGAGTGGAGACCAGAATCCTGGTGTCAACACACTCTCCCGATGACTCTGATGAACATCAGTGATTGAGAAGCCCCCAGTTTAGCTCTTTCCCAATCTGTCAAAGAGCCAGTAACTCTTGGTCCTTCTGCAGGGTCTTAGCACAGATCTCTTGTGGAGAAAAGGAAGTCTAAGTCCCTCATGGATGCTTTGGCTAAGGAGCTTACACATCCTGAAATCCAAGTCCTATGTTGGGTCATCATTGATTGAATCCACTCCTCTGTGCAAAGAGGATTTTCACCTTTGTTGCCTGCTTGTTAGAAGAAGATTTATAAGAGGCCAGGGGAATAAAAGGCAGGCAGACTATGTTTTGGCCAGTGGTTTCACTTCCTTATGTCTTCACGGGTCTTGGTTTGTTCCTGCTTTGTCCCTTCCTATTGTGGCTTGACACCTCCTTCCTTCAGAGGTGTCATAAGTCTGCTTTTTGGTGGTTACTAAGGCTGAGTCCCCCGGGCTTTCCTTTAAAGCTGTGATTGCTCCACTCCTTCCTGCCAGGCACCAGGCTCAACGCCTCCCCTCCTTCCCCCATCCCCATATGTGGAACCTTGTGCTTCTCAGCCTTTCAAATGAGAAGCCAGAGCCAGCCCCCTTCCAGGTCACCTGAGCAAAAAAAGCAACACTGTGCATAATTACCTGGCTACCTGTCAGGTAATCTGGCTCATTTACTTCATCTTCACCAAGTCCCAGTGGTTGATTCCCAGTGGCCTACGGTATCAGATGCTTTCCAATGTACCACACATGTAAGGTGGAGCTTGATTCTTAGGGGGAAATATAAAAGTAATATGTTTTCTAAACCAAAAGGACTGCAAATCTGGCTTCACAACCTTTTTGTCTTATTTTGTTTCTCTACATTGTGGTATAAGACAAACTTTAAGCTCTAAAATCTTTGCATTTTAGGGACATTTATGTACTTATGGGAATAGCCACAGAATATTAGATACAACCCTGTTTGCAAAATAAGCAGAACCAACTTGCAGAGAGAACTCACATTTACAAACCAGCTAATAAAAACCAAGTATAGTCAATCTCAGTATTCACAGGAGCTGTGTTCTCTGAAGTCTCCAGAACACTGAAGTGGCCAGGACTGAACACTGCCCCTAGGGGAAATGGGGGTTAGGTTCCTGGGAGCCTTTCATCACAACAGTCCCACAACATTAACCATGTTCTAGATGTGTATCTATTTAAAGACACCTTATATCTTTTGCTTCCTTCTGAAATTTGCATATAATGATTCCCTAGAAAGTTTTTTGTTTCACTGCCTTTAAGATACTCTGCCCCCTAAATCCACATCTAGAAAAAGTATAACTGCCTTCAGGACATTTTAGAGCAACATATGGCAAAGTCTCAGAATATAAATTTAGGCAATTTTCATCATCAGTTGTATTGGGGTGGAGTGGGTGGAGTAATTAAATTAGGTGTTGATTCATTCACACAGAACTCACAAGAAACAGCACTAGAACACAGAACTCAAGGAAACTTATCTAAGGCACATACTTTCTCCAAAAGGCACACCACAGCTTTCTTGCAAACAGGGACACTAGAAAGCAATTCAGCACTAGGCTGGTTGGCCTTTTAAACAGCAAACTCACCTGTAAAAAGCACAAAAATGTTTAAAATGTGTCACTAAATATATTGTGAGGACACTTATTTACAGTATGAGATTCTTTGACCTCACCAGGGAACGAGCCCACCAGATTTTACCCCTGCTCTGTGCAGATCCACAAATGACCATGGCCATAAAGAGGAATCCCTGACTAATGAGGTTCAAATCTATTTCATAGACATTATCTTATTCAGTCCTGCCAACTAAAGGGAAATGCAATTGTTCATCCCATGTGACTGGTGGGAAAGTGGAGAATCAGGGACATGCAGTGACTGCCACACCCTTAGGGACCACAGTCAGGAAGGCTGGAGTCTGTGTCCCACCTTTGGACAGGATGAGGTCTGAATTAGTCCACCTGGATGGAAGCTTGTTTCCCCCATTCCCAGTCCCACCAAGCACAGGGCTGCACGGGGCCATTCAGATCTGGCACCAAGTGCTCCAAGCACGGTTTGGATCCTGGTGTTGTCACAACTTGGCCTGGCCCAGGCAGAGCTCCCTGCCCCACCAGTGGCTGCACATGGATGTTTCTACCTCCCCCAGAATTAGGCTCCTCCAGGGCACTGAGGAGCCTCCTACTGATGGCCGCTGACTCCATAGTCTTCAGTTCTGGCTCTTCCTCCTGGTTGAGAGATCCAGTCCCTTTGGGGTCTTAGTCACTTTCAGCCCAAAGTTTGTTTTTTTTTTTAACTTGATAGTATATTTAATAGAATAAAAGATTATATTTGGTAAACATCTGGATTAAAATGGTTAAAAGGATTTTCATATAATTTTTAGGCACTGTACACACTTGTTTAACAATAGCATCAGCACTTGGATTCAGGAAAAGATAAATCTGACACATTTTAATGCCTTGATCCATTTGTGGCAGTCAAAAATAACCGCCATTTTAGAGACATCAATCCAAACTTAAATAGTCATACACCACTAAATATCCCACACAGTATATTTAAAAATAAATATAGAAATACAACCAGAAGTCTACAAGTCATCACAGGAGACAGACTGGGAAAATCTATCATGGCAGTGAAGGGCTCTGGCTAGATTTTTTTTTAAATTCAGTTTTATTGAAATGTATTCACATACCATACAATCATCCATGGTATACAGTCAACTGTTCACAGTATGATCTGGCTAGATTTTGATGGAAACTGCTGAATTCTACATCAAAAGCAAAAAATAGTAAAAAAAAAAAAAAAAAAAAAAAAAAAAAAAAAAGCAAAAAATAGTAATAAAATAAAATAACACCATGTACACTTTCTGATGTTTATTTTCCTAGCAGCAAAGCATTCTTCACATGCACTGCTTGTGAAGGATCTCATAGGGTTCCCCCCCACTGAATAGAGAGAAGGTATACCTGGCAAGAATGAAATACCAACAAGTGTCAAAGAATCCTGAAAACAAAGGCAGCCAGCTAGTCGAGGTGAGGGAAGAGAAGTGCAGTTTTCAGTAGGAATAATTACCCACAGTCACCAAAGTTTCACTGTAATTCAGCATTGCACATGTTTTGAGCAACATACATACAAGTGCCCCAAGCACAAAGCCAATCCACTCAGGGGAAACAAGTGTAAATAAGAATAAAGACAGCAAGAGTAAAAATGACATGAGTAGAATTTTGGCACATGTTGTGTTCTTCATCCTTTGTCATAGGTGAAATACATGCCTCATCAGAGTCAAGGATGACAAAGAGGCCCAAAAGCAATGGCATGCCACTGGGCAGGGGACTCGCTCTTTGCTGCTTCCCAAATGCTTAGATGCTAGCCACATGGGTTGGTGTGCTAGGCTGGTTAAGGCCAATGGTGGAGCAGAGCCAGCCTGCAAAATCCACTTCTTCAGCATCAGATCTTTTGATAAAAGCATGAACCATGAGCTGCTTCAAATCTGTTCTCTCAGCAGGGTTTTTTATTAGGCATTTATTCACAAACTCTTGAAATTCCACACTGAATACTCCACTGGGCAGTTTGGAGGAGGCTCGCTGACTATGTAATCCAACAACTCAAAAATTGCCATGGGTGGTCAGCTGTCCATTCCATAAGAGCTGAGGGGACTCCCAGGGGTCCTTGGCCTGGGTGGTGTCTCAGCTGCATCTCCCTTCACCTGACACCCAAACATCAGCTCCAACTCCTCGGCATCTGGAGGAGGGATGGGATACCTTCCCACCGCCATCTCAACCAGAGAGAGCCCCATGCTCCAGATGTCTGATGCACAGAATAATGAGTCCCCTGAAGTCTCTCTGGCAACATGTAGGACCTTGTGCCCAGGAAGGAATTGGCCATGGAGTCGATGAGTTGACCAGTGAGCCCAAAGTTACAGAGGTTGATCTCCCCTCGGGAATTCACCAAGATGTTGGAGGGCTTGACATCTCTGTGCATAATCTTGTGCTTCTCCCTCAGATATGTCAGTCCCATATTACAGCAATGCTAACTTTTCCTAAAATTTGTTCAGGAATTCTTCCAGATTTCTTCAGGACTTGCTCCAAGGAACCGCCGTTCATGTGCTCCACGCAGATGCTGATCTCACCATCGCTGTAAAATGTACCATAGAAGCCCATGATGTACTGGGAGTTGCACTCATGCAGAACCTGCAGCTCCCTTATGATCTGGTGCCGGATTGCAGGTTTGATCTCCAGGTGAATTAGCTTTCTGGCCGTGACCAGGCCGCATGGTCTGTGGGAGACCTTGAATACCACCACCCCGGCGTTGCCAGCACCCAGCTCACTGATCTTCTCAAAGTCATCATCCTTCAGTTCTCTAACCTTCTGCTTCTGGGTAAGAAAGGCCTCAAGGCGCTTCTGCTGCTGTTCATTAAGCTCCAGCTCCTGCAGCTTCTTCTGCAAGGCCTCCAGGTTGGTCTACACCGAGCTGGTCCTGTTAGCCGCGGAGCCATTCGGGGCCCGGTTCCACTGGGTGGGCGTCGGCTTCTTCTTGGGCATTTTGAACCCGTGGAAGGCGCTTCCAACTCCGGGAGGAGGACGGCCCCTCTTGCTTCCTCGCTCTGCGCAGCCGGGCGTCCTCCGCGTGGGGCCGCCGACCCGGGGGTTGCTTTCGGGGGAGGGGGTGGCGAGCCCCAGCGCGGTGCAGTCAGTCAGTGCCCAAAGGCTGGCGGCCACCTCCTGGGACCCTTACCCCACCCGCCCTCACTCGACGTGCCGCGAATCTAAGGGCTTCCCCGCCGGGCCGGAGCGGGCTGCGCGCACACCAGAGCCTGACACGAGGTGCAACCCAGCAGAGTGCAGCCGCCACCGACGCCCCGCTCCGAGCCGCGCAGGGGTCCCTGGGAGGGACTGCAGGGCAGGGGGAGGGCGGGGAAGGGAAAAGCGTCCTTGGCCCAAAGGTTTAATCAGACTTTGCTGGGATTCAGTTGAATTCAACAAATAAGTGCACTGGTTGATTCCTGGGCCATGCCGGGGCCAAGGAACCAGGAGTCGAGGTGATCTCCGGGCTGTGGCCTAGGCATTGGGTCTGTGCTGGGCTTCTTGGCAGCACTCTTCTAGGAAGTGACCCCGGCCCCCAGGCCACTCTGGCTATGTCTGCTATATAATCACCCCTTCAGTACACTCACTTATACCCTGCTGAGAAGCTCAACTCATCATTCTTGGGAGTCCACAGAGCAAACTCTGAACATTAGTGTAGAAAACTTCAAAATGGAAGGAAAAATTTTATATGGCAGAGAAACTGGATGTTGCAATATCCTTTAAATGGAAAAAGTCAAAGTGGCCGCCAATGTAGAAATCCTTAAGTAGAGATTTCTGAAATTTGGTTCTATGTTCCTTTATGCCAGGGAAGTTTTGATGCCTTCCTATGTCTTCCACAGAAATTATGTACAGGCTATGCTTCTGAAGATGTTTCTGTGTACCTATCTGATAATTTTTGGACTCAAGAGAAGTTTCTGGTAATGGTCAAAACATGGCTAATGATGGCGAGTTCTTTTCTGGGCCTCTTTTCAGACAAGTTCTGCACTTTGCCACTTAGAAGGACCAACTGAGGAACATATTCCATTTTTGTGTGTTTGAAGGCATTCTTCTGGGGGCATCCGGACAACTAGGTGGGCTGTTTGTAGTTTGAGAACCATTCTAGATACCAATTCCACAGGCAGAAACTCTGTTCAACAACTGCCTGTCCCAGCTTGGCTGTGGGCAATAAGATTTTTTAACCATGTAGATGAAGGAAAACTCATCATCAGCAAAATTTGTTCAAAATGCCACTTCTGAAGTTGGACAATAAGAGGCCATCTTCTAGGGGCCATCTTGGCTGCAGGTTCACCATTTCATTTAAAGTCTCAAGCAGTTCTCAAGGTGATGGTTATCTGCATTTTCAAGGTGTGCAGGGAGAAGATCTACAGAGGTTAAGTTTCCTGTCTAAGATTTCCCAAACACCAAGGAGGTTTGCCTTTGAACCCATGACCACCTGTCTCCTCTAGGGCAGTAGCCAGGTCTCCAACAACCCTCTCACTGGGAGCCCTCATTTACATGCCACCTTTATGCACATTATAAAAGGCACTCACATGGGTGCCCACCTGGGCATAGGACTTGGCTAGCAGATGGTGGATGGCCTCCAGCCTCCATCTTGCCTCTTGGCTAAGCACCTTTGTGCATTGTACAAACTACACAATAGTTCAAGGCAGCCCTGAGTGCCTGACATAGAAGTACTCATGAAAGATTCATTGAAAGACTGAGTAAGTGTGATTCCAAAGCTACTAGTCTCCCACTGCATCACCCTGCTAGCAACTCTGAGGAGCCTCTCCCCATTGTCAGGAAAACCTATGAATCTCTAGCCCAAAACTTCCAGCAATATGCATCCTGATTTCCTCCCTTAACAGTGATACATGGATGGAGGTTTGACTGACAATGTGCCCTTCACTGATGCCAAAACAACCATCACTGTATCCTCCTTCTAGGGGAGCATGACATCTGCTCAAGGTCAAGTCCACAAACTTTCTTCATGTGAACATCAACAACTCAGTTTGCTTCTCTGCTCAGCAAATTCTTACCTTATACTCAGAATACTCTTCTCAGACCTCAAGGTAAGTGTGTGTGAGCACATGTCTGTGCATGAAGTTCTTTTGTCTTCATGTTTGCCAGAACATACCAGTTGTTCTGTACAAATAAGCAGAAAGAGTCATTGAAAACATTAGGTGAAAAACAAAGCTTTTCCCTGAAGTTCAGTGATTCTCAATCCTGCTGCCTATTGGAATCACCTTGGAACATATAAACACAACTGGTGCTCAGACCCCACTCCTAGAGATTGGTCAGGGGTGAAGCATGGACATGAGAATCTTTTTTTAAGTCCCTCTGGTGATTATTATTGGCAGCCACAGTCAAGAACTATGGCATTCAGTGGCTTACCATGTTTGGGCATTTTTGTTTTAGTGTGCCTTCCTCCTGGCCATAATAGGGAATGTGTGGACTGCATTCACTGTCAGTGCCTCCTAAAAGAGTGTTGTGTGAAACAATGTATACCAACAGCTGACACTCCCAGAGAGTGGAACTGCTGTACAACAGAACTGGTTTTCCTGTGTAGTTTATAGAAATCAGTCATTTATGGGACCCCATGACACTGTTGCTGCCCTTGCTGCAGTGAGCAGGGGAGCATGTCATACATTGGTTAGAAGAGGCAGCTATTGTTGGGAGAGTGACAACTAGGGCCATGTCTGACATATGTCAGAGGGAGGCTTGTCCCAGGGACAAAGGGAGACCAAAGAAACAAATACCTGTCCTGCCTGGCTTCCACCAAAGGCTCCATGGAGGAGGTGACATCTGAGCCAAGTCCCAAAGAAGAGAGGGAGTGCTGTCTCCCAGGAGCACAAAGCTCCTTGTTCGGCTTTGCTGTGGCCCTGCAAAGCATACAGAGGAGCTCAGGATTTGAAGAGTCCTTCACTGCATTTCTGCAGTCTTCAGATGATGTTTAACTAAATGGCACTTATGGGTTCCTTTCTGCAGTTACCTTATTTGATTGCTCACAGGTACTTGAAGACATATGCCTCTGAGGATATTTGGACACCCTTAGATTCTTGGAGAGCAGGATACATGTGGGGTGGGAGGTCAGATGAGCCACTTTAGCAGGCTCTCTTGTTGGCAGTCTTTGGAAACAGAAGACTGAGCCTCAGTTACATCTCCTGGGGCTTATCACTTTCACACCAATTTTGCCCAATCCATATATTAGCCAAGTGAAACAGGAAATCCTTGTCCTACTTTATAGATGAGGGAACAGAATCATGGAGAGGTTAGCAAGGACCATGTGGCACTGAGGGGCAGGGCTGGTATTTTACCCCAGAAACTTGTGACCCCAGGGCTCTTCCTCCTCCCCCAGAGACACCTCATCTGCAGGCACTTATGCTTGTTTTACTTTCCTGCTTGAACCATAGCAAACCATTCATTAAACAGGGGATGAAGTCAAAACTGGGGTCTCAAATGAAGCAAGCAATGTAGTTGGCTCCAACCTGGTAAGCTAGTTATTCTATCTGGGGCAGAATGGCATCTTCAACTCATCCCAGCTCTTCCAGCATCTGTAAGCATTAGAGCAGAGTCAAACATTAGATGTGTTTTGAGCTATTTTTCTTGAGTACTAAAACTTGGTTGTATTCTTTGTTGATTTATTGCACCTCTGGATTTGTTTGTGGTAAGGCAGAGACAGTGTGATTAAAAAGACATATAGCCAATCCTCGTTCTTCATGGATTCCGTATTTGCAACTTTGACCACTCACTAAAATGTGCCTGTAAACCCAAAATCAATGCTCATAGCACCTTTGAGGTCATGCACAGCCATGCACAGAAAGGTTAAAGGTTTGAGTGACCCAAAGCACCCATTCCTAGCTGAGATCGAGCAAGGTGGTGCTCAGCCTTCTCATCTCAGTGGTCATACTGCAAACATATAAGCTTTTCACAGTCTACTTAGTGTCATGTAATTTGCATTTTTGTACCAGTTTTTGGAGACTTCACTGTTTAAATGGCCCCAAGCATACTGCCAAAGAGCTGTCTAGTGTCCCTGATTGTGAAATAGCTGGGTTGGGCCTCAAAGAGAAAATATATGTGTTAGATCACCTGCATTCAGGCACAAGTTCTTGTGCAGTTGCCCATGAGCTCAATGTTAGTAAAAACAATGTATATTAAAAAGATACACAGTAAATATTAAATAAAGTGTCTTTAAACAGAAACAAGCAGAAAACAAGGTCATTGATGAATTTATTGTGACTAGAGGCTTGCAGGAACTGAAGCCTGTACATTCCCAGGAGAAATGGTTCAATATTCATTAACTCAATGTTGGTGGTGACTTTATAGAACTTTACTGTAAATAACAAGAAATGACTATGTACATATTTCTCCACTCAGGAAATATTTATTCTGTCCCTGCTGAATGCCATGTAAGTGGCTATGAGCTAGAGGTACTACAGTACACAGAGATGTGGCTCCTGCCCTCCTGGAGCTTATAGTCTTGGAACAGGCAGGCAGAGAAGTCAGTGGAAATGTGATAAGAAACTTGGCAGGAAGACACTAGATGCCCTAGAATCACACAGGAGGGATCTCATGAGAGTTGAACAAGGTGCAGCCCTGGGCATCTCTAACTACCTGTCAGGGACCATCTCTGGGTGTTGACTGCTGGGTCCCAGAACCTAGGACAGTGCCTGACCTGCATGCTGCCCCCTCCTCATGTTCCCCTAGGGGAACTGGGGCTTCTGGGAGAATGTGAATCCAAGTTGAGAATGGGGATGGGTAACAGAGTTCCAGGCACCGGGACATGGGTGTAATGGCAGCAGGCAAGAGAGTGTGACCTGGTGGAGGAAAGGAAAGAAGATCTATAGAGTTGCAGTGACAGGGGATGGGGAAAGAGGGAGACATGGACAGAGAGGGGGCAAGATGCTGATGAGTTAATTAAAGGGTGAGGCAGGGCCTATGGACATGGAGAGGAGTTGACATCCCAGAGCAAGGAGGAGCCACTGAGGCTTGCTGAAGCAGGAGTGAGAGGATCAGATGAGAGCTTTGGAGGGCCCTCTGCTGCACTGTGAGGAATGGGGGAAGAGGGTGAGCAGCACATCCAGAGGGGAGGGAGGAAACATTGCAACAGTCTGCAGTGAGGGTAGCAAGAGAGAGAGACAGGCTCAAAGAGGTCCAAGGAACAGGACTTGGGGAGGACCAGATGCTTGGAAAGAGGGAGTCAAGGGTAAAGCCCAGGCTTCTGGCTCCAGCAGCAAAAGGACTCCCAGAAGGGAGTAGATTTGCAGGAATGTTGGTGTGCTCCATGTTGTACTCACAGCATGGGGGTTTCCCCAGGAGAATACTTGCATGCCTGGTACTGGGGTCTGCAGTTTGGGAGGGAAGCCAGGACTGGGGATGAAATTTAGGGGACCCTGAAAGTTGACTCAGCAGGCATAACTTTTGGTCTCAGCTCTGCCATTTCCTAACTTGGCAAATTTGGACAAACCTTTCACTGCCTGGTCCTAGTTGTCCACATCACAGCAAGGTGAGCTTGAATTAAAGGATGTCTAGGTAATTCCTACTAATTGTACAAGATCAATGGGGACCAAGCCCACATAGCCTCTGAGCTAGATTTGGGTTTAAAGACTGAAGCAAGATTCCTGACCAGGCTGGCCTTCCTGGGGCTCTGCAGCGGACAGAGTGCTGCTGTCCTGACATCCCATTCCTCTGTGAATGGAATCTTTGAAATGTTCCTGGGGGAAAGTGACACCTCAGACTGTGTGCAGTGTGATTAACAGAGGCCTAGAAACATCTAAAGGGAATCACACAAGTGAGATGTAACTTGGGAAGCAAGGTGTGGCCATTCAGGAGCAGCCCCTGGTCTTTTGACCCTGAGGGTGGTTGGAGAGTTGAACCAGGTACAATCCTGGGCATTTATGACTACCTGTCAGGAAGCACTTCCTGGTATTGACTACTGGGTCAGCAACTAGGACAGTGCCCAACCTGCCTGATGCCACCTTACTTAGTGCTCCTTCCATTTATTTCACCAGTAGGTGACTGAGTGGCAAGGCAGTGTAATGGAAGAGTGCCATACTGGATGTCAGTCTGGTTCATTTCCTGGCTCTGTCACATACTTAGCTGTTTCACCTTGGACAAGTCACTTAACTTCTCTGTGCTTCTGATTCCTCAGCTGAATCAGAAAAAATGGAGAAAATGATAATATCAGCAATTGAATGGCCACTGTCAAGCCTGAATACGATGTTCCTAGATCAGTGCCTGCAACAGCTTAAACACTGGGTCAGTTATAGACCTTAATTATAACCCTTATCTTTCAACTGCATGAATCCAGATATGGATGTGGGACCCACACAGCTGGTTAGTGAGTGAGGCAGGAGCTGAACTGACATCTATCTAGCTTCAAAGAACCCCTCTGTTTCTCTTTATTAGAAATGCCTGTCTGTCCTTGGTTTCAGCTAATAACAGGACTGCAGTTTCCCCTATGTGTGCTTGCCTACCCTCTGGTTCTCTGGGTGGGTGTGTAGGCAAGTAATTCCCAAATCAGACTGATGTTTTTTTCCCAGTCCCTTCATTGGCATCTGTATCAGGTCACAGTGGAGTCTGAATTTATCCTTGGAAGAAAGACAGCTGGAGGTTATTGCCCTGTGCTGGGGAAACATGGGCCTAGAAGCTCCCTGGGAGGCAGCTCCCTTTTGGGGACATGGTCCAAAGGAGATGAGCTGCTGGAGACCCTCAGCCCCAAACTCACTGTAGGTACCAACTGTTCAGGGGGTGGGAACAGGCAAATGATGTTTTCTTTGGAAGTTTGAAGGAGAAAAGAGTTTCTTTCCTGTGTGTTGTGGAGTAAGATGATGCTGCCAGATTGGGAAGAGATGGGGCAGAGCAAACAGAGATAGCTGAAGCTTGGGCCACCACCTCTCACAGTCAGCTGCTCTACACCCATGGGTATTCTGCCTTGTGAACTGGCTCATTCTTTTCAAGTGCTGTCCCAGTAACTGCTCTCTGCCCACTGACCCATCACAAAGTCTCATTCCTAGAGATGACTTTCCTAATTTCCCCCTTCCTTCAAATCAACAATTATAAACCTCTGTGGAAAGGTGGGATATTTTATAATTTCAGCAAATATTGGGTGGACTGGTAGATGGTTGTATAAACCAGCTTCTATGTCAGGCCTGTGATAGCACAGATCAGACCCTCAGCCAAGGTGTTGCTCCTGGCCCAGGAGGACAGAGTTCCTGCAGACCAGAGCTCACAGTCTATATGGAAGGCTCTAGAAAGGTGTCCACCTGCTCCTGGATCCCTGAGCACCCTGTCATCTGGCACAAGCTGAGAAACAGCCTGGAGACTTGATGAACTGGCTGTAACCTCACACATCTACAACAGTGGCTGAGAGATTTCAAAAGGAGTTGAGAGGTCATTCTGGAAGTTATTCTTATGCATTAAATAGATATTCCTTTTAATTTTTTAATGTATTGGAAAAACTAGAAGGAAATATCTGAAACTGTTGAACTGCAACCCAGTAGCCTTGATTCCCGAAGGCAATTGTATAAGTATATAGCTTACACAGTGTGACTGTGTGATTGTGAAAACTTGTGGCTCACACCCCCTCTAGCCAGTGTATAGACAGATAAGTAGAAAAACAGGAACAGAAATTAAATTAATAATAAGGAGGGCTGGAGGGATGGGATGTTTTGGGTGTTCTTTTTCCCTTTATATGTTTTTTCTTTTTTTTTTTTTTGAGTAATAAAAATGTTCAAATGTTGTGGTGATGAATGCACAGCTATTTGATGTGAACAACTGTACACTGTGGATGTCTGTATGGTATGTGACTAGACCTCAGTAAACAGAATTTTTTAAAAATAAGAAAAAATTGGGGCTCTGGGAAGAAGATCAATCTAGGTGAGAGGTGCAAGGAGAAGCTCATAAAACAGGGTATTTGAGAGGGAGTTCTCATGTTTCTCCAAAACTATGTATCAGTGTAAAAGAGAGTTGTTCATTGGAAACCTGGAGACCATCTTGGGGCTCTTCTGGGCTGTGTTCCCAGTTTGATCCTGGCAAGCTGTTGCCATGAGAGGGACCAGTCCATTTCTCGCTGGGAATGCTTCTGACTCTGGCTCTGACTTAGCTTGCCAGGTCTGCTGTGAGAGATACCACAAACTGGCTGGGTTCATCCACAAGAATTTGTTGCCTCATGGTTTTAGAGACTAGTTGTTTGACATTATGGTGTTGGCAGGCCTTACGTTCCCTCAGAATCTGTAGCATTCTGGCAATCCTCAGACTTTGGCTCTTTCTCTCTCTCCTTGTGTCTGCCCCTTAGCTTCTGCTGACTTCTGCCTTCTAATTCTGGGCCCAGTTTCCTTGGCTTATAAGGACTTCAGCCTCTTTGGATTAAGGTCACCTGCATTCAGTTTGGGCACCTTAACAACTTACAGCATCTTCACACCCACAGGACTGGTGGTTAGGACTTGAACATGCCTTTTGTAGGGGCCATGATTCAATCCTCAAAAGGCAGCTGGGAGTGTTTCATAGAAATTTCATGTGCTACTATGATAAAAGGGTTACATGGAGTCACCTAATTTTCCTTTTGCACTAAGTGAAGCAGTGAAGGCAGAGGTGGCCACATGAGCAAGATGGGGAACTTCTTCCCCCAGAGGATGTCCTACATGATGCTGCCCTGCATGCTGCCTCTGAAGTTTGTGATTGCTGTTGTCCAGAGGTGAGAATTTCATGTGCTGTAAGTCTTCCTCAGGTGTGGATGTGAGGATGAAATGAGAGCACAAGTCAGGCCCTCAGCCAGGGCATGGCTCCTAGCCCAGCAGGATGAACAGAGTCCATGCCAAATGGAGCTCACCATCTACATGGAAGGCCCTGAAAAGGTGCCTGCCTGTCCTCCTGGAGCCATGAGCAGCCTTTCACTTGGTTAAAGATCAGAAATTGGCCTGCAGACTCAATGGACCATCCATGACCTCAAGCAACATCTGCTCCAGCTCCTCATTACCACCTGCAGAAACAGGCCCAGAGAGGTTGGGGTCACAGAGCTGAGAGTGCAGACCTGACTAGAATGTTAGGTCACATTAACATAGCAGAGTGTAGACAATCCTTTCTTTCTAGTCATAATTTGTTTATGTGATTCATAGTCAGCAAGGGACCTGGAAAGATTAAAGTAAGAAGTCCCCAGGACTCATTTCTTGGGCTCCCTCAAGAACAGGGATTGTCAGAATGGTCAGGCACATTGCTCAGGGGTTGGATCTTGGGTCAAATCCTGGCTTTAATCACTGACCACAGCTGTGTGACCTGGGACAGCTGAATTTACCTCACTGTGCTGCAGTTTCTTCAACTAGAAAACAGGAGTGATAAGAGAACTTCCCTAGACCAAGGGCAGTCAGGAGATACAATGGTAAAGGACAGTGAAGTTGGTGCTACTGCAGTTGACTATTATTTTCAGATACTAGTAATGAAAACAAAAAGTCATTACAAGACAAAAATTATCTTCTGTTATTTCTATGAGCCCCTCTCTTCCATTTCTTTCTTTTCCTTTCTGGGGCTCTTATGATTGACATGTTTGATCTCCTGTGTTGGATTCCTGTCTCTCTTTGACTCTCCCTGTTTTCTGTATTTTCCACCTTGCTCTCTTTTTGCAGTTGTTCTGGGAGATGTTGTCCTATGTCCAGGAAATCTCTTCTTTACCTCCAAAGTGTAGTTGCAGTGCTATTTTCCCTTGATAGTCAGGATCAATCACCCCAGCCAGTACAGTAATCTCCTTCCTTGCCTGTTGATTCAGATGCATAAGAAGCCCAAAGTCACCAGGTGGCAGTCTTAACTTCCAGTTCAATGGGATTATTGTTGTGTTTCCTGGTGGAAGCACCCCTCCTTTTGAAGCAAAGACTTGTAGACCAGCAGAGCTTAAGCTTGCAGGGACAGGAAACAATAATTTACCTAGCAGATCACTAGGAGTGATAGTGAGTGGTACCACTCCTGTTTCCACCCCTTGATTCCTGGACCCCTGAATCCTGGCTATGGGAGAAAGGGCACCATAGAGTGGATGCTGATTCAGAGCATACATAGTCTCCTGGAGAACACTGCCCCAGACCTGCAAGGTATATCCACTAGTTGGTACTGTAATTGAATCTTCAACAGGCCATTCCACCATTCTATCAACCAAGCTGCCTCTGGATGATGGAGAACATGGTAAGACCACAGAATTCCATGAGCATGTGCCCATTCTCTCACTTCATTTTCTCTGAAGTGGGTTCCTTGGTCAGAAGAAATGCTGTGTAGAATACTATGATGGTGCATAAGGCATTCTGTAAGCCCATGGATGGTAGTTTTGGCAGAAGCATTTCATGCAGGGAAGGCAAATCCATATCTGGAGTATGTGTCTTTTCCAGTAAGAACAAATCACTGCCCCTTCCATGATGGAAGTGGTCCAATGTAATCAACCTGCCACCAGGTAGCAGGCTAATCACGTTGGGGAATGGTGCCATATCAGTGACTGAGAGTGAGTCACTGCTGCTGGCAGATTGGGCACTCAGCAGAGGCTGTGGCCATGTCAGCCTTGGTGAGTGGAAGTCCATGTTGCTGAGCCCATGCATAACCTCAATCCCTACCACCATGACCACTTTGTTCATGAGTGCATTGGACAATGACAGGGGTTGCTGGGGAAAGAGACTGATTGGTATCCACCAAATGGGTCATTTTATCCACTTGGTTATTAAAATCTTCTGCTGGAGTCACCCTCTGGTGAGCATTCACATGGGACAGAAATATCTTCATGTTTTTTGCCCACTCAGAAATGTCTATCCACATACCCTTTCCCCAGACTTTTTGTCACCAATCTTCCAATCATGTTCCTTCCAATTCCCTGACCATTTAGCCAAACCATTAGGAAGAGCCCATGAATCGGTATAAAAATGCACCTCTGGCCAGTTCTCCTTCCAAGCAAAGTGAACAACCAGGTGAACCACTTGAAGTTCTGCCCACTGTGAGGATTTCCCCTCACCACTGTCCTTCAGGGACATCCCAGAAAGGGGCTGTGGTGCTACAGCTGTCCACTTTCAGGCAGTGCCTGCATATTGTGCAGAACCATCTGTACACCAGGCCCAAGCTTTCTCTTCCTCAGTCAACTGATGGCAAGTAACTACCCAAGATGCCATAGCTATGGGCTGGGAAAGAGAAGGTAAGGTGGAAGGAGTGGGGGCCATGGGCATTTTGGCCACTTCCTCATGTAACTTAGTTGTGCCTTCTGGACCCACTCAAGCCCTATCTCATATATACCATTTCCATTTTATGATGGACTGCTGCTATGCAGGCCCAACTTTATGGCTTGGTGGGTCAGACATCACCCAGCTCATGATAGGTAACTCAGGTCTCATGGTAACTTGGTGGCCCATGGTTAAGCATTCTGTCTCTACTAAAGCCCAGTAGCAGGCCAACAGCTGTTTCTCAAATGGAGAGTAGTTACCTGCAGAAGATGGTAAAGCTTTACTCCAAAATCCTAAGGGCCTATGTTGTGATTCTCATATAGGAGCCTGCCAAAGGCTCCAAACAACCTCTCTATTTGCCACTGAACCTTCCAGCACCATTGGGTCAGCTGGATCATATGGTCCAAGTGGCAGGGCAGCTTGCACAGCAGCCTGGACCTGTTGCAGAGCCTCATCTTGTTCTGGTCCCCACTCAAAACTAGAAGCTTTCCTGGTCACTCTGTAAATGGGCCAGAGTAGCACACCCAAATGAGGACTATGTTGTCTTCAAAATCCAAAGAGGCCAACTAAGTGCTGTGCTTCTTTTTTGGTCATAGGAGGGACCAGATGCAACAGATTGTCCTTCACCTTAGAAGGGATATCTCAAGAGTCCCCACAGCACTAGACACCTAGCAATTTTACTGAGGTGGAATATCCCTGTACTTTTGTTGGATTTATCTCCTATCCTCTGCCATGCAAATACCTTACCAACAAATCTAGAGTAGTTGCTACTTCTTGCTCACTAGGTCCAATCAACATGATATCATCAATGTAATGTACCAGTGTGATGTCTTGTGGGAGGGAGAAATGATCAAGTTTCCTGTGGACAATATTATGACATGGGGCTGTAGAGTTGATATAACCCTGAGGTAGCACAGTGAATGTAAACTACTGGCCTTTCCAGCTGAATGCAAACTGTTTCTGGTGGTCCTTACTAACAGCTATTGAGAAAAAAGCATTTACCAGCTCAGTAGCTGCATAAAAGGTACCAGAGGATTTGTTGATTTGCTCAAGCAATGATACCACATCTGAAACAGCAGCTGCAATTGGAGTCACCACCTGGTTAAGCTTATGATAATCCATTATCCTCCAAGACCCATCTGTTTTCTGCACAGGCCAAATAGGAGTGTTGAATGGGGATGTATTGGGAATCACCCCCTCTGCATCCTTCAAGTCCTTAAGAGTGGCACTAATCTCTGCAATCACTCCAGGAATCCAGTATTACTTCTGGTTTACTATTTTGCTAGACAGGGGCAGTTCTAGTGGCTTCCACTTGGCCTTTGCTACTATAATAGCTCTCACTCCATGAGTCAGGGAACCAATGTGAGGATTCTGCCAGTTGCCAAGTATATCTGTTCCAATTATGCATTCTGGCACTGGGGAAATAACCACAGAATGAGTTCAGGGACACACTGGACCCACTGTGAGCTGGACCTGAGCTAAGACTCCATCAATCACCTGAACTCTATAAGCCCCAACTCTGACTCATTGACCAGAGTGATGTTTTGGGTCTCCTTGGATTAATGTCATTTCTGAACCAGTGTCTAATAATCCATGAAATATCTGATCATTTCCTTTTCCCCAATGCACAATTACCCTGGTAAAAGGCTGTAGGTGCCCCTGGGGAAGGCTGGGAGGAAGATTAACTGTATAAATTTTGGCAGTGAAACAGGGTCCTTCCCCAATGGTACTCAGCCTTCCCTCATTCAAGGGTCTCTGGATCTGTAAACTGTCTCAAGTCTGGGAATAGATTAAGGGGCCATGACTCTCTGTTTTTGTAATTCAAGGTAGACTTTTGTTCAATTGATCTAGAATTCTTCTGCTTATATATTACAACCAAGAATTAGTTGATTGCCCATCTATTTTACCACTTGGTACTCTATGATCTACTAGCCAATGCCATTGCTCCCTACAAGTCAGATTATGTTGATTACTGCTTTGAGCCTGTTTTCCATTATGGTAGCCATGCCCACCTTGTCTGTGGCAATTAATTACAGCCACTTGGCTTCTGCCAACTCAGGATCCAATTATCTCCATTGTGTTTAAGGTTTGCAGCTCAGTGACAGCAGTTCCTACAGTAATATCTGACCTACAGAGAAGAGTGACTACAGAGCTCTTCAGGGATGACAGAGCTAGTCTCACAAATTTATTCCTCACAGTCCTGGTAAAAGGTGTGTCCTCTGGACATTCCAGGGGTGTGTGAGCAGGTCTTCCATGATAAATCCACTCTAACATTCCAATCTCTCTAAGCCTTTGAATCCCCTTTTCTACATTATACCAGAGCAGTTCTGGTATTTCAACCTCTGGTAATGCTGGCCTGGCCACCGTTGATCAATGTTTTAGCCAACCTCCCAAACAAACTCTTAACACCCTTTCTAACCCCTCAAGCTACAACACTGAATGCAGAATCTCTGCTTATTGGGCCCATATCAGTAAATTCAGCCTGATCCAGTCTTATATTCCTTCCACCATTATTCCACACCCTTAATATCCATTCCCACACATTTTCCCCCAGTTTCTGTCTGTACAAGTTGGAACACTCATACAGTTCTTTTGGAGTATAGCATACTTCCTCATGGGTCACACTTTGTATCTCACCCTTTGGGGCCTGTTGGGACTTAAGTCTAGTTATAGGTCTTGAAGCAAAGACTGGTAGTGGGGGTGGGTCATGAAAAGAAGTAGAATTATCCCTCAAGCCATTTACCTCAGGACATTCTGTTGCATTTTCATCTCTTAAAACAGGATTAATATCTGCAGACAGAGGCACGAGTGCTACTTCCTCAGGGGAGGTGATTACAGGATTAGCAGTTACTGAAGAATTAATCTCTTTAGGTGGAGTGTAGATGGCAGGCTCCTTAGGGCAGACTGGAGGTGGGGAAGCTGTCTCCTCAGAGTGGGCTGGAGTTGGGGGGGGGGCTGTTTCATCAGGACATCACTCTACAAGAAAATCTGACAATGACTCAGCAGAATACAGGGTTCCGGTGTCCTCACTGCCATTATTACCAATCCATATGACCCCATCCCAAGTTTTGGGGTCCCATTCTTTTCCAATCAATGCCTTTACTTTAACAGCAGACACCATGAGAGGTTGAGATTTTAGTTTGCATTGTAAATCTGCCACTCCCACAATGAGAGTCTGCATCTGGTTTTCAGATATCTCAAGTCTGCAGCCACAGGAAATAAGATTTTCTTTCAGAGCACACATAGAAATCTTTACATCTGCCATACAGCATTTAAGTTTTAAATTTGAAGCCTTTAACTGATCCCTTTCTCTTATAACTTTATCCAATGTATCTAAGAGCAGCCAGCCAACATCATTATACCTCTTAATTCTGCAAAACTCTGTGAAGGTGTTGAAAACACTGTAACCCAGAGCCTTGCTTCATGCAAGAGTATGATTAGGAGAATCAAATGGTGCTATTTTGCATATCTCCTTTACCGACTCAGGTCATGGACTGTCAGTTCCCTCTTGCTTATTGGAAATGGAGACATTAGTGCCTTTGAATCTAATCAGAGTAGAAAACAAATTGTAAAAGCCCATTTTAAGATTCTGTTTCTCAAGAACCACTCCTGGTACCAAGTTATATTAGCATTAGCTAGTGAAACAGAATCAATGAGCGGTATCTATGAATATAAGATATTTAAAAGTGTCTCATGCAACTGTGGGTATGCATGAGTCCGAATTCCATAGGGCATGCAGCAAACTGGCAACCCCGATGAAGATGTTTGATGAACTCCTTAGGAAATGAACTGGCAATTTCAATGAATTCCTCAGGAAACACTTCGCTGGTCAGCCAAAGAAGAAGTGAAGGTCCTCTATCTGTCAGACTTAAAAGTCTTCAACTGATTGATTGGATTAAGCCCAGTCAACTGCATTATCTCATTGTGGAAGACTCACCCTTCATTGATGTCATCAGTCACAGCTGCAGCCAATTGACTGATGATTTAATAAACCAGCCTGTTGGTTTATTAATCAGCCACAAACATCCTCATAGCAATGGTTAAGCCAGTGCTTGCTTGACCAGACAGCTGGGTATCATCACCTAGCCAAGTTGACACATGAACCTAACCATCACAGAGTTATCATCTGCATTTGAATAGCTTCTTTGTTTCTCTGGCTCTGTTATCTCCACCCCTGTCTAGATAAGAGTGCTGTGAAGTGAAAGTGTCTGAGTCTCTCTCCACTGAGACCCTCAGGTGGAGAGAGAGGAAAAGGGACAGAAAGCCCCCTTTCAGAGCCAGTCCATGGCCCCCAAGATTCACTAGTCAGCCAGAGGTAGCATCTGGTCTTCTGGGCCCTCTCTCCTGGGACAGTGGATTTTTCTGGTTCTTTAAGGTTAGTCATTACTAAAAGCATCTGTCTGCTCATTAGACTTTTGTAGCTTGTATTCAGCAGTCCACATTTGTTATTAAATCCCCAGTTGGAGTTTGGCTGAGCTATATTTGCTTGCTCAGAGAGTGCTGATTTCTGCCACAGCAAGGTTTTGCAGCTCAGCCTGCTGTGGGGGGAGGGGCCTCCCAGCATGGTTCTGCACATTTTACTTACAGATTTTATGCTGCAATCTCAGGCATTCCTCCCAATCCATATTGCTATATAATGTGTGAACAGTCACGGTTGGCTCCCAGCAGTTATTCCAAATTATTTACTAGTCATTTCTGGTTGTTTATCAGTTGCTCCAGGGGACTTACAAAATTCCACTCCTCTCTATGCCACCATCTTAGCTCTCCCTTCCCTGCTTTTTAACCTCAAGGCCTGGGCAGGTCATAGAACCCCTCTGAGCATCAGTTTCCTCATGTGTCATATGGGGACATAATTCCATGGACTCCTACCTCCCACCCCACCCCTCCCTGGCCAGTCACAGCCACCTCCATGGCAGCTCCTAACCTCCTGCAAGTCCCCAGTCCATCCTTCCCCTCTTATCCTTCCTGGCCCCAGCTCAGCCCAGAATATCTTCCCCATCACCTCCCACCCCAAATGCACCCTTTCATCCACAATCCTCCAAGTAGCCAAGGGCCTTCCTAAAACATATATCAACTGAATCCCTCTCTTCCTTAAAACTCTAAGGCTTCCAGGCATCACCAGGCTCCCCAGCCCCATCTTGCAGAGCACTCCAGCTCTTGGCCTCAGCCAGAATAACCTTGCATTCTGCTCCTTGAATGAACATTACGCCTTCCTACCCCAAGAGCTTCGCACACACAGTTCCATTTATTAGAAGGCTTCTCCCTTCCTTCTATGACTAGTGAACTACACACCCTTCAGATTGTAGCTCCAGACTCATCTCTGGTCAGCCTTCCTGACTGAGAGCCCCGGTGTGAACTTTCCCAGCTCACAGGCAGTATAGACACAACGGTGTATGTGGGAGGATTTGTGGGCATGAGGGGCCCATGAGTCCAGTGATGGGGTCTGGGTCTATGCTGCCTGCTTGCCCCCAGCTGGGCTTCACCCCTGATGGGTTCGATGACTCTTGGTGGAATGAAGGGACAAATGATGAGGAGTGATTCATTCATCATAGAATTAGAGGACTGTGGGCTTAACCACAGCCAACCTAACCTGGAAGGGCCTCCTTTAATGGGAAAGGAACCCAGGGAGAGGTCAAGAGACCTGGCCCCAGCCATCCAGAAAATCTGAGCCAGACCCACTCCTAGGAACAGCACATTGTCTCTGAGGACCCAAAAGACACAAGGATGGGTCAAATGTCACACAGACAGTAAGGTGCAGAGCCAGACTGCCCCACATTTCCATATGTGCTACCGCACTACCTCCCCATTGGACCAATGTTTCAGAGGAGACCACCAGGGCACTGGGTCACACAGCCAACCCCAGGCGAGGTGGGGAGAACAGCCAGGCTTAGGCTCTCCCCTCCTAACTCTATACACAAGTGTGTCAGCTACCCTTCTCCACCAGAACCCTGGCCACACACCAACTCCTTCCCAGGACCCCCAGCCTTGCCTGACCTTCCTTTCCAGGAGGAGACATACTCAAAGGGCAGTATGCAGGGTAGCCACAGGTACATCAGCACCCACCCATCCCCACAGAGAGAACTGGTCTTTCTTGTACACTCTCCTCAGTGCTATAACAGACCCAGCCTGGCCTAGTACACTTGGTGGCCACGGGCAGGATCCCCACCCATCCCTGAAGCTAGCTCCTTCCAATGTCACCATGAAAGCAGGCAGCCAGAGCCACTCCCAAGTTCTCACATTCCCCAGAGCTGGCCCCATTCTGCAGAGGAAGTAACAAACATTGGTCAAGTCCCTACCATGTGGCAGTGGGAAGCCAGACCCTCAGCCTCAGTCCTGGAAAAAGGGCAATTGCCAGGAAGGAGCAGGGCAAGTATGGATTCAAGGCCTGTCAGGCTCTGAGCTCTTTCAACCCCTCCTGCCCCATTGGGAGGTCTCTCATGGCCCCCAGTATGGAGCACATGCCCCATCACAACTCCCTGGATAATATGAACATGTTGTCAGCATTAAAAACAACAGCCACAGAGACAATTTCCCAAGTCCCTGTTCATTGTCCTGACCAGAGTAGAAGAGACCAGCCTGAGAGCCCATGGGCCATGAGGGGGCACATAGGGATGAATACCTGCCCTCTGACCATGGCTAAGGCCACAGCCCACACCAGCAACATCAACCCCAGCCCATGAGGTCTAGACACAGCCTGTGGGTCTGATCCACCTCTATCCCCTCCAGGCACCTAGCCTCCCTCCCCTGTAAAATGGGGCTACTGCAGCACCTGGGCAGGTGTAAAGATTAAAAGAGGCCTGTAAGGGGCAGCCCCAGACAGATACCAAGTTCCTTCCCAGAGAGGCATTGGCTGAAGATGGTTCTCTGTGCCTCCTGGTGGCTGCAGGGACACATCCAGGGCTCCAGAGTCCAGAGCTGGGACCCCACAGGCTCATGCACATCCAGACCATCAGGCCACTCCTGCCTCCATTGTGGGGGCTGCAGCACCATACAGGTGCCCTCCTATCCCCCCTCCTCTCAGCCACCCCTGATGTACATGCTCTGCCTTCTGCTGTCATCTCCACTCCTCCCAGCCTCCTGCCTCTTTGGCTTCACCCTCCCAACTCAGTTCAGGGAACTCCAGGCCTCGAACTCAGAGCAGCAGGGAGCTCTGCAAAGGTAGGACCACTCCTCCCCCATACACCACCTCAGGGGCTCCCCACTCCCCTCCTGCAGCTTTTGAGGCCATCTGTCTGGCCCTCCCAGACCCCTAAACCTGAGGTCATTTCTGCTACCCTGCCCCTCAGCCTCTGTGCTGCAGCCACATGGACCTGCCAGTTCCCCTCTCTCTCCCCCAGGGCCTTCACACATGCTGTCCCCTTTGCCCACAGGCTGTCTCTTTGCCTGGTGAGCTGCTTTCAAGTCTCATATGCTGCTTAAATCCACTCCAACTGCTATTGCCTGTGTGGAGCCCTGTTCTTTCCTGTGGTGTCACTTGTGATATTTGTGTCACCACAAAGGACAGCAGGCTGAGGGATCAGAGCAAGACTCCTGCTTCTGCCACTTGTCAGCTGTGTGACCTTGTACATGTCACCTAGCCTCTCTCCTGCATGTTCCTCATCTGTACAATGGGGATAATTCACTATCAGGTGCAGGGTCTTCTTGAGAAGATGGAATGAGTCCCTCTGTATATAGGAAGTCCAGAAAACTCCATGTTTGCCACTCACATACTTCATCCCCTCCTGCCCTTTTCAGGGCAGCTTTCTTGGGCTCTGATATGGCTTCTAATCCCAATTGCAAACTTGAGACCTTGGTGAGTCCCTTGTTCTCTCTCTTTGAGCTTCAGATTCCCCATCTTAAAACTGAATAATGATTACACCTGGTTTGCAGTGAGGTTGGGATGACACAACATGCAAACAGTCTCTGGTGCCACACTTGGCATTCAGAAGGTGCTCAGAAATTAAGAGGTCTGACCTCCTCTGGGCCATAACCACCTTGAGGTGGGACCTTGGCTCCAGGCCCCTGAGTGGAGGGCACTGGTAGGACAGAAAGCACAGGAGGGAGTGACAGTACAAGCCTCAAGCTCTGGCAAAAGCTGTCCAAAGTTGGGCACATCCTTGGGCACCATGTTGGGCACTGCCCAGTTCAGAGCCAGGCCTGCCTTCTCATCTTGGTCATGGCCAGCATCCTGGGTCCCAAGAGCAGAGGACATGGGCTCCTCAGACACCAAAGTCCACAGCACTGGCTCCTTGGTGAGTCCTGGGGCAGTGGGGATGGGGGGATTATGACAGGTCAGCTTTCCAGAACGTCACAGAGAAAATTACTCCCTCTGGCTCTCCACACTGTCCATGCCAACCTCAACCCCCAACACCCAAACTTAGCTCTGGTGTCCTGCTGTGGGAAGGACTCTGGGTTCATCCCAAATCACTGCTTCCTGCCCTCTCCAGCTGGCTCTCCTCCCTGTTTCCTGTCCACTGTCCAAGGGCCAGTCAGAGCCCAGACCCCAAACACGGTCCAGATTTCAAATCCTGCCTCCAACTCCTGCAAGCTAGGTGATGTAATTACCCTCTGCCTCATTTCCCTTCCTGTGCAAGGAGAACATTATGACCTGTTTCGTAGGGTTCTTCCAACCATTAAGTGAGACCCATATGTAAGCCAGGCCCAGGGCTGGGCTCATGTCAGGTGCTCGGCTGATGCTTCCTACTGCACTGCTTGCTTTGGGCTCTAGTCCAGGGCATTGAGGATGAGGTCTCAAACCTGAGAAACCACCAGAAAATATGAAACTGTGGGGTCACATTGAAGATCTCCAGGCCAGAAGGCCTCTGTCCCACCCACCAACCATGACCATGCAGGTGTGTGCACATGCACACACACACACAAACACACCTCCTGCCACTGAGTTATTGTTCCCTCAAGGCACAGCCTCTGTACCTGTGCTCTTATTCTCTCTGCCTAGAATGGCCTCTCCTTTTCTATCTGCAATCTTGCCACACCTTTCGTAACCAAAGCCATGCTCATTTGTCACTGCCTCCAGGAAGCCTTCCTTGCACCATAGGCAGCACTCCATCAGGGCCACCATCTCCCTGAGGACAGAGTGGGGCCTGTGTGTCATCCTTCTCTGGGTCCCCCAATCACACCAAGCCCAGAGCAGAGTAGTGGAAGAGAATGAGTGGACCCAGGTCCTTAACATGCCAACACCCTAGAGGCAGCATCCACCTGGGGCTCATGTGGGACAGAATCCCCTCTGGTTGTCAGCTATGTGGGGGCAGGCCACCTACCCACCTCTCCAGAGATCTCAGGGCATCCAGGTAGCCTTGTCTGCAGTGGTCGGTGACTACCTGACAACACACATGGCAGCTTTGGTGGGAAGGCCTGAACCCCCCCCCCCCAAGTGGGTGATCACAGGCCAGAGACCTGCCATCAACCAGAGGTGACCAGCCCAGTCTACATTCCCCAAGTAACCCAGTTGGCAGGACCCAGGGACCACAGCTCTTGCCAGGAAGGGCCACAGGAGCACAGGGGGGACACACTGCTCAGGCAGCTCTCCCCCATTTCATTCCCCTCCTCTGAGATGCCCTCACTGGCTGCTCTTGCTCAGACCCCTCCCCCACCTCAGTTCCCTCCCCCAGCCTGGGGTGGCTGGGACGTCACCTGGCACTGGCAGGTCACAGGTGCCCTTTGCCCTTTCAATGTCTATTTCCAGAACCAGCCTGAGATGGAAACAGGAACCCAGGAGCCACGACTGCCCATCTGGGTCAGAGCCCCTCTAGTGGAGACTGTGGAAGGGGCTCCAGGTCCCCTCACTGTGTGACCTCAGGATGGGCTGTGCCTCCTCCCTGGGAACTGCTGTTTCCTTGTCTGGAAAATGGGGCTGACACTTTCTGCTCCTCAGGCTGTGGGGAGGCTGAGAGTAAGTGACCATGACCTTGTTTTGTCCACTGTTAAGCACTATGCAAACATGAGAAGTTGAAGAGATGGGGAGGCGAGGGCACAGTTGGGGCAGAGGAGTGTGGTATGACAATAACCTGTTTGTGATAAATCACCCATTTTCCAGAAACATCAAGGGGCAAAACACAGGAAATGTCTGTGTTCTTGCCAGCTTGAGCCTTGCCTGTACAACGTGGGTCAGTTGGACCATACTCAAGGGCAGCAGGGGAGAGCATGGGACTCGGCAGTCTGGGGTGGGGTCCTGGGTTTGCCACTTGCAGGCTGTGTGACTTTTAACAAGTAACTGAACCTCTCTGTCTCCAGGGTCTCCCTCTTAGAAACAGGAATGACAGCAGGGGATACAGGGCAGCCCTGGCTGGAAGTCAAGCTCAGCAGAGGTAGCATTGGTCTGCACTCTTGCTGGAGGTGCCAGTCCTAACTGAACCTCATCCAGGGAGGGAAACAACATGCAGGACATGGCAGAGCCCATGCTCTGGAGTCCAATCCTCTCAGCCTCCCCTTGGCTGTGCAAACCTCCTGTGAGGCTGCAGGGAGGACCCAGGGACATGGAGATGGACATGTGGAGCTCTTGGTCATGGCCAAGCCCCCATACCCTGTGAAGGGCTACCAGACCTATGTCAGGCTTGGGGGCAAAGAGGGAGATGACCCCCAACTAGAAGTTCTTGGTGGAGATCTTGAAGCTGGCATTGAAGGCATTCAGTTCATGCAGGCTGGCTGATGTGCTCTGGGGACAGAAGTCCACAGTCCCATGGAAGGGAGACACAGTGATGTTACAGACAGGGTCCTCAAAAGTCACATAGTTGCTCAGAGACCCCTCAATGTAGCACTGCAGTGTGGTGGGTGGCTGTGTTAGTGGGTGGTGCTGACCCCCCAGGATGCCTGCCTCCCCCCACACTGCCACAGAGCCACCAGCTGAGAACAGGCTGCAGCTGCTGCCCACTGCTCCCCGAGTCACAGGGTCCACTGTGGCCCAGGATGCTTCTGAGCCACCATAGGATAGAGGGGAGGGTCTGGCACCCCTCCCCAGCCTTCAAGGGTATGTTCCATGGCTGCACAGAGCACAGGGCAGGGATACAGCAGTCGAGCCTCCAAAGGACTCTTACCTCCCTTCTGAACTCGGGGGTGGGGAATCACCCCACAGTAGAAAGGAAAATGCAAGGTACAGAGCAAGGCCTGGGAAGTGAAAGAGTTGGGAGGAAAACCACTCATCAGCTTCCCCATTGCAGCTTCCCAAGCAGGGATGGTCACCCTATGTGCCTGGGGACTGAGGTCTGGAAAGTGGCATTAGCAAAGGCTGCTGTCACCCCGTCCTCCTTCTTGGATGGCACTCTGGGTGCTTTGGGTCTGCTGCAGGTTTTCTTGTGGTTTTGGGCCTTTTTTCTTAATAATGCATTTTTTTTTATTGTGAACGTTAACATATATACCTAACAGTGAGAACTTCCAAGGTACAATTTAACCAGTAGAGAACAAATTTCAAAGGATGTCTTGGGTCACAGTTCCACAATTTCAGCTATTTCCAACATTGTAAAATATAACATACATACAGAAAGGTATTTACTTTCAATGTAAAGCTTAAAAAGCAGTTACATAGGTAATTTCAAAAATTGTTAAGGGTTACAGTTCCGGTTTCAGTTCTTTCCTCATTATGCAATATAGGGTATATACAGAAAGATGAAGGCTTTCAAAGCACAGTTCAATGAACAGCTATAGAGATAATTTCAAAGGATGTTATAGGCTACAGTTTCACCGTCATTTACCTCCTTCCAGCTATTCCAACACCCTAGCATCTAAACAAATATATATATTTAAATAAAATATCAGTATTCATAGATTTCTGTTAAATCTTATCTTGTTTGTTGCTACCCCTTCCTCTCACTTAATCTCTTTCTCCATCTTCATGGGTGTCTATGCAGTGACCACCCTAACTTGTTCATGTTAAAGGGGGTGTCAACAGTTATGGGGAAGGGGGCTGCATCTGATTGTTGTTCTTAAAGAGGCTGTTTCCTCTGGGTTTTAGGACTTGTTTGACATAGGGATACTCTAGTGGATTTAAGTTTCTAAGAGATAAAGCTTAGTGAATGCATCTTTTATAGAATCTCAGGCAGGGACCAAGGTATTTGGGGACTACTTTTGGTAGTGTGGCCATTTGGGATGTCTAGCTGGAGCTTGAGTAAGAAAAACCTCCAGGATACCCTCTTGACTCTATTTGGGATCTCTCAGCCATTGTGACCTCAGCTTGTTACCTTTCTCTTTTTTTTAGTAAGCCAAGTACTATTTATTTGAACAAAGCAATTAAAATTTCAAAGCACAAAAAATAATGTTACATGAGTACGCAATCAATTAACTAATCAAATTAGCTAATAAGTTTATATAATCTATAGTCATAAAGTCAAGCATGAGTAAAGTAAATCAATACCTTGCATAGCAATTACATTTAATGGAAGTTACAACCTAGAGTGCTCATAATACTGTCCAAGTCATTTTGATCCATTCGATATTCATTACTAAAACTTCTTTGGGAGCCTATAATGTACAGATGTTATTCTGCCATATTCAAAAATAAAAAGAATAAAATAAGTCACTTGCTACAAGTCAAGTGTATTTAATGTACTGCAGGAGAAAGATCTGTATAAACTTAACTGTAACATAAAGTATGTGTTAAATGTCATAATAAAGGGATGAAGTATAATAGCCTCACAGTGGAGGACTGATAGTATCTACCTCTTTACAAAGCATTTTGAAATTGCAGTCATAAAACTCCAAAATCAATATTACCTCATTCTGTTATGTTAGAAACTATATATGGTGTTTACATACTATTTACCTCCAAGGTATTTTGATGATATATTATTCTTACTATAATAGATTTTGATGTTATAGTTGCAGTAGAATTTATCTTAACTGACCATTGGAAGGATTCAGGTGGGTAATCATTAAAAGATGATGTTATCAGAATACCCAATTAGCAATGGCTTAAATCATAAGGATATTTATTTTCTTAACAAGAAGTCTGGAGATCTTAGGGTTGTTCCATTTAGCAATTCAACAATATTATCTTGAATACTGGCTATTTGTATTTCTGCTCTGCTTTTCAGTAGACTAAACACTGGTTTAGTCTAATCATAATTCATTGTTGGGAATGCACACATTACTACTCAAACAAAATGAGACAAAAAGCAAGTGGCAAGCATGGCTGTGGGAAAGGCAAAGAACAGTTGACTATATGATCAGTTTTTAGTTTAAACATTTTATTGTAACTTAAAGCAGTTAAATGTACATGCAATTTAATTGATGTGGGGAGTCTATTTCTTTGAATATGGATCCCCTGGTTAGAACTTAGCTGTGTTTTTCTCATATAAATCACACCATAACCATCCTCTGTTATTTATCTTTTTCTTTTTTAAGTAGATCAAGAACTTAGACATTGCAAAGCAATCTGAGAATCGGAGTATGGAATCAGTTCTATTATATTTCTGAATTATTAAAGAGACTTGACCTACTTTGATGTTTTCCAGAGTGTTCAGCCTAGTTGAACAGCTCCCCTTATACTCCCATTTTGTCAGATTAAATAATATTTGATTGCCCTTCATAGTGAAAATACTAAGTAAATTGGCATAAGCAAGTTTAGGAACAAACACAAATGCCTCTTGGTAATTGTACCACTCAGTTGTGGAGTATACAAGCTCTGTGGTCATGAGCTGTCAGTGTGCTCTGGGCATCAGTTGCTCTGTTTTACCCAGAAAGATGAACCTTTGTTAATACAGCAATTGATTTGACAGATATCATTTAAGAGAGTTACTGCTGCATGTTAAAATATCTACTTGAGCCCTGTGTCACAGGTTCATCTCTTTACACTTCAAACCTGTGATCTCTGTTAGAAAAGGCCTGAGCCTTACCAGGTTGTGATTCAGTCAGTTTGGGCTTCATCGAATAACCCCCCACTCAATAAAGAGTATAGGGACAGACAATAGCTTAAAACTAAAGAGGACTCAAGACAAGAATTCACCTTTAACACATATTTACTAAAGGAGCACTTAAGTTAAAAGGAACAAGTTTACTATGCAAAAATTAATTGATACATTACCAAGCCAGGGAGCCCCCACTCCTCCAGATGCAGCTGGACATGAGATCAGAGAGCTCCCCCTTGTTTCAGTTACAGAGAATGTATAGCATCTTGGTTTATATTCAATTAAATCATATTCTATTTTTATATTTAAACCATGAGTGTAAATGATGCATTATGAACACAAGTGGTTTAAGATTAAAGGAGGGTATCCCCAGTATTACTAAGACTTAGCCTTGAATGCCTGCAAAACACTACTAAAAATATTTTTACTAATTAAGCTATGATTTCTGTAAGAACAATATAACATACTTTTACTTGTATAAAGTCTAAAAATTAGAAAAGAGATCACTATTACTTGTTTTTAACTTGTTAATATATCTTTCTCATTTTATTTTATGATTAGCTTAGCCTTTACATACATTTGATTAGGACTGTTTTCAACTTTGCTACATTCTTTATGACTTCTCTATGATTAAAGTAACAGCTGCAGCCCATCCTGTTTTCACATAGGACTAGGTGATTACATGTTTTCTATATCTAAGAAGGTTGAGAGGGCCTTTCTGTTTTCTTGAAAATCTTCACAGTTCTTTTAACTGTTTAGTTTCTTCTTCAGTATAATTTTCTAATATAGGACTTGAAGGATATGAATTATCTGTCCTAGTTATTGTAATAAGGTCTTTCCACTTTTTATCATTTGGAAATCATACTTGAGTGTTTTTAGGTAAAAGTTCAATTAAATATGCTTCCATATCAGAAGGAATAACTGGTTCTTTACTATCAAAACAGAAAACATCAGTTGTTATACAAGAGAAGGAATCAACATTCTCATTATGAGATTCCTCAGTAGAGATATTATCCCACAATACATGGACTCCAAGTAGTTTCAAGATTCCACAGTTTTACCCATGAAAATCTTCTATTGTTTGGAAAACATTAAGCTGTTTTCATGAAAATTACTTCTCACAACCTAGATTTTTCTCAGAGATGAAGTGTGTGTGTATAATGTCAGAATGGTTGAGGAATGGGAAATAGTATGTAAAATAGAGATCACTCTAAATCATTGAGTTCATGTCAAACTAGTTTTTAAGATTGCATTTCAGTATCATTTGGTCTTTAATTATGAAAAAGCATTGTTGAAAATGTTCTTTATTATCATTGGGTTGCATGAAAGAAAGAACATTTAAGTACTTCTCTTTTAGCATGCTGTTTTTAAGGGCACTTGTTCTTCAAACCTCTGTTGTAGAGAAATTTTTTCACTTTCCTTTCTTTAAAAAGATTTTAGTTTAGGTGGAATTAAAGGGTGGCCTTCAATTCTTTTATTCTACACTCAAGTTTTTTTTTTAATTTATAAAAGCAGTGTATATACCTGGAAAAATTAAATCAGTATAGTAAGGTAAAACAAAAAGCAAAAACCTCCTTTTCCCCACCCTATATTTCCAGTCCTATTTCCCAGTGATAAAACACTTTCAACTGTTTCAACATTTCCATCATAACTAAATAAGTCAAGCTATATATGTATAGCATATGTGTATCTATATTTATATCAAGCCATATATAAATACTTCATTCTGTTTGCTTTGGATTTTTAAAAAAATATGTATATATATTATTGTGAACTTTAACATATATACATAACAGTGGTAACATTCAAAGTATGGTTTCACAAGTAGTTGGAGAACAAATTTCAAAGGGTGTCATGGGTCACAGTTCCACAACTTTAGCCATTTCCATTATTGTAAACTATAATATACAAACAGAAAGGTGTTATCTCTTGATGTACAGCTCAACAAGCAGTCATACAGGTAATTACAAAAATTGCTATGGGTTACAGTTCTACCATTGCAATTCTTTCCTATTTATGTGGTACTAGGTATATACAGAAAAGTGAAGACCTTCAAGGCATAATTCAATGAGCAGCTATACAGCAAATCCCAAAGGATGCTACAGGCTACAGTTCCATCATGCCATTTAGCTTCTTTCAGCCATTCCAACATCCCAGCATCCAAATATATATAATTATATAGTTTCAGTATTCATAGACCTTCATTTAATCTTATCTTGTTTGCTGCTACCCCTTCCTATCAGTTAATCTCTTTCTCCATCTTCAAGTGTGTCTAGGCAGTGAGCACTATAACTTGTTCATATTGAAAGGGGGTGTTAACACTATGGGGAAGTGGATGCATTTGATAGTTGATCTTAAAGAGGCTGTTGTCTCTGGGTTTTAGGACTCATCTGGTATAGGAACACTCTGGTGGATTTAAGTTTCTGAAAGATAAAACTTGGTACATCTTCTATAGAATCTCAAGTAGGGACCTCGGTATTTGGGGACTACTTTTGGTAAGGCATGGTGTACTGTGGCCATTTGGGATGTCTAGCTGGAGCTTGCATAAGAGAAACCCACAGGATAGCCTCTTGACTCTATTTGGGAACTCTCAGCCACTGTGACCTAAGCTTGTTGCCTGTCTTTTTTCCCCTTTTGGTCAAGTAGGCTTCATTCCTGGGTGTCATGTCCCATGTCACCAGGGAGATTCATTTCCCTGGGAGTCATGTCCCTCATGCTGGGGAGGGGGTTAATGCAGAGTTGGGCTTAGAGAGAGAAAGGCCATATCTGAGCAACAAAAGAGGATCCCTGGAGGTACCTCTTAGGCATAATTATAGGAGGGCTCAACCCCTATTTACAACCCTAAATTTCACAAGAGCAAGCCTCAAGTTGAGGGCTTGATTTATTAAGCAGTGGGTTCCTAACTTTACTAAATATATATATTCTTTCCCAAGATAAATGGTCAGTTTCTTACATTATCTTCACATAGTTGTACAATCATCATTCGCAACTTTAAACAATTATCATAACATGATAAATCCCAGAGCTCTTATTGGCTATTAATTCCTTATCCCTAGTACTAGCTTGGAGTTGGTAAGATATTCCTATTAAATATAGTCATTAATATGTAATGTGTAGTTTTTCCCATACAACTCTGTTGTTAACCCTCTGCACCAGTGTCATACCTTGTAAGTATATTGTGCTAACACTTATTTCATTTTGTGGTGCTACTCTGTGGGTTACATTCCTTTAAACAACCTTTTATGAACATGTTCACCTTCAATGCATCACTGATACTTATAAACCCATTAATGAACCATTGTCACACCTGACCATTTCTATACCATTAAGATCACCCTCATTACATATCTGTACATACTAGATTATTGTTCCCCCTTCACGAGCTTCTGGCTATCTCTAGATCCCTTATATTCTACATCATAAGACACTATTTTACATTTTTCACAGAGTTTGCATTAGTGGTAACATAAAATATCTCTCTTTTTGTGTCTGGCTTATTTCACTTAGACTTATGTCTTCAAGGTTCATCCATATTGTCATATGTTTCATGACCCCATCCCTTCTACTGCTGCATAGTACTTCACTGTGTGTATATACCACATTTCATTTATCCACTCATCTGCTGAAGGGCATTTGAATTGTTTCCATCTCTTGGCAATTATGAACAATGCCACTATGAACATCATCATGCAAATATCTGTTCATGTCACTGCTTTCATATCCTCTGGGTTTATACCAAGAAGTGAAATTGCTGGATAGTAGGGTAAATTGATATCTTGTTTTCTGGGGAGACTCCAAACTGTCTACCAAAGTGGCTGTATCATTATACAGTCCCAGAGCAATGAATAAGTGTTCCAATTTCTCCACATCCTCTCCAGTAATTGTAGTTTCCTGTTTGTTTAATGGCAGCCATTTTTATTGGTGTGAGATGATATCTCATTGTGGTCTTAATTTACATCTCCCTAATAGCTAGTGAAGATGAACATTTTTTCATGTGTTTTTTAGACATTTGTATTTCCTCTTCAGAGAAATGTCTTTTCAAATCTTTTCCCTATTTTGTAATTGAGCTGTTTATACTATGATCATTGAGTTGAAGGAAATCTTTATATATGCAAGATACCAGTCTCAGATGCATGGTTTGCAAATACTTTCTCCCATTGCATTGGCTACCTCTTCTTGCTTTTGTCAAATTCCTTTGAGGTACAGAAGCTTTTGATTTTGAGGAGTTCCCATTTATCTATTTTTCCTTTCATTGCTTGTGGTTTGGGTATAAAGTCTAAAAAGTTATCACTTAATACTAGGCCTTGAAGATGTCTCCTTATTTTATCTTTCAGTAGTTTTATGATACTATCTCTTATATTGAGGTCTTTGATCCACTTTGAGTGATTTTTTGTATAGGGTGTGAGGCATGGATCTTTTTTCATTCTTTTGGATATGGATATCCAGTCTCCCAGCTGCCACTTTAAAACAAGGATCACCTTCCTTCCAATTTGCAAGAATACATTCATCATTTGTGCTCAAGGCCTTATCAGAAATATCTTTAGACTCCATATTTCTACCAACAGTCTCCTCAAAGCAGTCTAGTCCTTTTTTATCAAGCTCCTCACAATTATTACAGAATCTTCCCCTTATCCATTTAAAAAGCCATTCCAACATGTTTGGTATTTGCAAACACAGCAGCACCAACACCCCACTTCTCTGGTACCAAAATCTGTTCTAGTTTGCTAATGCTGCTGGAATGCAAAACGCTAGAAATGGATTGGCTTTTATAAAGGGGGTTTATTTGTTTACACAGTTACAGTCTTAAGGCCATAAAGTGTCCAAAGTAATGTATCAACAATCAGCTACCTTCACTGGAGGATGACTGATGGCATCCAGAAAACCTCTGTTAGCTGGGAAGGCATGTGGCTGGTGTCTTCTCCAAGTTCTGGTTTCAAAATTCCTTTTCCCCAGGACATCCCTCTCTAGGCTGCAGCTCCTCTTCAAAATGTCACTTTCAGTTGCTCTTGGGGCATTTGTCCTCTCTTAGCTTCTCTGGAGTGAGAATCTGGTTTCAATGGCCATCTTCAAGCTCCTCTCTCAGCTTCCATGTGCTCTTCAAAGTGTCCCTCTTGACTATGGCAAGCTCACTCCTTTTGTCTGAGCTTATATAGTGCTCTAGTAAACCAATCAAAGCCCACACTGAATGGGCAGAGCCACACCTCTATGGAAATTATGTAATCAGAGTTATCACCTACAGTTGGGTGGGTTGCATCTCCATGAAAACACTCAATCAAAGAATTACAATCCAATCAACATCAATACATCTGTCCACACAAGATTCTGTCAAAGAGAATGGCATTTTGGGGGGACATAATACATCCAAACTGGCACAAACCCCTTCTATTTCTTTTAGTAAAGTTATGTAATTTTCTGAGTAGAGGTCTTTTACATTCTTGGTTAAGTTTGTTCCTAGGTTCTTGAATTTTTTTAGCTGCTTTGATAATGGAATCTTTTTCTTGAGGGTCTCTTCAGTTAGGTCATTTCTAATGTATAAGAACATTACTGACTTATGTGCATTAATCTTGTATTCCACAACTTTGCTAAATTTGTTTATTAGCTCAAGTAGCTGTGTCATCAATTTCTAAGGGTTTTCCAAATATAAAATCATATCATCTGCAAATAATGATTAACTTCTTCCTTTCCAATTTGGATGCCTTTTATTTCTTTTTCTTGCCAGATTTCTCTAGCTACAGCTTATAGCACCATGTTTTAATCTCCAACTTTCCTTCTGATAATATACATGACTCTACACTTCCATTTTCTATCACATTCTCACACCATTTTTAGGCTACATGCTGGAAACATCAATGAAAGTGAAATGAATTCTCCAGAAGAAGCTGGCTGGTGGCAGTAGAGTCAGAAATTCCCCCTTTTTAACTTTTGAAATCCTTGGTTATGGCTTCTAAGACCACCAACTGATTGGATTAGGAAACTCCCCAAATTGTTGAAAGCCATATACTTTGTTGATTGTAGATGCAATTGGCCATAGATGCAATCCAGTGACCATAGATACAAGTCCATCCATGAAATACTCTCACAACAATCAGGCCAGTGCTTGCTTGACAAAAACACCCAGACAACATAACCTATCCAAGTGGACATACGAACTTAACCATCACAGAGTACAGGATTTGCCAAGAAACTTTTGTAATCATGAGCCAAAATGTTGGAAGATTGATCCACACTAGACTAGAAATAAAGATCATATATATAAGAACAAACAAAGGCTATGCATTCAGTGATTGCTATAGCAGTGGAGACAAGCACCATCACTGGCATTTGGCAGAAAGTCAAAGAAACGCAGAAGAGCATAAAAGCTTTATAATGGAAAAAAGGATGACTTCAGGTATGTTCTGATTAGAGATTGTGGCCATGGGGAAACTACAGGTGGTGGGCTAACTAGAAGCATCCTACATGATTGGTAATGGGAATATATTTAGATCTCTATGGTTGGTGTAAACTTGGACATGGTTGCAGAAGACAGGGAAGCTGGCAGTGGCTAAGTCCTGACTGCTAGGGGCCTAGGGCTACAGAGGTTGTGGTTTGGATTCTTGAACAAGTTGCTACAAATTGTGGATCAGAGTTCTTATCTTTATATGTGGTCTGACTGTTGTCCTATTTGTACCTTCAGTTCCCACCTTTTCTCATGCTCTCACTTGCAAGAGGTTGATCAATTCAGGGAAAGCTAGAGACACACATCATTACTGCTTGGAGATTGCTCAGTTGTTGTCATAGTCTAACTTATTGCAAGATGTTGACCATTTTGTTGTTGGTGTCATTATGGAAAATGTGTGCAGAAGAATTTAAAATTCTGGATAGAAAGCAACATGCCATCATCATGATCACCATAGTGAAAACAAGGACAGTGAAATAGTCTCTGTACCATGCTTCAGAACCAGAAACTCCGATTGTGCAACCTGGGGAAAAAAGCAAATCCATGGGTCAGGGGGATCAGCCCTAGTGAGCCAAATAACTTTTACTTCAAGGCCATTCCCAATTCCTGTTTCATTGCTCAAAACACAACCTTAATTATTAGTAATGATAGGTGTCTACATGACCAGCCAACAAGAATTCTAAAGCAATGTGATTGCCCATCTCTACTTGTGCCACTGAGTTGATACTGGCCTCTGTTCCATCTGGGGCAGAGGTGGTATCATTAAGAGCTTCTGCCAGAGTTACTGATAGGATTCTTACAGTCTTTCTTATTGAATGATTCCCACTTATGGGAACACATCTTTGAGTGTTTGCATAAACAGCAAGTGATTCTCCTTGGTAGAGGGCCTGAGTAATAAACAGTGGTCTCAATTTGGAGCTTGAGTCTGAATCAGAATATCCAACCTTGGTTATTTTCCAGAGATATTATCCTGTGGGGACGGAATGGTAACTTATGGCATTTCAAGCAAGCAGCAAGATTGAGGACAGTGACTACTGTTTGGGATAATCTAGGAATGACTTTAGAATAAATATGTTCTGTTCTAACAAGTATAATAATGGTGGAAGAAAAGAGAAAAAGAGCCATTATGGGTGGCAACAACCAGAGATCATCTGTGGTAGCTTGGAGCTGTGTACCCCAAGAAAAAGATTTTCCTAAACTCAATGCATTCCTGTGTGTGTGAACCCAATATAAATATGACATTTCAGTGCAATTACTAAAGTATCACCCAGCTGAATCTGGATGGGATTTTATCTGATTACTAGAGGCCACATAAAAGAGGCCACAGAAAGAGAAGCAAGAAGCTGGAAGTAAACAGGATCTAGAATAGAAGCAAAAATGCCAGCATGTGCATTGCAATGCGATGGAAACAAAGGACCAAGGACTACCTGCATCCAGTCCCAGAACACCACAGTCTCAGGGGAGAAGGCATTGCCTTGCTAATGCCTTGCTTTTGGATATCACCTGGCCTCAAAACTATGAGCCAATAAATTCCCATTTTTGAAGCAACCCATTGTATGGTATTTGTTTTAGAATCTAAGAAACTGAAATACCTGTAGAGAATGAAAAGAAAGATGATGATAAGTAAGCAAATTAAAAAACAACAAGAATTAGATAGAGGTCTTGGGGCTGACATCTTGGGGATGGAAGCTGTCCACTATCTGGGATCATCTACTTCTTCTGAAAGTTTTGTGTCAGTTGTCTGGTTTCAATGATCAGACATATCTACAATATCTCTGACAATCCTCAGTTTGAGGTACCTATTTGGAGTAGCTTTCTAAATATACGGAATTATGAATTACTTCTTTGGTTATGTAACATGAACCAAGGAGTTGCTCCCTGGAATTCCTCTGTTTCATTTGCAGGTAACAGTAACTGAGAAATTCCTTTGCAACAAGGTTCAAGAGCAATGTTTCTCAATGTCTCTTCTAATAGATAAAATCTCCTGGTTGAGAATCATGAAGACGCTGTTTAGAAGATTGTGTGGGAAGGCAGCCTTAACCTGTTGGTGACATCACTGGGTATAATACAAGTCTTTTGCAATAGCTTTCCACATCTATTAAATTTGCAAGTGTTGTATCCCAGAACAGGAAGGAATGTTTTTCATACGAGGGTTTGAGTTAAGAGCAAGGTGATAGGAAAAATCTGAGTTAATTGAAAGACCCAACACCCTGTGTGGTATGTTTACCCCTGGAAGAGGTTGAGCAAATTGGCAGTGTTGAATGTAAATAGAGAAGCACCCATATCTACCAGGAATGGATAAGTTTGACCATCTATATTTACAGTTAATTCATCTTGAATGTTTAAGGTGAAGGCAGGAAAATGGTTGCTTTTTCATACATCAAAATATTGTCATCAGTCAAAATTGAGTGATTTTCTTTGCCTTCATTTTTCATTCATAAGATGGGACAAGCTTGTTTTTCCCAGTGTCCCTCCTGCTTACAAAATCTACAAGTGTTTTGTCCATAGGTGGATTGTTTGGAAATGGACTGCCTAGCTATTTTTTTTCTGCAGGGTCACTGGTTTACTTTGGGTCTTCTATTGTTTTTGTTCTAAAGCCCTTACAAAGTGTTCTGCCAGGTGTTGTAGTTCAGAAAAAGGAGCTATTTACTGTTCCCATTTCTGTTTTCAAATTTCAAATTTAACTCTACTGACAAAATGAGATGAAAGGGCTCCTGTTACATCAGCACCTTCTTAATCTCCCAAATATTGGCAGTTGGTATTTTCTAGTCTATTTTGAAAATCTTGGATAATTTCACCTTTACTCTGTTTTCATGATGGAATTATGGTGCAATCTTGATTTAAAAATTATACATGTTTCAGGAGTGGATTTTAGGAAATTTTGCCATATTTTGGGGGTAATTTTTAATCTCTCTGGGTTACTATGAAAGAAAGATCCTGTGGGTACCTTTCCAGGTGAGTCCAGTTACCTCCTGCCATTAGTAATTGTGGCTCCAACCAATAAGTCTATGAGTTGATATATATCAGGTAACTGTGGGTCATAAGAAGTCAAATAATTCTAAAGTCTTTTGTGAATAATGCTGCTCTTGTGTGGGCTTAGGGGAATCTTTTATTATACCTCCTTCTTCAGCTCAGCTCCACAGTTTCATTCCATTGCAGCCTGCATACTTGGCTCATGGGAGGGATGACCCTTTAGAGACAGCTGGTATTTAGGAGTTTGAGAAATGTTACTGGGAAATGGTAGGGGATCAGGAGAAGGTGAAAGGAAGGGGAAGCTGATGGAGGTACAGAATGAGATGATCAGAAGAAGCAGGAGAGCTGGATAGAGGGAGGCAACTGGAGGACAAGGAAGGAGAGAATGTTTTAGGGAATTTAGTTTGTTTTTGCTTAAGTTTGTAAAATTTTATTAACCTTGGCCAAAGAATTTTTAGGAAAGCAATTTTTGATTCATAATTTGGTTTGGACACCTCTGCAAACCAATCCAAAAATGCTGCCCACTGAGGTATGAAGAATCTGAGTCTCTTAGTGTTCTAAGGCTTTTAAATGAATGAGTCTCTTCAAGTGAAATGTTTTCAAGCCTGGCTGATGAAGACTCAAATCATCCATGGTGAAATTATGCCACATAGAAAGAGACGGACAAGAATTAGGATTGTGAAGAGAGTGCACATAAGAAGCAGGAGTTTACACTGGATGACAGGATTTAGGCTTAGTTCGGCCCCATGCAAGCTGGCAGTAGTTTGGAGAATTGTATGGCTTGTACACCTCCTGTCTTGTGACCCCAACCTGACATTTGGCTGCCTCTGAACATAAACTGGAAAGTCTGAACCCTCAATAGGCAGAAAACTAGAGACAGCACTCCCTTTGGATCAAAGCCAAGCACTCAGAACAAAAAATTGAGACCAAGGAACAACTTCATTGGTTTTTATTCATGACTGACAGCAAAGTTTGTCCAAGTGGACTTTGGTCTTTTGAGAGCTGCAGACTCATTGGTCTGTGAGGTCAGTTCAAACAGCAGGCTTAGAGGGCCTGGGTCACGTGCTCCCCTATGATTCTCCTTCTTACCACAGTCAGCACTTTTAGACAGCAGAACACAAAATACTATTACAAAAGACAGCAAAGAGGGATGAAAGGAATGACTGATTTCCCCAAGGATGCAAAAAACTGGAGAACAATAACAAAACCTGGGTAGCAAAGATAGAATAATTGGCCAAGGAATTCAATGTAAAGGGAGCAAAGTTCAGGCCTGGTGCCAACTCATCACATTGGCCCAGATTTGACAAGCCATGAGCAGCATGACATAGGAGGCCTCTGAGGATACCACACATGGTACAAGGCTGGGGTCCATGGTGGCAGGCACTATGACCAGATCTCCTGGAACTCCCAGATAGCTGAGGAAATAGAGTCCTACCTGTATCACTCAGCGATCTCCAGAGAAACTGAATCCACAGAATTAATGCATAGAGATTTGTATGGGCATACAGGTATATACATATATTTATTTGTGTTTGTGTGTATATATATGAGATATATAGTAAGGAATTGGCTCATGCAGGTTATAGGGACTGAAAAGTCCAAAAGCCATAGCAAGAAATGCCAGTAAGAGTGATGTGGAAGTCTTCTGTGTAAATTTCTTAATCTGCAAACTCATAAAGGAGTAGAGGGTTGCACCAGTTTGAATATATTGTGTCCCCCAAATGCCATTATCTTTGATATAATCTTGTGTGGGCAGACATTATCAGTGTTGATTAGATTGTAATTCTTTGAGTGTTTGCATGGTATGTGCCCCACCAAACCATAGGTGATAACTCTGATGAGATATTCCCATGGAGGCATGACCCCACCCATTCAGGGTGGACCTTGCTCAGTGGAGCCATATAAATGAGCTGACATAACAGAAGGAACTCAGTGCAGCTGTGAGTGATGTTTTGAAGAGGAGCTACAGCTAAGAGGGACACTTTGAAGAAAGCACAGGAGCTGCAGATGAGAGACATTTTGAACATGGCCATTGAAAAGAAGACTCTTGCTCCAGAGCATCTGAGAGAGGACAAATATCCCAAGTGCAACTAAGAGTGACATTTTTGAGAAACTGCAACCTAGAGAGGAAGGTCCTGGGAGAAAGCCATTTTGAAACCAGAACTTTGGAGCAGATTCCAGCCACGTGCCTTCCCAGCTAACAGAGGTTTTTCAGACACCATTGGCCATCCTCCAGTGAAGGTACTTGATTGCTGACGTGTTACCTTGGACACCTTATGGCCTTAAGTCTGTAATTGTATAACCAAATAAACCCCTTTTATAAAAGCCAATCCATTTCTGGTGTTTTGCATTCTGGCAGCATTAGCAAACTAGAACAAGGGTGTAATCTTCAAGCACAATCCCCTGCATTCCCTAGAACCCACAATTCTAGCTCTTAAGACCTACAACTGGTTGGATGTGGCCAACCCTCACATTGAGAGTAATCTCTTTTGCTCATAATAGATGCTAATCACATCTATGAATTACCCCCACAGCAATAACGAGGTCAGTGTTTGACCAAACAACTGGACACCATAACCTTGCCAAGCTGCTATATGAACTTAATCATGATACACAGCAAATGCAAACAGAAAAAAGATATTTATTCAGAACAAGGAAGTAAACCACCTTCTCTGACATTTGGCAGAAACTCAAAGACAGGCAGAGGAGTGTTAAAGGTTTATAATGGCAGAAAGGGAAGGCTTCAGGTTGGATCTGATTGGAGATTGTTGGCATGGAGAAGCTGGAAAAGACTAACTAGAAATGGGGCATGTTATGTGATTAATGAGGGTAGTATATTTGGTTCTCTGTGGTTGGTCCTTAGAAGTGATGGCAAAAATTAGGAAAGCTAGCACTTAATAAGATCTGAAGGTTGGGTCAACTGCAACTGAAGTTGTGGTTTGGCTTCTTGGATGGGTTGCTGCTGATTGTTGGCCAGAGTCTTTATTTTATGAATAGTGTGGCTCTTGTCTCTTTGTACACTCAGTCTCTCACTAGGATGGAGTCAGAGAGGTGGAGAGAATGGACATTGGGTGGGGTCTTCAGGAGGATGAATCTCCAGGGATTGATGGTTATTTGGAGGTGAGGTAGGAACAGATGAGGGAGATGACAGGACACTCGGTTCCTGGCTAAGGAAATGGGTGGATGGTGGGACAGGTCACTGAGATGGGGAAGATGGAATAGAGACTCAGAGGAGTAAGGGCATGAATTCTCACCCTGCCCTCTCTGTGGCTCTATTTCATCTGTGTGCCTGGCACATCCAAGCTTTAGGAACTGTCAGAGACATCCCAGACTTTCTGCTGTGCTTGATCTTGTGGTGAGTTGCCCTTCTGACCCTCTCAGCTTCCTTGACTCTAAGACTCCACTCTTCTCAGGAGATATCCAGCAGAATTTTCAGCCCCCTAATATCCCTCCAGGTCTTTCTCTTCTCTTCAACACCTAACTGCTACCACCAGGAGCATCTTCATAGCCTTCTCCTTATCTCCTCTCCCCAGTCTCTCCATCGTGGGGTATCCTCAGGCCCAAGACTTTTATGTAGGACTGCTGAAGGGGGTGAAAACTTTCTTGATCTTCCAGAATAGGGAGAGGCAATTTGGGAGATAGGAAGAGGTTGAAATATATTGTGTGTATCTGGATGTGTTGATCTGGAGGTGTCCACAGGAATCTAGAAAGAGACATACACTGGCAGCATGTTCTATTAAATAGGTAAAACCATATTTAAAATACTGACCAGACATGTTTGAGCAATAACAGCTTTTGTGGCTGTTATATTCTATAGTCATAGGGTCTCTGGGCCCATGGATGGGGAGCTGGGAAGCCAAAACTCTAACAGCAGTGTCCAAGCCACCTTGGTTTGCCACAGGACAATGACTGCAAGGAGTCTATTGTAGTGAAACAGGCAGGAGACACCAGGGAGAAGACTGCCCAAATAGGAGAGGGAACAGCATCTTTGGTAAATGGGAGGATGCTGGTCACTAGCTTGGCAGCCTCTAGCCTGCAACAGGCAGTGAACATCTGATTTCTCCATGGCTTGGTGAGTAACCCATCAAGGTGACTGAAGTCCTTTGATGCTTACTCCATGCTCCCCCAGCCTCCTGCTAGTATCCCAGGAGCTGGGAAAATAACAGGAAATATATGAAGGTCAGGGGACATCCTGGGTCTTGTTTTGGGGGCAGGGGAAACCTGAGAAGGATCCCAGTCCTGAGTACCTGAGACAAATGGTGGTGTTCTGAAGCCTGGGTGACCAAGGGAGGTGTTGAAAAGGTACAGGGTGAATCATAGTCACAGGTGAGAAACTAGGTCAAGGATTGGACTGGGGAGGTGAGGTCAGCTGGAAAATGTACTGAGCATAGATACTGAGCTGAGGCAATCAGTTCTTATTAGGAAATGTCAGGTACAGAGGACATGGGAGGTTTGGAAGAGAGGCTGGAGCATCATGGAGGAACAGTGGGCAAGGGGCTATGCCCACAGGAGCTCCATACCACCAGGTGTGAATCTCAATTTGATCCCCTTTCACCCATGGCTGACATTATTTGATTCTCGTGTTCACAGAATGATTTCCTGTGCAAGGTTCAAGATGCTGGGTTTAGAGAGAGGAGGTAATGTCCCACATAGTCCCCTGAGGAACTGGGATTTGGAACTGGATGAAAGTTCCTGGACCATCTTTTCCAAGTACTGGAGGGACTGGGTGGGACAGATCTATTGCTCTCTAGAGCAGGGGTGCCCATGCTGAGCCAGAATGGTCAAAGCTGGCTACTCTGTATTTCCAGTTCTGCAGAGGAAGGAAACCCCAGATTCAGCATTTCCAACTTCTCCAATTCATGAAAGTTGGGGTGATATATTTGTTCTATTCAGAGACCAGCTCTCATTTTCTATGTCTCCTCTTAGGTCTCTGGGCCAGTGTTTAGCCATTTCTTGTCCAGTAATATCAAAAGCTGATGGCATTTATTGAAGATTATTGGGCCATGTAGGCTACCTTGACATTTTCATGTCACTAGCCAAACAGAGGTCAGTTGAGTGTGACTGGGACTGATGTGTTTCCTGGGATGCAAATCTTTCAGTGCCAAAATCTGGAAAGTCTCAGGAAACTGGGGCAAGTTGGTCATCCTAGATGAGATTTGTTTGAAGAGTGAAAATTTTTAAATCTGAATTTACATGTAACTGAACATTAGATTCTTATTAAATGCTTTTATCAAAATAAAAGTATTCACTTCTACCATTCCTTAACCATCTGCTTGCCAAGGTAAAGAACAGTTATGAAGTTCCACACATTATGGCCAGATCGACAAATATATAGATTTAAAAGTGATATAAATTGGAGAGGATTATTGGATGATTGCAGATCATAAAGCTCCAAGAATCAGTCCCTTTACCAAAGCAACTATGGAACTGGAAGGAACTTTCTGAATCAACTATTTTGAAACTCTGAAATCTAGTGGAATGTGAGCAGCATCCAGAGGAGAGCAGGAGGGAAAGGCTGGTAAATTGATGTAAATAATTTACCAATGAATTTCACCATCCATGCAGCAACTACAACACCCTATCCCACAACTGCACAGCAGGCAGCAGTGGAGACTGAGCCTGTGTTCCTGGCACAGCTTGCTGGTGCCAGAGTAGGCAATAAAGACCATTCCTCCAAAACCTAGGGGAGTGCCATCTGATTGTTGATCACTGCTTTGGGTCAGCTTCTTTAGATAGCTGTTGGGCCAGCTCTGAGGCCAGCTATTGCTCCAACCCTGCTCAGGGAAAAGTGGCAGAGAATTTTTAAATGGGCAGTACCTATTTTAAATTTTTCTCTTGCTCTTCACACTTCCCATTCCCCATTTGGCAGGAAAAGTAGTTTGGAAACAGTGCAAATTGACAGCTCCAGATGTCAACATCAATAACAATGGAAAAAACACTTGGGATCCTAGGGGACTGGAAGAACTAAATCTTCAGAGTTACAACAATATGATACTCAAAATGTCCAGTAATCAACAAAAAAGTATAAAACACATCAAGAAACAGAAAAGTATGGCCCATTCACAGGAGAGTAAGAATTTGCCGGTAATCACCTCTGAATGAGCTCATACATTGTAATTATTAGTCAAAGACTTCAAATATACCATCTTAAATATGTTCACTGATGTAAAGGTATCAATTTACAAAGAACTAAAGGAAATTAGGAAAATGTCATCTGAACAAAATACAGAGATAGAAATTGTTAAAAGGAACGAAACAAATTTTGGAGGTGCAAAGTACAGTAATTGAAATAGCAACTCTCATTACATGGATTCAACAGCAGATGTGAATAGGCAGAAGAAAAGATCATGAAACTTGAAGATAAGGAAATAGAAATAATCTAGTACAAGGAGCAGAATGAATAAATAATGGAGAAAATGGACAGAGCCTGAGGGACCTTTGAAACACCATAAAAATTAGCAACATAAACACCATTGGAGTCATAGAAGGACAAGGGAGAGAAAAAGGTACAGAAGAAATATTTGAAGAAATAATGGCTGAAAGCTTCCCCAGTCTGATGAGAGACTAATATAAATATCCAGTAGCTCAATCAACTTAAAGCAGGATAGACTCTGAAAGATCTACACCAAGACATATTGTAGTGAAATTGTCATACTCTAAAGCAAATTGAGGATTTTGAAAGTAGCAAGAGAGAAGCAACTTGTCACATGCAAGAGATCCCCAATATTAATAGTTGATTGCTCAAAAGAAACCATGGAGGTCAGAAGACAGTGGGATAGAATATTTAAATTCTTAGATAAAAGAACTGCCAACCAAGAGTTTGATATCTGTCAAAATTGTCTTTTAAAAATAAAGGAGAAATTCAGACATTTATAAGTAAATAAGAGTTGAAAGAGTTCATTGCCAGAAAAAATGTCCTATAAGAAATGTGAAAGGTAGTCCTTCAGGCTGAAACGAAATGGCATGAGACAGTAGCTTGAAGCCATAAGAAGAAATAAAGGACACTGATAAAGGTAACTACATGGCTAAAAATAAAATTCTGTATGTTTATTATACTTTTGGTTTGTAACTGTCTTCCCCTGTATATGATTTAACAGGAAAATATGTGAAAAAAATTATAAATCTGTGTTAATGGGCAGACAATGTATAAAAATTTATTCTGAGACACTACGGATATAATTGGGGAAGGACAGAGATATATAGGAATAGAGAATTTGAATACTCCTAAAATCGGTTGGTACTATCAACCTAGGTTCTTATTAGTTTAAGATGTCCAGTGTATTTACAAAGATAACTACTAAGAAAATATCTAAAAAATACAGAGAAAAGGAAAGAAGAAGGGAATCAAAATAGTACACTACAAAAAAGCAACTAAACATCAAAAAGGCAGTAAGGGAGAAATTGAGGGAAAAAAAACATAAAAAAGACATAGGGAAAACAAATAGCTAAATGGCAAAAGGAAATTCTTTCTTCTCAGGTATTACCTTAAATGTCCATGGATTAAACTGCCTCTTAAAAGGCAGATATTAGCAGATTGGATGAAAAAGTATGAGCCATCTACATTCTGTCTACAAGAGACTCACTTTAGGTACAAACACACAAAGATGTGAAAGAAAAAGTGTGGACAAAGATATCCCACACAAACAGTAATCAAAAGAGAGATACATTAGCTATAGTACTCTCAGACAAAATACATTTTAAGAAAAAAATATTATAAGAGACAAAAAAGGATATTACATATTGATAAATGGTTCAAGTTAGAGAAAAGATATAATGATTATGAACATATGCACATCACAAGAGAGCCCAAAATATATGAAGCAAAAAAATGTTCTATACTAGTTTTAAACTTTAATACACCCATTTCAATAATTGGTGCAACACTCTGTAAAAGATAAAAAAGGGAAATAGAGGACATGAGCATCACCACAAACCAATTAGACATATTGGACATAGATAGAACACTCCACTCAACAATAGCACATTACACATACTTCTGAAGTAGAAGATAGAACATTTTCCAGGATAGACCATGTGTAAGGCAACAAATTGCATCTCAATAAATTTTAAAATACTGAAATCATACAAAGTATCTTCTCAGACCATAATGGAATACTGCTAGAAACAACACAGAAGAAAAACTGTAAAGTGATCAAACATGTGGAAATTAAAAACACGCTATTAAATAACCAATTGGTCAAAGAAAAAATCAAAAGGGAAAGTAGGAAATATCTGAGGAGAATGAAAACAAATACATACAAAAACTTACTAGGTATAGCAAAATCAGTCCTCAGAGGAAAATTTATACCTCTAAATGCCTACATGAAAAAATAGGAAAGAACAAAAATCAGTAATCTAATTTCACACCTAAGGAAAATAGAACAAGAAAAGCAAAGTAAACCTCAAGTTTATAGAGGGAATGAAATAGTAAAGTTTAGAGTAGAGATAAATAAAAAAGAGAAGAGCAAGAGAATAGAGACAATCAAAAAACCATAATCTGCTTCTTTGAAAAGATCAATAAAATTGACACACTTTCAGCCAGACTGACAAATCAAAGGAGAGAGAGGACACAAGTAACTAAATTCAGGAATAACTGTGGGGAAATTACTACTGACCTCACAGAAATAAAAAGGATTATGAGAAAGTATTGTGAATAATCATATGTTAAATATTAGAAAATCTAAATGGAATGTTCAATTTATAGAAATATAGAAATTATCTAATCTGAAACAAGAAGAAATGGAAAATTGCAACAGATCTACATCAAGTAACTAGGTTGCATCAGTAATCAAAACCTCCCAACAAAGAAAATTCCAGGACCAGGTGGTTTCATTGCTGAATACAACTGAATATTTAACACAAAACTTTCTCAAATTCTTCCAAAAAAATAGAAGAAGAATGAACACTTTCTAACTCATTCTTTGAGGCCAGTATTACCCTGTTACCAAAGTCAGCTAATGAAAGCACTGAAAAGAAAAACACAGACCAGTATTCCTTATGAATAAGGATGCAAAATCCTATATAAAATACTAACAAACAGAATCCAACAGTATATTAAACAGTTGAATTACCATGTCCAAAGGGATTTATTCCAGGAATGCAAAGATGGTTCAACATTAGAAAATCAATCACTAAAATACACCACATTATTGGAATGAAGGCAAAAAACTACCTGGTCATCTGAATTGATGCAGAAAAGGCACTTGGCAAATTCCAACATCCTTTCATTTAAAAAAAAAAAATCAGAAAACTAGAAATAGAAGGGAACATTCTCAATATGATAAAGGGACTTTGTGAAAAACCCTCAGCTAATATCATATTCAATGCTGAAAGAGTAAATGCTTTCCTGCTAAGTAAGATAGGGAACAAGATGAGAATTCCTGCTGTCTCCATTGTTATTCAACATTGTACTGGAAGTTCTAGCCACAGCAATCAGACAAGAGAAAGAATTAAAAAACACCCAAATTGGAAAGGAAGAAGTCAAATTACACCTATTCACAGGTGACATGATCCTAAATGCCAAAGAATCCACAAGGCTATGAGAACAAATAAATGAATTCAGCAAAGTGGCAGGATACAAGATAAGCATACAGAAGTTAGCTGAATTCCTATATACCACTAATGAACAATCTGGGAAAAAATATTAAAAATCCATTTACAAAACCGTATGAAAGAATAAAACAACTTGGGATAAATTTAAAATATGTTATGGATGAATTATACAGTGAAAAGTACAAAATATTGTGGAAAGAAATTATGGAAGACATAAATAAATGGAAAGATATACTCTGTTTATTGATTGGAAGACTTTATATGGTTCATATGTCAATTTTGCCTAGAGCAATCTATAATCAATGCCATCCCTACTAAAATTCCACCAGTCTTTTTTCTTTTTTGCAGAAATGGAAAAGATTATTCTTAAATTCATAAGGAATCACAATTGCAAAGGACTTCAAATGGCCAAAACAATCAGGAAAAAGAGGAACAAATTTGGACAACTCTCACTTCTTTATTTCAAAACTTACTACAAAGCTATAGTAATTAAAAGAGTGTGACACTTGTATTAGAATAGACATATAGACCAGTGGAACAGAATTGAGAGTCCAAAGAAGCCAGCTGACTTTTGGCAAAGATGCCAAGTCCATTCAATGGGGATAGAATAGTCTCTTCAACAAATGGTGTTGGAGATAGTGGAAATCCACATTCAAAGAATGAATGTGTACATTAACCTCTCATTATATACAAAAATTAATTCAAAATGGACCAAAGACCTGGATATAAGAGCTAATACTATAAAACACTTACCAGAAAATATAGGGATATATCTTCAGGACTTTGTAGATGATATATTTTCAGATTTTAGACCAAAAGTATGAGCAACAAAAGGAAAAATGGATAAGTGGGAATTCACCAAAATTAGAACTTTTGTACCTTAAAGGACATTAGCAAGAAAGTGAAAATATAACCCATGGAATGGGAGAAAATATTTGGAAACCATGTATTTGATGAAGTTTTAACATCCAGAATATGTAAAGGACGCTTATAATTCAGCAACAGAGACAAAAAAGTAAATTTAAAAATGGGCCAAGGATTTCAACAGATATTTCTAAAAAGTTGATATTCTAATGGCCTCTATGTATAGGAAAAGATGCTCAACATCAGTAGCCATCAGTGAAATGAAAATTAAACAACAATGAGGCATCACTTTACACCAAATAGGATAGTTATTAATTAAAAACTGAAAATAACAAGTGTTGTCAAGGAAGCAGAGAAATAGAAACACATGTACATTGTTGGTGGGAACGTAAAATGGAGCAACCACTGTAGAAAACAGTTTGGCAACACCTCAGAAATGTAAATATAGAATTACCACATGACTCAACAATTCCACTCTTAGGTATAACCCAAAAAATTGAAGGCAGGGACTTGAACAGATATTTGTACAGCAGTGTTCACCACCAATAGCCAAAAAGGGGAAGCAACTTAAGTGTCCATCAAGAGGTGAATGGATAAACAAAATGTGGTGTATCCATGCAATGGAATATTATTTAGCCATAAAACAAAGTGAAGTGCTGGTACATGTGACAACATGGATGAACCTGGAAGACATAGTGTTAAGTGAAATAAAGCAGACAAAAAAGACAGATATTCAGATGTGGCCTCAGTCACTCTAAGCTCACTTGGCAGGTAACCTCACTGTCCTCCCCACTATGTGGGACCTGACTCCCAGGGGTGTAAATCTCCCTGGGAATGCAGTACATGATTCCTGGAGATGAGCCTGAACCTGGCATCAATCGAGATTGTCTTCTTGACCAAAAGGGGGAAGTGAAATGAAACAAAATAGTTTCAGTGACTGAGAGTCACAAATGGCATTGAGAAGTCATTCTGGATGTTATTTTTATGCACTAAATAGATACCCTGTGGGGAACTGAGTCTTCCATGTTGCCTGAGGCATATCTGGGGTGGTGGCTTAGAACGCTGAGCTGCAGGCCTGCATAGAATGCCATGCAGGCCCGCCCTGTAAAGATGTGTGTCTTGTGACTACCATTGTCTTAAACCTAGATTGTATGCACCTGATGTAAACATAAGTAATTGGTGGGCTCTCCCCCACCTGAGCACCTTTAGCATATACACCTGATCTTCTGAAATAAATAGCTGGAGCAAGGCTGCATTGTCGTCCACTTAGCACGAGATGCAAGTGGGCCCCCTGCTCCCTTAATTCTTGGCTTTGTGTCCGTGTCTCATTCCTGCGTCGCCCTGTCAGCAATAAGTGGCGCCCGAACAGGGACTCAAGAACCGGACCTGGTTCCTGACAGAAGAATCGCTTGAACGAAGGAGGTACAGCGGCGCTGGAACTCGGGTGGAGGTAACGGCCGTGTTTGTATGCGTTCCATTGTAGAACGACCCCGAGCATTATAAGCAGGGTAATGGGTAATGTTGAAGGACACAATAAATATGTTTTCTGTATTTCCCTCTTACGGCAGCTGCTGCGGGCCAGCGGTGTCAAGATGGGGGAGTCACAAATCTTAGAATTGCTACAGGTTATTGAAAAATACTGCTCTTGGTTTCCTACCCTTGGCTCCCTTGAACTGCATGACTGGGAGCGGGTAGGTAAGGAATTGAAACAAAAACATATGCAAGGAGTTGATTTACCTGTTACTGTTTGGTCTACATGGTCTTTAATTAAGTCTGTTCTTGAAACTTTAAAAACTGATGATCACGAGGAAGAATATGAGTCTGATGACAATACTGGTCACAATCCTCTTTTTGATGATGATAAGAGTAAAAAAGATCCAGTAAAATCTCAGGTTTTTTGTTCTTGTCGGTGCCCCGGGCCTCCTTCTGTGCCTTGCTGGGATGAATGGCCCCCGCCTCCTCTGCTGCCTCTTCCTGTACATAGCTGTACCCCGGTAGTTAAACCTGCCCACCTCTCTGGCATACAGCAGGGTCTGGCAGAAGCCAGGCGGCAAGGAGATTTAGAGGCCATATGTTGTCCTGTTGCCTTCCCTGTTATGGTTTGTGAGGAAGTGCCTCCTGGACAAGACGCTAATTATCCTGATGGAGTTTATACTTACTTCCATGAGCATGTCCCATTTGCAGTTCTTAAAGAATTGAAAAAAGCTGTACAAACGTATGGGGTTCATTCCCCTTTTTCAGTTGGCATATTGCAAAGTTTAGCTGAAGGTTCTCGTCTAATTCCCATAGATTGGACCACATTAGCCCGTACAGTCCTTAGCCCAGGAGAATATCTACAATTCAGGACTTGGTGGACTGAGCATGCAGAACAACAGGCTGCACATAATTGGCAACAGAAAGTAAATATAAATCTAGATCAATTACTGGGCCAAGGAGCTTATTCCACTGTTGAAAATCAGTCTGTTTATAATGATCAGGCAATTGAGCAGATTCGTCGTTGTTGTTTGCAAGCTTGGAACAAAATTGAAGCTAAGGGTAAAGCTGCACAATCCTTTCAAAAGGTTTTACAAGGGCCAAAAGAATCATATCCAGATTTCATTGCCTGGCTCCAAGAGGCAATACACCGGCAGGTTACTAGTTCAGAGGCTGCTGATGCTATTTTGCAGCTGCTAGCATATGAAAATGCTAATAAAGATTGTCAACGAGCCATTGCCCCATTTAAAGGTAAAGCTGATCTTACTGGCTATATTCGTTTATACCAAGATATTGGGACTGAAGGTTATAAAGCAGAAATGATGGCTCAAGCCATGGCTAACTTGAGAGTTGGCTCTTGTTTCCCAGGAAAATGCTTTTCCTGTGGAAAAGTGGGTCATACCAGAAAAGAATGCAGTCACTTTAAAAATAAATCTCCACAAAAGCAGCCTGGTATGTGCCCAAAATGCCAAAAAGGTTGACACTGGGATAACCAGTGCCGATCTGCTTTTCATAAGGACAGCACCTCCTTTTTGGGAAATGGCAATTGGGGCAGGCTCCCAGCCCCTCACAGAAAGGGAGCGCAGCAGTAGACCTCGCTGCCAATGCTGAGGTATGTCTTCTCCCCAATAATCCTGTTAAGGTCCCCACTGGCTATTATGGCCCCTTACCTAAAGGGACGGTGGGTCTTTTGCTTGGACGCAGTTCTCTCAATCTTAAGGGTGTTCGTGTACACACTGGAGTCACTGACTCTATCTATACTGGGGAAATTCAGGTGGTCATGTCTTCTTCTATTCCATGGACTGCCCATAAAGGTGAAAAAATTGCTCAACTCTTATTATTACCTTATGTACCTGTTGGTTCCTCCTCTAAAAATTGGGAAAATGGAAGTTTTGGTAGCACAGGAAAGGCAGGAATTTTTCTCACAGAGGCTCTGCAGGAGCTGTGCCCTATGTGTACTCTTACAATTCATGGGCATAGCTTTACTGGACATATAGATACAGGTGCAGATGTCTCTATTATTAGTCAACAACATTGGCCTTTGCAAAAGGCATGAATTACTGTTGTGGGCCTAGGCTCCCCTCAGGGACTTATGCAAAGTGTTCGTATTTTGCCTTGCCTTGGACCTGAGGGACAGAAGGCCACTTTACAACCTTATGTAGCTGCTCTGCCTCTTAATCTTTGGGGCAGAGACCTACTTGAACAATGGGGTGCTACTGTACATATCCCTCCTCCTAGTGGAGTGTACAGTGTTCAAAGCCACAAAATGATGGCAAATATGGGGTATGCCCCTAGCTGTGGGCTTGGTGTACATTTGCAAGGTACTCCTTCACCCACCCAAGTCTCACCAAAATGTGACCAATTTGATTTAGGATATAAACCTTTATAGTGGCAGCTGCTGTTCATTCACCTCCCCAACCTGTCCCATTAGTATGGACTACAACAAAACCAGTATGGGTAGAGCAGTGGCTGCTTACAAAAGATAAATTAGAGGCTTTACATAAATTGGTTCAAGAACAATTGTCCTTGCAACATATCGAAGAGTCTTTTAGTCCTTGGAATTCTCCTGTGTTCCCAATAAAGAAAAAATCAGGAAAATGGAGAATGTTAACTGACCTAAGAGGTGTTAATGCTGTCATTCAGCCCATGGGACCTTTACAACCTGGGCTCCCCAATCCTAGCATGATTCCTGAAAACTGGGCTTTAGTGGTCATTGATATTAAAGACTGTTCCTTTTCCATCCCTTTAGCTGATCAAGACAAGAAAAAATTTGCTTTTACTATTTTGTCCCTTAACAATAAAACCCCCTCTAAACGATATCAGTGGAAGGTTTTACCTCAAGGTATGCTAAATAGTCCTACAATATGTCAATATTATGTCGACTGTGCTTTACAGCCTGTCTATTTAAATTTTCCTAAAGCTTATATAATCCATTATATGGATGATATTTTGTGCTCTGCACCTCAGGAGACTGAAGTAGAAGCTTTGTTCTATGCTGTTCGAAAAGCTTTACAGAATGTAGGATTGCATATTGCTACTGACAAAGTGCAAAATACCTGTACAGTATTTGGGTTCTAGTATCAATAGACTTACAATTCAACCCCAAAAAGTACAACTCCGCAGAGATGCTGTTACCACCTTAAATGATTTACAAAAACTACTAGGGGATATTAATTGGTTTTGCCCCAAAGTAGGTATAGCTAACTATGAGCTTTCCAACCTATTTTCTCTCCTTTGTGGAGATTCTAAATTAAACAGCCCTAGATCTTTAACTTCAGCTGCAGAGAAGGAATTACAATTAGTGGAAGCTAAAGTTAGACAAGCTCAGATATCCTGTGTTGAGCCTACACAACTTTTATCTCTACTTACCTTTTCCACTCCCAAATCCCCCACAGGCTTGCTTTTGCAAAATGATAAGCTTGTAGAATAGATCTTCTTGCCCAATTCTTCTGTAAAATCCATTTCCCCTTATCTAGAACTCTTAGCTACTTTAGTTGCTTGAGCTAGAAAAAAGGCAAAACAACTCAATGGTTTTGACCTTTGTTTAATTGTGCTCCCTATAACTGCTAAAGAACTCTCAGTTATTTTGCAACAACATCTAGCCTGGCAAATTGTTCTAGCTGACTATGTTGGCCAGGTGGATAATCATTATCCAAAAAATGATCTTTTCCAGTTCATTCGACATACACAATGGGTACTTTATTAACATGGGGAAGAGGTTATGCTTGTGTTTCTCCACGTGATGGACAAGCACCACTTTGGATACTGACCCGATGACTGAAGCCGTACCATGAACCCAGCAAAGAAAAGAAAATTCCTATGGGACATCGAGCCACCAGTGATGCAGTTCCAGGGTCTGACACTGAAGACAACAGTGATCAGGCCAAGACCCCGAACTAGGGAAACCCAACATCCAACTTGGGGGCAGATAAAGAAATTATGTAGGGATGCTGAAAAACAAGTCCAACAAGACAAGCTGCCTATGACAGGTTCTAACCTAATGGCAGCAATGTTGGCCCTTATTGCTATTGCTGTGAGTATATCTCTGGCATGTGCTCATTCTGAAAATTATACCTATTGGGCTTATATTCGTAACCCCCCATTGCTGCAACAAGGCAACAGTTCGTTCAGCTTTCCCTCCTCCTTATTTTGGCTGCCTAGGTCCAAGCCATTGTTGGACATGGAGGCCACGGGGCATAGGCTGTCAAGGAGACAAAACTAACCCTCTTGGGGGGCATTGCCCCTCCCTTACATCACCCTGTATGGCCCCAGAGGATGGCTGGTTAGCCAGAGACAGGTAAGATTCCTCAGGGAAGGAACAACCTAAGACAGGCACAGTTGCAGAGGGGCCATCAGGAGAAAACTTGGGGGCCAACAGAGGTGGGGCACAGAACCTCACCCCCCCAGCTTTGTGAGGGTCTGAACCCTCACCCCTTTATAAGGGAGGTCTCCTGCCCCCGTGGCTACTTTGTTTCCCATGCCCAGCTCAGATCGGAGCCCAAGTGGCAGACAGAGATCTGGCCAGCAGCTAAAATAAAAACGGGGATATGTGGGGAACTGAGTCTTCCATGTTGCCTGAGGCATATCTGGGGTGGTGGCTTAGAACCTTGAGCTGCAGGCCTGCATAGAATGCCATGCAGGCCTGCCCTGTAAAGATGTGTGTCTTGTGACTACCATTGTCTTAAACCTAGATTGTATGCACCTGATGTAAACATAAGTAATTGGTGGGCTCTCCCCCACCTGAGCACCTTTAGCATATACACCTGATCTTCTGAAATAAATAGCTGGAGCAAGGCTGCATTGTCGTCCACTTAGCACGAGATGCAAGTGGGCCCCCTGCTCGCTTAACTCTTAGCTTTGTGTCCATGTCTCATTCCTGCGTCACCCTGTCAGCAATAATACCCCTTTGTAGTTTTTTACTGTATTGGAATAGCTAGAAGGAAATATCTGAAACTGTTGAACTGCAACTCAGTAGCCTTGATTTTTTAGATGATTATATAATTATATAGCTTCCACTGTGTGACCATGTGATTGTGAAAACCTTGTGGCTCACCCTCCCTTTATCCAGTGTATGGACAGATGAGTGGAAAAATGAAGACAGAAATTAATTGAGAAATAGGGTGGAATGGGGAGGATGGGATGTTTCAGGTGTCTTTTTTAACTTTTACTTTTATTCTTATTTATATTTTCTTAGAGTAATGAAAATGTTCAAAAATTGACAGTGATGATGAACCACAACTACACAATGGTGTTGTGAACAACAGATTGTAAACTGTGGAGACTGTATGGCATGTGAATATATCTCCAAAACACTGAATTTAAAAAAAAAGGCAGATATTGTGTGATCTCACTAATATGAAATAATTAGAATAAGCAAATTCATAAAGACAATGCAGAATAGAGGTTATAATGGTGAGGGGACAGAGAATGGAGAGTTATTGCTACAAGAGTATGATTTTGAGTTTAGGATGATGAAATAGTTTGGAAATAGTGGTGAAAGTTACACAGTATTGTTAATGAAATTCATGTCAATGAATTGTCCATTTAAAATGATTAAAATGATTTTTAGGTTATGCATATTTAACCACAATTTTAGAAATAAATTTTAAAAAGTGATATAAATAGTTTAATATTGTAAAATATTCCTCAGACTCCGGGTACAGATGTTGCCAATACCACCATATATCATGGATTCCTGAGGTTCCATGAATGAGAACAGGAAGGACCCTTGGCCTGCCTGGGAAACAATGATGCAGCAGCAAGACTCAACTGCACTCCCTTTATCCAGCATATGGATGGATGAATAGAAAAATGGGGACAAAAAAACTGAATGAAAAATGGGGGTGGTGATTTGGGTGTTCTTTTTTACTTTTATTTTTTATTCTTATTTTCACTTTTTCAGGTGCAAGGAAAATGTTCAAAAATAGATTGGGGTGGTGAATGCACAACTATATGATGGTAGTGCGAAAAATTGTACACTTTGGATGATTGTATGTTATGTGAATATATCTCAATAAAATTGAATTAAAAAACTATTTGGGGAGGATAAGGTACTGATTAAATAATTATTGGTAATTTATAGTTTCTATTTCTTCTTAAGTCAGTGTTAGTGTTATTTTTAAGTACTATAAATGTTTTTTTTTTTTTTTTTTGTATATTGTTTATCTATTGAATTTCTGCAGTAATGTTCTGGTAAAAAAAAAAATAGTATTCCTTAAAAGAAAGTCTCAGGGCATACATATGATTTCTGGAAAATTTACTTTAAAAATAGCATATTTACTCCAATTATGAAAGTAATACATAATTCTTTAAAGAGAATGGAGACTTCTTCTTTGGCTTCCCAGTGAAGCATTTCCTGAGGAGTTCATCGAAGTTGCCGGTTCATTTCCTGAGGAGTTCATCGGACATCTTCCTTGTAGTTGACAGTTTGTTGACTGCTCTACAGAATTTGGACTCATGCATACCCACAGTTGTGAGCGAGGCAAGATGGCAGAGTGGTAAGGAGCAGAATTTCATCTCTCCCCTAGAGCAGCTGGCAATTACCCAAGAACTATATGAAATAGTGTTTTCAGGGTCTCCAGTAACCAGTCACACATCAGGCACAAGCTTAGAATTAGAGGAAAAGCTGAGATCGCAGCGAACATTGTAAGTTCCCCGGACCAGGAGTCTGGCGCCCATCCCCACCCAGACCTCATGGACTGTCTTGCTGCTGGCTCCCTGAAAGGGGGGGAGAGGACCAAAAAACAGCAATCTGCTTAGGGCAAGAAGGGAGGCTCAACCCAGCCTCAACTGCAGAATTAACAAATTAATTAACTAATTTTAGGAGCTGGGGTGCTAAAGAAGGGCTGAGCTCTGAGAAGTGGGGGCACGTAAAAGCGGGCACCCATTCCCAGACTCCAAAAAAGCCATTTTTTTTTCCCTACATTTTGTCCCTTCTGGCTTCTCACTGATAATTTATCTTTTTGCATTTCAATAGCCCCCAGCAGAGGTGTAACTGAAGCTGTTGGAGAGTAATTATCAGACAACAGCCCAAAGCACATCTTTAAATGCTCTACTCTGACACTGACAAAACTTCCAGGCTGGGGAAAGACTTTTAAAAGAGACTCTCTTTTTTTCTTTTTTCTTTTTCTTGTTTTTCTTTTCTATTTTTTTTAACTCTAAAAGTAATATATGTGGTTATTTTCTAACAGAAAGCCCAGGTTGAGGCACTAGGCTGGGCTTGGGTGGAGACAGACTACCACAGTGTCTTTGAGTTCTGTATTCACTACTGAAGGTCTCCACCCCCGTCTTTAATTGACAACTCAGGCTGACCAATGAATCTACCTTGAGAGGCCCCAAAGAGGAGAGGGGAGAAGGGAATAGTGCTCCTGAGAGACAACTGGAGTTCTGAGGATTGGGAGAGTGGAGGGAGGTCCAGCTCAACTGGCAGTCCTCCTTTTGGGAACTGAGACCCCAGGGGCTGGAATTCAGATTCCAGCTTCAGTCAGCTATGCCCCTGACAGGATCAGAGTCACCAGGAGAACTAAAATCTCCATACCTCCTTACACTGGTGGGGGAGCTGCGGGCTGGCAAGAGCCACCTGCTGGACAGGAGAGGAAAAGCACCAATTCTAAAGGCCTCATAGGAGGCTCTCATTCTCAGGAAAACTCCATACTCTCCCAATGAGACCTAGGCCTCACTAGACTGGGAAAATCTGACTAGGGTCAACCATATCTGAGGAGACCCACTCACAAAAAGGTTACATAGAGGCAGAGGAAGAAACAGAAAAAACAAGAGGGGAAAAATTCTGATCAACTAAATAGAACCTAAGTTAGAGGTCTAGAATAAGTTCAACTGAATAATAGAGACCAGAGAACAAAGCCAACCAACAAGAAAACCACTAGGTAAAAGATAGAAAACAAGCTCCAAAATAAACTAATCAAGAAAATCAGATGCCTAGACAACTTAAGATAACAAGCCATAGCAGGAAACATGAAAACATGGACCAGCCAAAGGAACAAATGAAAGCTCAGCTGAGATACAGGAGTGGAGGCAACTAATGATAAATAAATTTGATGAAATGAAGGAAGATATAGCAAAAGAGCTGAAGGATATAAAGAAGATACTGGCTGACCATAAAGAAGAATTCATAAACTTAAAAAAACAAATGGCAGAACTCACGGGAATGAAGGCCACAATGGAGGAGATGAAAAACACAATGGAAGGACACAACAGTAGATTTGAACAGGCAGAAGAAAGGATCAGTGAACTGGAAGACAGGTCATTCGAATTCATACACACAAAAGAACAGATGGTGAAAAAAATGGAAAAGTATGAGCAGGGTCTTAGGGAGCTGAGTGACAACATGAAACGCACAAATATACATGTTATGGGTATCCCAGAAGGAGAAGAGAGGGGAAAAGGGGCAGAAAGAGTAATAGAAGACATATTCACTGAAAATTTCCCAACTCTTATAAAAGACAGAAAATTAGAGATTCACGAAGTACAATGTACCCCAAATAGAATAGATCCCAATAGACCTACTCCAAGACAATTACTGGTCAGATTGTCCAATGTCAAAGACAAAGAGAGGATTCTGAAAGCAGCAAGAGAAAAGCGATCCATCACATACAATGGAAGGTCAATAAGACTATGTACAGATTTCTCTGCAGAAACCATGGAGGCAAGAAGACAGTGGCATGATATATTTAAGATACTGAAAGAGAAAAACTGCCAACCAAGAATTCTATATCCAGCAAAACTGTCCTTCAAAAATGAGGGAGAGATTAAAACATTTTCAGACAAACACAGTGAGAGAGTTTGTGAATAAGAGACCAGCACTACAAGAAATACTAAAGGGAGTTCTACAGGCTGATAGGAAAAGACAGGAGAGAGAGAGTTGGAGAAGAGTGCAGAAATGAAGATTATCAGGAAAGGTAAAAGGAGAGGAAAAAATAAGATATGACATATAAATTCCAAAAAACAAAATAGTCATGGAAAGTACTGCCCTTACAGTAATAACACTAAATGTAAATGATTAAACTCCCCAATAAAAAGACACAGGCTGGCAGAATGGATTAAAAAACAGGACCCATCTATATGCTGTCTACAAGAAACTCACTTTAGGCAGAAGTACAAAAATAGACTGAAAGTGAAAGGTTGGAAAAAGATATTTCATGCAAACAACAACCAGAAAAAAGCGGGAGTAGCTATATTAATATCAGACAAGTTAGACTTCAAAAGCAAAAACAATTAAAAGAGACAAAGAAGGACACTATATATTAATAAAAGGGTCAATTCATCAAGAAAACATAACAATCATAAATATTTATGCACCAAACCAGAATGCCCCAAAATTCATGAGGCAAACACTGCAAAAACTGAAAGGAGAAATAGATACCTCTACAATAATAGTTGGAGACTTCAATACACCACTCTTATCAATGGATAGAACATCTACATAGAGGATCACTAAAGAAACAGAGATGTTGAATTGTATGATAAATGAACTAGAATTGACGGACATTTATAGAACACTACATCCAACAACAGCAGGATACAATTTTTTCTCAAGTGCTCATGGAACATTCTCTAGGATAGACCACATGTTGGGTCACAAAGCAAGTCTCAACAAACTTAAAAATATTGATATTATACAAAACACTTTCTCAGACCACAATGGAATGAAGTTGGAAATAAATAAAAGGCAGAAGGTCATAAAATTCACAAACATATGGAGGCTAAACAATGCCCTCTTAGAAAACCAGTGGGTAAAGTAAGAAATTACAAGAGAAATTAGTAAATACCTAGAGGCAAATGACAATGAAAACACAACTTATCAAAACTTATGGGATGCAGCAAAGGTGGTGCGGAGAGGGAAATTTATTGCCCTAAATGCCTATATTAAAAGAGAAGAGAGAGCAAAAATTGAAGCATTAACTGCTCACCTGGAGGAATTAGAGAAAAAGCAGCAAACTAACCCCAAAGCAAGCAGAAGGGAAGAAATAACAAAGATTAGAGCAGAAATAAATGCAATTGAGAACAGGAAAGCAATAGAGAGAATCAACAAAACCAGAAGTTGGTTCTTTGAGAAAATCAATAAAATCGATGGACCACTGGCTAGGCTAACAAAAAAAAAAAAAGAGAGAGAGCAGATGCAAATAAATGCAATCAGAAATGGGAAAGGAAATATAACTACAGACCCTGCAGAAATTAAGGAGATAATGAGAAGATACTATGAGCAACTATATGCTAATAAACTAGACAACTTAGATGAAATGGACAACTTCCTAGAAAAGCATAAACAACCAACATTAACTCAAGAAGAAATAGATGACCTCAACAAACCAATCACAAGTAAAGAGATTGAGTCAGTCATCAAAAAGCTCCCAAAAAGGAAAAGCCCAGGACCAGATGGTTTCACATGTGAATTCGACCAATCATTCAAGAACAAATTAGTACCAATCCTGCTCAAACTCTTCAAAAAAATTGAAGAAGAGGGAAAGCTACCTAACTCTTTCTATGAAGCCAACATCACCCTAATACCAAAACTAGACAATGATACTACAAAAAAAGAAAATTATAGACCAATTTCTTTAATGAATATAGACACAAAAATCCTCAACAAAATACTCGCAAATCAAATCCAGCAGCACATTAAAAGAATTATACACCATGATCAGGTAGGATTTATTCCAGGTATGCAAGGCAGGTTCAACACAAGAAAATCAATTAGTGTAATACACTACATCAATAAATCAAAGCAGAAGAACCACATGATCATCTCGATTGATGCAGAAAAAGCATTTGACAAAATTCAACATCCTTTCCTGATGAAAACACTTCAAAGGATAGGAATAGAAGGGAACTTTTTCAATATGATAAAGGCAATATATGAAAAACTCACAGCTAACATCACCTTCAATGGGGAGAGACTGAAAGCTTTGCCTCTAAGATCAGGAACAAGACAGGGATGCCCACTATCACCAATGTTATTCAACATTGTGCTGGAAGTTCTAGCTAGAGCAATTAGGCAAGAAAAAGAAATAAAAGGCATCCAAATTGGAGAGGAAGAAGTAAAAGTTTCACTATTTGCAGATGACATGATTCTATATGTAGGAAATCCAGAAAAATCTACAGCAAAGCTACTAGAACTAGTCAATGGATACAGCAAAGTAGCAGGCTACGGGATCAACACGCAAAAATCTGTAGTGTTCCTATACACAAGTAATGTGCAACAAGAGGAGGAAATCAAGAAAAAAATCCCATTTACAATAGCAACCAAAAGAATCAAGTATTTAGGAATAAACTTAACCAAGGACACAAAAGACCTTTACACAGAAAACTATAAGAAACTGCTAAAAGAAATTGAACAAGACCTAAAAAAATGGAAGAACACACCATGTTCATGGATTGGAAGACTAAATATAGTTAAGATGGCAGTTTTACCTAAACTGATTTACAGATTCAATGCAATACCAGTTCAAATCCCAACAACTTACTTTACAGAAATAGAAAAACCAATAACTAAATTTATTTGGAAGAGTAAGATGCCCCAAATAGCCAAAAATATCTTGAGAAAGAGGAGTGAAGTGGGAGGTCTCACACTACCTGATTTTGAAGCATATTACAAAGCTACAGTGCTCAAAACAGCATGGCACTGGCATAAGGACAGATATACTGATCAATGGAATTGAATTGAGTGTTCAGAAGTAGACCCTCGCATCTACAGACAACTGATCTTTGATAAGACAGTGAAGCCGAAGCAACTGGGAAAGAGCAGCCTGTTCAGTAAATGGTGTTTGGAGAACTGGATATCCATTTCCAAAAGAATGAAAGAGGGTGTCCATCTCACATCTTGTACCAAAATTAACTCAAAGTGGATCAAAGACCTAAACATTAGCACCAAGACCATAAAACTCTTAGAAGAAAATGTAGGGCAATATCTTAAAGATCTTGTGATAGGAGGTGGTTTCTTAGACCTCACACCCAAGGCACGAGCAACCAAAGAACAAATAGACAAGTGGGATCTCCTCAAAATTAAACACTTTTGTACATCAAAAGACTTTGTCAGAAAAGTAAAAAGGCAACCCACACAATGGGAGATGATATTTGGAAACCACATATCAGATAAGGGTTTAATATCCCAAATATATAAAGGAATCCTGCATCTGAATAACAGAAAGACAATCCAATTAAAAAATTGGCAAAAGACATGAACAGACATTTTTTTGAAGAGGAAATACAAATGGCTCATAAACATATGAAAAAAAAAAACACTCAACTTCACTGGCTATTAAGGAATGCAAATCAAAACCACAATGAGATATCATCTCACACCCACCAGAATGGCCATTATCCAAAAAACAGAAAATGACAAATGCTGGAGAGGATGTGGAGAAAGAGGCACACTTATTCATTGTTGGTGGGAATGTAGAATGGTGCAACCACTCTGGAAGACAGTGTGGAGGTTCCTCAGGAAGCTAAATATAGATTTGCCATATGACCCAGCTATTCCATTTCTAGGTATATACTCATAGGAACTGAAACTTAAGACACAAACAGACATTTGTAAACTGATGTTTATTGCAGCATTATTCACAATTGCAAAGAGATGGAAACAGCCCAAATGTTCATCAAAGGACGAGTGGATAAACAAACTGTGGTATACACACATGATGGAATACTATGCAGCTGTAAGACAGAACAAAGACATGGATCATGTAATAATGTGGATGAACCTTGAGGACATTATGTTGAGTGAAGTTAGCCAGAAACAAAAGGACAGATTCTGTATGGTCTCACTAATATGAACAGACATTAATGAACAAACTTTGGGAGTTAAAGGCTGACAACACAGGTGACCAGGAGATAGAAAAAGGATAGAGACCAGCCATTTGACGCTGAAGGACTACAGAATGTTTAGGGTTGATTGCACAGATCCGGAAATAGATGGCATAATACTGTGTGATGGTAGCATGGTATTGTAAGTACACTGAACAAAGATGTCTGTGAGTAAAGCTGAAAGAGATGGGATAGGAGAATGTATGACACCAGAGGTAAAGATAGATGATAAAGACTGGGACTGTATAACATGGCAAAAACTGGAGTGGCCAATGACTATTACTAAATATACAAATATAAAAATGTTTTTGCAGGTGGGAAAGCAAATGAATGTCAACCATGTAGAGAGCTGAAAAGGGGATGGTATTCGGGAAAAAACATAATCAAAGCAAACTGAAGTCTATGTTCAACAGTAACATTGTAATATACCTCCATTAAATTTAACAAAGGCAATATGCCAATGCTAAATGTATATGAGAGGGGAATATAGGGGAGGAATGTGGGATTCTTGGTAGTGGTGTTATTTGCTGTCCTTACTAGTATATTGTATTGTATGACATGTTATTTTTCTTTTCATCATTTTCTTCTTATTGCTAAAGAAAACAACTTTTCTTGTAGTAATCAATATGTTCAAGTGCTGATTGTGGTGATAAATGTACAACTTTATGATGATACCATGAACAACTGATTGTACACTGTGTATAAATGTATGGTATGTAAATATAACTCTATAAAATTGTAGGAAAATATATATATAGGAGTAAAAGTGTTGGAGAAAACATGGTGAGAGGGATGGTGCCTCACCAATATGGACTAACTATAATGTGTAAAATCAGAATTGAATCTTAGAACATAGCCTAATGTGGAAATAATTATTGTAATAGTCCCTAGCTTGTAAGCTCATACAGCAGTTAATTCTATCCCTGAATTTTAATGCCTATCTCTAAACTTTGAGATGCTGATCCCCTAGTGTATAACCCGATTGGTCTCTGGAACAATGCATATCTCTGAGACACCTGAAACTCAGAGCTAGAGCTCGGCAGATATGAATGTTAGTATTAGTGCATACAGCCACTGTCAAAAAAAAAAAAAAAGCTGAAAAAGAGCCCAGACTTCAGTTAGTGATATGAATGAAGCAGGTCTGGTTAAGACTAGGGCAAGCCAGGCCAAAGGGTAAAGGTTGAAACTGATTGTGTTTTAAAACTTCAAATTCCATATGACACCAAGGGAAAAGATATCTATTTGGTACAGGATCTAAATTTTCTAAACAGTACAACTCTACAGTTGATTTGTTCAAACATCACAATTGCATGGAACTTTGAATAGGAAGTGAGATACGGTAGGTTAGTATAGGCTGGAGTGAAATAGTGACACATCCCAGAGTAATTTGGGCAGATAATAAAAAATATATTTATAGACTTCCCCTCCCCAGCCCTGAGGATCTGGGGGAAGTTGCGGATGTGTTGGACATCCTCACCTGGGCTGGTGTTGATGTCACAAACATTGGGACTGGTGGTTTGATGTGCTGAGCCCTCGATCATGGGACTTGCCCTTATGAAGCTCCTTACTGCAAAGGAGAGTCTAAACTTGCATGTCTAAAGTTGTATGTAATGGTGCCTAAGAGTCTCCCCCTGAGTACCTCTTTGTTGCTCAGATGTGGCCCTCTTTCTCTCTAACTGAGCCATCTTGGCAGGTGAACTCGCTGCCCTCCCCCCTACATGGGACCCAACTCCCAGGGTTGTGAATCACCCTGGCAATGCAGAATATGACTCCCAGGGATGAATGTGGACCTGGCATCGTGGGACTGAGAGTATCTTCTTGACCAAAAGGGGGATGCAAAATGAGACAAAATAGTTTCAGTGGCTGAGAGATTTCAAATGGAGACAAGAGGTCACTCCGGTGGACATTCTTATGCACTATATAGATAACACCCCTTAGGTTTTAATGTATTGGAATAGCTAGAAGTAAATACCTGAAACTATCAAACTCCAACCCAGCAGTCTGGACTCCTGAAGACAATTATATAATAATGTAGATTACAAGGGGTGACAGTGTGATTGTGAAGACCTTGTGGATCACATCCTCTTTATCTAGTGTATGGATGAGTAGAAAAATGAGGATAAAAACTAAAGGACAGGTGGGGTGAGATGGTGGGATGATTTGGGTGTTCCTCTTTCACTTTTATTTTTTATTCTTGTTCTGGTTCTTTTTGATGTAAGGAAAATGTTCAGAAATAGATTGTGGTGATGAACACATAAGTATATTATCATACTGTGGACAATGGATTGTATACCATGGATGACTGTATGGTGTGTGAATGTATTTCAATAAAACTGAATTTAATAAAAAAAAGAGAATAGAAAAATATGAAGAAAAAATCACCCATAATTCAGTCATCTGAAATAAACCACTGCTAATATCATCATGTATCTCCAGTCTTCTTCCCCATATATGCATTTAAGGAAACAAATTTGATATTATGCTTCACATACTGTTTTATATCCTACCTTTTTTAAACTTAACAATGTCATAAGCATTTTCCCATGACACTGCTTTTCTGAAGATGATTAATTGCTCATAGTATTTGTGTATTGATGTCACCAATCCCCAATTAATGGGTATTTTAGGATACAACCAATATATATATATATATATTTGCTATTGTAAAAAACCAATGAAATAAACAGTCTGATACAATAAAAAACAATCCATTGTATCCACACTCTCTGATAAGGATCTGATGAGTCAGACTTTTTTCTTCCTTAAGTGTGTCAGCTGCCAGTCCTCCCCCTTCTTCAAAGCAAAGTCTGTCGAATGTGATCAGAGGATCACACCAGGGAAGCAGTGGATCATGCCAAGTGCAGCCGACTGTGAATAAGTGTCAGAACACAAAGGCCTGGGGACAATGGCAGGGCCACCAATCTGGGGCCAGCTGGCACAGCCTCAAATTCCATACTGGAGACCTGAGCCCACTATCCTTAGTCCTAAGGAAAGCCGTTCTCAGCAAGAGGGATGGGTGAGGCAGGATCAAGAAGTCCCAGGTTGGGAGATGGAAGCCAGACACCTGCCCCCAGCCAGCCCTGCCCCCAGCCTTTGCTGCATCCAATACGTGTTGATATTGTGTTACTGTTTTCATTCGACTCAAGATATTTACTGATTTCTTTTATAATTTCTTCTTTGACCCACTGATTTTCAGAGTATGTTCTTTAACTACTGTATATTTGTAGATTCTCTGCCTGTTGATTTCCAATTTCATCCAATTATGATCACAGAAGATGCTTTGTATAGTTTGAATCTTTTTAAATTTATTGACATTTGCTTTGTGACCCTATATGTGGTCTGACTTGGAAAATAATCTATGTGCAGTGAAGAATGTATATCCTGCTGTTTAGGGGTACAATATTCTGTATATGACTCCTAGGACTAGTTCATTTATCATATATTCAAGTTCACCATTTTGTTATTAATCATCTGCCTTGATGGCCTATCTATTGCTGAGAGTAGTGCACAGAAGTCTCCTACTATTATTTTAGAGTTGTCTATTCCTCCCTTCAATTTTACAAAAGTTTGCCTCATGAATTTTGGAGCAATGTTGTTAAGTGCATAAATATATATGATTGTTATTTTTTCTTTGTCCACTGTCCCTTTTTTTTAAATATATAGAGTCCTTCTTTGTCTAACAGTTTCTGACTTAAAGTCTTCTTTGTCTGATATTAGAAAAGCTACCCCAGCTCTTCCTTGGATAATCTTTGCATGGAATATCTTTTTCCATCCTTTCACTTTCAACAAAGTTGTGGCTTTCTGTCTAACGAAGTCTGTTGTAAAAAACATAGAGTTGGATCAATCTTTTTCATCCATTGTGCCAATCTGTGTCTTTTGTTTTGTGAGATTAATCCATTAACATTCAGGGTTATTAACATAAAGGCAGAACTTACTTCAGCCATTTTATCCTTTGGTTTTTATATTTCATATTTTTTGTTATCTCTCCATTCTTTCTTACAACCTCATTTTCTGTTGATATTTTGTGATGTATCTGACTGATCCCTTTATCATTTCTGGTTCTGAGGATATTATAAGTACTTTATATGTAGTTATCCTGGGGTTTATATTATAAAATCTACATCTATAAGCTATCAATTTTAAGACATACCAATTTAGTTTTAATAGCATACACATTCTCTACTCCCATACCCATATGGTTCCCACATTACCTCTTTATATTTTGCATGCCTATTCTCAGGAAATATGCCTTTTTCTTGTTCAGTTGTGTTCTAACTCTTATAAGAATTAAAGAGTAGAGTTGTACATTAAAGATAGAGTACTATTGGGTTTTAAATTTACCCTTTAAGTTACCCTTACTGAAGAGCTCACTTCTTCACACTACTCCATGCCAATATCACGTTTCTTTTCTTTCTATTTGTGGAACTCCCTTTAGTAATTACTATTGGACAGGTCTTTTGTTGGCACCCTCACTCATTCTCTGTATCTGGGAATATTTTAAACTCTCATTTTGAAGGACAAGTTTGCCACATAAAGAATTTTTGCCTTGCAATTTTTCTCTTTAGATACACTAAATATATCACAACTCTGCTGTCTCACCTCCATGGTTTCCAATGAAAAATGGGCACTTAGTCTTATTGAGGATCCCATGTAGATGATGAATTGTTTCCTTCTTCCTGCTTTCAGGACTCTCTCTCTTTGGCATTTGACATTCTGGTTAGTATGTGTCTCACAATAGGTCTATTAGGATTTATTCTGTTTTGATTATGTTATACATCGTGGACTAGTCTAGTTAGGTCTTTCATAAAAATTAGGTAATTTTCAGCCATCATTTCCTGAAATAGTCTTTATGCCCTTTTCCTCTTTTCATCTCCTTCTGGAATACCCATAACACAAATGTTTGTGTGCTTCAAATCCCTGAGACACTGCTCAAGTTCTCTAATTCTTTTTTCTGTCTGTTCTTCTAAATGAATGATAGGATTTTCTTGTCTTCTAGTTCACTGATTCTTTCTTCTGCCTGTTCAAATCTGCTGTTGGATGCTTCTAGTTTATTTTTAATTGCTATTAGGGTGTATTTCATCCCCACAATTTCTGTTTTGTCCCTTTTTAAATGTTTAAATTCTTCCTAATGCTCTTTTTAATATCCTTTAGCTCTATATCCCTATTTTCCTTCAACTGTTTGAACTGATTCAGGAGATTTGTTTGAACTTGTTTGATTAGTTCTTCCAAATACAGTGTCTCCTCTAAAGTTTACTGTGTTCCCTTGACTGAACTATATCTTCCTGTTTCTTAGAATGGCTTATAATTTTTTGCTGAAGTCTTGGAATCTGACTATTTTGATGCATTAACTTTTTATTTATTTTTTTATTAAATTCAGTTTTATTGAAATACATTCATATACCATACAATCATCCATGGTATACAATCCACTGTCCACAGTATGATAACATAGTTATGCGTTCATCACCACAATCTATCTCTGAACATTTTCCTTACATCAGAAAGAACCAGAATAAGAATAAAAATTAAAAGTGAAAAAAGAACACCCAAATCATCTCCCCATCCAACCCCATTTGTCCTTTAGTTTTTATCCCCATTTTTCTACTCATCCATACACTAGATAAAGGGGATGTGATCCACAAAGTCTTCACAATCACACTGTCACCCCTTGTAATCTACATTATTATATAATTGTCTTCAGGAGTCCAGACTGCTGGGTTGGAGTTTGATAGTTTCAGGTATTTACTTCTAGCTATTCCAATACATTAAAACCTAAGGGGTGTTATCTATATAGTGCATAAGAATGTCCACCAGAGTGACCTCTCGACTCTGTTTGAAATCTCTCAGCCACTGAAACTATTTCATCTCATTTTGCATCCCCCTTTTGGTCAAGAAGATACTCTCAGTCCCATGATGCCGGGTCCACATTCATCCCTGGGAGTCATATTCTGCCTTGCCAGGGAGATTTACAACCCTGGGAGTCGGGTCCCATGTAGGGGGGAGAGCAGCAAGTTCACCTGCCAAGATGGCTCAGTTAGAGAGAGAGAGGGCCACATCTGAGCAACAAAGAGGTACTCAGGGGAGACTCCTAGGCACAATTACATGCAAGTTTAGACTCTCCTTTGCAACAACGAGCTTCGTAAGGGCAATTCCCATGATCGAGGGCTCAGCACATCAAACCACCAGTCCCAATGTTTGTGACAACATCACCCGTCCAAGTGAGGATGTCCAACACATCCGCAACTTCTCCCAGATCCTCCAGGCTGGGGAGGGGGAGGCTGTAAATATATTTTTTATTATCTGCCCAAATTACTCTGGGATGTGTCACTATTTCACTCCAGCCTATACTAACCTACTGTATCTCACTTCCTATTCAAAGTTCCATGAAATTTTGCTGTTTGAACAAATCGACTGTAGAGTTGTACCATTTAGAAAATTTAGATTCTGTACCAAATAGATATCTTTTCCCTTGGTGTCATATGGAATTTGAAGTTTTAAAACACAATCAGTTTCAACTTTTGCTCTTTGGTCTGGCTTGCCCTGGTCTTAACCAGACCTGCTTCATTCATATCACTAATTGAAGTCTGGGCTCTTTTTCAGCATTTTTTTCTTTTTTTGACAGTGGCTGTATGCACTAATACTGACATTCATATCTGCCAAGCTCTAGCTCTGAGTTTCAGGTGTCTCAGAGATATGCATTGTTCCAGAGATCAATCAGGTTATACACTAGGGGATCAGCTTGATGCATTAACTTTGAAGGTCAGTTTTTCTCTCCTTTCTTGAGTTGTTGATTAGCTTTGGGTTAAGGCTCTTCTCTATTAGTTTAACTTATTCTGGACCTTCAGAGTAGCATGTTTTAAAACATCCACAGTTTCTCAGGTCTTCATCATCTTATTCTTGTCCTAGATATTTGGTACAATTTTTAAAATTGTTCTTTTATGCAATCATTTCATGTCCAGGAGAAAGCTTCCTTTCCTCACTTCCTTCTCCAGTGATCTTTATGTGTTCTGATGATATTGTACACAATTTTCTCCCAAGTTAATATGATTTGCTTAAATTCTTTCCCTCCTTGGTGGCCCATTTTCCTTACAATTTTTTGATTCTGGGATGTTTCCTACCTTACAGGAATTCAGTTACACCTCCCACTGATTATTTTTTATTTTCCTTTAAGACTTTTTGACCTCCAGTTTTTTCTGTTAAGGTATCCCACCTTGGGAACACAGATATGGTCAATCCAGAAAGGTAGGTCAGTAAAAGAAAGTTCATTTTGAGTTTAGGTGTTTTAGCAAACAGAGGCTGGACTCACTGTGTACACCTCTTTCCAAGTGTTCTGCCTCAGTTTCCTGTTTTATTTATTATAGATTTTTTGTCCGGGGCAGGGGTACCTTTTGTATGCAGCACTCCTTAGCTGCTTGTGTTTCACCCTCAGTCTCTGCAGACTTGGGTCCCTATGCCTGGATAGCATGGGGTTCTAACTCACTGCTATGAGTGACTCATATTCTGCACCTGTGGCTGAAATACCTTGGGCTATGCTGCCACTGTGAGACTCCCAAGCTGTGCAGGACCAAGGAGGGTCACAATCTGAACTGGCAGATCAGGAAGGACACCTCCTGCTAATCATGGAGATTACATTTCTTCTTCTTTGATTCATAGTTTGGGGGCATACAACTCCAGTCTCTATCACCCTTTAGAGTTCCAAGCAAGTGGATACTGAGGGAACTTTTACAGGGGATGCTTTATGTCTCCAACATGATTTTTTTTTGCCAAGATTTTGAAATCAGATGCACATTTTACACATCTAAGTTTGGTCTAGACATGTAACAAGGGTTCATTGGCCACATCTGGCTACTGATGACTGTATTAGACAATGAAGGTGGAGACAAAGGCTGTCAGTCTCCTCAATGTTTGGCTTTAACTGCCATAAAGCATACCATGTCTCCTGTGTGGTACATTTTTCTCTATAATTGTCTCCCACCACCAGAATGTACTATACACATACTGACAGACCTAGCCCAGAGAACCAGGAAAAGGAAACTTAGCATCTTCTACCCATCCTTCAACCTAAGCAAGAACCGTAGAGAGTATCTCCAGGAACACCTCCCAACCAATGTCCACCAGCTTGTCTCTGGAAAACTGCACCACACTCACCAGACTGGCTGACTGGGAAAGTGTGCTGGTGTCTGATTTTCAGTCAAAAGCTGAACTTGTGGATGCAAGTTGTTTACTTCACTGGGTGTTGCTAAGTTACTCTGTGAATTAACACAGAGTGGGATGTCATATTTACCTGATGTCTCTCATGAGATGCAAAGGGATTTCTCTGCATGTGATGATGATTTCGTGCATGACTCAGAGCTGTGTGGAACCTGTGTGCCTCAGGTGGTACTTTCTGTAACATCTGTAAACTCTGAATATTCCAGGACAGATTCAATTTAAAATAATCCATACCCATCCTTCAAGACTAGGTTCATGACCACCTCCTCCAGGGAAAGTTTCCAGACTGTGTCGCTCACTCTGACACATTTTACACATGTTCCATCATGAGGAGGACTTCTAGAGTGAGGACCCACAAGTGTGGGATCATATCTACTTTGCCTCTGTCCCCAGGGCACAGCACAGAGAAGATAACCTGCAATATCAAACTGCCGTTTAATTTGGCTGATGGTTGTTAACATTGGACTCTACAAGACAGCAATCTTGCTTATGGAACAAGCATCCCAGAAGCCCTCTTTTGTCCTTTCTTGTGTACAGAATCTTTTGCTAGGCAGCCCACACCTGTCCATTCCCATAGACTACCTATCAGTGAATCAGTGTCCTATTTTGCTTACTTCTTTCCATCACAGTATGACCCAAAGCCTGGTCCTTCCGTAAGCAGCAGCAACATCACTTGAGTGTTCTTAGAGATACACGCTCTATGGCAACCACCCCAGAACTCCTGGGAGGAGCCTCGAATCTGGCTGTCAGCAAGCTCTCCAGATGTTTTCATGATCATCAGCATTTGAGAAGCCCGCAGTCTAGCCCCTTCTCAATCTGTTAATGAGCCAGTAACACTTGGTCCTGTCTCCAGTGGCTAGCAAGGCTCTGTTTGGGGAAACAGAGGCTGGAAGTTTAAGGCCAACACAGGCAATGTTGTTAAGGAGCTTATAGTGTAGGGACAACCCAAATATCTAAAATCCAAGTCCAACATTGGTTCATCATTCACTCAATCCATTGCTCAAAGCACCTCCTCTGTGCACACAGGACTTTAAGCTTCATTGCCTGCTTGTTTGGAGAAGGATTATAAGAGGCCCAGGGAAATAAAAGGCAGGCAGATTCTGTTCTCACCAGTGGATTCACTGCCTTCTGTCTTCACAGGTCTTGGTTTGTTCCTGCTTCATCCCTTTCTACAGTGGCTTAATCCCTCCTACCTTCAGAAGTGTGGTAAGTCTCCCCTACAGGGGTTGCTAGTGCTGATTCAGGGTCCCTGGGCTTACACTTAAAGGTGTGATTGCACATCTCCTTCCTGCAAGGCACCAGGCTCAGCAACTCCTACCCATGCCCTACCCCATCCTAGTCCCCAAAAGGCAGAACCTTGTGCTTCTCAGCCTTTCACAGGAGAAGCCATAGGTGGCTCCCTTCCCAGCCTCCTGGGCAGAAAATGCAACTTTGTGTATAAAAATTAATTACCTGGGTACCTGTTGGGTAAGTTGGATGATTTAATTCATGTTTACTGAAGCATCAAAGATTGGTTCCCAGTGGTATACTTAAAGTATAAGATGCTTTCCAATGCATTACACATGTAAGGGATAGCTTGGTTCTTAGAGGCAATAAAATAATACATTTTCTTAAGCAAAAAGTCTGGCCTTACATAGGTTTGTGTCTTAATTTGTTTTGCCATTATGGGTTGTAAGACATGAAGTTTAGTCTCTACAATATTAGCATTTATAGCTGGCAGTGAATTCATGAGAAGAGTAGAATACTTGATAAAAATCCTGTTTGTAGTGTAAGCAGAACCAGGTTGCAAATAGAACTCATATTTATGAACTACCTAGTATAAGCCAAGTATATTCAATTCTCAACACTCACAGTAGTTATGTTCTATGAAGTCTCTGGAGAAGTGAACTGGCCAGTAATAAACCACTGCCCCTATAAGAAATGGAGAGATAGGTTCCCGGGGAGCCTCTGGTTACAATAATCCCTCAACTTTAACCTAGTTTTATGTGTTTTTTGTTTAAAGTCACCTTATCCCTTTTGCTTCCTCCTTAAATGTACATATAGTGATTCCCTGGAAGTTCTTTGATTCACTGCCTTTTGGAGACTGTCCCACCTTGAATCCAATCTACAAACAGTATTATTGCTCTCAGGACATTTTAGAGCAGCATTTGAACAAGGCCTCCAAATATAAATTTAAGAAAGTTTAATCATCAACCCCAAGGGGAGGGGGAAGGTAATTGGAGTCCTTTAAATAAGATATTGATTCAACACTGAACTCACAGCCAACAGCACTGAAATTCAGGACTGAACAAAGCTTCTGGTTCACATGTATTTTCTCCAAAGAGCACATCACAGCTTTCTTGTACTCAAGAACACTAGAAAGCATTTCAACACTAGGCTGGGGATGGGGGGCTTATAAAGAGGAAATACCCAGAAAATGAACAAAAATGTGAAAAATGTCACTAAATACTCTGTGGAAAGACACTTGATTACACTATGAAAGCTGAGGTAAGGAAGCCGAGTGCCAGCTTCCTCAACCTCAGCTTGGGAACATGCACATGGTCAATTTGCCTGCTCTCTGCATATCCACAAATGACCACAAAAGTTCCAGGAACAGGAAACCATGATTAATGAGGATTGACACTACTTCATAGGAATTATCTTATTCATTCCATGCCACTAAAAAGAGATGCGTTTACTAATTCCATGTTACTGGTATAAAAACTGAGAATGTTAGGATCCTGTTTAATAGTGTACAGGGCACAGGACAGCCCCAAACACATTTATCTGACCCAGAAGACCATAGTGCCAAGATGCAGAAATGTTGTAGTAGGGAGAGAACTCATGAAAACTCATTGTGTGAGAGCATGAAAGCACTTCAGAAGCCCTCTGTGTTCCCACTTTAATAGAGACATAGAATACATAGGCATTGTCTTGTTCAGTTCTCTCAATTAAGGGGAAATGCAATTTTTTATCCCATGTGACTTGAGGGGGAAAACTGAGAATCAGGGACACCCAGTGACTGACCACAGTCCAGGCCCTCAATCAGGAAGACTGGAGCCTGTGCTCCACCCCTAAACAGGATGAGGCCTAAATTAGTCCATGTGGAGGGCAGCTGGTCTCCTCTGCTCCCAGTCCCAGCAAACATAGGGCTCCACAGGGAGTGTCCTCCACAGAGTGCCCAAAGCAATGTCTAGCTCCTGTTGTTGTCATGACATGGCCTGGCCCAAGCACAGTTCCTTTTTCTTCCAGTGGCTGCACATGAATGTTGTTTCTTCCCCAGATCTAGAAACCAGTGTCCCAGTAGCCTCCTGCTGGTGGCCTCTGACTGCTCAGTGCCCAGTTCTGGCCCTTCCTCCTGGTTGAGATTTTGAGTCCCTTCAGGATCTGACTCTGCTTTTTTTAATCAAAGGTTTTGATTAGAAGCTGCTGGTAGTATTTGAATTTGGATGAATTCAATAACTAGATGTACAGGCTGATTCCTGGGCCATACCAGGGACAAGGAAAGAGGAGTCCATTTGAAATCCAGGTTGTGGACTAGGCTTAGTGTCTGTGCTGGGCTACTTGGCAGCATTCTTCCAGGCAGTGGTTGTCAAGTGCAGATGATTCTGTACCTCCCACTACAGCTGCCATGGCCACTGGATTGTCACAACTGAGGGACTGCAACTAGCATCTAGTGGATAGAGGCTGGGGATGCTGCTCAACATTCTGCAGGACACAGGACAGCCCATACCACAGGCTTACATGACCCAAATGACCATAGTGCCAAGACCAAGAATCCCTTTTAACTCTGTTCCAGGGACAGGTCATGAAATCCCACTGTCCAAGAGCAGGAAATCACTTTAGAGACCCTCTCAATTCACACATTAATACAGGTATAGGCCATATGTCTGCAGAACAGAGACATTTATTTACACTCTCAGAGCTCCACTCATGGCCCAGATGCACTCTCATCCCCATTTACAGGGAGGAAACTCAGGTCTACCAGGTGGATGTGGCCATCCCAAACCTTCACAGACTCTGCATGACACACAAGCCTAGAACTGAATTCCTGCTCTCCCACTTATGAGATGGGCCACTTCGGACAAGTGTCTTAACCTTTCTGAGATTGACTTGCAAGGTGTGGATTTATAGTAGCACAATATCATGGAATTGTTTTAGAATTGAATATGATAAGGCAGATAAAGTGCTTCACACAGAGTCTGGTATATAAGTGTTTGGTAATGCAGGTTATGATGTTATTACCTTTCTTTTCCTCCAGGCCACTCTGGCCATAGCTGTTACACAATCACCCATCCAATATACTCACTTAAGCCCTGCTGAAAAGTACAACAGGTCATTCTTGAGTGTCCCCTGAGCATTCTCAGATTATTAGTGCAGAAAACTTCAAAATGGAAGGAAAACTTTTATGAGGCAGAGAAACAATTAGATTTTGGAATATTCCTTAAATGAAAAATTGTCCACATGGCCTTCTGCCTCCTCAGTCTTAATAGGGATTTCTTACATCTAATTCAAAGTTCTTTATGGCAGTGAGATTTCAATACTTTCCTCCAGCTTCCATAGAAATTGTGTGGCTATGATTTTGAAGATGTTACTGTGTATCTATCTGGTAATTGCTGGATTCAAGAGAAGTCTCCTTTAATGGCCAAAACATGACTAATAATAGCTAATAGTTTATGGACATGTTTTCAGCCAATGTCTGGAAAGTTCTGAAATTTGGAAGGAAGAACATATTCCCTTCTTAGTGTTTTGAAATCATTCTTCTGAGGGCATCCTGACAAGAAAGTGGGCTGGCTGTGGTTTGGGAATCATTCTGGACACCAGTTGCCCAGGTTCAAATTCTATCCAAATTGTAACAGCACTTGCCTGTCCCAGCTTGGCTGTGGACAGCAAGATTATTCAGGATATAGAAGATGGAAAACTCATCCTCAGCATAACTTGTTCAAATGCTGCTTTTGAAGTTGGAGGATAAAAGGACATCTCCTGCAGGGCATCTGCACCAGAGTCACTATTTCATATAAGTCTCAGTGTCTCTCAAGATGATTATCTCCATTTTTAATTTATGGAGGGAAATACTCACAGTGGTTAAGTGTCCTGTCCAAGATTTCCCAAGCACCAAGGAGATTTGCATTTGAAACTGTGACCACCTGTCTCCTCTAGGGCAGTAGCCAGGTCTCCATCAACTCTCTCCCCAGTGCCCACAGGACCCCTCATTTACATGCCACCTTTATGCACATTATAAAAGGCACTCACATGGGCACCCACCTGGGCATAGGACTTGGCTAGCAGATGGTGGGTGGCCTCCAGCCTCCATCTTGCCTCTTGGCCAAGCACCTTTGTACACTGAACAAACTACACAACAGCTCAAGGCAGCCCTGGGTGCCTGGCATGGTAATACTCAACAAAGATTTATTGAAAGATTGACTTAAGTGTGATTCCAAAACCCCTAGTCTCCCACTGCATCACCTGCTGGCAACTCTGAGAAGCCTTTATCCATAGTAACAAAAACATATGAAACTCTTGCACAAAACATCCATCAATATGTGCCCTGGTTTCATCCTTTAACAGTGATACATCAATGGAGGTTTGACTGACAATCTGCCCTTCTCTGATGATAAAACAACCATCTCTGTGTCCGCATTGTTTGGGGAGCACTACATCTGCCCCAAGGTCAAGTCAACAAGCTTTCTTCATTTGAACATGTTCAAGTTCAGTATGCATGTCTGCTCAGAAAATGCCTACCTTATTTTCAGAGGATTCTTCCCCTTGGATCCCAAGGTGAGTGGTGCAAGAAAGAGTTGTGTTTGTGGTGTGCACATATGTCTGTGCAGGCCTAGTTCAGTTCTCCTGCCTTCCTGCCTGCAAGGAGATTTCAGTGGTTCCATATACAAATGAACAGAAATAGTCAATGAAAAGATGAAAAACAAATAGCTTGTCCCAGAAGCTCAGAGATTATCAATCCTGCTGCCCATTGGAAGCACCTGAAACATTTAAACACTACTGAAGCTCAGACCCCACTCCCAGTGATTGTGATGTAATTGGCCAGGAATGAGGCTTGGGAATCAGAATCTTTGTTTCAAGTTATGCAGAAGATTATTATTTGAAGCCATGGTCAAGCACCACAGAATTCAGTGGTTTAACCTCTTTAGGTCATTTTTGTTTGATTGTGACTTCCATTTGGACATAGGGCAAGGTGTAGACTGTGACCACTGACTGTAGGTCTTCTGGAAGAGAAAGAGGTTTGTGCAATTCTCTGCATACCACCAAGAGCTGACACTCCCAGTAAGAAGGAAGAATGTCCAAAAGAACTGTTTTTCTTGTGTGGTTTATAGAAGTCAGTCTTTAATAGGACCTCACCCCCACAGTTGCTGTTCTTGGCTGCAGAGAGCAGGGGAGTGTCATTCAATCAGAAGAAGAGACAGCTACTGTTGGACCAGTGATAACTAGGACAGGTTCTGACATGTTTCAAAAGGGAGGCTTGTCCCAGGGAAAAAAGGGATCCCAGAAAAACAGCACCTGTCCTGCCTGGGCTTCCACCAAAGGCTCCATGGAGGAGGTGACATCTGTGCCATGTGTGCAGATTAGAGGAAATGCTGTCTCCCAGGAGCACAAAGCCCTCTTTTCAGCTTCACTGAGAACCTGATAGGCACTCAGAAGGGCTCAGGAATTAAAGGGTCCTTCACTGCATCTCAACTGTCTTGAAGTGGTGTTTAATAAATGGCACTTTATAGATTCCTCTGTGCAATTACTTTATTTGATTTGCTCCCAGGAACTTGGAGAGATATGCTTCCAAGGATATTTGGACACCCTTAGATTCTTGGAAGAGCAGGGAATGTATGGGGCAGGAGGTCAGATGAACCACATTAGCAGGCTCTTTTGTTGGTGGTCTTTGGTATCAGAAGATTGAACCTCAGTTACATCTGCTGGGACTCAGCACTTTCACATCACTCTTGCTCAATCCATGCATTGCTAAATGAAATAGGAAAACATTTCCCACTTTATAGATGAGGAAATGGAAGCATGAAGAGATGAAAAAAGACCACGTGGCACTAAGGGGAAGGGCTGGAATTCACCTCAGAGTGCCTCCTCCCACAGGGTCACCTCATCTATAGGCTTTTATGATTATTTTGCTCTTCTGCTTGAACCAGAATGAACCTTTCATTTAACAGGGAAAGAAATTGGAGAGAGTTAAATTCTGTTGCAAAAATGATGTAATCAGAATGGTTATCTCCAGCCAATTTGTGGTCATGCCTGGTAAACTAGTTCTCCTACCCAGGGCAGGATGGTACCTTTGAGTCATCCCAGCTCTTACAGGCTGTAGAGGCACTAGAACAGAGTCCAACATTGGATGTCTTTGGAGCTACTTTTCTGCAGTACTAAAGGTTGGTTGGATTGTTTATTGATTTACTAGTCCTCTGGGTTAGTTTTTGGCCAAAATAAAGGAGGCACTGTGGTTAAAATGACCTGTAAACAATTTGCATTCTCCATGGATTCTGAGTTTGCAAATTCACCTGCTTGCTAAAATGTGCTAATAACCTGAAAAGCACTACTCATGACACTTTAGAGGTCATGCATGGCACAAGAGTTGGAAGATTTGAGTGGACTAATGCACATGATCCCAGCTGAGTTCAAGCAAGGTGATGCTTGGCTGTCTTCTCACCTCATAGTGCAAACAAGTTTCCTTTTCATGGTCTTTTAATGCCAAGTCTTATGCATTTTTATGCTTATTTTGGAGATTTCACTGTTTAAAATTTCCCCAAGTGTAGTGCTGAAGAACTGTCTAGACTACTGAATGTGCACCTTCTGTGATGGACCTTATAAGGAAAATACATGGTTTAGATCACCCTTGTTCAGGCATGAGTTCTTATGTGGTTGGCCATGAGTGCAATGTTAGCAAATCAACAATATATATTGCATAATGTCTTTAAAGAAAACCAAACATAAAACAATCTTATGGATTGATCTGTTGATGAAATTGTTGTGAGTAGAGACTTGCGTGGACTTAAGCCTGTACTTCCCCAGGAGCAAAGTTTCAATATACACTAATTCTGTGCCATCAGCAACTTTATAGAACTTTAATGTGAATAAAGAAAATCAACTGTGTACCTATTTCTCCACTCAGGAAATAGTCTATCCCTGTGGATTGCTAAGCAAGTGGCTATGTGCTAGGGTTACCCCAGTGAACAGAGGGAAGTGGCCCCTGCCTTCACCTTGCACTGTTATGGGAAGACAGGTAGATAAGACAGTAGAATTGTGATAAGAACTTGGGCAGGGAGATGCAAGACTCTCACAGAGGAGGGATCTCACAAGCAGGGGAACTAAGGCTTCCAGGAGGATGTGATATCCAAGTTGAGAACTTGTAGATGAATAAAAGAGTTTTAGGCACAGGGACATGGGTGTAAGACCTGCAGGCAACATTATGTGGCCTGTTAGAGGGAAGGAAAGAAGCCTTGTTGAGCAAGTGGCAGGGAGTGGGGAGGCACAGAGAGAGATGGACAGAGAGGAGGCAGGACAATGATGAGTGGAATCAGAGGGCCAGGCAGGACCCATGAACATGGCACTTTCCTTTCCAGAGCAATGGGAAGCCATAGAGGGTTGATGGCACAGGAGTAAGAGCATCAGATGAGTGCCACATCTCTGCTGCAGTGTGGAGAATGCTGGGAGAGGGTGAAAGAGGCATCCAGGAGGTGAATGGGGAGACAAGATGCTTAGCCAGGGTCAGCAGGGAGGACAGCAACAGAGAGACAGGTTCATTGGGGCCCAAGCAACATAACTTGGGGAAAATCAGAGGCTCAGGAAGAGGGAGACTCAAGGGTGGAGTCCCCACTTCTGGCTCCAGCAGCTGTAGGCCCCTCAGAAGGGAGCAAGTTTGCAAAGAAACATGATGTGCTCTGTGTGGTATGAATGGAGAAAGAGGTGCCCCAGGAGTATCCTTGCATGACAGGTATTGGAGTCTGGAGTTAGGGAAGGAAATCAGGGCTAGGGATGAAATTAGCATTACAATGCAAGTGGACTCAGCTCTGCTGTTTCCCAACTCAGTGACTTTGGACAAACCTTTCCCTCCCTGGGCCTTGGGGGCCACATCACAGAAAAGGAAGTTTGGAATAAGGATGTATCAGTAATTCAGAATAATTGTGGAGACTGACTGGGGACCAAGCCCACATAGTCTGAGCTCAGTTTGGGTATAATGATCAAAGCAAGATTCCTGACCAGGCTGGCCTCTGCTCTGCAGAGGACAGACAGCTGCTGTCCTGATGACCCATCCCTCTGGGGGTGGAATCTTGAAACATATCTGCAGGAAAGTGATATCTCAGAGGGTGAAGAGTGTGGTTAACAGAGTCCCAGGAATGTCTAGGGGGAAGCACACAAGTGTGGTGTAATTTGGGGAGCAAGGTGTGGGCATTTGGGAGCAGCCCCTGGTATATTGACCCTGAGGCTGCATTGGAGAGATGAACCAGGTGCAGCCTTGGGCATTTCTGACTACCTGTCAGTAAGCACTTCCTGGTGTTGGCTGCTGGGCCTCAGCACCTAGGACAGTGCCTGTCCTGCACACTGCTCCCTTACCTACTGCTCCTTCCATTTATTTCATCAGTAGGTGACTGAGTGACAAGGCAGTGTGAAAGAATAACATTGTATCAAGGATGTCAGTCCTGGGTTTATTTCCTGGCTCTGCCACCTACTAGCTGTGTGGTCTTGGACAAGTCACTTAACCTCTCTGTTTTTCTGAGTCTTCAGCTGACATGAAGGTGATGGTAATGATAATAGTCAAATGGGTGCTATCAAGCCTATGATGTTCCTAGCTTAGGGCCTGAGACAGCTTAACCAGTGGGTCAGTTATTAGAAATTAACTATAACACCTATCTTTCAACTTCATGAATCCAGGTGTGGATATGGAGCCCAAATGGCTGATGAGTGAGGGAGTCAGGAGTTGAGCTCATAACTGTTTGGCTTCAAAGACCTTCATTACTTTCTTTTCATCATAAATGTCTGCCCATCCTTGAATTTCAGCTAAGAACAGGACTGCACTTTCCCTCATGTTTGCTTCCTTATGCTCTAGCTCAGTGGGTGAGAAGGGAAAAATCTCTGTTTCCCAAATTATCCTGATGGGTTTCTTGTCCCATGCCCTAAGTAGGCATCTGTGTCAGTCCAGTGCCAAGTCTGAAATTAACCTCTGAAGAGAGAAAGTCTGAGGTCACTCCTCCCTGCAGGGAAAACATGAGCCTGGAGGCTCCCTTGGAGGCAGGTGCCTTTGAGATGAAACCCAAGGTAGCTGAGCTGATGGAGACCCTGTCCCCCAAGCTTGCTAAAGGTACTGGCTGATTGGGAGGTGGGGACAGGTGAAGGAAGTTGTTTTCTGGGATGTTTTGAGGAGAAAAGGGTTTTTTTCCTGTGTGTTGTGTAGGAGGATGATGCAGCCTAGTTGGGAAGAGATGGGGCAAAGCAACCAGGGACAAGGTTAGCTTATGGCCACCACCTCCCACTGGCACAGGCTAAGCTCAGAGATGCCAAAGCACACTAGACACAAGCCAGACCCCGGGCCACCACTTCTCACAGGCACAGACTGAGCTCAGGGCAGCCATCACACACCAGCACAGTTGTCCCCCTGTCTGGTTTCCTTGGCTTATAAGGACTTCAGCCTCATTGGATTAAGGTCACCCTCATTAAGTTTGGACATGTTGACTAATGACAGCATCTTCACAAACACAGGGCTGGGAGTTAGGATGTCAACATGCTTTTGTGGGGATACATTTCAATTCCCACCAGGCCTTCAGGAATATTTCATAGAAATTTCAAGCATTACTAGCTAAAAGGGCTTGGTTTTCACACTGCTGGGAGACATATCTTACATGGAGTGACCTTATTTCTTGTTCAGCACTGAGAGAAGCAAAGAAGGACAGAGGTGGCTACATGAGCAAGATGGGGAGCTTTTTCCCCTTGAGGATAATGTCCTGTATGATGCTGCCCTGCACACTGTCTCTGGAGTCTGCAGTTACTCTTATCCAGAGGTGAGAATTTCATGTGCTATGTGTCTTCCTCAGGGGTTGATGTGAGGATGAAATGAGATAGCACAGGTCAGGCCCTCAGCCAGGTGTGGCTCCTGGCCCATCAGGACAGACAGAGTCCCTGCTGACCAGAGCACACAGTCTATATGGAAGTCCCTGGAAAGTGGCCCTCTTGCCCTCCTGGCTACCATGAGCACCCTGTCAGCTGGCACAATCTCAGAAATCAAATGGAAGGCTTGATGAACCCAGTTGTGACCACACAGCATCTGCTCCCATCCCTCATTATAACCTGGGGAAATTGAAGCTCAGAGAGGTTGGAATCACAACTCTGAGGGCATAGTGCTGACAAGAATGTTAAACCAGGCTAATGTGTCAGAGTGCAGGCAATCCTTCTTTCATTCTAGGTATAGCTTATGTGATTCACCATCAGCAAAGGAGATGAAAAGGTTAAAGAAAGATGCCCCTAGAACTTGCTGCTTGGACATGGTCAGGCATGTAGCTCAGGGGTGGAACTGCCCAGCTTCAAATCCTGGCTCCACCACTGACAAAGCTGTGTGATCCATGAGAGCTGAATTTACCTCTCTGTGCTGCAGTTTCTTCAAGTAGAAATCAGGGGTGATAAGAGAACACCCTTTGACCAAGCTTGGTCAAGAGAAAAAATGGGTTGGGAGGTGCAAAGTTTGTATCATTGTAGTTGATTTTTATTTTCATATAATAGTAATGATAGCAAAAAAGCAGGCAACAAGAGAGTATGGGCTTTAGATATATATAAGTGTGCTGCAATATGACCTCAGAGAAGTTAACTCACCTTCAAGTATCTGTTCTTTCATCTGTGGTACCTGGATAAGAAAAACTACCTTGAGGGCTTGCTTGAAAACAGAAAGCACTTGATTTAAAAAAAATCTATTGTTCTGACTGACTCCAAATCTTAGAAATAGCAAGAATAGGGGCAGGGGGTGTGGTGGAACTATATGCTGTGGGAATCCAGGAAAGGGAGACTAAAGACCCTAAAAGTATGAAAAGGTGGAAGTGCTGTCTGCCTATTGGGAAGAGCCTGCCAGACCAGTGAGCTTTCAGTGGACTTGACTTTTAGAAATCTAACAGGTAACCAGTTAATCTCAGACTTAGGCTCCTCAAGGAGTAGGGACTTGGGAGTCCTGAGAAAATACTCCTGAAAGAGAGAATAAGCCGACCTAGCAGCAGGATTTTGAGGACCACCTGGAAGTTCCAATTCTCCCATTTGTCCTGGGACCTCTCTCCCAGCACCCTCTGACCTCTGGCTCCAATCTGGCCCCTTGGTCTGTGACACAGCCTTATCCTGTGCTCTCGTGAGTTGGAATCACTGTTTCATGGATCCCAGTCTTCCTTTTTCTTGGATTAGTCCCTCATTTTTCTGGAGTAGGGACTCAAGCAAGAAAATATTTTGAAATTGTGTATATCAGGAAAGGTATTTATTTTCCACCACATTTGGCTGATAGTTTGGCTGCGTATCAAATTTTAGGATGAAAATAATTTCCTCAAAGAAAATTGAGCCATTGTTTCATCCAGAATTGCTAATGAGTAGTCTTGATTTTAGGATTTTTATACCCATTATAATCTGAAATTTCATGAAGTATGTCTTAATGTGGCTCTTTTTTTTTCCATTCATTCAGCTGGATATTCACTGCAAAATTTCAATTTAAACTCTTTTGCCTATTCCTCAGTTCAGGGAAATTATCTTCTGTTATTTCTATAATTTTCTCTTCTCCATCTGCTTTCTTTTCTCTCTCAGGTCTCATATTATTAACACATTTAATGGTTTGTATTAGAAACCTGCCTCTGTCTCTGATTTCCATATTTTTCACTTCTCTTTATCACTTTAACTTTGTTCTGGGAGTTTTTCAAGTTTGATTTTCCAATTGCTCCAAATAGATAACTTTTAATTTCAGTAAACATAATTTAGTCTCTAAGAGTCCCTTATAGTCACTGTTTCTTCCTTTTTCTTAGCATTAACTACTTGTTTAATGGATATAATATTCTCCTGGAGCCCCTTTTGCTGTTCTCTGAATTATCTTTTCTCTTTATCTTTTCTTTTTTTCTTCTTGGATCACTTTTTCTGCTTATAATCATCATTCTCTTTTATGCTACTTGTTCTCTGTGTGTGCCTGGTGATTCTCAGTTGACATACACACACAGAGGAATGTCTGTCTAGAGTTTACTGTGATGACAGGTCTGGTTTCCAGTGATAGAGTTTGATGTGAGAATATTTGGGGTGCCACTTTGCAGAGTTCTCTTTGGTGGGAGGAGTTAGGCAGTGACCCACAGGCTGAGGGCCTCCCACTGACATCCAGAGGGAAATCTATTCAAGGTACCACCTTCGTACTAGAAGCCTTGCTTTTCCCCAGATTGTTGGGTGGTTTCTACAGAGAGGAACTATCAGGCTTTGACCTGGCATTAAATGCCAGCTCTCTGTGATTAGTGCAGAGGTTGGCATACAGGGTTCTTGCTCTGCATGTTTCACTGTCAGTGCCACACCTACTGTGTGGGTTCTGGTGATCTATTGAACTTTCTTGCTCATTGGTGAGCCCTTGTCCACCCACCTCTATTATGTTTTGCAATTATAGATATGTCCCTTCTTTTGAGTCTGCATTTTCATTTCAGAATGAACATAAGGCAATGAAGTGTACATTTTAGAACATGAGCATTTATTTTCCCTCAGATTTTCTTCAAATTTTCATTGGTGTTTGCTTCCTTTTTTGTAAGCTGGTTAGTCTGGGATATCCTGCAGTACATTTCTAGATTCCATGCCCCCTTCAAATTCCAACTCAATTCTCTTCCACTTGGTAAATCTTCCCAATCACTTCCTCACCCCCACAGAATAAGCTGCCTTTGTGCTACAATTGGCTTCCTAGGAGTTGGGGTGGGGTGGGTCAGGCATTTATTGAACATTGCCATGTGGGGCTTTTGGTGTTTGGGGGTTGAGATCCTGTGGAGGGTCAGGTCAAGCCTTCCTCATGGGTTGCCTTGGTGGGCTCACACAAGATCATTCAGGGTTTGAAGAAGGGGGTAGTATTTTGACTACAAGATACTTTCCATCAGCTGCCATCTTGCCTCATTTCTCTTTAAGAAAGTTAGAAACCAGCAATGCCCAGGCTTTTTTCTTTTATTTCCATGTAAATCCCTTGTCCTAACTTGTATCAAAGTGGCCTAACTTTGTTTTAGGGCTTTCTGTTGAGGCTTATCTTTGGCTTCAAGTTGCAAATTCAATCTCTGGGAACTCATTGGATTATGGTTAGAGGTGACTCTGACAATTTACCCAGACTGATGGTACTGTTGTAAGAGTGCTGCACTTGATTTGGGGTGGTTGTTTTCTTCATTTTGTTTTTTGGTTTTTGTTTCCCTGACTTTTTTAATGCTGATATGGTGCACTTTGTGTGTGTGTGTGTGTGTGTGTGTGTGTGCGCGCGCGTGTGTATGAATGTATATGTACATGTTTGAGTGTGCTGGTGACAGTTTATTCCCATAGGTTGGTGAAGTGGTTGTGTCTTTGTGCATGTGTGTGTGGGTGTACACACATGAGCAACCTACTGATGCTTTGGGCTTTATTACCTCAGGCTGGTAATGTGCTTCCTATATATTCCTGATGGCATCCAGTGGCTGCAGTGGGCAAATGCCCAAATTTATTTCTGTGATGGCTTGTCTGCTCCCCACTTCCAGGTAAATCATCTGATTGTGAGTGTGGGGCTGCACAGACATCCTGTTCTTCTGATCAGACCACCATGATAATCCTGAAAATTTTGCTGAGCACTGATTGGCAGTGAGCACCCTGTCCTCTAGTGGAGGGAGCTTCTGCCTTAGAGTGGCATCTGAATAAATCAGAGGTTACAGTGCTGAAAATGAGAATCAGGAGGGCACAGGGTGCATAGGAGTCCACAGAGAGGTGTGGGAAGCCTTCCTATAGGAGGAGCCCTATTAAGCACAGAGTAGGGTAGAGCAGGGAGATAAAGCAGGGAGAAGGCCATCTCAGGCAGAGGGAGCAGGATGAAGGTCAGTGAGTTTCAACAGCCTGTGCTTTGCTTAGATGATGCAGCCCTAGATGCCTGCAGCTCAGTGAGTGAGGTGTGAAAGGGAACATGCCAGGCTTCTCAGGATGGGTGAGGGGGAGCCAGCTAAAGTGGAACCTGGCAAACTGAATCCTTAACAAGTGGCCTACCCAGGCAATGCTGCCATATTCTGAATTCAGAAAACTGCTGATGTAGAGCAGGAAGGCCCTTGAGATTTGGGGCCTGAACCTTATCCTGAAAATTGTGGGCTTCTATTCCTTACCTGAGGAATTGGAGACTTATTGCTGTTGTCCTTGTTGTTTTTAGTATTATTGGCATCCATGAAAGGGTTTAAAAAGGGGAGCATGAGGATTTGGTTTGCACTGGAAGTGGAGGGTGGATTACAGGGCCCACCTGGCAGCAGAGGCCCCAGCAAGGGGGCTGCCACCATGCCTGGTCTGCATAAAAGGATGGGGGAGGCTGCCATAGACTTTAGGGACAGCCTTGGGGCAGTTGCATTCTGAGGGAGTGGGGACAGCCAGCCAGCAGGAATCTGGGGTGGTGGTGGATGGTGGCAGGCTGCAATGTGGTACCTGCTGGTGAGCTGGTTTGTGTGGATGCAATGGATGGACCCTGTCAATTACTGGGGATGCCTGTGGATATTCAGTGGGTGATGTCTAGGGACTGAGAGAATGGAGATGGTGCTGTCACCCCAGCAAGTGTGGTGGCAGGAGATCTGGGTGGGGGCTCAGCCTCCCTGCACTACCCAGAGTGTGCATGGCCAGGAACTCAGCTCCCAGCAGGTTGGCTGACTCTGTGATGGAAGACATCAGAGCTGCAGGAACAGTGGCTAAGCTATCTTTCTTCCTGTGGTTCAGATGCCGAACTCCACCACCAGAACATCAGGCTTTCACACAAGAACTGAAACACGACTGATGCTGATGGCCTCCCCATATCCCCATATCTCTGGACTGTCCAGGAGGGCTCAAGCTGAGGTCACCCAGTGATCCATGCTCCAGCCTGGCCTGAGCTTCTACTCAGGCAGCAAAGTAGCTGCCAGGGTGGGATGACTGGAATAGAGTTTCTCAGTCATTTTGGGAGAAGAGTTTCAGAATTTCTTTAAAGGGTGATAAACCTACCCAACCTTTGTGATGTTACCTATCCTGGGCCTTTTAATGAGCTGATGCTTCAGATGTACAGAACACTGGCTTCTGCACTCAATTTATTGTTTATTGAAGACACATGTAATGGAGTTCTTTATATTGAAAAATAGGAAGATATTTTGTTATAAGTGGAAGTCTATCTTTTCTGGAAAGCTAACATGTAAGTGTGCATGTCAGTTGGGTCAGTTGCTTGGAACATGTCACCTGGGGGGCAAGAAAGGAGGGTCCATTGTTGGCTTTGCTTCACAGCCATCTTAAAGGACTGTCCAGTGTGAGGGTCCTGAATGGCTAGTGTTTGAAGTTGGGGTCTGCCTGGCTGGGGACTGGACTGTCCCTGGCTTTTGTGTACTCCTGGATTTGGAAGGAAGAGAGTGGCATGATTCTACCTTCCCATATAGGAGAGGCTCTGGGCAGCATGAGGGGTTGTGATGCTTCTCCAAGTAGGGCTGCCTGCAAGTCAGAGTCCTGTCTGTCAGGGTGTATTAAAGAGACAAATTATTTACATTTGAGAACACTTATTTTGACCTAGCCAAAATATTAAAAGATTTTGTATAAAAATTTAAGGAAATTTTATGATATGTTGGGTTGTGTATTTGTGAAGCATGAAATGTTAATTGAGTAAGACTTCAAAAAACCTTATCAAGCAGACAGTCATCCTGGCATGCCAAGCTTAAGTGAAATACAAGCAAACCATCAACTCTGCTTTCCATTTGTCCTCTAAGATGTGAAACTGGCTCAATTCCCATGCCTTCTGACCTGTGTCCTTTTCTTCCCATCTCATCCTCTCATAGCATAACCTTCTCTCTGTTCTCACTAGTCCTCCAGGTTTATTGGCAAAGAACACTTGAGTCAGCGAACACACCTTTGCCACAGGTGTAATGAATTATTAGCAAACTTAAGGTAATATTACTCAAGGTGAAGTGGGTGTGCTTTTTCTTATTTATGCACTTGAGTAGAACAATTAAAAAAGGACACACTTGAACTCCTAGGTATTGGCAAAGAGAGTCACAACTCTCACTTGTATTGTGTAACAAAAGAAAACCAATTGGGAAATTCCAAAGCAAGAGGTTCTGATAAAGGTGTGGTAGTACATGTTCTGGAATATTCCACTATTAAGATTAACCAACTTCTAGTACATTTGAAGTCAGGCATCAATAGTTTTTGTTTGGTTGACAAACAGATTGCAAAACTTGAAGAAGGATATTGGCCCTGTTTTGTTAAAAATAAAATAAAATAGAATTTTATTGGTGCCTATCTATATATGAGGGTATATAGATAGATAAAAGACTAAAAGGATATATTCTGGAATATTTACAGTGGTTATCATTTTGATTACTCATATTTTACCCTTGGCCACTTTAATTGTTTTCTAGATTTCTATAATGAACATGTATTACTTTTATAATCAGAGTATAACTCACAATAAATGTTTTTTTAATAAAAATAATTGTTTATTTATTGAACCTGGGGTATATTAGATATACAACCAGTTTCAAATTCACATCTTTAATTCAATTTTGATGTGTTTTCACACAGTCAAAAATAATTGGCATCCAACCGTTGTCCTAAGGTGAAGCAACAGTCACCTTATCAAAAAACTGTTGCAATTATTTTCACCCAAGTGAAAAAAAATGTTTATCCTGTACAAGAAAACCTGTAACAAATTTAAATTAATTATATATAACTTATTGGTTATATATAATTAATATATATTAATATATAAGTCACCCAGAACACCTTGCAAAGATGCAAAAAATATTACAAGTAACTAATAAACATCAGTCACAACATAATCCAGTATCATCCCCAGACCAAACCAGATCCTCCTTTAATTTTAAACCCATCATCAGAGACCAAGAGAGTCATTTCATTTTATGCAAATTCCATGTGCCAATAATGAAAGACCCAAGAAAAGCAAAAACAAAACCCTAGGACTCACACTAGTGTCCAGTATGCCAATTAAATTGTGGCCAAAATGCCTCTGGTCAAAAATAAAATAGTGGCTGTGTATCAGTGAAATTAAATCCAAGAGGTTTTAATTTAATTTAATCCTTTGGCATTAGAAATCCAGATTTTCCAATTACATGAATACACACTTCCTATATGGCAAGAGCAAGTGGACATGCCAGCACAAAAAGGAAAAGAGCTACCATTTGCTGAAACACCAAGAGAATTGGCTTTAACAGGGATTTCTTATAAGGTTAGGCAGAAACCAAAAAACTGGTTACTAGCTGCTTGTGTCATCAATTTTAGTGGAGGTGACTGAGACTTAAAGTTCAATTTAAAAATTTAGGAGGGAGGAATGTATGTTGCAGCAAGTCTTATCTTTAAAGCAAAACAAGAAAGAACATATAAAAGTACCCAGCCATGGTTATCTACTCCATAGTCAGAAAGCTGTGACATTAATGTGGGCAGAAAATGCCCAGATGCAGACTGGTTGTTTCTTGTAAGAAGTCAACAAAACTACTTGAACTGCAGGAGAGTGTACCAAAGAATGCAGTCATTTTAGTGGAGTATTATCAGCCCCTGTGCTGATTTCTTGAACAAACCACATTCTATTATGAAGACAAAAGAAAAAGAAGACATAGAAAGGACCGTACTCTTATGTTTCATTTATAGTGTTTGAGTTCTGGAAGGACTGTATAATGGAAGCAGAAATCAAATAAGAAATGATGCCAGAGGGAGATCTAAGATGGTGGCATAGAGAGGAGTGAAAGCCAAGTAGTCCCCCTGGAACAACTAAAAACAAAACAGAAACAACCAGTAAATAAACTAGAATAACTGTGGGGGGACAAATGTGACCATCCACTCATCATGCACCAACCTGAAATGGGAGGAATGCCCAAGATCACAGCATAAAATCTGTAGTAAAAACTTTGGACCCAGATTTCTGGAAGATGGTGGTTAGGAGAGACAGGGCAAACAAACACCTCTGTGAAAAATACTAGATAAAAGCCAGAAAGTCACCCAGAACACCAGTTCCAGTGATGCACCAGCTGGACAAGGTCTGCTAAATCCACAGGGACCATGCACTTGGTGAAACCAGGAGCCTGCATTCTTTTTTTTTTTTTTTTTAATCTTCATTTTATTGAGATATATTCACATACCATGCAGTCATACAAAACAAATCGTACATTCGATTGTTCACAGTACCATTACGTAGTTGTACATTCATCACCTAAATCAATTCCTGACACCTTCATTAGCACACACACAAAAATAACAAGAATAATAATTAAAGTAAAAAAAGAGCAATTGAAGTAAAAAAGAACACTGGGTACCTTTGTCTGTTCGTTTGTTTGTTTCCTTCCCCTATTTTTCTACTCATCCATCCATAAACTAGACAAAGGGGAGTGTGGTCCTTATGGTTTTCCCAATCCCATTGTCACCCCTCATAAGCTACATTTTATACAGTTGTCTTTGAGATTTATGGGTTCTGGGTTGTAGTTTGATAGTTTCAGGTATCCACCACCAGCTACCCCAATTCTTTAGAACCTAAAAAGGGTTGTCTAAATTGTGTGTAAGAGTGCCCACCAGAGTTACCTCTCGGCTCCTTTTGGAATCTCTCTGCTACTGAAGCTTATTTCATTTCCTTTCACATCCCCCTTTTGGTCAAGAAGATGTTCTCCGTCCCACGATGCCAGGTCTACATTCCTCCCCGGGAGTCATATTCCACGTTGCCAGGGAGATTCATTCCCCTGGGTGTCTGATCCCACGTAGGGGGGCAGGGCAGTGATTTCACCTTTCAAGTTGGCTTAGCTAGAGAGAGAGGGCCACATCTGAGCAACAAAGAGGCATTCGGGAGGAGGCTTTTAGGCACAATTATAGGGAAGCCTAGCCTCTCCTTTGCAGCAACAGTCTTCCCAAGGGTAAAACCTATGGTAGAGGGCTCAACCCATCAAACCACCAGTTCCCTATGTCTGTGGTCATGTTAGCAACCATTGAGGTGGGGTAGGCCAATACCCTGCATTCTCCACAGGAGCCTGCATTCTGAAATGAGTGAGTAAGCCTACTAAATATCTGGCAGCCATACTGCAATGTGGGGGAACCATGGGTTGGTGTTTGGAGTCAGACTAGCTCTTTTTAAAAACCCAAAAGCAGCTGTGAATATGGCAGTGAGAACCACACAGGGAAGCATGGCAGGAATGGCATCTCCACAACCTGTGAGTATACCTCAATATCTGGCTTGGATGATAAACTTTCATGCACCCACTGCTAATTGTCTCAGAGGTAGGAAGGCAGATGTGAGGCCAAAAGATGGCCTCTTAGCCATCTTTCTGGTGGGCTGGGAATGCTCCTGCCCAGCACCAGCAACACAGCCCAGAGCTGTGCCAAAAAACCCAGTGTGATGGAAAGTGTTTCCAGCAATGCATGCACATGCCACAATATCTAGCATGGACAATAGCCTTTCATGCACCTGCAGCTAATTGTCCAGGAGCTAGGAAGGCAGAGCAGTGTGAAAAGAGGGAGATTAACATGCCCCATTCAGCCATACTTTCAGTAGGCTGGGAATGTCCCTACATGGCCCTTGGCCCAGAACTTCCCTTGACGGTTGGTGCACACTTGTGATGTAGCACAGCCTTCCCTCAGCAGAGGACTTAGAAGGGCATGGCTTGGAAGAGGGACCCACTCAGAAATCCCAGGGACCATACACCACCTTAGTTCTTTGTTCTTTAACTGTTCAACTCATTAGCAGAGGCTCACCAACATTATTGAATCTTTACTAAAAGTCAACTGATTGCAGATGCTAGTCCCATATACAGAATGCCTCCACATCAAGTGGACTCCAGGATTGGGATATGCTTGGAGAGTGAAGCCAACAGGTGAAATAAGCTAACACAGGGTAGGTGTTTGCACAGACCACAGCACAAAAGAAGTGCTTGATAGCTTTCACTGTCATTGTTATCATGGTCAGCACCTTGGTTACTTGTCTTGCTGTCATCTCTCTCTCTGCACATGGGGAAGAGGCAGCAATGACTTTCTCTGGAGCCACATTTTAATGACAGTAAGGGATTTGTAGGCCCAGTTTGTGTGAAGCCCACCATGTAACAAGTCAGTTTTGGCCAAGGGGGACCCATGTGTTGGGGAAGGGGTAAAGGTAGAAGAGCAGGGATGGGCACTTTCCAAGAAATGGGAGGACATGAGCAGATCATCCTTAGCATGGATGTGGGGTTCGCCATGTGGACCATGGACATCCTTGGGCAGAGCTGGACAGAGCTTCCCTGAAGATGCTTTCACAGACACCAGACCCAACATCATTCTCAGGTCATAAGGGGAAGGAAGGCCACCCCTGGGTCCACCATGAGAGGTAACAGGAATGTTGAAGTGATCCTTGGGAGCAGGTGAAGCCAGAGCAGAAAAGAGGAACAGCTAGGGTTCAAGTTCATCAAGATAAATAGGGTCAACACTGAAACTGCCTTTCCACCTATGATTGGGTCATGTCAGACTCCATTAGCCACATCCTTAGGAAGACTGGTTTCTCTGCAGATGTTAGTGGGTGGTTTTTATAACTTAGGATAGGCTTAGTTCTGCTGCATTAACAAGAAGATCCAGAAGGATTTCTTCTCACTCATGCTCCACGTCCATCAGACCTGCTGAATATCTGCTTTATGTTGTCTTTACTCCCAGACCACCATATAGAGGATCACATATCACTGTGGAGGGGTGAAGGGAATATGGTTCTTAAAGCTTTTCACCCAGAAGTGAAACACATCACTTCTGCTCATGATGTGTTCATGAGAGCAAGTCCCAGGGCAGGGTCATGGAAAGGCAGTTCTACCCTGTGCCAAAGAGGAGCAACAGAAGTGCTGGTGAACAGCATGACTGAGGGCCACAGACAACTTGCAAACAGAAACAAGGAAAGGATCTATGATCCCATAAATTCAAGAAATACCAAGTTAAGCCAAGGTAAACAGAGATATCTACAGCAGGACTTTAATATGCTAATGTACACTGGGACCCACAGAAGACAGGGTTTGCTTGGGGGTAAAGCCCATGACTTTGTTTTACTGATGTCCTCTACCACCCTGGCCTGGTGTCAGGAACACAGCACACGCACATATATTTGCCTCAGGCTCCTGTCTTGATCTGCAAGGCAACCTCAGTAGTTTACAAGAGGCATACTTGACAGAAGAATGCTGAGACAAAAGTGACAAGAAGATCACTTGGGGAAAGAAATCTGTTTTCTGTGTGTGATCATCATGTGCTGGCCCCATGATTTATCTCACTGAATCCTCAGTATAACATTATGCCTTAGGAACTGTTCCCATTCTCATTAGAAAGACCAGGAGATTGTGGCTCAGGAATGAATTTTGAATAAGTATCCAACTTATTTCCCTTGTGCTTAAAATTTATCAATTTCTAGATATTCAGTGCAAATCTTTTTCAGAGTTTTCACACCTAATATCACCTTTTGAGTATGAGTGGGGATCAGTGGGACAAGAAAAGCCTCACTTTGGTGGCCAACCCTCACTAGACCCCAGGAGCTGAGTGTGTGGGCACTGGGCCAAGCACTGGGTGGGCTTTCAAAGTTCCAGCCTGTGGAATTACTTATAAATGATCCAAAGGGTCCTACCAGGGAGCAGCAGGGCAGCAGTTGAACTCTCTTGTGCAGATACATGGCAGCTGAAGCCTTCTGTGTGTGCCAGTTCCTCACCCCACCCCCACTCCTTTAAAATCACCCTATGAGGGGAATCCATTGTAGAGAGGCTGCTGAGTCATCATCTACTTTAACCTCTGCCTGATCCCTGTGACACCTGAGCAGTATTTGGAGGTAGCAAAGTGTGGCCAGTGTCAGATACTCCTGGGTTCAGGTCCCACCTGGTTTGCAAGCTGTGGGACTTGGGTTGAATACCTTCTCACTCTGAGCCTCAGTTTCATCCTCTATAAAAGGCTGGCAGTAAGTCAGAACCTAAGATGGCGGCTAGGTGAGACAGGGCAGAAAGAGACCTCCATGAAAAATACTAGATAAAAACCAGAAAGTGACCCAGAATACCAGTTCTAGTGATGCACCAGCAAGAAAAGTTCTGCTGAATCCACAGGGACTGTGCATTTTGTGAAACTGGGAGTCTGCATACTGAAATGAGTGAGTGAGTCAGCTGAAAGTCCCTCACTGCAGTGTAGGGAAATGGTGGGTTGGAAAAAAAAAAAGCCCGGGAGCAGCTGCGGTTGTGACTGGGAGGGCCACACAGCAAAGCACAGCGGGAGCAGGCTGGCCTAATGCCTCAGTGTCTGGCATGGAGGGTAAACCTTCCCACACCCGATACTGGGTGTCTTGGGGCCAGGGGAGCAAAGGGGAGCCAAAAGGAGGAAAAACTGCATGACTGGCAGCCATCATCCCAGTGGGTGTGGGACACTCCTGCCTGGGGCCAGGCCCACAGCCCAGAGCCACACCGGGAAACCCAGTGTGATGGGGAGTCTTTCCTGCAGCACTGTGCACATGTCACAATATCAGCCATGGACAGTGGCCTTTAATACACCCATGGCTGACTGTCCTGGAGCTGGGAGGGTGGAGCTCTGTGAAAAGGGGGAAGTTAATGTGTCCCATTCAGCCATCTTTGAAGTGGGCTGGGAATGCCTGTCCATGGCCCAGCAACCCAGGGCTTCCCTTGAGGCCATTGCACACTTGTGATGTGGCACAGCCCTCCCTCAGCAGAGATCCTGGAAGAGCATAGCAGGGAAGGGAGACCCGCTCGGAAATTCCAGGGAACCTGCACCAATACCAAGGACTTGTGTGTCAGTGGCAGAGATGGTCAGTGGCAAGACTGAAATGAGAGCTTAGACTCTTGCAACAGCCTTGAATCTCCAGGAACACCTGGGAGGTTTGATTATTAAAGATGCTCCCCCTCACTAACTTCTCAGACACACAGCCCTCATTCAGGGCAGACAGCACCAACACACCCAAATTTAGTGCACCATTGAACCCCATGGGAATTGGATCCCTGCATACCACAGGGACAAGGTTGGGGAAAACTGACTTGAGGTGAATAGGTGACTCATGGACACCATCTGCTGGTTAGTTAAAGTGTATGCCACCAAGTTGCAGTTCTGACAAATTACAGATCAAGTAAAACAAATGCCGAAAGGCCAAAAACAACAGAAAATCTTAAAACATATGATAAAACTAGACAATATGGAGAACCCAAACCCAAATACCCAAATCAAAAGATCAGAAGACACACAGTACTTGGCACAATTAATCAAAGAACTACACACAGGCAACAAGAGCATGGCACAGGATATAAAGGACATTAAGAAGAGCATGGCACAGGATATAAAGGGCATAAAGAAGACCCTAGAAGAGCATAAAGAAGAAATTGCAAGAGTAAATAAAAAAATAGAAGACCTTATGGAAATTAAAGAAACTGTAGGCCAAATTAAAAAGACTCTGGCTACTCATAATACAAGATTAGAGGATGTTGAACAACAACTCAGCTTCCTTGAGGATCACAGAACAGAAAATGAAAGAATAAAAGAAAGAATGGGAAAAATTTTGAAATTAATTGAAATGGATCTCAGGGATATGATAGATAAAATAAAACATCCAAATATGAGACTCATTAGTGTCCCAGAAGGGGAAGAGAAGGGTAAAGGTCTAGAAAGAGTATTCAAAGAAATTGTTGGGGAAAACTTCCCAAATCTTCTACACAATATAAATACACAAAGCATAAATGCCCAGTGAACTCCAAATGGAATAAATCCAAATAAAATCACCCCAAGACATATTCTGATCAGACTGTCAAATACTGAAGAGAAGGAGCAAGTTCTGAAAGCAGCAAGAGAAAAGCAATTCACCACATACAAAGAAAACAACATAAGACTAAGTAGTGACAACTCAGTAGCCACCATGGAGGCAAGAAGGCAGTGGCGTGACATATTTAAAATTCTGAGAGTGAAAAATTTCCAAGAATACTTTATCCAGCAAAACTCTCCTTCAAATTTGAGGGAGAGCTTAAATTTTTCACAGACAAACAAATGCTGAGAGATTTTGCTAATAAAGACCTGCCCTACTTCAGATACTAAAGGGAGCCCTATCGACAGAGAAACAAAGAAAGGAGAGAGATAGATAGATAATTTTAACAGATATATATATATAGAATATTATATCCCAGGTCACTGGGACACATTCTTCTCTAGCGATCATGGATCTTTCTCCAGAATGGACCATATGCTGGGGCATAAAAACTAGCCTCAATAAATTAAAAAAAAAATGAATTTGTTCAAAGCACATTCTCTGACCACCATGGAATACAAATAGAAGTCAATAACCATCAGAGACTTGGAGAATTCACAAACACCTGGAGGGTAAAAATGAGGAGAGATGAAAACATTCCCAGATAATCAAAAGCTGAGGGACTTCATCACCAGTAGATCAGTCCTATAAGAAATGCTAAAGGGAGTTGAGCAGGCTGAAAGGAAGGGACACTAAAAAATTGACTGAAACTACATGAAGAAATAAGGATTTCCAGTAAAGATCACATGGTAAATATAAATACCAATACTTCTGCATTTTTGATTTGTAACTCCACTATTTACTTCCTACAGGATCTAAAATACATAAACTGGAATGATAAATTTGGGGCTCAATGTAAAATATGTAATTTTTGACAAGAACTACATAAATGTGGGGGAATGATGGAGTATAAGAACATAGTTTATATGTCATGTTGAAGTTAAGTGGTATCAAAGAAAAACAAGAATGTTATAAATTTAAGATGTTAAATTTAATCCCCACGGTAAACACAAAGAAAGTATCAGAGAACATGACCATAGAGATGAGAAGTAGAGTATGGGTGACAAGAAGTGGGGGAAGGGGCAATGGGGAGTTAAGAAATGAGTGTAGGGTTTCTGTTTGGAGTGAAGGGAAACTTCTAGAAATGGATGATGGGAAGGTGATAGCATTGCATCATTCTAAATGTGATTAATCCCACTAATGGAATGCTGGGGGGGGGGGTGGAATCGGAAGATTTAGGCTGTAGATGACAATTAAATGCCAAGGATGATCCTGGATGGGATCTGAGGATGGAAGAGAGGAGGCTGAAATGGACACAGATGGGACATAAGGAGAAAAGGAAATATAGAATGTAACCTTTGTATCGATGTTGAATTTCTTCAACTTCTTAGCTGCACTTAATGGGATTGCATAAAAGAATGTTCTTATCCATGGAAAAGGTATACATGAATTATATTGTTTGTTCAAAGATATATGCAGCTTGCTCTCATATGTTCAGAGGACAGAGCAATAGATGATGGATGATAGATAGGGACGGAGGGAGCGAGAGAGGGAGGGAGAGAAGGAAAGAAAGAAATGGTGTGACAGGATGTTAAAGGTGGTGGATCAGGGTATTGGGAGGGGGTGTTGGGGTATGCTGGAGTTCTATGAATGGGGCTTGTACTGTTTGTTTGAATTTATTTCAAAATAAAATTTATTAAATAAAAAAAGTAAAAAAAAAAAAAAGGCTGGTAATAATAGTTCCCTCCTTACTGTGATGGTAAATTAGACCATTTATGAAAACCACTCAGCATGGTTCCTGGCTCATGGTTTCAGAGACAACAGTGCCCAGGTTTTCTCAGAGCCAGGTTCATCTTTTCCTATATCAACTCAGTGATCCTCCAAGCAACCCCAAGAGGGAGAGACTGTTACTACCCCCATTTCATGGAAAGAAAACTGGCCCAGAAAAGCGTGAGTCTTGTCCAGAGCCACAGAACTTAGAAGTGGTAAAATCACAACTAACATTCATAAGTCTATCTATAAAGCCCATTTTCAAAACTGCTCAGTTTTGAAAGCCCATTTTCAAAAAAGCTCATCTCTTTTTACCTTGACAATTGACTATCCTGTATGTGATAAATCCCTGTAGATACCAAGGACTTATTACTTGCTAGTGCAAAATCTAATCAGATTTTTTAAACCATTCTAGAACCAGCCAAGAACTCAGCAATCCCATCCCATTATTTTGTTAGGGAGAACACTGACACTCAGAGAGGGTGTGACTTTCCTGGGCTCCCACAGCTACCTGATGGCCCAGTTCTTCCACCTCCTGGCAGTGCATGCTCCTGCCACCTGCCTCTCTAGCCAAGCCCAGTCCCTGATGCCTCTCCCCAGAGCTGGCCCTGCACACCTTTCTGCTTTTGTGCAGGCTGTCCAGACTGCCTTTATCCATCCTGTATCCTAGTCCCACACTACCTGGTGCCACCCTGGCTGCCTCCACCCCTTCCTCATCCCCCTTCTGCTGCTCTGCACCCTTTCCACCCCATTTCTGACCAGGTTCCTCAAAGGCAGGTTTGGAGACCTCTGTTTTCAAAGACTCTGGAAACTAGATAAACAAAGGGGCTTCATTCATTAATCCAGTCATTCATTCAGCAGACAGTGTGCAAAGTCTGGTGGTAAAGAATGATGTGGAAACAAAGAGTGAAACAAGCCAGGGATTCTTAAAGCTTGTGGCCCAAAGAATTACTCATATACTTCTTTAAAATACAGATTTCTAGATTATATTTTCTAGGTATTTTGATTCAATATGTCTGGCCAAAGGCCCAGGACTCTGGGATTTTTTTTCTTTAATTTAGAGAAATTGTGGGTTTACAGACTAACCATGCAAAAGATACAGGATTACCATACACCACCCCCTACCAAAGCCTTGTATTGATATGGAATATCAATTGCAACTAATGATAGTATACTTTTACAACCATACTATTAAAATTCATGATTTTAGTTAGGGTTCACTATATACTGTAATTCCATGAATTTCCTTAAAAAGTTTTTATTTTGTTACTGTATGTACAATCTTACATTTCCCTTTTCATCATATTCAGATATATATTTCAGGGTTATCTCACTGCATTCAAAATGTTATGGTACCATCATAATCATCCATTACCAAAACATTTCCATCATTTCAGATAGGAAACCTGTACACTGAAAGTCTTAACTTCCCATCCCCTATTCCCCCATCCCCATCCCCGGTTAACCTATATTCCAGATTCTGACTCTATGAGTTTGCTTATTCTAATAGTTTAAAAAAAATAAGAGCATATAATATTTGTACTTTTCTGTCTGACATATCTTTCAAAATGATGTCCTCGAGGTTCACCCACATTGTTACATTTTACAGGAATTCATTTTTTTTGTGGCTGAACAATATTCCATTGTATGTATATACCACATTTTGTTTGTCCATTCATTGCTTTGCAGACACTTGGGTTGCTTCCATATTTTGGCAATGGTGAATAATGCCACTATGCACACTGGTATGCAAATATCTATTCAAGTCCCTGCTTTCCACTCTTTGGTGTATATACCTAGTAGTGGGATTGCCAGGTCATGGGGTAGTTCTATACTTACCTTTCTAAGGAACAAAGAAAATGCCTTATAAAGCAGCTGCACCATTTAACACTGCCACCAGAAATGAATGAATGTTCCTATTTGTCTGCATCCTCTCTTATTCTGGTTATTTTCAGTCTTTTTAATAGCAGCCTTTCTTATGGTTGCAAAATATTATCTCATTGTGGTTTTGGTTTGCAATTCCCTGATGGCTAATGATGTTGGACATCTTTTCATGTGCTTTCTGGCCATTTGTAGATCTTCTTTGGAGAGATGCACTTTTACATTTTTGACCATTATTAATTGGACTATTTGTCTTGTTTTTAAGTTATGGATTTCTTTATATATTCTGGATATTAAAACTTTTTCTGGATATTAAAACTTTTGTGAGATATGTGTTCCAAATATATCTCCCATTGTGTAGGTTGTATTTTACTTTCATGATAAAGTCCTTTGAAAACAAAAATTTTTAATTTTGATGAGGCCACACTTAACTATGTTTTATTCATTGCCTGTGCTTTGAATCTAGTCTAAAAAGTCATTTCCTAACACAAGGTCCTGAATATATTTTCCCAAGTTTCCCTCTAGGGCTTTGATTGTTCTAGCTTTCTATTAAAGTCTTCAACCATTTTGTGTTGATTTTTGTACATGGAGTGAGGAAGGGGTCCCTCATATTTTATTGGCAATGGGATGCAGTTTTCCCAGAACCATTTGTTAAAGAGAGTATTCCTTCCCAACTAAGTGGTATTTGCCACCTTGTCAAAAATGACTTGGTCATAAATGTGAGAGTTGATTTCTGAGCTCTTGATTCTATTCCATAGGTCTATAAGTCTACCCTTTTGCCAGTTCCATGCTGTTTTTTAAAATACAATTTTATTGAAATATAATCACATAACATACTATCATTCAAACTGTACAATCAGTTGTTAGTTTTTCACAGTATCATCATATAGTTGTGTTTTCATCACCACAATCAAACTTTGAATACTTTCATTACTCCAAACAATAAAATTAAAATTAAAATAAAAAGAACACCCAAAATATCCCTTTCCCCTCCTGCCCCATTGTTTATTTACTTTTTCAATACGGTTTGATTGAGATATATTCACACACCCTGCAGTCATCCACAGTGTACAATTATTCACAGTACCGTTATATGGTTGTGCATTCATCACCAGAATCTATTTTTGAACTTTTACCTTACTCCAAAATAAAAATAAAAGCAAAAAAAGAACATTTAAATCTTTCTATCCCCTCCATCCCACCCTATTCTTCATCTAATTTTTGTCCCCATTTTCCCACTCATCTGTCCTTATGCTGGATAAAGGGTGTGTGAGCCATAAGGTTTTCACAGTCACACAGTTACACTATGCAATCTACCTAGTTATATGATCACCTTCAAGAATCAAGGTCACTGAGTTGCAGTTTGACAGCTTTGGGTATTTTCCTCTAGCCATTCCAACATACTAAAGAATAAAAGGTGATATCTATATGGTGCATAAGAACACCCTCCAGAGTGACCTCTTGACTCCATTTGAAACCTCTCAGCCACTGGAGCCTTATTGTTTCATCTCTCTTCCCCCTTTTGGTTGAGAAGTTCCTCTCAATCCCACCATTGCTGGGTCCAGGCTCATCCCCAGGGGTCATTTCCCACTTTGCCAGGGGGATTCACACCCCTGGGAGTCACATCCCACATATGGGAAGGGCAGTGAGTTCACCTGTTGAGTGGGCTTAGTGAGAGAGGGTGCCACATCTAAGCAACTAAGAGGCTCTCTGGGGGGGGGGGCATAGGCACAATTTTTTTATTCAATTTTATTGAGGTATATTCACAATCCATACAATAATCAAAAGTATACAATCAATTGTTCACAGTACCATCATATAGTTGTGCATTCATCATCCCAATCTATTTTTCTTAAATTCATTCTATTGAGATATATTCACATACTATGCAGTCATACAAAACAAATCATACATTCAATTGTTCACAGTACCATTACATAGTTGTGCATTTATCCCCAAAATCAATCCCTGACACCTTCACTACCACACACACAAAAATAATAAGAATAATAATTAAAGTGGAAAAGGGCAATTAAAGTAAAAAAGAACACTGGGTGCCTTTGTTTGTTTTTTTCCTTCCCCCACTTTTCTACTCATCCATCCATAAACTAGACAAAGAGGAGTGTGGTCCATATGGCTTCCCCAATCCCATTGTCACCCTTCATAAGCTGGATTTTTATACAATCATCTTCAAGATTCATGGGTTCTGGGTTGTAGTTTGATAGTTTCAGGTATCCACTGCCAACTACCTCAATTCATTAGAACCTAAAAAAGGTTGTCTATATTGTGCATAAGAGTGCCCGCAAGAGTGGCCTCTCAGCTCCTTTTGGAATCTCTCTGCCACTGAAGCTTATTTCATTTCCTTTCACTTCCCCTTTTTGGTCAAGTAGATGTTCTCCATCCCACGATGCTGGGTCTACATTCCTTCCTGGGAGTCATATTCCATGTTTCCAGGGAGATTCACTCCCCTGGATATCTGATCCCACATAGGGGGGTGGGCAGTGATTTCACCTGCCAAGTTGGCTTAGCTAAAGAGAGAGGGCCATATCTGAGCAACAAAGAGGCATTTGGGAGGAGGCTCTTAGGCACAATTATAGGCAGGCCTAGCCTCTCCTTTGCAGCAACCATCGAGGTGGGGCAGCCCAATAACCCTGCATTCTCCACCAGCTCCTCAAGGGGTCGCTGCATATTATTTTTTCTTCTTTTTTTAGCTAACTCTTTTTTTAAATCAACTGTATAAAAAATAAAAAATAAAAAAAAATTTTAAAAACATACACTAGAAGAACATTTCAAACAGACCATAACAAAGGAGTAAGAAAAAGACAACTAACCTAAGATAACTACTTTACTTCCAACATGTTCCTACTCTACCCCAAGAAAGTAACCTAATATAGCAACATTTCTGTGAACTTGTTCCTACTATACCCATCAGAAATTAACAGACCATAGTCATTCCTGGGCATTCCCGGAACATTAAATTTACCCATGATAGCTTATCTGTTCTAATTGGATTATCATTCCCCATTCCTTAATTGTGCTCTATCACTAGTTCCCCTACATTCTACATTATAAACCATTTGTTTTACATTTTTCAATGTTCACATTAGTGGTAGCATATAATATTTCTCTTTTTGTGCCTGGCTTATTTCACTTGGCACTATGTCTTCAAGGTTAATCCATGTTGTCATGTTTCACAACATCGCTCCTTCTTACTGCTGTGTAGTATTCCATTGTGTCAGTTTGAATGTATTATGCCCCCTAAATGCCATTATCTTTGATGCAATTTTGTGGGGCAGACATTTTAGTGATTAGATTGGAATTCTTTGAGTGTTTCCATGGAATGCACCCAACCCAACTGTAGGTGATAACTCTGATTAGATGTTTCCATGGAGGCATGGCCCCACCCATTCAGGGTGGACCTTGATCAGTGGAGCTATATAAATGAGTTGACAGGCAGAGGGAACACAGTGCAGCTGTGAGTGATGTTTTGAAGAGGAGCTATAGCCAAGAGGGACACTTGGAAGAAAGCACAGGAGCTGCAGATGAGAGACAGTTTGAAGACAGCCATTGAAAGCAGACTCTTGTTCCAGAGAAGCTAAGAGAGGACAAATATCCCAAGTGCAACTAAGAGTGACATTTTTGAGGAACTGCAGCCTAGAGAGGTACATCCTGGGAGAAAGCCATTTTGAAACCAGAACTTTGGAGCATATGCCAGCCAGGTGCCTTCCCAGCTAACAGAGGTTTTCAGGACACCATTGGCCATCCTCCAGTGAAGGTACCTGATTGCTGATGTGTTACCTTGGACACTTTATGGCCTTAAGACTGTAACTGTAACCAAATAAACCCCCTTTTATGAAAGCCAATCCATTTCTGGTGTTTTGCATTTTGGTAGCATTGGCAAACTAGAACAGATTTTGGTACCAGAGGAGTGGGGTGTTTTGTTGCTGAGTTTGCAAACACCAAACATGTTGGAATGGCTTTTTAAATGGATAAGGGAAAGGTTCTGGAAGAATTGTGAGGAGCTTGATAGAAAAGGCCTAAACTGCTTTGAAGAGACTGTGGAAATATGGACTCTAAAGATACTTCCTATGAGGCCTTGAGCAGAAATGATGAATGTGTTGTTGCAAGCTGGAAGAAAAGCTGTCCTTGTTTTAAAGTGTCAGAGAATTTGGCAAAATTGAACCCTGGTGTCACATGGAAGTAAGAATTTGGAAGCAACAACCTGGAATACTTAGCTGAGGTGATCTGCAGACTATGTGTGGAGGATGTACCCTGGCTTCTCCTTGCAGCTTATAGTAAAATGTGAGCAGAGAGAGATAAACTTGGAACTGAACTCTTGGGTTCAAAAAAACCAGAAGCTTATGGCTTGAAAAATAATGGGCTTCCAGGGGTTAGAATCCCAGAAGCTACAGCCCAGCATGAGGATGTAACCAAACATGGAACCCAGCTGCCATTTCAGTATAAGCCAAGATTGGAAAAGGAGTTAAGCAGAAAGGATTTGTGGAAAGTCCTATTGTCTGATGGCTTTGACCCCTGTGTGCTTCATGTGAAGCCAGTAGAATTTTTGCTAGATCTTTTTAGACAGAGCCATTGCCAGTCTAGACTGGAGGACACAGACAAAGAACAAATTGAAGGAAAAATTTCTTCAAAGACAGAGCCATAGAGGTTGAGGTCTGGAGTCAAGAGGTCCCAGGCTGGGAGAGTGGAGAATCCCATATGCATGGAAAGGTTGAGTTTGCCCCAGAGGTCAAGGGTGGGCCTTCCACCTCGATGCTCCAGAAGGGTTTTGTCACCCCTTGCTCCAAAAAAGGTGGAGCATATTCCCAGGGAATTGGGGAGAGCCTGGCTGCTATTCCACTGTTCTGAAGGGATTGAGCATGTGCCCCAGAGATGGAAGGGAATCTGGGTGCTGCCCTGATGTTTGAGGAGGATGGAGGAGAAGAGAAGGTGGTCTCCCCAAAGTGTGGATATGTTGGATAACCCACCTCAGCATTTGGAGAGGAAAGAGCTGCCAAAAAGGCCCTTAGGCAGGGTTAGACTCCCCTCTTTCAAGCCTCAAGGATGCAACATTGTTCTGTTAATGACTCTCAGTCTTTGAAATCTAATGGAATTTGTCCTGCGGGTTTTAGGAACTGTTTTTGTCCTGTTGATCCCATTTTCCCTACTGTTTCTTGTTATGGCAATGGGAATGTTTATCCTATGAATGTCCCTACTTTTTATATTGGAAGCACATAACTTGTTCTAAGTTTACAGGTCCACAGTCAGAGGGGAATTTTGCTTTTGGACAGACCACACCTGTAACTGATTTAATGGGATCTTAACTATTGTCACCAAAATGATTTAAGTTTCTGTGATATTGTTGTGGGATGAATGTATTTTGTATACGGAAAAATAATGTCATTTTGGGGTCCAGGGGGTGGAATGTGTCAGGTTGAATGTATTATGCCCCCAAATGCCATTATCTTTGATGCAATCCCATGGGGCAGACATTTTAGTGATTAGATTGAAATTCTTTGATTGTTTCCACGGACTGCACCCCACCCAACTGTAGGTGATAACTCTGATTAGATAGTTCCATGGAGGCATGGCCTCACCCATTCAGGGTGGGCCTTAATCAGTGGAGCTATATAAATGAGTTGACAGGCAGAGAGAACACAGTGCAGCTGTGAGTGACATTTTGAAGAGGAGCTATAGCCAAGAGGGACACTTGGAAGAAAGTTTACAGGAGCTGCAGATGAGAGACAGTTTGAAGATGGCCATTGAAAAGCAGACTCTTGCTCCAGAGCAGCTGAGAGAGGACAAATATCCCAAGTGCAACTAAGAGTGTCATTTTTGAGAAACTGCAACCTAGAGAGGAACGTCCTGGGAGAAAGCCATTTTGAAACCAGAACTTTGGAGCAGATGCCAGCCACGTGCCTTCCCAGCTAACAGAGGTTTTCCAGACACCATTGGCCATCCTTCACTGAATGTACCCGATTGTTGATGTGTTACCTTGTACACTTTATGGCCTTAAGACTGTAACTGTGTAACCAAATAAACCCCCTTTTATAAAAGCCAATCCATCTCTGGTGTTTTGCATTTCAGCAGCATTAGCAAACTAGAACATCCATCATGTGTATATACCACATTTTGTTTATCCGCTCATCTGCTGAAGGACATTTGGGTTGTTTCCATCTCTTGGTAATTGTTAATAATGCTGCTATGAACACTGGCATACAGATATCTGTCTGTGTCACTGCTTTCAGATCTTCCGGATACATACCAAGAAGTGCAATCTCTAGATCAAAGGGTAATTCTATATCTAGTTTTCTAAGGAACTCCCAGACTGAATTCCAGTGTGGCTGAACCATTATACAGTCCCACCAACAATGAATATGAGTTCCAATTTCTACACATCCTCTCCAGCATTCGTAGATTCCCGTTTGTTTAATGGCAGCCATTCTAATTGGTGTGAGATGGTATCTCATTGTAGTCTTAATTTGCATCTCTCTAATAGCTAGTGAAGCTGAACATTTTTTCATGTGTTTCTTGGCCATTTGTATTTCCTTTTCAGAGAAGTGTCTTTTCATATCTTTTGCCCATTTCATAATTGGGCTGTCTGTACTATCATCATTGAGTTGTAGGATTTCTTTATATATGTAAGGTGTCAGTCTTTTGTCAGATACATGGTTTCCAAAATTTTTTTCCCATTGAGTTGGCTGCCTCTTTACCTTTTTGACAAATTCCTTTGAGGTACAGAAACTTCTAAGCTTTAGGAGTTCCCATTTATCTATTTTTTAATTTGTGGCTTGTGCTTTGGGAGTAAAGTCTAGGAAGTGGACTCCTAATACAAGCTCTTGAAGATGTTTCCCTACATTATCTTCTAGGAGTTTTATGGTACTGTCTTTTATATTGAGATCTTTGATCCAATTCCTCAATAAGATAAAAAGCATGTATGAAAAACCCATGGCCAGCATAGCATGCAATGGTAAGAAACTGAAAGCCTCCCCTCTAAGATCAGAAATGAGACAAGGATGTCTGCTGTCACCACTGTTATTCAACATTGTGCTGGAAGTGCTAGCCAGGGCAATCTGGCAAGACAAAGAAATAAAAGGCATCCAAATTGGAAAAGAAGAAGTAAAACGGTCATTGTTTGCAGATGATATGATCTTGTGTCTGGAATACACTGAGAAACCAATGATACAGCTAGTAGAACTAATAAACAAATTTAGCAAAGTAGTGGGATACAAGATTAATGCACATAAGTCAGTAATGTTTCTATATGCTAGAAATAAACAAATTGAGGAAACACTCAAGATAAAGATACCATTTTCAATAGCAACTAAAAAAATCAAGAACCTAGGAATAAAGTTAACCAAAGATGTAAAAGGCCTATACAAAGAAAACTACATAACTCTACTAAAAGAAATAGGAACGGACCTTAAAAGATGGAAAAATATTCCATGTTCATGGATAGGAAGGCTAAATGTCATTAAGATGTCAGTTCTACCCAAACTCATCTACAGAATCAATGCAATCTCAATGAAAATTCCAACAGCCTAATTTGCAGACTTGAAAAAACTAATTATCAAATTTATTTGGAAAGGGAAGATTCTTCAGATTGCTAAAGGCACCCTAAAAAGGAAAAACGAAGTGGGAGGACTTACACTCCCTTACTTTGAAGCTTATTATAAAGCCACAGTTGTCAAAACAGCATGGTACTGACACAAAGATAGACATATTGATCAATGGAATCAAATTGAGAATTCAGAGATAGACCCTCAGATCTATGGCTGACTGATCTTTGATAAGGCCCCCAAAGTCAATGAACTGGGTCATAACAGTCTTTTCAACAAATGGGGCTGGGAGAGTTGGACATCCATATCCAAAAGAATGAAAGAGGACCCCTACCTCACACCCTACATAAAAATTAACCCAATCTATTTTTTGAAATTTTCCTTGCACCAGAAAAAGTGAAAATAAGAATAAATAAACAAAAGTAAAAACAAACACCCAAATCATCCCCCCACCCTATTTTTCATTAGGTTTTCGCCCCCATTTTTCTACTCATCCATCCATACAGTAGATAAAGGGAGTGTGATCCACAAGGTTTTCACAATCACACTGTCTCCCTTGTAATCTACATTGTTATACAATCATATTCAAGAGTCAAGGCTACTGGGTTGCAGTTTGATAGTTTCAGGTATTTGCTTCTAGCTCTTCCAATACATTAAAACCTAAAAAGAGATATCTATATAGTGCATAATAATGTCCAGCAGGATGACCTCTTGACTCCATTTGAAATCTTTCAGCCACTGAAACTTTATTTCATTTCATTTTACACTTCCCATTTTTCAATCCTATGTCAGGTCCAGATTCATTCCCAGGAGTCATATCCTATGTAACCAGGGAGATTTGCTCCCCTAGGAGTAATGTCCCATGTAGTGGGGAGGGCAGTGAGATCACCTGCCAAGGTGGTTTAGTTTGAGAGAGAGAACCATGTCTGAGCAACAAAAGGCACTCAGGGGAGACTCTTAAGCACAAGGATAATCAGGTTTAGCCTCTCCTTTACAGTAATGAGCTTCATAAGGGCAAGTCCTGTGATAGAGGGCTTGGCACATCAAACTGTCAGTCCTCAATATTTCTGGGAACATCAGCAACAATCCAGGTGAGGAAGCCCAATACCTCTGCATTTCTCCCCAGCTCCTCAGGGGGGCTTTGCATATATAATTTCATTGTCTGTCCAAATTACTTTGAGATGTGTCTCTATTTCACAATAACCCATGGAAACCTACCAGGTATCACTTCTTATTATATGTTCCATGTAATTATGGTATTTGAACAAACTGTATGAGTTAAATTGTTTAGGAAATATAGATCTTGCACCAACTAAACATCTCTTCCCCTGGTCTCACATGGAATTTGAAGCTTCAAAACACAGTCAGTATTGTCCTCTACCCTTTGGTCTGATTTGTCCATGTCCTAACCACATCTGCTTCATTCATATCTCTAGTTGAAGTCTGGACTCCTTTTCAGGTTTTTTAACAGTTGCTACATATTCTAATACTGACATTCATATCTGCCAAGGTCTAGCTCTGAGTTTCAGGTGTCATACATATACCCAAAGTCCAAGGGATCGATCAGGTTATACACAAAGTGATCAGCATCTCAGAATCTGGAGATAGCCATAAAAATTCAGGAATAAATGTGACTGCTGTAACAGCTTACAATCTATGGACCATTACAATAAGCATTCCCCTGATAAGCTGTGTTCTAAGGTTCAATTCTGAGTTTACAGATTGTAGTTAGTCCATATTCTGAGGCATTATAGTGTTTGCCTTTGTTTCTGGTGTAATTCACTCAAAATGCTGTCTACAGGTTCCATTCACCTTGTTGCGTGTCTCACAGCATCACTCCATCTCGCAGTTGCTCAATATTCCATTGTATGTACACACAAAGTTTCACCATTCTGTTCCTCAGTTGGTGTACCCTTAGGCCATGTTCACCTATTGCAAATCATGCATACACTCTCCATAAACACCAGTGTCCTAGGCACAATTTTAAGTGGGCTTAGCCTCTCCCTTGCAGCAACTAGCCTCACAGGGGAAGGCCACCAGATCATGGACTCAGCCCACTAAATTGGCAGTCCTCAATGTTTGTGGGAAAAATCAGCAATAGCCCAGGTGGAGAAGTCCAACACTTCTGCATTTCTCTTAAGTTCCTCATGGGGCTACACAAATGCACCTGTACTCTGTGCCCATATCACTCTTGGATATCTCAGGATTTCACCCTAGCATGTACAAACTCACCCAATTCCTCTTCCTGTTCAAAGCTCCATGCATCTATGAATTTCAAACAAACTGATCACACAAGTTAAATTATCTAGTGTGTTTCAGAAAATATAGATCCTGCACCAGATAAACATCTCCTCCCTTGGTCTCACACACAAGCTGTAGTTTTAAAACCCAGTCAGTATCATCCTTTATCCTTGGGCCTGATTTGCCTTAGTCCTAACCAGATTCTCTTTGTTCATGTCTCTAATTAAAGTCTGAATTCTGTTTCAGCTCTTTCAACAGTTGCTATGTGGGGTAACACTGACATTCTTAGCTGCCAAGCTCTAGTTCCAAGTCTCATGTGTCACACAGATACCCAAAGTTCCAGAGACCAACCAGGTCATACACAAGGAGCTCAGCATCACAGGATTTAGATATAGCCATTATAACTCAGGAATAGATGTGACTGCTGTAAGAGTTTACCATCTAGGGACCATTACAATAAGCATTTCCCTGATAAACTATACTCTAAGATTCAGTTCTCAGAGTTTACACATTATAGTTAGTCCATATTAGTGAGGCATTATAATGTTTGTCCTCCCATTTTTGACATTCTTCACTGAAAATGCTGTACTCAAGATCAATTCACCTACCTGCATGTCTCACAGCTTCATTTCTCCTTGTAGCCACTCAATATTCTATTGTATGCATACTCTGCAGTTCACCATTCTGTTCATCAGTCAATGTACACTTAGGGCACCTCCATCTATTGCAAATATTGAGTACTGCTGCCCTACATACTAGTGCTATATGTCCATTTGTGTTCCTGCTCTCTGATCTTCCAAGAATACACCCCAGGATTTCACCCTAGCCTGTACATGTTTCAGGACCTTGAATCCTACACATATGTAGCTTCTTGTGGGACCACTGTACAGTCCTCCAGATAGGCTACAGCCACTCTACTTCCCCAACAACAGTGAATACAAATGTCTCTGTCTCCAAGTTCTCTCCAGCACTTGTGTTCCTCTATTTTTCCCCTGCAATTTTATAGTTGTATATTCAAATGCCATACAATCATCCACAGTGTACAATCATTTACAGTATCATCATATAGTTGTGTATTCATCACAATTGGCACTTAAACATGCTCATTACTCAAAAAAAGAGAATTGAAACAAAAGAATAGTAAAAAGGATAAAACTAAAAGTAAAAGTAAAATAAAATACAGCAATAGGGTCAGTCAACAACATCACTAGCCAGAATCCCATACCCCTCCCTATACCCTTCCCTCCCAGAAATTCAGCTTTGGTATATTGTCCATGTCATATTTAGTGGGAGCATACTAGTCAATCCTGTTGAACATTCTATAATGCTTCAGCATGAAATGCCTGATCTCTACCAACTTTCTATCTCCTGATAACCTGTGTTCTCAGATTTAACCATCAAAGTTTGCTTATTAATATTAGTTCATATTAGTGAGACCATACCATATTCATCCTTTTGTTTTGGGCTAACTTTGCTCAATATAACATCCTCAAAATGCATCCATGTTATTGCATGTTCCATGAATTTTTTCTATCTTACAGATGTGTAATATTCCATTGTGTGTATATACCACAGTTTGTTTATCTGCTCATCTGTTGATGGACATCTGGAATGTTTCTATCTCTTGGCAGTCTGAATAATGCCACTATAAACATTGGTTTACAAATGTCTGTTCATGTCTTAGCTTTCATTCCCTATGGGTATATGCCTAGTAATGGAATTGCTGGGTCATATGGTAGTTCTATACTTAGCTTCCTGAGGAATGGCCACTCTGCCTTCCAGAGTGGCTGTGCCATTCTACATTCCCACCAACAGTGAATAAGTGTGCCTCTTTCTCCATATCTTCTCCAGCACTTGTAATTTCATGTTTTTTTTTGTTTTTTTTTGATAATGGCCATCATAGTAGATGTGAGATGATATCTCATTGTGGTTTTGTTTTGCATTTCCCTGATAGCCAGTTAAATTAAACATCTTTTCATATGTTTTTGAGCCATTTGTATTTCCTCTTCAGAAAAGTGTCTATCCACAACTTTTGCCCATTTTTAATTGGGTTGTTTGTCTTTCTCTCATTGAAGTGTAGGATTTCTTTATATATTCTGGATATTATATCCTTACCTGATATGTGGTTTCTGAATATTTTCTTCCATTGAGTAGGCTGCCTTTTTACTTCTCTGAAAAAGTCCTCTGATGCATAAAAGTGTTTAATTTTGAGGAGATCCCATTTATTTATTTCTTTGTTGATTGCTCATGCTTTGGGTGTAAGGTCTAGGACGCCACCTCTTATCACTAGATCCCTAAGATATTTCCCTACATTTCCTTCTAAAAGTCTTATGATCTTAGCACTAATGTTTAGATCCTTAATCCCTTTTGAGTTAATTTGTGTATCAGAGAAGGTCCTTCTTCATTCTTTTGGATATGGATATGCAGTTCTCTGAACACCATTTATCGAAGAGGCTGCTCTGTCCCAGTTGATTTGGCTTGACTGCCTTATCAAAGATCAAATGGGCGTAGATGAGTGGGTCTATTTCTGAACACTCAATTTGATCCCATTTTTTAGTGTATCTATCTTTATGCCAGTACCATGTTGTTTTAACCATGGCTGCTTTGTAGTATGCCTCAAAGTGATGTAGTGGGAGACCTTCCACTTCCTTTGTCTTTCTCAAGATATTTTTGTTTTTTGGGGCAGATTGCTCTTCCAAATAAATTTCGTTGTTCATTTTTTCTATTTCTGGAAAACAAGTTGATGGGATTTTCATTGGTATTGCATTGAATCTACAAATCAGTTTAGGTAGAATTGACATTGTAACTATGTTTAGTCTTCCAATCCATGAACACAGTATGTTCCTTCATTTTTTTAGGTCATGTTCAAATTCTCTTAGCAGTTTCTAACAGCTATTTCTGTATAGGTCTTTTGTGGTCTTGGCTAAATTTATTACAATTACTAGATTCTTTTGGTTGCTGTTGTAAATGGATTTTTTTTCTTGATTTCCTCCTCCTGTACCTCATTACTTGTGTATAGGGTAACTACTGATTTTTGCATGTTGATCTTGTAGCCTCTGTCTTTGTGGTATTCACTGATTAGGTGTAGTTGCTTTGCTATAGATTTTTCTGGATTTTCTACATAGAGGATCATATTGCTTGTAAACAGTGAAAGTTTTACTTCTTCTCCAATTTGGATAACTTTTATTACTTTTTCTTGCCTAATTGCTCTAGCTAGAAATTCCAGCACCATGTTCAATTACAATGGTGACAGTGCATATCCCTGTTGTCTTCCCAAACTTAGAGTGGAAGCTTTCTGTCTTTCCTCATTGAGTATGTTAGCTGTGGGTTTTTCATATATTGCCTTTACCATATTGAGAGTGTTTCCTTCTATTCCTATCCTTTGAAGTATTTTCATCAAGAAAGGATATTGAATTTTGTCAAAAGCCATTTCTTCCTCAATCAAGATGATTGTGTGGTTCTTCCATTTCCATTTATTGATGTAGTTCATTATATTAATTGATTTTCTTATGCTGAACCAGCCTTGCATATCTGGAATAAATCCCACTTGACCAAGATGTATAATTCTTTTAATGTGCAGCTGGATTCTATTTGTGAGTATTTTGTTGAGGATTTTTGCATCTATATTCATTAAAGAGATTGGTCTATAATTTTCTTTTTTTGTTGTATATTTGTCTCACTTTGGTTTTAAGGTGATGTTAGCTTCATGGCATGAGTTAGGTAGCTTTCCCTCATCTTCTATTTTTTTTTTTTGAAGCATTTCAGTAGGATTGGTACTAATTCTTTTTTGAATGTTTGGTAGAATTCACATGTGAAGCCATCTGGTCCTGGACTTTTCTTATTTGGGAGCTTTTGGATGACTGATTCAATTACTTACTTGTGATTGATTTGTTGAGAGCAACAAAAGTTTGTGAAGACTTCAGAGAACATAACTCCTGTGAATACTGAGAATTGACTATACTTGGCTCATACTAGCTGGTTCATAAATGTGAACTTCTCTCTGTAAGTTGGTTCTGTTTATTCTGCAAAGAGGATTTCATCTCATATTCTGCTACTATTCCCATAATCATCCCTAAAATGTGGAATCATGGGTTCTTGTTTTCATATATTCCTTTCTTAATTCATGTCAATAAATCCATTTTTATACTTATATTTAGGCATAGCATACATACATACAGTAAATTGTTATTTAGGTATAACATGCATACTCAAATCTCAAGTGTATAACAATAATATTTACATACATATCTATAAAAAATTTGTGTGGCCTGGTGCAAAAATAAAATGTTGGGTTTCTTGTTTAACAGGCTGGGAGAAAATGCCATTAAAGGTACTCAAATATAAAGCTTTTCCTTTTTACCCCATGGTCTCTCTCTCAACAGTCATTTCAATTTTTTACTTAAGGTCACATTCTCCTGTACATTGGGATGGTCATGGGATGAGTGCAGACCCTCACAGGAGTCTAGGGGACCTGTCCTGCACCTCTAGCAGCCCGGAGGCTTCCCATTTCCCATTCTGTCACCTGGGAGATGGAGCAGGGAAGTCAAACCAGGGATCTCCCCTTCCCACAGGCCTGCTGCCCCTACAGTATTGTGACCTCCACTTCTGGATGCACTATATAAATGAATTGGATGTGGGCCAGAGGTCTGTCTTTGCTGATTCACATGCAGAATGTGCTGTGATGCTGCCACCCTGGGACAAGGATGGTTCAACCTTGCCCCAGTCTAGATGACATGGGGCATGAGTGTCTTCTCTGACTCTCTTTGCACCTGTGTCCAGGCCCCCATGGTTGATGGGCAGGGATGAGAAAGGGTATGATGGGCAAGGCTGGACACCAGAGGATATGGAAGTGTGCAGCCAAGACCTTGTCCTAGAGAGATGCATGAGTTGGGATCAGTCATTAGCTGAGGCTCCAAGCCCCAGGTGTGTGCTTGATTGTCCCATCCAACATCATTCACAAAATACAAATTCAAAGATAAAATTATTAAGAATTTCAAGATGATGCCCACCGAGTATTAAACCCCCAGTATGAAGCCTGGGTGACTGTCCAGTTGCAAAACCAAGAAGCTGGCCCTGCACCTGTATCTGTATCTGCATCTATATCTATATCATCTATAACTATGTTTATATCATTATATTTAGGTCTGTGTCTATGCCAATGTCTATGTCATGCCACTCCCAGCAAAAACAAGATAAAGTATTTCCAACACACTGGAGGATATCTTGTGTCTACTCCAACTCAACCCTCCTCCCATCTGGAATTCATCATTATTCTAACCTTTATCAGCATAGATTAATTTTGCATTTCCTTAAGTTTTATATAAATGGAATCACACAACATATACTCTGTTGTATTGGGCTTCCTTTGCTCATCATTTTGACTATGATACTCATCCATGACTTTGCATGTAACATTAATTCTTTTTTATTGCTTTGTAGTAAGTATTCCATTGTATTGATGCTGCCCAATCTATCCATTCTACTGCTGGTGGACATTTGGTTTTCTTTCAGTTATGCTGATTTGGACTGTGGGAACCCTTTTAAGCTGTCACCTGTGTCCTTTTCACCTATCCCAAAATTTTTTAGCAGTTCCTTCCTTTTTGTCCCCAAAAGATATTTTAGGCTCCTTTTGTGCTTTTCTTGCTCAGCCCTGGAATCCATTTCCCCCCCACACCCGCCCCCCCCCAAGAAGTCCTGGTTCCTTTGGTGGGAAAATATTGAGAAATCAAGATGTAGATGCTAGGTGTGCCTGGTCCTCCTGGGATATATTTGCCTAGAGACTTTTGCAATCAACCTAAGAAATACATAATTTTAAATCCATGAATTCATTGTGATGTCTCTAATTCCAACCCCAAACCACAGGGCTCTTCCTTGCCTTCTCCCATAATTACAATCCTCACTGAACCCATCAGCATATACATTCATGTGCTCAATCCCTCTAGCCTCTCTCTAGATGCCCTTGTGCCATTACAATGATTGTTTTTAATAATGTGTGGGTGCTTGAAATGCCCTCTGCCCATGTCCTAGTTTTGTTTGGCATCCACAAGTGTCCTGTGCCAGTGTTAACTGCTTCCTTTCCTCTCTGCTCATGGAGGACACATGCCCAAGCCCTTCTGTGTCTCCCTTGCCAACTTGCAAGAGTCTGAGTCTAGAGCAAGAAGGAAAGAAAGCAAATAGGTCCTGTCCACGTGCTTTGCTCCAGGTTCTTGTTGGTGTGGTTATCTCCTCTCAGACTTCCAAATCCAGGACTTTGAGGTAGAGAATACTGTTCTCGGTTGATTAATCAGAGATTAAGACCAGGGCTGTATCTGTCATCAGTGGGTTCCCCCAGTCCCAGGCATGCATTAGTATCTTAATACATGTTTGTTGAGTGAACGATTGGATAGGGGGTTTTACTAAAATCTCTTTCAAATTTATTTGTTCCTAAATTGTTATTTGCATCAGAAGAATAACATTAAATGCAAATTTCTGGGCCCTATCTCGAGATAAGCTGTCCCTAAAGAGTGTGGGTTGCCTCTAGAATCTGCAATTCAAACATCTCCCCACCCATGATCCTCATGATTGTGAAGCATCGTTTTCATAGCACCAATCACGACCTGAAATCATCTTGGTTAGTTATTTGTCATCTCTCTGCTCTAGTCTAATGTAAGCTCCCAGAGGGCCAGGCTTTCTCCTGTCTTATTCCTGGATGCATCTCAGGAATCACGTTCAGATCAGGCATTCCACAAATATTTGCTGAATGAATGAATGAATCTCCATGGTCACTTTTTGTTGGAAAATTTCATGAGCCTGTGTCGTCTGCTTGCTGAAATTCAGAACCAGTGAATTGTATGAATGAAAGGGTGAGCGGAGGGCCTGCTATCAGCGCGCTGGAAGGAGGAAAAGAACAAGGTGTCTGGGAGTATCAGTGGGGGGCAGCAGCAGTGTTCAGGAGTGGGGCGGGGTTTGAGGCGCCCTGATGTCTTCTCTACAGAGAGCAGCCTCCTCGCATAGGTCGGTGCCATGACGTCATTCCCGAGGCGCACTGCTCCCATTGGCTGGCTCGGGCGGGGCTCCGCCAGGGGGCGCTGTGACGTCACAAGGGCGGAGGCCTGAGGGGCGACTTCCAAGCGCCAACCCGGGTGGGCGGCGCCAGGACTCCGCGCCTGAGGAGCCTGAGCCCCGCTCGAGGTGAGGCGCTACCTGGGCGCTGCCGTGACGCCATGCCTGAGGGGCGTGGCTCCTCCCGTCCGCCCGGGCCCGCGGCGCCATGTTGTCCCGCTGCGAGGCCTGAGGGGCGGCGGGGGCGACCTGGCGGAGAGAGACCGAGACCCCCAGCCGCCAAGTCCTTCCAGCACCTCGGCGGGCGGCTGCCGCCCTTCTAGGCGGGAACCTGGAGGAGATCCCCAACCTCCCGGTGTGGCCCAACGACCCGTGGATCCTCACCTGCCCCAAGTCCGGTGAGCTCTGCGAGGCCGCGTAGTCGCCGAGTCACTGGATTTCTCAGAACCTCAGTTTTTTTCGCGAGGTATGAGGGGATTGCACCCAGTTGGTTCATTTAAGTCAAGTTCCCTGGGTTCTCCAGCCGTTGGCTTTCGTGGCCTTGGACAGTTAATTCCTCAGCGGTATCTTGGTGTGTTTAGTTGGATGATAATAGCAGCTACCTAAGCAATCATTAAATAAGTTGATATTACATTGCCTGTAAGCATTTTACAAACGTTGGCTGTTGAGGTGTATTCGTTTGGGCACCGTTGTGTGAGCAGCTCTCAATGCTGAGTCTCTGAAAGCTGGGATCTTCACCTTGGTTTCTCCATCTGCTTACCAGTGCATGACTGTGAACTGCCACTTTCCTCTTTGAGCTTCCATCCCCTCATCTGAATGATGGGGATTATTCTGAGAACTGGAAGACAGTGTATGTGACAGCACCTGGGATGGTGGACCACTCCAGGAATACTCAACACGAGGTGGCTTCTCTGTCCTATGTCCTAGGGGCTTCCTTAGTGTCTGCTGGGAGAACACATCCCAGCCCTGATGTGGGCCAGAGCTACAGGTGGGCAGTGGTCCTACAGGGAGCCCCCAGGTCCTGTACAGTGGATCCTGCTCTTTTAGGTTGCATTTTCAAAGCTCTGCTGTTGCTGTTTTAGATGAAGCTGGCTAGATTCTGGCTGTAAAATGTTGATGTCCTGTGGCTCTAGAATCCTGGTGGGGGGTGTTTGATTCACTGAGGCACATTGAATACATGTGCTTGTCTCTGCTTCCTCTTGAAACCTCAGAAAGCTCTGCCCCCACGAGAATGAGACAGTTGTGACTGAGCCTTATATTTGTGGAAGATCACTTGCAGGTGGATGAGGGTAACCTAGCAGGGTGAGAACCTATGTGCCTGCAGAGGGGGAGAGTGGCAGGCAGGTGGAGCAACTCCAGCTGCAGAACTTCAGAGGCAAGAACTACAAGCATCTGATACCTGAGAATGTGGTAACCGAGGTGTGGGTTTGAGAACAGGAGGCTTTTTCAAGGACAGGTTTCTTCTTTGAGGAAGTTGATCAGAGAGGCTGTGGATTTGGGGATTTGAGCACAGCAAAAGGATGGCATCAAATGCATTCTTGCAAAAGTGATGTGAAAGCAGCACATTGCAAGGTGAGATTCCTGCCCCTTTTCCTACCTGTTGGAGGCCCAGTCCATATTTCAGCCCCCAGGCAGGAGACTGGAGGCATCCTCTCTGGAGAAACTGACATTTACATTTGGAGTCTCCCATGGAAATGCCTGGACCATCCCTAAGAAACCAGCTGGGATGGGTGCATGTGCACACACATGCAGCCCTCTGGTCAGCAAGCCCCACTCACCCACTGAGGCTGCTGCCAGTGTCTATTCTTACCTGTGAATGGACATTCAATGACCACCAGGTACTAAAGCGTGCAGTGGGAAGGACAGAGACTCATCCAAACAAAACAAAACATTATAGCAGGAATAAGGGACTCAGGAATCAAAGATGGTTTCAGGAGAAGAAGAAATCCTAAGATACCAGAATGACATCAACTAAAAAGCCTACCCCCACTCATACTTCTCAGTAATGTCCTCAGAGAATTGAGACAGATGATACTTTCACCAAAGAGAGGAACAATAAAAGATCATGAGTTGAGCTTTGGGAATCACAAATATAGCTGAAATTTTTAAAAAGTCAGTTGTAAGGTTTGGATGGTCAACTAAAAAAATATCCTAGGAGGCAGACCAAAAAAGATAGCATGAGAGCAACTAGGAACAAAAAGGTAAGAAAATTAGATTGATCTGGTAGTTCTAGAATGAAAGAATAGTGAAAACAGAAAAGAAAGAGTATTGAAACCAAATTCCTAGAACTCAAGGACATGACTTAAAAGGCCTCTCCTATTGTACAACACAGGGAAAAAATAAAAGACCGCAGTGAATCATGTTGTGAAATTTCAAAACTGAGGGTAAAGAGAAGATCTCCAACTTACAGAGAGAGAAAAATATGTCACAGTCAAAGAAATGACAAACAGGAGCTCAGAATTCCCAAGAGCAAAATGCACAGCTGTAATACAGTAGCAGTGACTTCAAAATTCTGGTGGGAACATGATCTCCAGCCTGGAATGATATACTCAGTCACATGGTCAGTCAAGGGTGAGGTGGAAATACAGTTGGATTCATAGAAGGTCTCAAAACTGTCAGTTCTGGTACTCTCTCTCTATGGAAGCACCTGGAGGTCAGACACCCCTTGCCCCCCAGAGTGGATCAGGAAAATAGTATCTAGGAAGGTACGGATAAAGGAAATGGGGTACCCACCTGAGCAAGGTGGAGGGGACCCCAAGAATCTGCAGCACAGTCAGACACAGCTCCTCCAGGCAGGAGTGTGGGAGCCTGTGTGCAAGGGGCTGTCCCCAAGAAATAACTGGAATTGAGAGGTTACCCACTGTATTTGATCCTATTGATAGGGTGTTTTACAGAGTTGTGGAATGAACATTAATAGCCACCTAGAAAACCACACAAGCAAACAAAGGCAGTTATTCACTCTAGATAATAACAAAATGTTGTACAAGAAAGGAAGTGTAACCACTACATGGTGAACATTATACAAAACACTAACTTAAACCTGGTATTAGATCAAAACGTGTATTGGTGGTGTCTTGGGGGTCTGCATAGGAGGATGTGGAAGAGGAAGGCTTGGGTGTGAGGGAGAATGGCCAAATTCTCATTTTCCTTCCTGGAAAATCAGTTGACCATTTAAAATGTACAGATCATGCAATAATGGTATAAATACATCAGAAGAATCAGCAGATGGTTTTCCATAGTCACTCTGGGGTGTTACTTAAAAATTCACATTCCTGGGGGCAAAGGGGTAGTGTAATGAGCTCTGGGACTTAGTCTATCCATGAAAACAACTGTTACACAGGCAGGAATTGTCTAAAACAACTGTTTTGAAACTCCAGAGGTAGAAGAACACTGTACAGCCTCCAAGAAATAATGGGAGGAAAAGGCAGTTAAATTATGGTAAAGAACAGTAAATTGCTCTGATGGTGTGGCAGCTGCTGGCATCCACCTCTAATCTCATGGCAGGTTGCCATGGGGTCCAGCTACTGGCAGGACAGTGAGCTCTGCCTGGGCCAGGCCAAGTTGTGGCAACACCAGGATCCAAACCATGCAGAGCACTCGGTGCCAGGCGTGAATGGCTCTGTGCAGCCCTGTGCTTGGTGGGACTGGGAATGGGGGAGATGAGCTGCCATCCAGGTGGACTAATTCAGACCTCATCATGTCCTAAGGTGGGGCACAGGCTCCAGCCTTCCTGACTGTGGTCCCTAATGGTGTGGCAGTCTCTGCATGTCCCTGATTCTCGGTTTTCCCACCAGTCACATGGGATGAACAATCGCATTTCCCTTTAGTTGGGAGGACTGAATAAGGTAATGCCTGTGAAATATAGTTGATCCTCATTAGTCAGGGATTCCTCTTTGCTATCATGGTCATTTGTGGATATGCGCATAGCAGGGGTAACACCTGGTGGGCTCCTTCCCAGGTGAGGTTGAAGAATCTCATACTGTAAATAAGTGTCCTCATGATATCTTTAGTGCCACATTTTTAACATTTTTGTGATTTTGCAGGTGAGTTTGCTGTCTAAAAGGCCACCCAGCCTAGTGCTGAAGTGCTGTCTAGTGTCCCTGTGCGCAAGAAAGCTGTGATGTGCCTTTCAGGGAAAATATGTACCTTAGATAAGCTTCCTTTAGTCCTGTGTTCTAGGGCTGTTTCCTGTGAGTTCTGTATTAATGAATCAACACCTAGTTTAATTAACTCCAATTACCTCCCACCAACATGCAATTGATGATTAAACTTGCTTAAATTTACATTCAGAGTCTTTGCCAAATGTTGCTGTAAAATATCCTGTTTCTTGATATGGATTTAGGGGTCCACTGTGTAAAATGGAGTGAGACAAAGAACTTCCTAGGGAATCATTGTATGCAAATTTGATGAAGTAAAAGATATAAGGTATCTTGAAACAGACACACACCTAAAATAAAGTTAATGTGGGACTGTTGTGACCAAAGGCTCCCTGCAACCTAACCCCCATTTCCTCTAGGGGCAGTGGTTTAGTCCTGGCCACTTCTGTGTTCTGGAGACTTCAGAGAACATAACTCCTGTGAATACTGAGAATCGACTATACTTGGCTTGTACTAGCTGGTTCATAAATGTGAGTTCTTTCTGTAAGTTGGTTCTGCTTATTCGATTTCATCTAATATTCTGCTACTATTCTCATAATCCCTAAAATGCAAAGATTTTAGTGCTCAAAGTTTGTCTTGCACCACAATATGGAGAAAGAAAATGAGATAAAAAGCTGTGGGAGGCCAGATTTATAGTCTTTTTTTTTTTTGCTTTAGAAAACATATTACTGATGTATTTCCCCTTAAGAATCAAGCTCCACCTTATACATGTAGCACATTGGAAAGCATCTTTTACCATAGGCCACTGGGAACCTGCCTTTGGCCCTTGGGTGATGATTAAATAAACTGTTAATTATACACAATGTTGGCTTTCCTGCCCTGGTGGCCTGGAAGGGGTACGGCTGTGGCTTCTCCTCTGCAAGGCTGAGAAACACAACACTCCACATTTGGGAACTTGGGGGTGAGATGGAGGGAGGGATTGAGCTGGTGCCTGGCAGGAAGGAGCTGTGCAATTACACCTTTAAGGGAAGACCCAGGGACTTGGAACTTAGCACTAGCCACCACCAAAAAGCAGACTTACACCTCTGAAGGAAGGAGGGATTAAACCACAGTAGAAGGGGACAAAACAAAACCAAGTCCTATGAAGACACAAGGGAGTGAATCCACCATCCAGAATGGAATCGGCCTGCCTTTTATTTTCGTGGCTTCTTGTAAACCTTCTCAAAAGAAGCAGGCAACAAAACTGAAAATTCTTTTTGCACAGAGGACATGCTTTGGTCAATGCACTCAATGAATGATCAACTGTGAGAAACAAGCAAAAAGGAATAAATGCTCACCCAATTGTGAAGGAAAGACTTTATTTATGATCTTGCAAGAATGGATGCACAGCCAGAAATGAGGCAGGGGCACTGAACAATAGAACACAGCAAAATTTATCCTAAGCTTAACATGCAAGGCCCTCCCCTGTTTCTCCATTGGCTGGATATTCCAGAGGGTACAGCCTTGTCTGAGAGGGGAGCTAACTATTTCACCTTTGGGATTTTAAATTGTACAGCCTATCAGAGAGAGTTAACTAGTTTAAATTTCTCGCTGAGAGCTCCCACCTTTGATTATACCCCACATCCCTTTACATTCCAGTAATCCTGATTATTTTTCCCATATAAGGAGCTGGTGCTGATTCTAGGCTTATGTCATGGCTCTCTTGCTCTCCTTCCTCTTGCCACAGAGCCAGTTTTCGCCAGTTCTGCTGCTGAATCTCCATTTTCCCTATTCTATGTTGCCTTTGTGTGAAAGCTAAACTTAACCCTTTCTTACAGATTCCCTCCTCTTTTTAAACTCTTTTTAGTTTTCACATTCTAGTTTTTCAAATTTGCTAAGAGCTTTTTCACATTCCTTATCATAGAAATCTTTCTCTTTGAGGGGGGTATAGATTGTTAGGGTGGTTTCAATGATCTCTGAACTAACCCCCGGGTACATGGGATAATGCAACATCTAACCATCGTGAGCACTCTGGCTGAAAAGAGAAGGGAAGTTAAAACAGGCATTGCAACTCCTTTTCATTTTCTGAACCAATTTTCCAACCACCCCATGAATGGGTTGTTAATGTTAGAATTTTCTGCTAGTTTTTGAGATAAGGCTGTTAAGCCTTGTAAAGCTTTGGTGATAGTTCCATTAGGTGCCATATTCTTGGGGATGAACATGCAACAGCTTCCCCCAGTTATTAACACAGACACCTCCCTTTTCAGCTAGCATTATGTCTAGGGCCATCCTATTTTCCCATGCCATTTGGCTAATGGCATCTAACTGTCCTGCTATTCCCTTAATGGCATCACTGGTACAGTTCATAAGTCTTTGCTGATTATAATAGATATAATTGATTCAATCCACATTTTTATTGATGGTGACCCACCAGAATAAGAATGACTCAAATCCTGCAGCCACTTGATTTCTAGCTTTAAACTCATCTGGGACTCCGTGGGGAACCCTTATACTATCTAAATGGATTCATTCATTAAAGGAACTGGGTGCATTTCTTACATTTCTTTTATCTCTTTTGCCTTGCCTTGGTACTTTTACTTTACTTTCAAATGCCAGGGTGAATGGGATAGCCAATTGAACAAGAGCACAGGTTCCTCCCCACTTTTCGGGTAGTGTTGACCAGAGGACGCCCTTTTCACAGGACCGCCAGAGGTCTGCTTGGGGTATAGCTAAGCTGGAGAAGTTGCCAATACTATCCTTACTCACATTCCACACCCACGTACACAAGGCCATGGTTTCAAGATCCTGGAGCTCTTCCTCCCCTCTGGAGAGACAGGTGGAGTGGTTTCCAGGACCAAGGCAAGAAGCTGGTATGGCCTTGACATCTCTCTTCTGTACTGGAGGGAAAAGGGAGGACAATGTACTACAACTTTCACTAGGAGTAGCAGTTTGAAAGAGGAGTATCATACACTTAAACTCCTTTTTATGCTTTTCCATACCCAAGGGGAAGGGCACAATCTGAGCAGTGGGTTGGCCTGTTGCACAAGCATAACAGTCACTTTTATTTAGACTCTGGATGGTATATTTGACCCATTCTACCCAGGCATTTGTATTTCCATAACCTGTCTCTATTTCTATGGTCTGCTTTAAATTTCTGCCCTCAGTACTCTAATGACCTTGGGGTCATTTTGAACTGGAGAGTTGGATTCCAGCCAGGTTTCCCTTAATGGTTTTCCCTCTGATGTGGGTGAGACCCATCTCTTATACTGTGTTGTCCACCGAACAGTGTTCCAAGAGTAACAGGGATTAGGTGACTCATAAGTTATACTCCCAAATGTGCACCCTCCCCCCCAAAAAATCTTGCTTTCTATTTGGACAGTAAATTCTTATATTCCTCCCTCAGTTGTTGCTGATGTTGTAAATTCCCACAGTTAATTACCTGACAAGCATTGAACTGCACAGTTTGGGATTTTAAGCCCTTGATTACATTTACAACCAATTTGATGGAAGTTGTTACAATTTGAACACAGAACATTACAACTAATATAATAATGTCATGTTTAGGTTGAAAATAAGGTACTACACAAGCACAAGATTTGACCCACACCCCTCTTCCTTTCCAATATGCTTTAGTTTTAGAGTGATTCTCAGGGCATCTGAGGTAGGATTTACTTTCCAGGACTTGGGCTGAGTGGTTGGGTACTTATCATCTGGTTCAGGCACTGGTCCCTTTCCTTGGGTGTAATGAGTCCAGCCTCTTTCTGCTGTTTGGACTGCCATTTCAGTCATCAGCAAGACTTGATAGGTTACTTCCCAGATCAGCTGAAGTTTGGATTCTTTCCATTACTTGATTAGGACCCAGCGCTGGGTTGGTGTGAATGTACAGCAAATTGGAGAGGCAGGGTCTGAGCCAGCAAACCACAATGCCTGAGGTATGATAAAGTAGAAGACAAGGCCAGTATATAATTTTTAAGCAACAGATTTTTTGTGTCTAGGAAAGGGAGTTCTTCAGTCTTCCTGGGAAAAGGCAAATGAAAAACCATTTCATAACAGGGCTATAGGTAAGCACTTGATCTAGGGTAACTTTGTTTCCAAGACTAATTTAGAAAGATGTTTTTCTTAAGGTTTGATTCATTCTCTTCACTCTCCCAGAGGATGGCAGATGCTAGGGACTATGGAAGTCTCAAGTGACATCTAGGCTTCCCATAACATTCTACAACACATGGGAGGTAAAGTGGTTACCATTGTCAGAACCTATATTCTCCACTAACCCATATCAGGGAATGATTTGTTTAAGGATAATTTTAGAAGTCACTAATTCTGTAGCTGAGGCTAGAGGACGGGCTTCTACACATTCTGTTAGATGGTCTATAATTACCAAAATATCCTTTAGCTGACCTATTGGGGGCATTTCAGTGTAATCAACCTGAATGCTTTGGAATGGTCTAAGGCCCAGCTCTCTTCCCCCTTGTACCTGCTTTCTTAAGACATTTTTATTAATCTTTTAACAAATTATACACCATTCACATATTTGTTTAGCAACTGTATAAAGGCCTACACATCCAAATTGCCTAAGTACTAAATTACACATGGCTTGTACCCCCCAATGACTCCCCTAGTGTAAAACTGTTAATACCTCCTTCAGGTACAGATACTCTTGAACTCATTTGCATGAAGAACAGCAAGAATTTACCAACATTTAAGGCTATTTACTGGTCAAAAAGGATGGAACAATTAGACTAATGGACAAATAATTTAGAATAACCCAAGATTAATGAACACAAAAAGGCTCATCATTCTTAAACACCCCTCAAAATCCAGTCTTTAGTACACCTAGTTTAGTGATGCCTGAATATACTTGATTTACATACACCTTGAACACACATACAAGGTTTGCTGTTAGATGAGTAATAACCCACTCTTCAGGGAGAGGAGGACAAGTCTTGGTGTGTGGCATTTGACAATATATGTGGTGTCTCTATTCTCACCAGGGCCAATTTCAAGCTAGTAATCTGGCATCACCAAACACAGAGCTGGAAGGAGATATGCACCATTTACTGTCTGTCCCAAGTTCATTTGATTCAGCTTTAGTGAACCTCAACCCCTTTTACAGGAACATGTGCATATAATCCACTTGTACTTTGAGTATGATCCTTTTGCTTTTGTCCAAAATATATTAGCAAAACCATACCATGAATCACAAGAACACATGACCTCTTATATATCTGGAACACAGACACATACAATTTATATACACACCTATAACCATAAAAAACATGCACACATTATGCTTATTTACAAGCATGTATAGCTAACACACTACTGTTATGTATACACAGAAAACCTCTAAACAAACACAGTCTTTCTCACTTTTAAGTAAAGAGTTTCATTCTCCACACTATTGTGAACCTGCACACACTTGCCCAGCTCTAGAGTACACACAAACTAGTATACACTACAAAGACAAAGAAATATCTCCAGTTTACTATAGATGAATACACAGGAAATTTCTGCCAACTCCTAAATTATACACTGACAAACTCCCACAGTTCCAAAGACTCCTACAAAATTATATTACATGCCTTTATTACATACAAATACAATTATTGCACATCCCTGTATAAACATACAATCCAAACTTCCATTAGATACATGAATTTTCAACTCTCAGAATGCATCCAAATACACAGTCCTAGAAAATGTGCATACAACTTCCCGTGCACCCTGAATACATACATTAAGGAAATTTAAACACAACTTCCAAGTGCCTTAAATAGACTTAAACAATACACTAAAATATGCAAATGTATTCACCAATACCTATTCAGCCCCACATTACTTAAGTATACAAATAGAGAATTACACAATCCCCATGCTACAAATCCCCCCTCTTTCAGTCTCTGGGTCTGGGGTTTTAACTTTCTGCACAGCCAGCATATGGCATAGTCAGATTCCTTCTTGGAAAAAGGTTTCTTTTCATTAACATAGCACATGAGGTTGGCACAGAGACAACCGTTATCTGCCCCATGTTTTGGCCAGAATACATTGGGCAGCAAAATGCTTTCTTTTGTCTAAATGTAACAATATTTGATCATTTTTCTTTTATCCTTCTCTTGGTCTGATCACTTTTGGTCCAATGTTTCAACATCTTCCCTAATGGACTATTCAGAGGAATGTTCCTGGGGGACCAAAAAGGTACCCCCTTCCCTTTATCCCCAGCCAGCCTACTGCCTCTATTCCCCAATCTGAGTCTTGTCTGGGCATTTTTCCCTTAGGATCAGCCTCAGACTCATCAGAATGTTTCAACCCCAAACCAATACTTAATAGTCTTTTTTTTTTCTTACCTTGGTCTATGCATAGAGTCACCTGGTTGCTGTGAGGCATGTTTTTCCTTACCCTTATCTTGTCCACAATTGGCAGACCTAAGCATCTGATTGTGGGTCTTATAAGCAGTCAGAGGTGTTCCCCCAACAATGGAGTCCAAGACCACTCAAATGGTGGGGCATGCCTTCCCTTCTTCCATCCTGGGGGTCCCTCTTGTTGCTTTGGATCTCAGATGAGCCCCCAAGTTGTGAGAAACAAGCAGAAAGGAATAAATGCTTACCAAATTGTGGAGAAGGAAAGAATTTATTTATGATCTTGCAAGAATGGATGGACAGCTAGAAATGAGGCAGGTGTGCTGAACAATAGAATACAGCAAAATTTATCCTAAGCTTAACATGCAAGGCCCTCCTCTGTTTCTCCATTGGCTGGGTACTCCAGAGGGTATGGCCTATCTGAGAGAGCTAACTAGTCTGCCTTTGGGATATTAAATTGTACAGCCTATCAGACAGAGTTAACTAGTTTAAATTTCTCACTGAGTTCCCACCTTTGATTATACCCCACATCCCTTTACATTCCAGTAACCCTGGTTATTTTTCCCATATAAGGAGATGGTGCTGATTCTAGGCTTATGCCATGGCTCTGTCTCTCTCCTTCCACTTACCACAGAGCCAGCTTATACCAGTTCTGTCACTGAGTATCCATGTTTCCTATTCCGTGTTGCCTTTGTGTGGAAGCTAAACTTAACCCTTTCTTAAAGAACCAACATAGGACTTGGATTTCAGGATGTGTAAGTTCCTTAGCAACAGCATCTGTGCTGGACTTAGACTTCCAGCCCCTTTTCTCCACAAGAGAGCCATGCTGGCCACTGCTTATTGATGGATTGGGAAGGGGCTAGACTAGGGGCTTCTAAATCACTGATATTCATCAGAATAATCTGGAGAGCTTGTTGACACCAGGATTTTGGGTTCCACCCTTGATATACTGATAGAGCAGGTCTGGAGGTTTTGCCCTAGACTCTGCATTTCTAACAAACTCCCAGGTAAGGTTGCCTCTACATGGACCACACTTTGAGTCAAACTCAAAGTGTCACTTTGAGAGAATTAAGGAAGATGGAGCACTGATTCATGGAGAGCTAGCCATGTGGGAATGGACAGGTGCTGGCTGCCTTGCAAACACTTTGGGAAACAGAGGACAAACACAGGCTGCTGAGGTGCTGTTGGGCTGCTGGTTAGGGGCAAGGCTGCTGTCTCAAACAGACCTGTTAAGCATCCTCCAGATTAAATGTTACTTTGATATTGCAGGTGATCTTCTCTGTCTAGGCCCTGGATCAGAGGCAAAGTTATGATCCCACTCTTGTGGGGCCTCAGTCTCGAAGGCCTCCTCATGACAGAGCATACATAGACTGTGCCAAGGTGAGGACCATACCCAGGAAAGGTTCCCTGGAAGAGGTGGTCACCAGCCACATCTTGAAGGATGGGTAGGGATTACTTGAAGTTGAAACTGTCCTGGTATATTCAGGGTTTACAGATGCTATGGAGCACACCACTTGATGCACACAGAGTTTATGCTGCTCTGGGGTGTGCATCAAACCAGCATCACACACAGCCAACTTCCTTTTAATCTCATGAGGTGGGGTAGGGAAGCTAGGACATCCTTCCCTGTACTGCTTCCAGGATTAAACTTGACAATACCTGGAGAAGTAAACAGATTGTGTCCATGGCTTCCTCTTTGGACTAAAAATCAGACACCAGCATGTTTTCCCTGTGAAATATTCTGTTGAGTGAAATGCACATTTTGCTGGAGATGAGCTGGTGGATATTGCTGGGAGATGTTTGTGGAGGTCCTCTCAATGTTAATTGCTTATGTTGAGGACTGGAGCAGAATGCTAAGGTTCTGTTTCCTGAAGCTGTGGACAAGGTCCACAAGTATCTGTAAGGTCCAGTCTGGTGGCAGACAACAAATACACACAGAAATGTACCACAGGTGAAGGCTTAGAACAAGGAGGCATCCTGGCCTTTTCTCCACCTGTGCTGTCCAAGACAGTAGCCAGTGCTGAGCCCTTAAAATGTGGAAGTCCAAACCAAGACATGGAAAACACGTACCTGATTTCAGAAGCTTGGCACACACCCCAAACAATGTGAAAAATCTCATTAATCATGTGTCATATTGATTACATATGAAAATGATAACATTTTGAATATGTTGGGTTAAGCAAAATATATTAATTGCTGTGTCTTTTACTTAAGTCAATGTAACTAAAAAATATATAATGATGTATGATGTGCTCTGTATTTTCTATTGGAAAGAGCTGATCTAGATTTGTCACTTCCAGGGGCCCACGTATACTGTCCCCATCCCCATTCCCCACAAGCCACAAGCCAGGAACTCCTTGGTCCCAGAGCTTTGTTTAGCACCACAGGGTGCAAGAGAAAGAATGCAGGCTTGGACCTGAGTTAGAATCCCAGTTCCACCAGCTCATTAGCTGAGTGCCCTCAGCAAGTGATGTCACCATCTCTCTAAGGTTCAGATGCCCTCTTTAAGATGGAATAATATTTATCTACCATTTGGGTTTAGAAAGGATTAGATAAGATGCTTTCTGTAAGGTGCATGACGCAGTGGGGCCTCCTCGACACTAACTGGTGCTAACTGAAAGACTCTGACACCAGAACCAGCAGCCTGTCGAGTGGGCCTGAGGCATGTTCAGCCTCCCTCTGAGCCCCCTCACTGGCCTGGCCCCATTTGCCTGGACTGCAGGGCCCCTCTCCAAGCCTGAGACCTGGGGTGACATAAATCCTGGGCTGCAGCAGGACACACCTCACCTCCCTGTCCTGATTCAAGTCTGACCTCCTCTCCCAGCTCTCCCTCCATGCAGGGCCCCACTGAGCTGGGCAGAGGAGAGAGAAATGCCCACAGCTGGTTCTGCCAGTCCTTACAGGCCACATCAGCACAGCTCAGGTGCACTCTAAGCCACAGTCCCTGGGAAATGCTCCTCAGTGGTACCCAGGAGTCACCTGGATACAGCCCTCTTAGAGACAGGTGGGTGAAGCTGGGAACCTGGGTCTCCTAGAACACAGGGAGAAGCTCCTGGCAAAACCTACTGAACCAATCTCCAGGGACTTGGTGGTTCTGAGCCTCCCCCAGGCCCTGCCAGGCTCAGTTCCAGCCCTCTCCTGTTATCTGCCCAGTTAGGAGTCTCCCTGCCCTGCAGTAGACCCTGGGACCAGTGTCTTAGCTCCTGGGTCAGCCAGCACATGAGAACCATGTCCTAATTAAACACTGTCCATATGGGTGCTTGCAGGTCACCTTGACCTAAAAGGTTGGCTGTTATTGCTAAAGCCCGGTGCACACAGACATGCCTTGAGGCCAGGCTAACCCTCCCCTGAGGTCACACTTCCTGCCCCTTGCTCTTTATCCTCTGGAAGACACTGAAGGGTCACCTGTTCCCAGAGGGATGGTACACAGTGACTGTGCTGAGCAGGGATGGCCCCAGGCCCTCCAGGAGGTGCCCATCCTGGGACCCAGGCTTATCCCCTCCCAGTTGGAGCCTGGGCAAAATGGCCTTTCAGCATCCCAGCCTGCACAGAGGTTCCAGAGTGGGTGCTGGGCCCGCTGAGACAACAGGGACTGGCCTCATCCCAGTCCCCACTCCCTCCTCCTTATTGCTCCTGATAGGCTGGGATCCTGGTCCTGGAGGTGGATGCTGGGGAAAGGCCAGCGCATCCCTGATCCAAGATGAGTCCATGACCATGCAGGGTTCCAGCTGGGAAGAAATCACCCCCCAGGCATGCTCCTCCCAGGCTGGCTTCAGATGGCCAGGCTATAGGCGAGAGGGTGCTGTGGAAGACGCCTCTGTCTGGGAGGGGCAGCCCTGGGAGCTCCCTCTGTTCCCTCCTGCAATCCCAGCACCACCGTGCACCCCAGTCCTGGGCCCTGGAGGCATTCTGGGTGCATCCAGCAGGATCCCAGAGAGAGGCAGCACAGTGCAGCGCCCCGGCCTAGGAGCTGAAGAACATGCAGGTGTTGTGGAGGAGGTGCGGGGCACACTCGCTTAGGCAGCTGGTCACTCCGATGTGGTAGAGACCCAGGAAGCCACAGCCTGAGGATAGGCTCCAGCCATGCTCAGGTTCATACATGGTGGGGACAGGTCATCCGGGGTCTTGTTCTGCTGCTGCTCAGTCTCGCATAGGTGCGCCCTGAACCTGGAGTCCCGCCAAGGCTTGGGGATTCCCAGGCTGAGACCCTTATGGGCACCAGCTTCTGCCCACCCCATGCAGTTGATCTCTGTCCCACACCTAACTTAAAAGAACAGGGAAGGTCCTGGAGAGAAATACTTTCCCTTTAATCCCCTGAATCAGGGTGAAAGTCTCAGCTGGTGTCAGGAGTTCCTTAGCATCCCTTTGACACTTAATCTCCCTTAAACAGGCACCAGTATTGAAATAGAATTTAAGGTCTTTGCTTTGCTTCCTTGTAGTTTTGTTGTATGATTGTCTTGGATTCATGGCACATGGTAAGGCTTTTTCATTTATGATAGTGACAGGAAGGTTCCTCTTTAGTGAATCACTTGTAAGCAAGCACTGTGAGTATCACGTGCTGGGGCTGTGTGTGCAGACAGGTGGGGAGTTTTGGAGGCTCAGGACTAGTTGACCCTGGTTCCCTTAGCAGATGCCTACATGCCACTCACCCTCTGTGCACACACTCCTGCTGTGACCCACTCAGCAGCCATGTGGAGAAGTTAATCTTTGCCCAGAGTGTGTAACCAGTGGGTGCAGCATTGGAACCCAGCACAGGGTCTGGGTCCACACTTCTCTGGTATGAACTCCTTCCTCCCCTCTCTGTCACTCTGAATCTTTGTTTCTTTCTCACACACTCATGCATCCACCATGACATTTTATGAAGAGTCACCTGGCACCACTTGTGTTGGGGTCCTGCCCTCGGTGCTGTCACAGTGAACCATAAACATCCCCTTTTACTTCACTGTCACCCAGCAAAATACTTCTCCACATCTCTTGAAATTTTGCCTCAGAAGAAAAGGTGAGAGCCAATGACATGTGTGGGTTGTGCCACTGCTCACATCAGACAGATATTGCTTTGAAGAAGGGGGAGGATTGGCAGCTGACACAGTGTGTGCCAGACACTGGGACAGGGTGGGAGAGGCAAACACTGTCCTGAGGGTCCCAGTGTACACTAGCACACTAAAGGCTCTGAGAAGTCCTGCTGTAGCTATCTCTGTTTAATTTGCCTTAACTTGATATTTCCTGAATTTATTGGATCATAAATGTTTTCCTTGTTCCTGTTTGCAAGTTGTCTGCGGCCTTCAGTGGTGCTGTTCACCAGCATTTCTACTGCTCCTCTTTTGCTCAGGGTAGAACAGCCTTCCTGTGACCCAGCCATGTGACTTTCTCATGAACACATCATAAGCAGGAGGGATGTACATCACTTCTGGATGAAAACCTTAAGAACCATATTCCCTTCATCCCTCCATGGTGATCTGTGGTCCTCCAAATGATGGTCTGGGAGTGAAGACAATTTAAATCAGCTCCAGCCAGGTCTGATGGACACAGAGCATGAGGGAGAAGTAAACTTCTGGAGCTTCTTGTTAATGCAGCTGAACCATATCCTATGTGATAAAAACCACCTGGTAACATCTGCAGGGACACCAGTATTCCTGAGAATGTGACCTGGCCCAATCAGAGGTGGAAAGGCAGTTTCAGTGGTGACCCTGGTTCTCTTAATGAACTCAAACCCCAAGCCTGGGAGGCCATGGGTAGGGGAGGCTGGATCACCTGGTCCTTCCTCTATTCCACTCTGACTTCACCTTCTCTGCAAGAATACCTTCAAAATTCCAGCTGTCTCTGATGCAGCTTCAGGGGTGTCATCCCTTATCGCTCTGACCCAAGGTTGGTGTTAGGTCTGGTGTCTATGACAGCACTTCTGGGAAACTTCTATCCAGCTGTTCCTGTGTATGTCCTTCATCCACATGGCCAACCCCATGACATGCTCAGAAACACCTCCCCATATGCTCCCATTTCTTGGAAAGTGCCCATCTCTTTTTCCCCATCCTCAAACCCTCATCAACATATGGGTCTCCCTTGGTCAAAACATAGTAGTCCACTGGTGGGCTTCACAGAAGCTGGGCCAGTGAATCCCTTCCTATTGTTAAAATGTGACTCCAAAGTCCTTACCACCTCCTCCCCATATGCAGAATGGCAGATGGCAGGGAGAGAAGTAACCAAGGTGCTGACAATGATAAAAATGACAGCTAAGGTTATCAAGCACTTTCTTTGTGCATGGTCCGTGCCAAACACCTTCCATGTGTTAGCTTATTTCATCCTGTTGGCTTCACTCTCCAAGTATATCCCAACCCTGGTGTTCCCTTGTTGCAGAGGCATTCTGTAGATAGGATTGGCATCTGCAATCAGTTGACTTTCAGTAAAAGATACAGTAATGGGGGTGGGCTTCAGCTAATGAGTTGAACACTTACAGAACAAAGAACTGAAGTTTCCCAGAGTACAATTTCTCCTTTAAGTCTTCCCTATCAAGTCCTGCCTGCATTTGCAGCCTACTGACCTGCCTTACAAACTTCAGACTGTCAGCCCCCACAATTGCATCAGCCATTTTCCTAAACTAAATCTCTTAATAGATATACACATTTATCCTATTGGTTCTGTTTCCCTGGACAACCCTGGCTGGGACTTGAAATGGATATAAAGACAATGGAATGATTTTTAAAAATAACATTTATGGAGGTGGTGGTGGCTGAGAAGGCAGTGATGGTGGTGGCAGCTGCTCTGGAGGCCACATTCCTGGTTCTTTGAGTGGGTAACCTTGAGCACCAAGAAGGTCCTCATCTTTGAGGTGGTTGAGGGTGGCTTCTTGGACATCTCATGGGGATTACAAGGCCTGGCAATAACAGAATTTATAAAGGAGACCAAGAATCCAGTGGGAAATACAGATTTGCTGCTCACATGGATGGAACATATGAGTATTGTTTTAGCAACAGGATGTCCACCAATACTCCAAAGAGAGTGATGTTCTCCACCAATATTGGGGAGGCCCCAAAAAGATAAGACCTGGAAACTAAAGCTCACCAGAACAAGCTAGAAGAAATGATTACTGAACTAGCAGTGGCAATGACAGCTGTAAAACAAGAACAGGAGTACATGGGAGTTTGGAAGAATATACACAGAGTGATCAATGAGAACACAAACAGCAGAGTGGTCCTTTGGTCCTTCTTTGAAGCTCTTGTTCTGGTTGCCATGACACTGGGAGAGATCTACTACATGAAGAGGTTTTTTGAAGTCCAAAGTGTTGTTTAAAAACCTTTTTTTCTTATATCTCACTGTTTACTAAATATCTTGGTCACAATAATGTCAGTCATTTCTCTGTTTTTGTTTTCTGATCTGTACCTTCACAGCTTGTGTTTCTTTGTTATTAATAGTTATATAGGGGAAAACAGCTTTTTAGGAAAGTTATAATGAGAATTTGACACTTGATTGGCATCATTTCTTATTTGAATTCTTCTTCCATTATACAGTCCTTCTGGAACTCAGACACTGTAAATGAAATATAGGAGTATGGTCCTTTCTATGTCTTTTTCTTTTATTTTCCTAATAAAGTGCAGTTTGTTCAAGAAATCAGCACAAGGGCTGACAGTACTCCACTAAAAGTTATATTCTGATATTCTGCATTCTTGGGATCCTTCCCCTGCACTTCAAGTAGTTAAAGATACATTTTGTTGACTTCTTATGAGAAAAAAACCAGTGTGCATCAGGATATTTTCTGCCCATCCTAATGGCACAGCTCTCTGACTATGGTGTAGGCAAGCATGTGTGGGTACTTTTATACTTTCTTTCTTGTCTTTGCTTTTAGATAAGACTTGCTGCAACATACATTCCCCACCCCCCTAAATTTTTACATTGAACCTTAAGTCTCAGTCACCTCTACTTAAATTGATGACACAAGCAGCTAGTAACCAGTTTTTCTGGTTTTTGCCTAAACTTGTAAGAAGTTCCTATCAAAGCCTATTCTCTGGGTGTTTCAGCAAATGGTAGCTCTTTTCCTTTCTGTGCTGGCATGCCCACTTTCTCTGCTCTTGGCACACAGGTAGTTTGTATTCACACAATTGGAAAAATCCTGATTCCTAATGCCAAAGGGTTAAAACCTCTTGGATTTCATTTCAATGATATATAGCCACTATTTTATTTTTCATCAATGGCATTTTGGGTGACTATTTAATTAGCATACTGAACATTGGTGTCAGTCCTGGGGTTTTGTTTTGGTTTCGCTTGGGTCTTTCGTTTTTGGCACAGGGAAATTTGTATAAAATTAAATGACTCTCTTGGTCTCTGATGATGGGTTTAAAATTAAAGGAGCATCTGGTTTGGTGTGGGGATGATCCAGGATTATGTCACGACTGATAAATATTAGTTACTTGTAAATTTTTTTTGATCTTTGCAAAGGGAAAACTACAAGTAATGAGTTTTATATAATTAAATTTGTTACAGGTTTTCATGATCAGGATAAACATTACTTTTTAACATGGATGAAAATATTTGCAACAATTTTTTGATAAGGCAACTTGTTTCACCTCAGGACAACTGTTGGATGCCAGTTATTTTTGTGTGTGTGAAAACATATCACAATTGAATTAAAAGATGTGTATTTGAAATTGGTTGTGTATTTAATATGCCCCAAGCTCAATAAATAAACAATTCTTTCTATTAAAAAATCACATTTATTCTGAATTATATTCTGATTTTAAAAGTAATACATGTTCATCATAGAAATCTAGAAAACAAAGTGTATGAGTAAAATATAATTATGAGTAATCATAAAATGATAACCAGTGTAAATATTCCAGAATATATCCTTTTAGTCTTTTTTCTATCTATATACCCATATATATATAGATACATATAAAATTTTATTTATTTTTAACCATACTTGGCCAATACTCTTCTTCAAGTTTTGCAATCTGTTTGTTAACCAAAGACTATTGATCCCTCATGTCAAATATATTAGAAATGTTTGTTCTTGATAGTGGAATATTCCAGAGTGTGCATGTACCCTTATTAGAAGACGCCTTTATCTGGGAAGGTGGGAGAAACCAAAGAATATTTGGATTTTCTGAGGAGAGATGCTGCAGTCCAGGAGGGGTGGAGGTGGCAGGACAGAAGAGACTCATGGGTCCAGCTGGAGGAGGTGGGATGGGGTAGCATTTAAGGCACAGGTGCAGAGGGAAGTCTTGGCCATTTCTCAAAGAGTATGATACTTCCTTGTCTTAGTGCACATTTATAAAAAACATAAACCATATGCCCATTGTAAAGAGTATTTCAAAAACCAGAAAGAAAATGAGTCCCTTCAGTACTATCAGCCATTTAATGTCTTTCTTTCCTGATAACCTTCACAAAGCTAGTGTATATATCTGTCTATACATAAACAATTTGCTTATTATAAATACTCATAAATTTAGTTACACCTGCTAGTGACCCATGATGAGGTTCTAAAAGAAAAAAATCTGCTGGGAAATTCCAGAGTAAGAGTTTCCAATAAACATGTGAGGAGATGTTACAAGCACTTAGGCCGTGGGCTCCAGGAGGTGTCAGTTTTGACTGATGCTCACCCCCTGTCCATCCCAGAGAGGTGACAATTGCTTTATTCTGGGGCCTGGGTAGCTTGGAGAGCCTGGCCCCTCACTCAGACCATCATAAAATAAGGAGCCAGAGTTGAAACTCAGACTTCTGCCCCTGAATGGGAGGCTTTTAGGCCCCTGTTTTTACAAGTAACCCATGCATTCAAGGAGTCCAAAATCTAATCACAGAAAAGAGGATGTGCTCTCAATTGTTTACCCTGGAACCACTTTGAATTTAAATTATGTGGCTTCTTGATGAAGGTCTTTCTAAGAACTTACTTTTTCTTCAATGCCAGGATACTTACACAACTAAAGGTGAGTATCCCCTACCTATGGCCTAAGCTCTTGCAGAACCTCTTACTCTGGAATTTCCCACTATCAAGAACAAACATTTATAACTGGTTTTCTTTTGTTACACAATGTAGGTAAGAGTTTTGACTTTGCCAATACCTAGGAGTTTGAGTGTATCCTTTTTTAATTGTCCTACTCAAGGACATAAATAAGAAAATCCACACCCCCTTCACTTTGAGTAACATTACCTTAAGTTTGCTAATAATACATTATACCTGGGGCAAAGGTCAGTTCCCTGAATCAAGTGTTCTTTGTCAATAAAGCTGGAGGACTAGAGAGGACAGAGAGAAGGTTATTGTTTGGGAGTATGGGATGGGAAAATGACACAGGTCAGAAGTCACAGGAAATAAGCCAAGTTCACATCTGAGAGGACAAGTAGAAAGGAGAGTTGTTGCTTCATTTGTATGTGGTTTAAGCTTGGCATTCCGAGATGACTCTCTGCTCAGTAGGGATTTTCAATCTCCTATTCTATTAACATTTCACTGCTTTAAGCAATACACAACCCAACAGATAATAAAATTTCCTTTTTTTTTAATACAAAATCCTTTAATATTTTAGCTAGGTCAAAATAGATGTTTTTGAATGGAAGTAATTTATTTCTTTAGTACTAAGTGTCAGGCAGGAATCTGACTTGCAGGCAGCCCTACTTGGAGAAGCATCACAACCCTCATGCTGCCCAGAACCTCTCCTATATGGGGAAGTAGAATCATGCCACTCTCTTCCTTCCAACCCCAGGGGTGCACAAAGACCAAGGCCAGCCCAGTCCCCAGGAGGAGGACCCACCTGTCCAAACACCAGCCATTCGAGGAACCTCACACTGGTCAGTACATTAACAGGGCTGTGATGTTGAGCCAGCAATGGACCCCTCTTGCTTGTTCCCGAGGTGGCATATTCCAAGCAACTGACCAACTGACACACACACTTACATGTTAGCTTTCCAGGAAAGGTAGACTTCCACTTATAATAAAGTATCTTCCTAGTTTTTCATAAAAAGACTTCCATTACATGTGTCTTTGATAAACAGTAAATTGAGTGCAGAAGCCAGTGTTCTGTATATCTGAGGCATCAGCTCATTAAAAGGCCCAGGATAGGTAAAATTACAAAAGTTGGTTAGATTTATCACCCTTTAAAGAATTTCCTAAACTCTTCTCCAGAAATGACTGAGAAACTCTTTTCCAGCCCTCCCACCCTGGCAGCTACTTTGCTGCCTAAGAAGGTCAGACCACATTGGAGGATGGATCACTGTGTGGCCTCAGCTTGTGCCCTAATGGACAGTCCACAGGACAGGTGTCCAGGCTCACAGGGGTCTTGGGAGGCCATCAGTCAGTCATGTTCTGGTTTTTGTGTGAAAGGCCGGTGCTCTGGTGCTGGAGATCGGCATCTGAACCACAGGAAGAAAGCCAGCTTAGCTGCTGTTCCTGCAGCTCTGATATCTTCCATCACAGATTAGATCGACCCACTTGACACTGAGTTCTTAACCACGAAAACTCAGCCCCCACACAGAGCTCCTGCCACTCCATGTGCTTGGGTGACATGGCCATCCTTGTCCTCTCAGTCCCCTAGACATCACCCACTGAACATCCACCAGCAAGCCCACCAATTGAATGGGTCTATCTATTGCATCCACACAAACCAACTCACCAGCAGCATCACATTGCAGCCTGCCACCACCCACCACCAACACAGACTACTGCTGGCTGGCTGTCCCCACTCCCTCAGAATGCAACTGCCCAAGGCTCTCCCTAAAGTCTATGGCAGCCTCCCCCATCCTTTTATGCAGACCAGGTGCTTCTTGCCCTTGCCCAGGCATGGTGGCAGTCCCCTGGCTGGAGCCTCTGCTGCCAGGTGGGCCCTGTAATCCACCCTCCACTTCACAGTGTAAACCAAATCATCACATTCACCATTTAAACCCTCCCATGGATGCCAATAATCCTAAAAACAACAAGGAAAACAATCAGGCCCCACTTCCTGAGGTAAGGATCCTCCCCATTGAAGAGGTCAGGAACAGACACCATGATTTTCAGGATAATGTTCAGTCCCCACATCTTCAGAATGGACTTCCTGCTCTGCATTGGCATTTTTCTGAATTCAGAATGTGGCCGCATTGCCTGGGCGGGCCACTTGTTAAGGATGCAGATTGCCAGGTTCTACCCCCAGAGGGGAATCCACATTAGCTGGCTCCCCCTCACCCATCCTGAGAAGCCTGGCTGATCCCTGCCACACCACCCTCCCTGGGCTGCAGGCATCCAGAGCTGTGTCCTGTAAGCAACACACAGACTACTGACAATCTCTGACCTTCATCCTGCTCCCTCTGCCTGAGATGTCCTTCCCCTGCTTTATCATCCAGCTCTGTCCTATGCTGCCATCAAGACTGGGTTCAAAATACTCCTCCTATAGGAAGTCTTCCTACATCTCTCTGCAGGACTCCTTGGCACTCCATGAGGTGCTGATTACCATTTTCAGCACTGTGACCTCTGATTTACCTAGCTGCCACCCCAAGACAGAGGATCCTTCCACTAGCAGACAAGGGTCTCACCACCAATCATGTGCTCAGCAAAAGGTTTCTGGAATGTCAGGGTCTTGTGCCCAGAGGAAGGGGGTGCCTTTGTAGCCCCCACACTTACAGTCAGATGATTTACCTGGAAGTGGGGAGCAGAAAAGCCACCATATGAGAATAAATCTGGCAGGTCACCCACAGCAGACACTGGATGCCCTCAGGAATATCCGGGAACCATGTCACCAGCCTGTAGGAATAAAGCCCAAAGCCCCAAAGGCAGGAATGTGGGAAGTTGGCAGTGTACGTAACTCCAGGGCTCAGTCCCACCACCAAAACAACTATTAATCAGGCTGGAACTGTTTGGAACAACTATTTTGAAATTCCAGAGGCCAGAAGAACACTGTATAGCATCTAGGGAAGTGAAGGAGGAAGAGGCTGATAAACTGCAGTGCCCATCCCCCACTCTCACAAAAGACACCGCCTTGGGGTCCAGTCCCTGCCTAAATCACTGATGACAGAAAGTGGCATAAAAGTCCTTTTCCTCATGATCAGGGGTGAGCACAGCTGATTACTGATCACAGCTTCTTAGCAAATTCACATCACTGGGAGACCAGCTTTAATGGCAGCTGTTATTTCAACCCACCCCAACAGGGGCTGTGGTGGTGAAGACTTGGAGAAGCTGTTCTTCCCCAGGGCTGAGGGGTATAATTAGTTGAATGGCTGCCTCTACTGAGAAGGCCAGGAGAGCTCAGCTTTGCAGAGCCATTGGGGAAACTCTTAGCACCCTTCCTGATCCCATCCCTAGGGCACGTTGGAACTGGACTGCACTCATTTGTGGGTTCCTGGACATCTTTTGGCTAGGAAAGACTGGCTTGGGAAAGTCCTCTCCATTGTATCCTCCTCCCAAAATTTGCCCTCCAGGGAAAAGGAGCTTGAGACAAACAGGGTAAAAAACTACAGAGATGGACAGTCCAGGAGGAAAGACCTGTGGGCTTCAGACATCCAGGAGAGCTCTGTTCCATGGGAAACAGGGGAACTCCAAAACAACTAACAATCAAAAGCCCAGGACTACATAGAGGCCATGAAAGATAGCAAAACCCTGCATACATTGCATTCATCTTAGGCAGACTTTCCTGATAGGAGGGTTGAAGCTCAAGAAAATTCCTATCTTATTACCAGCTGGTTATAAAACCAAGAAACAGGCATTAGAGGGGATAAATCCCAGAGTAAACATTTTAAAATATTAAAATGTACAGTGTACAAAAAAAAGTACAAACAATAAAACAGGAAATGAAGGTCCATCCTGTGGAAGAAAATAAAAATCCAGAAAACACCTAAGAAGAAGACAAGAATGTGGCACACCAAACTAAAGGTTTAAGAAAATGATGTTTAAAATATTCAAGGAGAGGCGGGGCAAGATGGCGGACTGGTGAGCTGTATGTTTTAGTTACTCCTCCAGGAAAGTAGGTAGAAAGCCAGGAACTGCATGGACTGGACACCACAGAGCAATCTGACTTTGGGCATACTTCATACAACACTCATGAAAGCGTGGAACTGCTGAGATCAGCGAAATCTGTAAGTTTTGTGGCCTGGGGACCCGCACCCCTCCCTGCCAGGCTCAGTCCCGTGGCAGGAGGGGCTGTCAGCTCCAGGAAGGAGAAGGGACAACTGCAGTGGCAGCCCTTATCAGAAACTCATTCTACTGATCCAAACTCCAACCATAGATAGACTGTGACCAGACACCAGAGAATCTGAGAGCAGCCAGCCCAGCAGAGAGGAGACAGGCATAGAAAAAAAACAACACGAAAAATTCCAAAATAAAAGCGGAGGATTTTTGGAGTTCTGGTGAACATACAAAGGGGAAGGGCAGAACTCAGGCCCTGAGGCTCATATGCAAATCCTGAAGAAAAGCTGATCTCTCTGCCCTGTGGACCTTTCCTTAATGGCCCTAATTGCTTTGTCTCTTAGCATTTCAATAACCCATTAGATCTCTGAGGAGGGCCCTTTTTTTTAATCCTTTTTTCTTTTTCTAAAACAACTATTCTAAGAAGCCCAATACAGAAAGCTTCAAAGACTTGCAATTTGGGCAAGTCAAAAGAAGAGCAGAACTAAGAGAGCTCTGAGACAAAAGGCAATAATCCAGTGGCTGAGAAAATTCACTAAACACCACAACTTCCCAAGAAAAGAGGGGTGTCTGCTCACAGCCATCATCCTGGTGGACAGGAAACACTCCTGCCCATCACCAGCCCCATAGCCCATACCTGCCCCAGACAACCCAGTGGGACGGAAGCGCTTCAAGTAACATGCACACACCACAAAACTGGGCAAGGACATTAGCCTTCCCTACAACCTCAGCTGATTGTCCCAGAGTTGGGAAGGTGGAGCAGTGTGAATTAACAAAGCCCCATTCAGCCATCATTTCAGCAGACTGGGAGCCTCCCTACAGAGCCCAGCAGCCCAGAACTGCCCTGGGGGGACGGCACTCACCTGTGACATAGCACAGTCATCCCTCAACAGAGGACCTGGGGTGCACAGCCTGGAAGAGGGGCCCACTTGCAAGTCTCAGGAGCCATATGCCAATACCAAGGACTTGTGGGTAAGTGGCAGAGACAAACTGTGGCAGGACTGAACTGAAGGATTAGACTATTGCAACAGCTTTAAAACTCTAGGATCACCAGGGAGATTTGATTGTTAGAGCCACACCCCTTCCCTGACTGCCCAGAAACACGCCCCATATACAGGGTAGGCAACACCAACTACACACGCAAGCTTGGTACACCAATTGGACCCCACAAGACTCACTGCCCCACCCACCAAAGAGGCAAAGCAGGGGAGAACTGGCTTGTGGAGAACAGGTGGCTCGTGGACGCCACCTGCTGGTTAGTTAGAGAAAGTGTACTCCACGAAGCTGTAGATCTGATAAATTAGAGATAAGGACTTCAATTGGTCTACAAATCCTAAAAGAACCCTATGAAATTCAGCAAATGCCAAGAGGCCAAAAACAACAGAAAATTCTAAAGCAGATGAAAAAACCAGATGATATGGATAACCCAAGCCCAAGCACCCAAATCAATAGATCAGAAGAGACACAGCACCTAGAGCAGCTACTCAAAGAACTAAAGATGAACAATGAGACCATAGTACGGGATACAAAGGAGATCAAGAAGACCCTAGAAGAGCATAAAAAAGACATTGCAAGACTAAATTAAAAAATGGATGATCTTATGGAAATTAAAGAAACTGTTGACCAAATTAAAAAGATTCTGGGCACTCATAGTACAAGACTAGAGGAAGTTGAACAACGAATCAGTGACCTGGAAGATGACAGAATGGAAAATGAAAGCATAAAAGAAAGAATGGGGAAAAAAATTGAAAAAATCGAAACGGACCTCAGAGATATGATAGATAATATGAAACGTCCAAATATAAGAATCGTTGGTGTTCCAGAAGGGGAAGAAAAGGGTAAAGGTCTAGGAAGAGTATTCAAAGAAATTGTTGGGGAAAACTTCCCAAATCTTCTAAACAACATAAATACACAAATCATAAATGCTCAGCGAACTCCAAATAGAATAAATCCAAATAAACCCACTCCGAGACATATTCTGATCACATTGTCAAATACAGAAGAGAAGGAGCAAGTTCTGAAAGCAGCAAGAGTAAAGCAATTCACCACATACAAAGGAAACAGCATAAGACTAAGTAGTGACTACTCAGCAGCCACCATGGAGGCGAGAAGGCAGTGGCACGATATATTTAAAATTCTGAGTGAGAAAAATTTCCAGCCAAGAATACTTTATCCAGCAAAGCTCTCCTTCAAATTTGAGGGAGAGCTTAAATTTTTCACAAACAAATGCTGAGAGAATTTGCTAACAAGAGACCTGCCCTACTGGAGATACTCAAGGGAGCCCTACAGACAGAGAAACAAAGAAAGGACAGAGAGACTTGGAGATAGGTTCAGTACTAAAGAGATTCGGTATGGGTACAATAAAGGATATTAATAGAGAGAGGGGAAAAATATGACAAACATGAACCAAAGGATAAGATGGCTGATTCAAGAAATGCCTTCACAGTTATAACATTGAATGTAAATGGATTAAACTCCCCAATTAAAAGATATAGATTCGCAGAATGGATCAAAAAAAATGAACCATCAATATGTTGCATACAAGAGACTCATCTTAGACACAGGGACACAAAGAAACTGAAAGTGAAAGGATGGAAAAAATATTTCATGCAAGCTACAGCCAAAAGAAAGCAGGTGTAGCAATATTAATCTCAGATAAAATAGACTTTAAATGCAGGGATGTTTTGAGAGACAAAGAAGGCCACGACATACTAATAAAAAGGGCAATTCAACAAGAAGAAATAACAATCGTAAATGTCTATGCACCCAATCAAGGTGCCACAAAATACATGAGAGAAACACTGGCAAAACTAAAGGAAGCAATTGATGTTTCCACAATAATTGTGGGAGACTTCAACACATCACTCTCTCCTATAGATAGATCAACCAGACAGAAGACCAATAAGGAAATTGAAAACCTAAACAATCTGATAAATGAATTAGATTTAACAGACATATACAGGACATTACACCCCAAATCACCAGGCTACACATACTTTTCTAGTGCTCATGGAACTTTCTCCAGAATAGATCATATGCTGGGACATAAAACAAGCCTCAATAAATTTAAAAAGATTGAAATTATTCAAAGCACATTCTCTGACCACAATGGAATACAATTAGAAGTCAATAACCATCAGAGACTTAGAAAATTCACAAATACCTGGAGGTTAAACAACACACTCCTAAACAATCAGTGGGTTAACGAAGAAATAGCAAGAGAAATTGCTAAATATATAGAGACGAATGAAAATGAGAACACAACATACCAAAACCTATGGGATGCAGCAAAAGCAGTGCTAAGGGGGAAATTTATAGCACTAAATGCATATATTAAAAAGGAAGAAAGAGCCAAAATCAAAGAACTAATGCATCAACTGAAGAAGCTACAAAATGAACAGCAAACCAATCCTAAACCAAGTAGAAGAAAAGAAATAACAAGGATTAAAGCAGAAATAAATGACATGAGAACAAAAAAACAATAGAGAGGATAAATATCACCAAAAGTTGGTTCTTTGAGAAGATCAAGGTTGACAAGCCCCTAGCTAGACTGACAAAATCAAAAAGAGAGAAGACCCATATAAACAAAATAATGAATGAAAAAGGTGACATAACTGCAGATCCTGAAGAAATTAAAAAAATTATAAGAGGATACTATGAACAACTGTATACCAACAAACTGGATAATGTAGAGGAAATGGACAATTTCCTGGAAACATATGAACAACCTAGACTGACCAGAGAAGAAATAGATCTCAACCAACCCATCACAAGCAAATAGATCCAATCAGTCATCAAAAATCTTCCCACAAATAAATGCCCAGGGCCAGATGGCTTCACAGGGGAATTCTACCAAACTTTCCAGAAAGAACTGACACCAATCTTACTCAAACTCTTTCAAAACATTGAAGAAAATGGAACACTACCTAACTCATTTTATGAAGCTAACATCAATCTAATACCAAAACCAGGCAAGGATGCTACAAAAAAGGAAAACTACCGGCCAATCTCCCTAATGAATATAGATGCAAAAATCCTCAACAAACTACTTGCAAATCGAATCCAAAGACACATTAAAAAAATCATACACCATGACCAAGTGGGGTTCATTCCAGGCATGCAAGGATGGTTCAACATAAGAAAATCAATCAATGTATTACAACACATTAACAAGTCAAAAGGGAAAAATCAATTGATCATCTCAATAGATGCTGAAAAAGCATTTGACAAAATCCAACATCCCTTTTTGATAAAAACACTTCAAAAGGTAGGAATTGAAGGAAACTTCCTCAACATGATAAAGAGCATATATGAAAAACCCACAGCCAGCATAGTACTCAATGGTGAGAGACTGAAAGCCTTCCCTCTAAGATCAGGAACAAGACAAGGATGCCCGCTGTCACCACTGTTATTCAACATTGTGCTGGAAGTGCTAGCCAGGGCAATCCGGCAAGACAAAGAAATAAAAGGCATCCAAATTGGAAAAGAAGAACTAAAACTGTCATTGTTTGCAGATGATATGATCTTATATCTAGAAAACCCTGAGAAATCGACGATACAGCTACTAGAGCTAATAAACAAATTTAGCAAAGTAGCAGGATACAAGATTAATGCACATAAGTCAGTAATGTTTCTATATGCTAGAAATGAACAAACTGAAGAGACACTCAAGAAAAAGATACCATTTTCAATAGCAACTAAAAAAATCAAGTACCTAGGAATAAACTTAACCAAAGATGTAAAAGACCTATACAAAGAAAACTACATAACTCTACTAAAAGAAATAGAAGGGGACCTTAAAAGATGGAAAAATATTCCATGTTTATGGATAGGAAGACTAAATATCATTAAGATGTCAATTCTACCCAAACTCATCTACAGATTCAATGCAATCCCAATCAAAATTCCAACAACATACTTTGCAGACTTGGAAAAGCTAGTTATCAAATTTATTTGGAAAGGGAAGATGCCTCGAATTGCTAAAGACACTCTAAAAAAGAAAAACGAAGTGGGAGGACTTACACTCCCTGACTTTGAAGCTTATTATAAAGCCACAGTTGCCAAAACAGCATGGTACTGGCACAAAGATAGACATATCGATCAATGGAATTGAATTGAGAATTCAGAGATAGACCCTCAGATCTATGGCCGACTGATCTTTTATAAGGCCCCCAAAGTCACTGAACTGAGTCATAATGGTCTTTTCAACAAATGGGGCTGGGTGAGTTGGATATCCATATCCAAAAGAATGAAAGAGGACCCCTACCTCACCCCCTACACAAAAATTAACTCAAAATGGACGAAAGATCTCAATATAAAAGAAAGTACCATAAAACTCCTAGAAGATAATGTAGCAAAACATCTTCAAGACCTTGTATTAGGTGGCCACTTCCTAGACTTTACACCCAAAGCACAAGCAACAAAAGAGAAAATAGATAAATGGGAACTCCTCAAACTTAGAAGTTTCTGCACCTCAAAGGAATTTCTCAAAAAGGTAAAGAGGCAGCCAACTCAATGGGAAAAAATTTTTGGAAACCATGTATCTGACAAAAGACTGATATCTTGCATATATAAAGAAATCCTACAACTTAGTGACAATAGTACAGACAGCCCAATTATAAAATGGGCAAAAGATATGAAAAGACAGTTCTCTGAAGAGGAAATACAAATGGCCAAGAAACACATGAAAAAATGTTCAGCTTCACTAGCTATTAGAGAGATGCAAATTAAGACCACAATGAGATACCATCTCACACCGATTAGAATGGCTGCCATTAAACAAACAGGAAACTACAAATGCTGGAGGGGATGTGGAGAAATTGGAACTCTTATTCATTGTTGGTGGGACTGTATGATGGTTCAGCCACTCTGGAAGTCAGTCTGGCAGTTCCTTAGAAAACTAGAAATAAAGTTACCATTCGATCCAGCGATTGCACTTCTCAGTATATACCCGGAAGATCGGAAGGCAGTGACACGAACAGATATCTCCACGCCAATGTTCATAGCAGCATTATTCACAATTGCCAACAGATGGAAACAACCCAAATGCCCTTCAACAGATGAGTGGATAAATAAAATGTGGTATATACACACGATGGAATACAACGTGGCAGTAAGAAGGAACGATCTTGTGAAACATATGACAACATGGATGAACCTTGAAGACATAATGCTGAGCGAAATAAGCCAGGCACAAAAAGAGAAATATTATATGCTACCACTAATGTGAACTTTGAAAAATGTAAAACAAATGGTTTATAATGTAGAATGTAGGGGAACTAGTAATAGAGAGCAATTAAGGAAGGGGAAACAATAATCCAAGAAGAACAGATAAGCTATTTAACGTTCTGGGGATGCCCAGGAATGACTATGGTCTGTTAATTTCTGATGGATATAGTAGGAACAAGTTCACAGAAATGTTGCTATATTAGGTAACTTTCTTGGGGTAAAGTAGGAACATGCTGGAAGTTAAGCAGTTATCTTAGGTTAGTTGTCTTTTTCTTACTCTCTTGTTATGGTCTCTTTGAAATGTTCTTTTATTGTATGTTTGTTTTCTTTTTAACTTTTTTTTATACAGTTGATTTAAAAAAGAAGGGAAAGTTAAAAAAAAAAAAAAGAAAGAAAAACAAGGAAAAAAAGATGTAGTGCCCCCTTGAGGAGCCTGTGGAGAATGCAGGGGTATTCGCCTACCCCACCTCAATGGTTGCTAACATGACCACAGACATAGGGGACTGGTGGTTTGATGGGTCGAGCCCTCTACCATAGGTTTTACCCTTGGGAAGACGGTTGCTGTAAAGGAGAGGCTAGGCCTCCCTATGGTTGTGCCTAAGAGCCTTGTTTTAGTTTGCTCATGCTGCAGAATGCAAAACACCAGAGATGGATAGGCTTTTATAATACGGGGGTTTATTTCACTACACAGTTACAGTCTTAAGGCCACAAAACGTCCAAGGTAACACGTCAGCAATCGGGTACCTTCACTGGAGGATGGCCAATGGCGTCCGGAAAACCTCTGTTAGCTGGGAAGGCACGTGGCTGGCGTCTGCTCCAAAGTTCTGGTTTCAAAATGGCTTTCTCCCAGGACGTTCCTCTCTAGCAAGCTTGCTCTTCTTCAAAATGTCACTCACAGCTGCACTCTCTTCAGTCTCTTTGAGCCAGCACATTTATATGGCTCCACTGATCAAGGCCCACCCTGAATGGGTGGGGTCACACCTCCATAGGAGTATCCCACCGAAGTCACCACCCACAGCTGGGTGGGGCACATTCCAAGCAAATCTAACCAGCACCAAAACGTCTGTCCCACAAGACCACAAAGATAATGGCATTTGGGGGACACAGTACATTCAAACCGGCACATTCCACCCCCTGGACCCCAAAATGACATTATCTTTCCAAATACAAAATACATTCATTACATCACAATGTCACAAAAACTTAAACCATTTCGGTAACAAAAGTTAAGTACAAAATCCCATCAAAATCAAATATAGGCGTGGTCAGTCCTAAGGCATACTTTTCCTTTAGCTTTGGATCTGTGGACTTAGAACAAGTTATATGCTTCCAATATACAAAGGAGGGACATTCATAGGATAAACATTCCCATTGCCATAAGGGGAAAGAGTAAGGAAAACAGGGTTAACAGGACCAAAACAGTTCCTAAAACCTGCAGGACAAACTCCATTAGATTTCCAAGTCTGAGAGTCATTTACAGAACAACGTAGCATCCTTGGGGCTTGAGAGAGCAGGAGTCTAACCCTTCCTAAGGGCCTTTTCGGCAGCCCTTTCCTCTCCAAACGCTTAGGTGAGTGCTCCAACATATCCACACATTGGGGAGACCACCTTCTTGGCCCCACCCTCCTCAAACATTGGGGCAGCTCCCAGATTCCCTTCCACCTCCGGGGCACACGCTCAACCCCTTCAGAACAGTGTGGTGGCAGCCAGGCTCTCCCCAATTCCCTGGGAATGTGCTCCAACCTCTTTGGGACCTGAGGTGGCAAAACTCTTCCAGAGCACCGAGGTGGAATGCCTGCCCTCGACCTCCGGGGCAAACTCACCCTTTCCATGTGTGTGGGCTGCTCTGCTCTCCCAGCCCAAGGCCTCTTGACTCCAGACCTCAACCTCCATGGCTCTGTCTTTGAAGAAATTTTTCCTGCAATTTGTTCCTTGTCTGTCTCCTCCACTCCAGACTGGCAGCGGCTCTGTCTATAAAGTTCTCTCAAAAATTCTGTTGGCTTTGCATGAAGCACACAGGGGTCAAAGCCATCAGACAATAGGAGTTTCCACAAATCCTTTCTGGATAATTCCATCTCCAATCTTGGCTTGTACTGAAATGGTGGCTGGGTTCCATGTTTGGTTACATCCTCACGTTGGGCTGTAGCTTCTGGGATTCCACCCCCTGGAAGCTCGTAATTTTCCAAGCCATCAGCTTCTGGTTTCTTTGAACCCAAGAGTTCAGTCCTAAGTTTATCTCTCTCCACTCGCATTTTACTATAAGCTGCAAGGAGAAGCCAGGGTATATCCTCCACATGTAGTCTGGAGATCTCCTCAGCTAAGTATTCCAGGTTATCACTTTTAAATTCTTCCTTCCATCTGACACCAGGCCTCAATTTTGCCAAATTCTCTGCCACTTTAAAACAAGGATCGCCTTTCTTCCAGTTTACAACAACACATTCACCATTTCTGTTCAAGTCCTCATCAGAAGTATCTTTAGAGTCCATATTTCCATAAACAGTCTCTTTAAAGCAGTTTTGGCCTTTTCTATCAAGCTTCTCACAACTTTTCCCGAAACTCCCCATTATCCATTTAAAAAGCCGTTCCAACATGTTTGGTATTTGCAAACTCAGCAGCAAAAGCACCCCACTTCTCCGGTACCAAAATCTGTTTTAGTTTGCTAATGCTGCAGAATGCAAAACACCAGAGATGGATAGGCTTTTATAAAACGGGGGTTTATTTCACTACACAGTTACAGTCTTAAGGCCACAAAACGTCCAAGGTAACACGTCAGCAATCGTGTACCTTCACTGGAGGATGGCCAATGGCGTCCGGAAAACCTCTGTTAGCTGGGAAGGCACGTGGCTGGCGTCTGCTCCAAAGTTCTGGTTTCAAAATGGCTTTCTCCCAGGACGTTCCTCTCTAGCAAGCTTGCTCTTCTTCAAAATGTCACTCACAGCTGCACTCTCTTCAGTCTCTTTGAGCCAGCACATTTATATGGCTCCACTGATCAAGGCCCACCCTGAATGGGTGGGGTCACACCTCCATAGGAGTATCCCACCGAAGTCACCACCCACAGCTGGGTGGGGCACATTCCAAGCAAATCTAACCAGCACCAAAACGTCTGTCCCACAAGACCACAAAGATAATGGCATTTGGGGGACACAGTACATTCAAACCAGCACAAGCCTCCTCCCGAATGCCTCTTTGTTGCTCAGATGTGGCCCTCTCTCTCTGGCTAAGCCAACTTAAAAGGTGAAATCACTGCCCTCCCCCCTACATGGGATCAGACACCCAGGGGAGTGAATCTCCCTGGCAACGTGGAATATGACTCCCGGGGAGGAATGTAGACCTGGCATCATGGGATGGAGAACATCTTCTTGACCAAAAGGGGGATGTGAAAGGAAATGTAATAAGCTTCAGTGGCAGACAGATTCCAAAAGGAGCCGAGAGGTCACTCTGGTGGGCACTCTTATGCACAATTTAGACAACCCTTTTTAGGTTCTAAAGAATTGGGGTAGCTGGTGGTGGATACCTGAAACTATCAAACTACAACACAGAACCCATGAATCTCGAAGACAATTGTATAAAAATGTAGCTTATGAGGGGTGACAATGGGATTGGGAAAGCCATAAGGACCACACTCCACTTTGTCTAGTTTATGGATGGATGAGTAGAAAAATAGGGGAAGGAAACAAACAGACAAAGTACCCAGTGTTCTTTTTTACTTCAGTTGCTCTTTTTCACTCTAATTATTATTCTTGTTATTTTTGTGTGCGTGCTAAGGAAGGTGTCAGGGATTGATTTAGGTGATGAATGTACAACTATGTAATGGTACTGTGAACAATCGAAAGTGTGATTTGTTTTGTATGACTGCGTGGTATGTGAATATATCTCAATAAAATGATTAAAAAATATTCAAGGAGATGAGAAAAACTACAGAGAAAGAACTAAAGGATATCAGGAAAACAATGAGTCAGCAATATGAGAGTCTAAGTAAAGAGACAGAAATTTTTAAAAGAACCAAACAGAACTACTTGAGTTGAAGACAACAATAATTGATAAGAAAAAATGCCCAGGAGGGTTTCAAGAGCAGACTGGAGCTGGCAGTAAAGGTAACCATTTGAGTAACTGTAAATGCCAGTGTTATTGTAGTGTGTTGTTTGGTATGTAAGTCCACTTCTTACTTCCTATGGGTGCTAAAATGCAAATGCATGAACAGTAATGATAAATCTATGATTTTGGACATACAATATACAAGGATATAAGTGGTAACAAGTACAAAAAACCTGATGGGGGATAGAGGAGTACAGGAAAAATATGCTGTTGAATTTGTTTTTATCAAACTAAATATGATTGTTAAATACTTAGGATGTTAAATTTTAACCCCATGGGTACCACAAAGAAAATAGATGTAAAATATATCCAGATAGAAATGAGACAGCATTCAATAGGATACAACACAAAAAATTCAAATAGATAAGTAGGCATTAATGGAAGTGAGGAACAAAAGAAGTATAAAACTTACAAAGGCTAAATACCAAAATGGCAGAAGATATCCTGCATTGTCCATAATGACTTGACATGTAAATGGATTAAACTCTCCACTCAAAAGGCAGAGATTTGGAGAATGGATAAAAAAGCATGACACAACTACACACTGTCTGCAAGAGACTCACCTTAAAATCAAATACACAAGTAGGATGACGGTGAAAGGATGGAAAAAAATACACCATGCAAGTAATAACCCAAATAGAGCTGGGTGGCTATTTTACTATCAGATAAGTTAGATTTTTTAAAAATTCATTTTTATTGAGGTATATTCACATACCACGCAGTCATACAAAGCATACATTCAATTATTCACAGTACCATTATATAGTTGTGCGTTCATGAGCAAAATTAATTTTTGAACATTTTCATTATTACACACACAAAAATAATAAGAATAAAAATTAAAGTGAAAAATAACAATTAAGGTAAAAAAGAACACTGGGTGCCCCCTTTTTTTTTTTTGCTCCTATTTTTCTACTCATCCATCCATACACTGGACAAATGGGAGTGTAGTCCATATGGCTTCCCCAATCACAGATAAATTAGATTTTAAATAAAAAACCATTATGAGGGCCAAAGATGGTCATTACATACTGATAAAGGGGACAATTCAAAAGGAAGCTGTAACAATTATAAATATATATGCACCTAAGGGCAGGGCCCCAAAATATATTAAGCAAATAGTGACAAATTTGAAGGGATAAATTGATGGTTCTTCATTAATAGTAGGAGACTTTTATACACCACTCTCATTAGTGGATAGAACATCAGAAGATCAGTAAGGAAGTACAAGGTTTGAGTGATACTCAAAACCAACTAGACCTATCAGACATATATAGAGCACTTCACCCAACAAAAACAGAATACAAATTCTTCTCAAGTACACATGGATCATTCTCCAGGATAGACCATATATTGGGTCACAAAACAAAAATCTATGAATTAAAAATACTGATATCATACACATATATTCTCCAACCACAATGGAATGAGCTAGAAATCAAAAACAGAGGGAGAAATGGAAAATTCACAAATATGTGGAAATCAAACATACTCTTAAACAACCAATAGGATAAACAGGAAATTGGAAGAGAAATTAGGAAATATCTTGAGGCAAATGAAAATGAAAATACAACCTACTAAAACTCCTGGGATGTAGTGAAGGGAGTGCTGAGAGGGTAATTCTCACCTCTAAATGCTTATATTGAAAAAGAAGAAAAACTTTGAATCAAAGACTTAACATTAAAGCTGGAAGAACTACAAAAAGAAGGGCAAACTAAACCCAGAGTAAGCAGAATGAAGGAAATAACAAAGATTAGAAAACAAAAAGACAATAGAGAGAATCAACAAAACCAAAAGTTGTCTCCTTGAAAAGATCAGTACAATTGGCAAACCTTTAGCTAAGACAAAGAAAAAAATAGAGAGGATACAAATAACAAAAATCAGGAATGAAAAGGGGGGACTACTACCAACCCTGCAGAAATAAAAGGACACTAAGAGGATACTATGATCAACTGTATGCCAATAAATTAGATAACCTAGATGAAATGGACAAATTCTTAGAAACACACCAAGTACATACATTGACCCAAGAAGAAATATAAGATCTCAACAAACCAAATACTGTAGAGATTGAGTCTGTAAGCAAAAAGCTCCCAGCAAGGAAAAGCTCAGGACCATGTGTATCCACATGGGAATTAACTTTAATTCTGTTCCACCTCTTCCAAAAAATTGAAGAGGAGGGAACACTTCTAATTCATTCCATGACACCAACATCATCCTCATACCAAAGCCAGATAAGGATACCTTAAAGAAAGGAAAACTATAGAGAAATATATGAATATAGATGCCAGAAGCATCAACAAGCTAGCAAACTGAATCCAACAGCATGTTAAAAGAATTATACACCATGACCAAGTAGGATTTATCCCTCATATACAAGGGTGGTTCAACATAAGAAAATCACTTAATATAATACATGGCATTAACGAAATGAAGAGGAAAACCCACATGATCATCTCAATTGATGCAGAAAAGGCTTTTGGCAAAACCCTTCATGATAAAAACATTTAGAACACTCAGAATAGAAGGAATTTCCTGAACATGAGAAAGGCATATATAAAAATTCCACAGATAACATTATACTCAATGGTAAAATATCACAAACTTTCCATCTAAGATCAGGAACAAGACAAGGATGCCCATTGTCACCACTGTTATTCAACATTGTACTGGAAGTTCTTGCCAGAGAAAATAGGCAAGGAAAAGAAATAAAAGGTATCAAAAGTTGGAAAGGAAGGAGTAAAATTTTCCTATTTGCAGATGATATGTTCCTAAATACAAAAAATCCTGAGAAATCCACAGCAAAGCTCCTAGAGCTAATAAATGAATTCAGCAAGGTGTTGGGGTACAAGATCAATACCCCCAAATCAGCAGTGTTTCTAAACATAAACAATGAACACATGGAAGAGCTGTGGGCCACTCCTCCTTACACCAGTCTGGAGCTGCAGGCTGACAGGCACCACCTGCTTGGCAGAAAATCACAGTGACTAGAGGCTTCACATGGTGTACCAGTCTTCTAAGACAAACCCTAATGGAGATTTTATACTATTGCCTCCTGCTGAGACCTGAGCCCATTCTGGTCTGGGAAAACCTGGTTGGGTAACCAAGGAAATCAGATGAGTAGACAACAGAACACTACAACTTACACTAAGAGAAACAAAGTTATGGCCCAGTCAAAGGAAAAAACTTACACTTCTGAGATACAGGAATTTAAGCAATTAATACTAAATCAATTCAAAAGGTTTAGGAAGGTATGGCAAAAGAGATGAATGATAGAATGAAAACACTCGGCATACATAAGAAAAAAATTGAAAGTTTGAAAAAACAACTGGCAAAATCTATGGAAATGAAAGGCACAACACAAGAGCTGAAAGACACAATGCAAACATACAACAGCAGATCTCAAGAGGCAGAAGCAAACACTCAGGAACTGGAGAACAATGTGCCTGAAAGCCTACACACAAAAGAACAGATAGAGAAAAGAATGGAAAAATATGAGCAACATCTCCAGGAACTTAAGGACAAAATGAGATGCAGGAATGTATGTGTCATGGGTGTCCCAGAAGGAGACAAGAAGGGAAAAGCGGCAGAAGCAATAATGGAGGAAATAATCAATGAAAATTTTCCATCTCTTATGAAAGACATGAAATTGTGGATACAAGAAGAGCAGCATACCCCAAAGAGAATAGAACTGAATAGGTCTACAACAAGACAATAATCAGATTATCAAACATCAAAGATAAAGAGAGAAACCTGAAAGCAGCAAGAGAAAAGTGATCCATCACATACAAAGGAAGCTTGATAAGACAGTGCAGATTTCTCAATAGAAACCATGGAGGCAAGAAGGAAGTGGGATGATATATTTAAGACACTGAAATAGAAAAACCACCAACCAAGAATCCTATATCTGGCAAAACTGTCCTTCAAATATGAGGGAGAGCTTAAAATATTCTCTGACGATGACTGAGTTTGTGAAGAAGTTACCTGCTCTACAAGAATCACTAAAGGAAGCACTGCAGACAGGAAAAGACAGGAGTGAGAGGTTTGGAACACAATTTTTGGAGATAGTAGCATAGCAATATAAGTACACTGAACAAAGATGACTGTGAGTATAGTTGAAAGAGGAAGGTTAGGAGCATATGGGACACCAGAACAAAAGACAAAAGATAAAGACTGGGAATGTATAACTCAGTGAAACCTAGGGTGCTCAACAACTGTGATAAAAGGTACAATCATGTTTTTACATGAGGTAGAATAAATGAATGTCCACATTGTAAGTTGTTAAAAATAGGGTGAGATTGAGGGGAAAATACAGTCAATGCAAACTAGAGACTATAATTAAAAGAAACATTGTATTATGCTTCCTTTAATAAAACAAAGGCAATATACAGAAGCTAAATGCATATGGGAGGAGGGGAGATAAGGGAAGGGTATGGTGCTCCTGGCATTGGTGATGTTGTCTGACTCTTTATTCTACTTTAGTTTAATGCTTTCTTTCCTTTTGTTGGTTTCTAGCTGTCTTGTTTCTTTTTCTCTCTCTTTCTTTTTTCTTTTTCTTTTGTCTCTCTACCTTGTTTGACTCTTTCCCATGAAAGAAATGGAAATGTCCTCATATAGATAGTGGCAATGGGGCTGAATACATAAATATGTGACTATACAGGGAACCAATGATTGTTTACTTAGGATGGAATGTCTTAAAAAATGGTTTGATGAAGAAACCTTGAGGGCACTATATTGAGTGAAATAAGACAGACACATAAGGACTAATATTGCAGGGTCTCACTGCTATGAATAATAATATGTAAACTCATAAACATGAAATATCAGTTACCAGGATATACAATGAGGCTAAAGAATGGGGAGTGGTTGCTTATTATGAGCAGAATGTTCACCTAGGGTGAACTTAAACATTTGGAAATGAACAAAGGTGATGGTAGCATGTTGTGAGAATAACTAACAGTGCTGAATGGTGTGTGAAGGTGGTGGAAAGGGTAAGCTCAGAGACACATATGTCACCAGAAGGAAAGTTAGAGGCTAAATGAGGGGAATGTATAAAATAGTGAATCTTTTGTTAGATAATGTCCATGATTACACAATATTAGAAATTCCTCTCATGAACTAGAACAAATGTATGACACTATAACTAGAAGTTAATAATAGAGGGGCATATAGCAAAAAAAAATATATACCTATTGCAAACTATATACTACAGTTAGTAATATTTTAACATTATTTCATCAACAGTAACAAATGTACTAGAGCCAAACTATGAATCAATAATGGAGTGAGGGTGGTTAGGGGTATTAGAGGATTGGAGTTTCCTTTTTTGTCTTTATTTCTTTTCTGGAGTAATGAAAATGTTCTAAAAATTGAAAGAAAATATTAATTGTAGTGATGAGTGCACAGCTGTATGATAGTACTATGGGCAATTGGTTATATACTTTGGTTCTTTGGATAGTTGTATGGTATGTGAACAATCTCAATAAAAACTAAAAAACAAAAAAGAAACCCACAGAAAATAACAAGTGTTGGAGAGGATGTTGTGAAACTGGAACATTCATTCATTGCTGGTGGGACTGTAAAATGGTGTGGCTGCTGTGAAAGACAGTTTAGGAATTCCTCAGAAAGTTAGTTTAGAACTACCATATGATCTTGCAATCCCATTAATGGATATATATCTAAAACAATGAAAGCAGGGAAGTAAACAGATACTTGGATACCAATGTTCATAGTGGCATTATTCACAATAGCCAAAATATGGAAGAAACCGAGTGTGTATGTGCTGATGAATGGATAAATAAATTATGGTATATAAACAAAATAGAATATTATTCAGCCATATAAAGGAACGAAGTCCTTGAAGACATGATGTTGAGTGAAATAAGCCAAGGACAAAAGGACAAATGCTGTATGATCTCACTGAGTTTTAACAATTACAATGAGCAAACTCATAGAATCAGAGCCTAGAATATAGAATGTAGGTTACAAAGGGACAGGGTGGGGAAAGGGAATGGGAAGTTAAGGCTTAAAATGAACAGGGTTCCTATCTGGAATGATGGAAATGTTTTTGTAATGGATGGCCATGATCGTAGCACAACACTGTGAACATATTAGCAGCACTGAAGTATATATCTGAATATGATTAGAAGGGGAAATGTTAGATTGTATATATGGCAACAGAATAAAGATTGAAAAAAATCCATGGAACTACACTACACTGTAAGACTTAAGTTAAACTTTAATTAATAGTACAACTATAAAAATGTATGAATTGTAACAAATGTTCCATACCAATGCAAGATGGTGGTGGTGGTGTGGTGTATGGGAATCCTGTAGTTCATGCATGATTGTTCTATAACCTGCAAATTCTCTCTAAAAAATTTAAAAAATAAACAAACCTATAAAAAGAACCCCCAAACACCACAGCATGCTCATGCGTGCACACAGAAGCATGCACTCAATGTGTATACATTCATAACCACATCACTGGCCTATGTGTATAAATCCAAAACCACTGCTAGCATGCTCTCACTTGCACACACATGTGCACACATGCATGAGCTGTTCACTGTATCAGCATGAAGACAAGCCAAAAACAAAAAGAAGACAACAACCCAAAATCAAATGCAGACTTCTTTAAACAGTACCCTTAGTCTGGGCAAATTGCCAGTACCTCTAACCCAAATCCAAGAAGGTGAATTTGCAGTTAAATGACAAAGATAAGCCTAACAAAAAGCCCTAAAGCAAATTTAGATCACTTTGATACAGGAAATTCACTGTATTTACATGGAAATGAAAGAAAAAGTCCTGGGCTTTCCTAGTTTCTACTTCTCTTGTAGAAAAGTGTGGCAAGATGGCAGCTGGTGGAAAGTACTTGTGGTCAAGATACCGCCCCCCTCTTCAAGCCCTACTTGGTCATATGCGAGTCCAGCAAGGGAAGCCAACTGGAAGGCCTGACCCCTGCCCTGCACAGGGCACAAACTTCCAGGCGGTCCTTGAGATCCTGCTGAGGGGTCAGCTCATTCTCGCTTTCAGCAGCATTTCCCTAGGAATGAGTCCCTACTCCTTGGGGAGCCCCGAGTCTGAGATTTTAACAGCTTAAATGTTAGTTATCTAAACGGCAAGTGCACTGGAGGCCCAGGGTCCAGCAGGCTCTTCTCTGCAGGTGGGTCAGCACTCAGACCTCCTCCAACTTTTATGCTCATTTGCTCCACATTTCCTGGACTCCCAACAGCCTCCCCATCTGCACCCCAAATTCCTAATATTTCTAAGCTCAATTTCTATTTCAGTCAGTCAGAAAAATTGCTCCTTTAAAAAAAAATCAAGTGTTTTCCATATTCTAGCACCCCAAAGAGGTAAGGTTTCTTATCCAGCTGTCACAGATGAGAGAACTGATACTTGAGACTGATTAACTTCCCTGTAGCACCATGGTCTGCCTATTTCTAAGGCCCAAACTCTCTTATCTATCAGCAGCTTTTTGCTGTCATTACTATTATATGAAAATTAAAATTCACTACAACAGCATAAACATCATGCATCTTACCCATTGATTCTCATGACTGCCCTTGATCTAGGGGAGTCCTCTTATCACCCATGTTTTCTTGTTGAGGAAACTGCAGCACAGAGAGGTAGATTCAGTTGTCTCAGGTCACACAACTGTGGTCACTCATGGAACTAAGATTTGAACCATGGCTGTCTGACTCCTGAGCCATGTGCCTGACCATGCTGTCACCCTGTTCCTGAGGGAGCCCCAATAATAAGTTCTATCCACATCTTCCTTTAACATTTCCATGTCCCTTGCTGAGTATGAATCACATAAACAAATTACACCTAGAATGAAAGAAGAGATTGTGTATACTCTACCATGTTAATGTGATTTAACATTCTAGTCAGCTCTGTGCCCTAAGAGCTGAGGCTCCAACATCTCTGGGCCTCAGTTTCCCCAAGTGGTGATGAGGGGCTGGAGCAGATGTTGCATGAGGCCATGGCCAGTTTATCATGTCTCCAGGAAGTTTCTGAGATTGTGACAGGTGATAGGATACTCATATCTCCAGGAGGACAGTTAGGCACCTTTCTGGGGCCTTCCATATAGACTGTGAGCTCCAGTCAGCAGAGACTTTGTCTGTCCTGCTTGGCTGGGGGCCATGCCTAGGCTGAGGGCCTAACCTGTGCTATCTCATTTCATCCTCACACCAACCCCTGACGGAGACTCAGAGTACATGAAATTCTCACCTCTGGACAAGAACAACCACAGTCTCCCGAGGTGGCATGAAGGGTAGCACCATATAGGACATTATCCTCAGAGGGAAGAAGTTCCACGTCTTTCTCATATGGCCACCTCCATCCTTCATTGCTTCACTCAGTGCTGAACAAGAAATTGGGTCACACCATGTAAGACATGTCTCCCACCAGGGTAAAAAACAAACCCTTTTACCCTAGTAGTGCTTGAAATTTCCATGAAATAGTCCTGGCATCCTGAGGGGAGTTAAATTGTATCCCTCACAATAGTCATGTTCAATTCCTAACTACCAGTCCTCTGGGTGTGAAGATGCTGTTACTTCTTAAGGTGCCCAAACTAAGTACAGGTGACCTTAATCCAATGAGGCTGAAGTCCCTATAAGCCAAGGAAACTGGTCCCAGAAGTAGAAGGCAGAAGTTAGCAGAAGTCAAGGAGCAAACACAAAGAAACAGAGAAATAGCCAAAGCTAGAGGATTGACAGAACAATACAGATTCTGGGGGAGAAAGCAAGGCCTGCTAACACCTCAATGTCAGGCTACTAGTCTCAAAAACTGAGACAAAAAATTCCTGTGGAGGAACCCATCCAGTCTCTGGTGTCTGTCATAGCAGAGCTGGCAAGGTAAGGCAGAGCCCAAGTCAGAAGCATTCCCAGTGAGAAATGGGCTGTTCACACTCATGGCAAGGGCTTGTCTTGATCAAACTGGGAACACAGCCCAGAAGAGCGCCTAGATGGCCTCCAGGTTTCCAATGAACAACTCTCTTTCACACTGACAAATGGCTTTGGAGGAATAAGTGAACTTCTCTCTCAAATACTCCTGCTTTATAAGCTTCTCCTTGTACCTCTCACCTGTATTGATCTCTTTCTTCCCAGAGCCCCCATTGTTTTTTATTTCCAGTGATCACCTCATGATGCCTCAAATCATATTACCCTGAGCAGTTGCTGTTTCTCATCTATTAGATCATTAGAGCCTCAAGGCAAGGAATTGTGCCCAGTGCATCCTTTTCTTTCTCCAGATGCTGACATGGAGGCTGGCTTATACATCCATGTACCAGTCCATCCAATATTTGCTGACATTATGAAATATCTCACCTTTCCATGGACGTTTAAAAGTGCATTTGGAGGAAGGGGGAAATTAGAAGAGTCATCTTGAGGAAAGAGGCTCTGGGATGGGTCAGCAGGCAAAGAGCAGTGACTGGAGCAGCACTCAGAAAGAATGAGCCAGGCCCCAAGACAGAACACCCATGGGTGCAGAGCAGCTGGAGCTCAGGAGCCATGGGTGGTGCTGGCAGGAAGGGGAGCAGAGGGCCAGGTGGGGAGGATGTGAGTGTCCTCATGGGTGAAGACAAAATGTGCTCAGCTAGTGTGAGTTTTCCTTCAAGTCAGGACTCCATGGGGAGACTCAGCCCATTACCTGGACAGGTGGGAGGCCTGTGCCTAAGGTAGGTGGTGGTCTGGGACCCTGCCTGTGCCTGTGGGAGGTGGTGGCCCAAAGTCAGCTGGTCCCTGGTTGCTCTGTCCCACCCCCTTCTGACTTGGCAGCATCACCAACCTCCACAACACACAGGAAACTGTTTTTGCCTCCAAACATCCACAGAACACAGCGTCCTGTGCCTGTTCCCAGCCCCAGAACAGTTGGTACCTATAAGGAGCTTGGGGTACAGGGTCTCCAGCAGCTCATCTCCCTCAGGCCACATCTCCAAGGCAGCTGCCTCCCAGGGAGCCTCCTGGCTCATGTTTTCCTCACAGGGAGCAATGACCTTGGACTTTCTCTCTTCAGGGGGTAAATTCAGGCTTGGCCCTGGCCTGGTCCAGATGCCTGTAAAGGGAGTGGGACAGCAAACCCATCAAGGTAATTTGGGAAACAGAGACTATTACCTACTCACCCACCCACTGAGCTAGAGGGTAAGCAAAAACACATGGGGAAGTATTAACTGAAATTTCTAATAACTGACCCACTGGTTAAGCTGTCCCAGGCCCTGAGCTAGGAACATCATAGTCAGGCTTGATAGCAGCCATTCAGCCTCTATCATTATCATCATCTGCATCTGTCAGCCAAGGAATCAGAAGCAGAGAGAGGTTGTGTGACTTGCCCACAGCCACACAGCCCATACATGGCAGAGTCTGGAAATGAACCCAGGACTGATGTCCAAGGTGGTACTCTTCTCTTGCCACTCAGAGCAACCTGCTGGGGAAATAAACAGAAGGAGCCCTAGGTAAGGGGGCAGCCTGCAGGCCTGGCACTCCTAGGTGCTGGGACTCAGTAGCCAAGACCAGGAAGTGGTCCCTGACAGGTAATTAGAGATGTCCAGGGCTGCATGTGGTTCAACTCTCCAACCAGCCTCAGGGTCAAAGACCGGGGCTGCTCCTGAGTGCCATCACCTTGTTCCCCAAGTCACACCTCATGTGTGTGCTTCTCATTACTATAGAACATAAGTTCTATAATGTCACCACCAACACTGAGTTAGCAAACAATGAATTGCTGCTCCTGGGGATACACAGGCTTAGGTTCCTGAACAGATCAGTCCAGAAACTTGTTTTGTTTCTGATAAAAGACACCTTATTTAATTTATATCATTGACTTGCTAACATTAACTAACATTAGCTAACAGCCAACAGCTCAAGAACTTGTGCCTGAATGAGGCTGATCTAACACAGTTTCTCTGTAAGGCTCATCACAGTCTGCTTGCACTCAGGGACACTAGACACCTCTACAGCACTATGCTTGAGGGTCATTTTAAACAGTGAACTCTCCAAAAGTAAGTACAAAGATGCAAAAACACATGGCACTAAATAAACTGTGAAAAGGACACTCATTTGCATTATGAGCTGAGAGAAGGGTGCTGAGTGCACCTTGTTTGACCTCAGCTGGGAAAGTGCAAGCTGGGCCACTCAAATCTTTCACCTCTCTGCACATCACCATGCATGACCACAAAAGTGTTGCTAGTGTTGCTTTCAGGGTTACCTGCTCATTTGAATGAGTAGGTGAATTTGCAAACACAGAATCCATGGACATTGCAGATTGGCTATATGTCCTTTTGATCACACTGTGTCCTTTATCTTGGCCAAAACCTAATCCAGAGGAGCAATAAATCAATGAGTAATCTACCCAACTTT